>NW_027185698.1:31750544-31793163 GCF_028583685.1 Petaurus breviceps papuanus
AGAGAGAGAGAGAGAGAGAGAGAGAGAGAGAGACTGGGCTTGGAGTTAAGAAGACCTGAGTTCAAATCCAGCCTGAGACACTTATTAGTGATCCTGAACAAGATGCTTAACCCTGTTTGCCTCAGTTACCACTCCAGTATCTTTGCCAAAAAAAAAAATACCCTAAAAGGGGTCATGAAGAGTTAGACATGACTGAAATAACTGAACAACAGCATCTATATATGGTATTTTACAAATTTTAAAGCAATATATATGTATGTTGTGTATGTTACTGATGACATTATTATTATAATTATTATTTTTTATTATCTCTGTATTATTATTATTGTCCTCTACTAGCCCTATACCAATGACTTATGATGGGAATGTTAACAACCAGCAAAAGTCTCTTGAAGGAGGCAGTACTTGATTTGAGCTTTGAAAAGATCTAGGGGAACCTACAGCCTTGAGGCCACACGTGGCTTCTTTATGGAATTGTTCTGTGAAGTTTGGGTTCAGTCAAAGGGCCACACTTGAGGATCTAGAGGGCTCCGTGTGGCTCTGAGGTCACAGGTTCCCCACCCCAGACTAGGGATTCTAATATGTGCAAGGGAAAAGACATGGGGTAGAAAGCAGCAGGGTGGAAGGCAGCTTGTTTAAAATGATAGAAGACTGAATGGAAGAACAAATGGGCCATTCTAACTGGAATAAGTGAGGAGAAGTATTACAAATTCAGTATGGAAAGACAGGTTTGAGCAAGACTGGGAACATCTTTAAATACCTATAGGAGGAGCTTTTATTTTATCCTAGAGCTTTTGTCCTGGGCCAATGAAAGGCCATCCTTTGGCCAAGTCTACACAACATTGTGTGTCAGAAGGTGTCTTAAACCTAGGTCATCCTGATTTGGAATCTAACTCTCTACCCATTATGCTACACATATGTTCTCTGTATTCATATTTATATACATATGTAAACATGTCAGCACGTATGTATGAAGTGTTCCCAAAGTCTTAAGCTAGGTTTAAATTTTCACTAAGACTTTTGAGACACCTTGTCTATACATGCATATGTGATATATGTATATGTGTATGAAGAGACAGAGAGAGATTATTATGATTATTAATCGTGGCACCTGGATTAAATTAAAAAAGAATAAAATGAATAGAAATGAACATTTGGCTTTCTTAGCACCTAAGGCCAGCCTAGAGACAGTAGAGAAACACTGGAACCTTTTGAGGAAGAGATTAACATGAACAATCCTGTGTTTCCGGGTTATCAATTAAGTTGTACTGCTAACAATGGATTGGAGTGGGAAGAAGCTAGATGAAGGGATGCCAAAAGGAAGGGACTGAAGTAGGTCTCAATCTATGATCCTGCAAACATTATCTCCATTTTACAAATGCAGAAAATGAGGCACATAGAAGTCATGTGACCTACCCATTGTTACACAGGTAGCAAGGGTCAAAAACAGAATTTGAATATAGGTCTTCCCTAATTCCTAAAATTTCACTGGAAAGTTTTTGATAGTCTTTCTCATAAATTATGATACCACTACATAACATCACCAGCAATACTTTTAAATGGTCATTTATAGCAAGAAGCAGTTAATAATCATCAAAAGAACTAAACAATTTCTTGAATATGAACTACACTGATTTCTTTCTACCAGTCAATTCTGGGCCCTGCCCATTATCTGTCAGCATCTTCTGTCCATGCTTACCATATGCATAGGACAAAGAGTATTAGACCTGAAAAAAACTCAAGTATATTAGAACTGAAAGGAGTTTCACAACATAGAGATGATATATGTGATATGGAAGGAGTAACTCAATGGGATAGCATTGCCAGCCTGTGGAGTCATGACCTAGAATTCATATAGGATCAGGAGATAGCGATAGAGAAATGCGTCAAAATTCAATTTCACTCAAGTTAAACTAAAGCACAAGAAAAGGGGGAAAGGACAAGCTGAAGATTCACGATTGAAAAGCCAGCCAGTATACATTTGTAGTGACTGGCATCTGCAGGGAACTGATGGAGAAGGCATTCTAATCATTCAATAAAACCTTCAATTTTCACCCAAGCAATTAAGTCAAAATGCCACTGACAACATGTTACTGTGAAATAAAGCTCCTGCCATTAGGTTTACGACGCTATGTGTTCTTTACTATTATTATTTCCAAAAAATAAAACATTCAGTAAATACTTTGGGGGGAAGCGACAACAACAACCGAACCATTATCACATTGGCAGCTAGCATAGGAAACGCAGCTCCTCTCAGAACCCTGGTTTTTGAAATCAGCGCAAGAGAAGAGGAATTACTAGAATTGATTGGACATCCAGATATAAAGACTATTCAGGGGCTCCTGCTAGCTATTTCCTCAACCATTGTTATTTTCATTATTCTTTGCTGGCCTTAAGGTCTAAGAAAGCCAACTGCTCATTTCTATTCATTTTATTCTTTCATAATTTAATCCTGGTTTCACTGCTAATAATCATAATAGCCTCTCTCTCTCTCTCTCTCTCTCTCTCTCTCTCTGTCTCTCTCTGTCTCTCTCTCTCTGTCCCTGTGTCTCTGTCTCTGCCTCTCTCTGTCTCTCTTTTCTCTCCTCTCCTCTCCCCTCTCTCTGTCTCTCTCTCTGTGTCTCTCACACTCTGTCTCTGTCTGTGTGCGTGTTCTTGTCTCTTCATATGCATACTTATATAACACATATGCATGTATATAAAAGGTGTCTCAAAAGTCTCAGTGCAATTTTAAGTCTAGCTTAAGACTTTGGGAACTTTCTGTACATTCATGTTGACATGTATACAAATATGTGTGTGTATACAGAGAAACATAAGAGTGGAAAAACTTGTAGAGAGTTAGATTACAAATTAGGAAGATTTAGGTTTAAGATACCTTCTGATACATGATGTTGTGTAATCTTGGCCAAAGGACAATCTTTAAATGGCCCAGGAAACTTTATATGGCTATAATCTGCAAAACAGTTGCTTATCTTCATTGACAGCCAAATTTAGCCCACTAAGAGCTCTGTAGACTATTTAAATCAGTGGTCTGAAGAGAGGGGTGAGAAAGAGACAGAGACACAGAGAGTGATAGAGATAGACAAAAAGAGAGAGGAGAGGGGAGGCAAAGGGAGGGCAGGGAGGGGAAGTAAGGAAAGACTGAGAAACAGAAAAAGACAGAGACAGTGACAGAGACAGACAGAGGCAGAGGGAGAGAAAGAGAGTGACAGAGACAGAAACAGAGAGACAGAGACAGAAAGAGGTGATTTTATTACTATAGACAACTTCCTTGTGAAGAAGTTCCTTCTCCCGATGCCTAGTACACAGAGAGATGTAGTGATTCACCAGTTTCATAGAAGTTCATGTCAAAGACAGAACTTGAATCCAGATCTTCCTGGTTGAAAGGCAAGTTCTTTATCTATTGCACCATACTGCCTCTCCTGTGTGTGTGTATACAAACATACAATGTTAAAACTGGAAAGAACCTTAGAACATGAAATGTTAGGGCTATAAGTAGGAAAAGGAAACTAAAACATTAAACAGAGAATGAAAAACATCATTCAGAGACATTAGTAACAGAGACCTTATAGCACTTTATCTGCTTTTCATTTGATTTTCAGGATATCATGAAATGATCTTGCCCCTGTTTAAAAATAGATGAAGAAACTTAGCCTCTCAGAGGTTTAGTGTCTTGCCCATAGTCACCCAGCTAGTACATAGACAACCTGTGAGGCAAAGTCTAACGACTTCATGTTCAATGATCTTAACACTAAGACAGGCTGTCTCCTAATGAAAAGTGTCAATAAAATAAACAAGCAATTAGACCCTACCAAGTACCTATCAAAAAGGATTCCTCATATTCACATAGCTAGAAAATAGCAGATAAAAACCCAGGACTCTTAACTTCCTTTCTAATGCTGTATAGTCATAGGCAAAACTCTCTCCTCTCTGAAACTTCTAGTTCCTCCTCAGTAGAATGAAGTGATTGGATTACTCCCTTCTTGCTATAAAATTCTATATTTTGTGCTCTTAGATCTTAACTCAGTTTGAAATTCTATGATTCTTTGACGTATGTGTGCTATTTTTGCTGGAAAATATCATCTCCTTCCACCCGCACCAACCTTTGGAAAAAGATTTACTTTTGCTTCGTGTTGTTGGTCATTTGGTTTTGGTTTTTCTTAACAATTTCAATCATTTCTGGAAATATCCTTTCTGAAAAAAGTCCTCTCCTCTTTTTTCATCCCTGAAAATATAATCCTTCCTATTTAGAGAGAAAATAATCAAGGCTAAGTGACCAATTCGGTGAACCCATCCGGCAATGATATCTAACATCCTACCCTAGTAGACCCTCACCTTTCTGCAGAAAGGAGATAGACATGTTTCCTTCTCCTGGACTTCACTACTTTTCTAATTACTTGGATTTTAGATAATTTTTAGTGATCTTTTAATTTACTTTGTAATACTCCTGGACAGAGGGTTGAGACTGGAGTCAGGAAGACGTAAGGTCAAATCCAGCCTCAGATACTTGCTAGCTTTGTGACCCTCGGTAAGTCACTTAACCCTGTTTGGCTCAGTTTCTTCATCTGTAAAATGAGATGGAGAAGCAAATGGTGAACATTGCAATATCTTTGCCAAGAAAACTCCAAATGGGGTCACAAAGAGTCAGACAAGGGGGGTGGCGATGTGGCACTGTGAATAGAGCACCAGCCCTGAAGTCAGGATGACCTGACCTCAGACACTTAACACTTACTAGCCCTATGACCTTGGGCAAGTCACTTAACCCCAATTGCCCTGCCTTCCCCCCTGAAAAAAAAAGAGAGTCAGACAAGACAAATGACTGAACAAGAAAATTCCTGAATATCGATCTTCTGGTTCTGATTAAGAAATGAACCATTTAAGATGTGTTAACTTTGAGACCACAGAAGTTGAAGGAGGAGAAAGATATCCTTCCAAAACGAGCTAGGAACTTCCTTCCCCCACCTTTTCTTATACTTTCTACCAATGTGAAAAGTTGCTTGTTTCTTAAAACTTAGATCATCACCTATTCCTCACCTTTTCTTCCTTTGAGAGGAAAATGCTAAGGGGAAAGCTTGAAAGAAATAAAATCTGTATTTGCAGGAGAATTGGCTGGCTTAGGGGCTAAGTAATGGGATAAGGAACATCTCACCTCTAGGTCAGCAGTTCAGCTGTGGAGCAAGTAATTGGTAGCACTGTTGAAAGTTTCAAAAATGATCCCAAAGATTGAATAGCCTGGAAATTGAGCCCCTCTCTGGCCGGAGAAGTGGTCTCACCAAGCTGGGGTTAAAGCATATTAGCAGAAGCAACATCTGTGATATTTCATAAGATCCTGATTAGGGTTGGATGGTACTATAGATTAACAGTCAGAGGGAGAGGTGGGTAGAGAAGGAGGAGAAGAAGAGGGGAAGGAAGAGTAAAACAACTGTCATCTAGTGATTTTAAAATGTGACATACAGTAATCAATATCAAATTGCTTGCCTTCTCCTTTAAGGGGAATAGAAGGGGCAGGAGGAAGAGAGAGAATTTAGAACTCCAAATTTTAAAAAATGAATGTTAATTTTTATATGTAATTGGTAAATATTTAACAAAATATTTTTTAAATAAAAAATGAAATCAGAGGACCAGTCTCCATTCTAATTAGTGAGACTCTTGCTTCAAGAACAAATATCCTTGTTTTGGCAAGTATAATAATTAATTGCATAGTATATGGGGAAAGCACCAAGAAAGAAGTCAAAGAATCAGGGGTTTGAGGGTCTTTTCCACCATTTATCAGCTGTATGATCTGAAGCAAGTCATGTCAGTCACCTCTGAAAGTCAGCTTTTCTTATCTGTATAATAAAAGAGTATGTGCCTTTGATGTCTCAGGAAAGTAAGGGAATGGGAGGCAAGAGACCCCCCTTCAAAGCCAGTCTGCCTTCAGCACTTACTAGCTGGAGAACTTCAGGAAAATCACTTATACCTTTGGGTCCCTCAGTTTCCCCATCTGTAAGATGAGAATATTACTGCTTATCCTCCCTACATCAGAATGGTTGTGAGACAAAGACTTTGTCAACTTTGAAATGTTCTAGAAACATGAGTTGTTATTTTAATTACCTACCTTATAAGTTGTCAAGATATTGAGAAGATATGCTCTGAAAAGTATAGAGCATGAACATAAGATAGTCATTATTAATGACTAACATACTGTTTCATCTAAAAGTTGCCAGCTGCCCAAAATTGACTCTTCAACATAGATTCTCAGAGTCAATTTCTGATTGTCATAAGAGGTCTGAGATGTATAACATAGATTCTTCTGCGAGGTGGTTTCATGTGTAGCCCCAAAGTTGGGGGAAATTTTTATATAAAGAGAAAGTAGCTCCAAAGGCATATTTTGGGGCTAAGCTGAAAAGAGATGATGATAGACAGCAATTAGCACACCCATTTCCCCTTTGGATACATTGCTCAGAACTTAAACCTTCATGCCCAAGAAGTATAAGCACTTTTTTATATATTGTTAGTGCCTCAGATTTGTGAATGCTCTCAAAGCAAAAATTGCTGGTTGTATACAATTTTCTTAGCACAAATTACAGCATACTGACAGAAGAGAGTAGAGATCTGCTGGCCTAGTAGAAGGGAGACCTGTATACTATGTATTTTAGGGGTAAGTTACCAGTGTTACCTGCAGTGTAACAAAATAGCACTTTCACAAAGGCATTCCCCATGTACCCTAACTGCCTTTTCCTTTCCAAATGAGGGTAATCCAAAGTATTCATTTTGATCTGTTAAATCCCAGTGCAGTCCAATGTTCTCAGTAATTTCCAAATTCACTGTTATCTTAACCCCTCCATAGATCATCTGGTTCATGGAGCTGTTCTTAACACTTTAGAAATTGGAACTTGTTAGGGATCCTAAAGGAAGGTGTTTTGTGAATCATAGCTCCCGTTTGACAGAGTTCCTTCTTCCATTTTAAAGACCTAAGCCCACATTGAGCAGTGTACCCTGTGCTACTACCTGGCTCCCTCCAGACCTGTGTACCATGCTCCAGACCTATGACACTCTCAAATCTTCATCTTCTCATTATCTCAGAATTCAATTCTTTTTATGGTACTAATAATGTGTAGCTTAGTAAACTTTAAATCCAACACATTAATCTTTAATGATGTGTTTAAATGATCCCTTCTTCTAAACTCCCCTACTATTGTCAAGGGCACCATCATGTTAATGGCCACCAAGGGTTGCAACTTCATTGCCATCCTCAAATCCTTTCTCATACTCACTCCATACATTCATTCTTTGCAAAATCTAATATCAACTGTCACGACATACCTTAACAACATCTCTGAAATATGTGTGTATGTATCCCATTTTTTCTACTCACACAGCTATAACCCTGTGTGCTATCACCCTGGTGCAACCCCTTATGCCCTCATCACAAGACTATCACAATAGTATTCTGCTTGGTCCCCCTGCCCCAAGGGTTATCAAAATAATTTATCCTAAAGTGCAAGTTTGAGTGTGTCATCCTTCTACTCAAAAAATATAGTGGCTCCCTATTACTTCCAAGATCAAATATAAAATGATCCATTTGTCTTTTAAATACTTTCACAGCCTTGCCTCTTTCTACTTTTCCAGTCTCTTTACACTTTACTCACCTTGGCATATGCTATAATTCAGTTGATTGTTCCTTATCGAATGCACTCCATCACCTGACACCATGTCTTTTTAGTGGCTGTACCCTATGCCTGGGATGCTTTCTCTCCTCACTCCATGTCCTGGTTTCTCTGGACTCCTTCAAGGATCATTTCACATCTCACCTTCTATAAGAGACCTTTTCTGGTCCCTCTTGCCCTCTCAACCATTAAAATCACTCAATATTCAATAAGTGCCTACTTTGGGCCAGGCATTGTGCTAAGCACTGGGAATACAAATGCTTAAAAAAAAAAAGTTCCCTGCCCTCAAGTAGCTTAAAATAAAAAATCAAAACATAAAAGGAAGCTTAAAGTGAGGGGAAGGGAGAAAGTACCCCAAAAGGACATGATGTAGAAATCAGAGAAGTACCAAAGTTGTGAAGTCAGATGAAGACATTTCATATACTCGTGGGTGTGAGTGCGTATGTACACATACACATACAAACATAAACATACATGTATGTATCTTGTATGTACGTACTGGTTTTTGTGTTGTTTTCCTCATTAGAAGGAGAGCTCCTTGAGGAAAGGAACCATGTTTTTGCCTTTGTTTGCTCCCCTACTCTTAGCACAGTGTATGGAGTATAGTAAATATTTAAAAAATGATAATTGACTTACTTCATTAGTTCTCTTGTGTGCAACTGGAGATACAGCTGACATTACAATGGTGCCTTAGGATTTATAAAGCATTTTCCTCACATCCCTATAAGGTAAGTAGTGTAAGTATTATTATTCCTGTTTTATTGGGGAGGAAAGTAAAGCTCAGACAGATAAAGTGACTAATCTGAGTTCATTAAGCAGAAATGGTAATCAAGCCATGATCTTCTGACAGCAATTACAATGACCAAGGATCAAGTTTCTTAACTTAGGGTCTATATGTGTGTATACAGACAGACAGACAGATGGACATGTGTGTATGTATATATGCAAATGATAGATAATTGGATGTCTATATAACTGTAATCTTATGTATTTTACTTTGTTCATTTAAAAACATTTCTGAGAAGGGAGCCATAGTCTGAGTTCATTACACACACACACACACACACACACACACACACACACACACACACGAGTTAAAATTAACTAGAAGTGCACCACTAAGAGAAATAATAAGGGTGAGAGTCATGAGACACTTGAGAAGATATGGCCACGCAAGGAAGTCTTTTAAGATCTTTAACTCACACTGCTCCTGGAGCTCCGCTCCTCGCTGCTGAAGGGCTCTCGCGGGCTGGCCCTCCAGCCTGCCTTTCCCCCAAGCGCCGGGCTGGCCTCATCGGGACCGACCACCGCACCTGCCACTGCGACGAGGCGCTGACCTACGTGCTGCTGAAGCTGCTTCCTGAGTTCCACGACGCGGAGATCCTGCGCCTCCGCGATCCGGTGCTGCTGGCCACCTGTGACCCTCAGAGACAAAGCTGTGGCCACCACCAGGGGTTCTTCACCAAGTCTGTGAGTTCTCTGCTGCCAGGGAAGCTGTGGAAGACAAAGTTGAGCAGCGCGGGGCTGGTCTATGTGTACTTTGGCCAGAGGCTCCCGGCCCAGCTGCTGGACGCCACTACAGATGACCAAATTGTGGATACTCTTTGACAAGATGCATGAATATTTTGTGGAGGAGGTAGATGCGGTGGACAACGGGATCTCCTGGTGGGAAGGAGGAAAAGCCTCGATATGCACTGGCCACCACTTTGAATGCTCGGGTTGCCCTACTTAACCTCACCTAGAACCAACGGGATCAGGACACAGAGGCCAGCTTTCATCATGCCAAAGAACTAGTACGTGAGGAGTTTCTACAGAAACCGGATTTCTAGAAGCACAGCTGGCTCCCTTTTTTTTTAATTATTTAAAATTTAAATACAAAATGAGAAAAGAAAAAAAAAAACATTGCCATGTACAGAGCAGACCTTATGAAAGGATTCAATATAAAACAATAAATCTCTATTTCAATAAAACCTAAATAATAAATACTACACGTTGTTTTCAAAGCTGTCTGACTTTTCTTTGCTTCCTTGTTGGTTTTCTTTGGTCCTTTGCTATATATTCTTCCTCCCCCACAAAGAAGGCTACAATTAAGCATGAATATATATATATATATGTGTATATATATGCCCATACATAGGAATCTATAAATATGTGCATATATACTCATACACATTGTAAGTAAGTATTACATAAGTAAGATCATTCTATGTTTATTTCCATTTGTCATCTGTTTCTCTGAAGGTGAATGGCATTTTCCTTTATAGGGTCAGGTCTCTCCATGTTTTTCTAAATCAACCTACACCATAAAAATATTCCAACCCGATCCCATTCTATCTGAAAGATTGTCTATGAAAATTTTCCACCAATTTTCTTGGTTAAATAAGTTTTAGTTATACAAGAAAACTTTCATTTTAAAATAGTCAAAATTATCCTTTTTACACTTCAACAATGTTCTCCATTAAAATATAATTTAAGGTCTGATACTGCTGAATCTACTTCCTTTACATCTTTTTTCTTGGTTTCTTTGAAGTTCCTGACCTTTTACTCTTCCAAATGAACTTTTTAATTTATTTTTTCTAACTCAATAAAATAATTTTTCACAAATCAATTGGGATGACATTGAATAAATAGATTAGTTAGGTAAAATTGTCTTAAAGGGAAATGGGTACATAAATATAATGAAATATTACTGTACTATGAGATGATGAATAAAGAGAAACACTTTAATAATAATAATAAAGTGAAAGACTTAGATGAACATATGAAAAGTAAAGTAAGCCAAACCAGGAAAATGATACATACCATGACTATATAAAGTATATATTAAGAACGACAACCATCACAAAACAATTGCAATTGCATGTTTCAAGTGTTCCATCCTATGTGGATCCCCAGCACAAGATGATAGGTGCACAATCAAAGCTTTATCTGTATATTTGTAACCCAATGTGAAATAAATAGAGCCAGGTCTTTCCTTTTGATAAGAACGCCATCAGAAGACTCACTTTGACCTCTTTAGCTCCATGCCCATGTACCAAGTGTTCTAGTATCTCCTTTGAGGATTATCCAACCTCCATCTTGGAATGGGAAATAAATGCCATAAGCATTAGTCATGATGTATTTATATAGTATATAAATTCATAGTTACAAAAGCACTTTACATACATGAATCGTATTTAATCCCCACGAGCATACCTGTGAGGCAGATACTATGATTGTTATTTTCACCATTTTTTTAGATGGAAGAAACAAGTCCGGAGAGGAGAAGCTTGCCAAAGGTAATATATTTAACAAGGGGTAGAGCTGGGAATTGAACCCAAATCTTTGACTTTTAAATCATAAAGGGTTTCCTTTAGAATAGGCTGTCATTTTGGTCATTGCAAAATGACAATAATAATAACAAGAAATTACAGTGTTGGTCCCTGGATGAGCACCATTCACAGTATTAATTGACTTGTTTGACAATTTGCAAATCATATTTATATAATTGTGAGGACTTTTGAGAATCTCTTGGACAGTAAAGAGATTAAATCGGTCAATACTTAAAGAAATTAATTCAGACTAGTCATCGAAAGGACAAATACTGAAGTTGAATCTTTGGCCACATAAAGAGAAGACAGGACTCATTGGAGAAGACCCTGACACCTGGAAAGATTAAAGGCAAATGAAAAAGGGGAAAGCAGAGGATGAGATAGTGTAGAGAAAACAATGAACATAAACTTGGACAGACTTTCAGAGATAGTGGAAGATAGAAGGGCCTAAAATGTATTAATCCATGAGGTCATAAAGAGTCAGACAAGACTGAAAGACTCAATAACAACAACAAAAGACTCTTAAAACTGGAAGGAAGCTTATAGATCCTTCAGCCCAACTCTGTCATGTTGCAGGTAATGACAAGACCCTGTCCAGGATCACACAATGTTTTAATGGTAGAATGGACTTGAACCCAGGTTTTCAGTTTTCTGTCTCTACAACTTTTTCCATTACAATGCCTTGTTTCTCTGGTGTCTAGTAGAATATATTTATTGGATTTTTGGATTATATATATATACATATGTATAATTATATATACATATATATAATTATAAATATATATTATTGGATATAATGTGACATAATATTAATATCAACCTCTCATATTTCTATATTGCTCTGAGATTTCTAAGTATTTTCTTTATAATGCTATGTGGTAGCTAGGGCAAGAATTATTATCTATATCTTACAGATGAATAAACTACTAAGACCCAAAGAATATAATTACTTCTCGACAAGGATCATACAACTAACAACTAGCTTAGTCGGGACTTGAACCCTGGTCTCCTTTAGCAATACTCTTTCTACTGATGCCCTTATGCTTCCCAAAAGTGCACTTCTTTTGGATATGGCAAAATTCTATTCCTCGTTTTCTTTAAAAATAATTCCAGTGCACAAGGCAAAAACAGTTCAGGTCACTTATAGTAACCTTCAAATTGACAGACAAAATAAAAGAAATATAACAAATAAACAAAAAAGAAATAAGATAAAAATAAACAAAAAGAAATAAACAAAAACCACTGCCTACTTCCAGATCCCTAGGCCTTACCATGTACTCTGATATTTTGTCCCAATGAGGTTTTTTTTTTCCATTTCTAAGTCCTTCAATCACATTGTACTGGAGAATGATTTAAATAGTCACTGCTAAAATGCCTGTAGTTCACATTCACAATTTAATTCCAAAGTGTGACATAGTAGGTGATGTGCCAGAAAAGAATTAAGGATAGGGGGTGGCTAGGTGGTGCAGTGAATAGAGCACTGGCCCTGGAGTCAGGAGGACCTGAGTTCAAATCTGGCCTCAGACACTTAAACTAGCTGTGTGACCTTGGGCAAGTCACTTAACCCCAATTGCCCTGCATTCCCGCTTGAAAAATGAAAAAAAAAAAGAAAGAGGGATACCAGGATTTGAATCCTGACTCTGATACTTACTAGCTATATCACCCTATACATATCCCTTCACTTTTCTAAACTTAAGTAGCCTCATATTATTATTACTAATAATAATAGCAATAACTGGCATTTACATAGTACTTTAAGGTTTGCAAAGCTCTTTATAAATATAATGTGTAAATAATGATAATTGGGCTAATCATTAGCTGCCATTTAAACTTTTAAATTTAAGAAAATTTTATAACAAAAGTCTTGTTCTTTACTCTCCACTTATCTCCACTTACATTCTCCTCTGATGCTGTAATGGTAATGTAATTTGAATTTGAAGATCCCTTTGTGTTGGAAAAGGTAGCAGGTACTTAGCACTTAGTAATTGATCAAACCTCTGTTGGGGAAACAGAAGGTATGAACTCCTGTCTCCTGTTGCTGACGTAACAGGAAGGGGTTGGCTGAAACAGGAAGGTAATGCTGTGTGTATAAGGAAAAGCCCCAGAGAGGCACAGTCAGAATTTCCTAGGACCAGCATCTGGTGGCAGAGCAGCTGCAGAAGAGAGAACGAAGAACTGAGCCAGAATTTCCTGAGAACTTGTAGTGGTAGAGCTTCTTCTGAACAGGAGCCCAGAGCCAGGAGCCAGGAGCCAAGGTGACTGAGGAAGCATAACTGGGATGCTGAGACTTTCTTTGTGGCTTGATTGAGCCTTGAATTCCTTCGGAGCAGAAATGGTGAAGGATCTGACATGGACCAGACCCTGTGAACTTCAGTGTGGAGCAGGACCTACAGAGACAGCTAGACAAGGAACTGGGAGCTATCTGCCATTGAACCCAGGTGAGAGTCTGCTGAATCCAGGTAGAATCTGGGACCATGGAAGGGAACCCAGGGAATCTGAGAACAGGCCCCAAGTGAGTTAACTTAAGACTTTGCCCCATGAGTGGAAGACTTTAACTATTGTACTTTGAGATGATTGTTCTTTGTTCTAAATGTTGTAACCACTTTGGTGAAAACTATGTGGCCATTTTAATGATAAGCTATTGTGAATAATATATTGTGATTTTCTGTGATAAGCTGTAACATTGTGAATCCTGTGCCTTGATTTTCTGTGAATGTTTTGCTTTGATTTGTTATGGAATAAATAGAATGTTCACTATACTGTGTAATCAGAACCTTAAAAGCTGTTCACAGTAGCATTCTTCTGGAAAACTTCTGTGCGCAGCATTACAGATGCCTCATGTTGGTACAGAGACAATGCTGGGTTTTCAAAAGCTGTACCTGAAGAGTACAAGCTCTGACAGTTTCTACAGAACTAAAAGGGCTGGGCTACTGATGGACTGTATGTCTGGAACCTGAAAACTTGCCTACCTAAGTTCAAGGTGGTTTATTACCAGGTTCACTGATGGGAATGAGTTTCTCAGCCACCACAAGACAGAGAGACTCTTATAAATCATAAATATAAATCGTTAAAGGGTTGAGATATGTATTACTAGGGGAAAGATGAGTACTGATAGAAATGGGTTATTAGAAGAATTGAAATGTTAAGTAACAATTATGTACAAGGATATGTACTCTCATCAGAATTGACTTAAAGAGGGAATAACATACCCACTTGGCTGGGTAAAGAAGTCTATCTTACCCTATAGGGAAATAGGAGGGGAAGGGTATAAAAGAAGTAGTTTGGGGAATGTAGATTGGGGGAAGCAGTCAGAAGAAAAACACTGGTGAAGAGGAACAGGGTGAAAGGATAGAGAGAGAGAAGGATAAATGGGAAAAATAGGATGGAGGGAAATACAGTTAATAATCATAATCTGTGAATGTGAATGGGATGAACATACCCATAAAACAAAAGTGGATAGCAGGGTGGATTAAAAACCAGAATCCGGCAATATTTTGTTTACAAGAAACACATTTGAAGCAGAGAAACCCCCACAGAGTAAAGGTAAGGAGTTAGAGCAGAATTTATCATACTTCAGCTTAAGATCAACAACAACAAAAATCAGGGGTAGCAATCCTGATCTCAGACAATGCAAAAGCAAAAATAGAGTTAATTAAAATAGATTTTTTTTTAAAAAAGAAGTTATATATTACTAAAAGGTACCACAAAGAAGTAAAATCAATACTAAATGTAGTTACAAGTGACAGAGCATCCAAATTTTTTAAAAATAAGTTAAATGAGTTACAGGAGACAGTAAAAGCTATACTAGTGAGGGGATATCAACTTTCTCTAGTCGGAACTAAATAAATCTAACTACAAAATAAACAAAAAAGTTAAGGCAGTGTATAGAATTTTAGAATATTTAGATATGATAGACCTTTTCTCAGCAGTAAATGGAAACTACACAACAATTACTCATGTATTAAAGCACAAAAACCTCACAATCAAATGCAGAGAAGTAGAAATATGAAATGCATCTTTTTAAAATTATAATGCAATAAAAATTCCATTCAATAAAGGACCATGGATAGATAGATTAAAAATAAATTGAAAAAATAAATAAATTGAAAACTAAATAATCAAATACTAAAGAATAAATCAGTCAAATAAAAAGCATAGAATCAATCAACAATTTAATTAAATAGAATGACAATGAGACAACATACTAAAATTTATGGGATGCAGTCAAAGCAGTACTTAGGGGGAAATTTCTATTGCTAAACACTTCAATAAAATAGAGAAAGAGCAAATCAATGAATTGGATATGCTAAAAAAAAAAACTAGAAAAAGAACAAATTAAAAATCCCCAATCAAACACCAAATTAGAAATCCTGAAAATCATAGGAGAGGTAAATAAAGTTTAAGTAAGAAAAATATTGGACTAATAAATAAAGCTAGTAGCTGGTTTAATTAAGAACAATAAAATAAACCATTGGTTAATTTGATTTAACAAAAGAAAGAAGAAATCCAATTTACCAGTATCAAAAATTAAGTGTTAATTCATGAAGAGGAAACTAAAGCAATAATTAGGAGCTATTTTGTCCAAAAATAAGTCAATAAATCTGACAATCTAAGCAAAATGGAGCAATATTTACAAAATTATAAATTGTCCATATTAAAAAAAGAGGAAATAAAATACTTAAAAAAATAAATTGAACAAGCCATCATTTTAGAAAAAAAAAAAACTGAACAAACCATCAATGAACTCCCTAAGAAAAATTCCCCAAGTCCTGGTGGATTCACAAGTGAATGCTACTAAACATTTAAAGAATAATTAATTTTAATACTATATAAACTACTAGAAAATTAAACAAAGGGGTCCTACCAAATTCCTTTTATTATACAAATATGGTTCTGATACCTAAACCAGGAATAACAAAAACAGAGAAATTAAACCATAGACAAATTTCTCTAATGAATAGTGAAGTAGATGTGGGAAAGTTGAAATATCAGTAAACTACTGGTCAAAATGTGAAGTGATCCAACCATTCCCAAGAGCCATTTGAAACTACACCCAAAAGACTGTAAAATTGGGCATATCCTTTGGTCCAGCAATACCAAGGTCTGTATCCCAAAAAGATCAATAAAAAGGGAAAATATTTATAGTAACTCTTTTTGTGGTGTCAAGGAATTGGAAATTGAGGGGATGCCCATCAATTGGGGAATGGCTGAACAAATTGTGGTATGTAGTTATAATGGAATATAATTGTCCTAAAAGAAATGACAAACAGGACAATTTCAGGAAAAACCTTGAAAGACTTAGACAAACTGATGCAAAGTGAAGTGAGCAGAAACAGGAGAATATTGTACACAGTAACAACAATATTATATAATGATAAACTGTGAATGACTTTGATATTCTCAGTAATATGATGATCTAAGACCATTCCAAAGTATTTATGAAAAATGCTATCTGACTCCAGAGAAAAACTGATGGCTGAATGCAGATTAAAGCATTTTGTTTTTCACTTTATTTTTTTATGGGGTTTTTTTGGTCTGTGTTTTCCTTCACAATAATGATTAATATAGAAATATGTTTTGCATGATTACACATGTATAACCTATATCAAATTGCTTGCCATCTCCAGGAGGGTAGGGGAGAGGGAGGGAGATAGAGAATTTGGAATCTCAAAATTTGTTAAAAATGAATGTTAAAAATTGTTTTTACATATGATTGTGGAAAAATAAAACATTTTCTAAAGCCTCAAAAAAGAAAAGGAAGAAAGAAAGAAATATGATCCAGGTGTTAAACTCCTTGAGTAAGGAAAAAGGGTGACCTAGTCCAGAGTATAAACAAAGGAGAAGCAGTTGGTGAGTTATGCACCAGTACACATGCCATTCTTACCCTTACCTTAGCTGCTGAAGCTATATATCACAGTCCCACCTTACACACCTTATTTAACATATGACATCCTGAATCTTGAATCACTATGAGCAAAAAAAGATTATCCCCTGTCAGCCAAACTGTTGGAGATGAGCCTTTTTGCCGTTAGCCTTGGCTAGGCTCAGATGACACATGTAAAGTCAATTGTTGGGTTCATCTTTTCAGGTTTGTGGAACCTGCTGGAGCTTGATCTTTTAGTGTAGCCTTTAATGACCTAAGGTGACCTCAACAACAGAACAACTAATGGAACAGGAAAACATTCAATCTAGTTTTCTAAAACTTGTAAATTAAACCACTTTTACACTGTTTCCCTAAAGTCTTCCTTAAGGCATTTCAGTACCATTTTCCTAATCTTCCATGACCTATCTCAAAGCCCATCTGCTCATGGCTCTCATACATTCTGGGACTTTACTGGCATAGTGGAAAATAGCTAATAACTCATTACTATTTCCTGTGTGACTTTGAGCAAATTGCTTCCCTGCTCTGGTCTCAGTTTCCTCATCTGCAAATCTGAGAAGCATGGAACGATAGTTTTGGAACAAGAAGGTACATTAGAGGCCATTGAGTCCAATATCCTTATTTTACAGCTGAGGAAAGGGAGGCAAAGGTGCCACCACAGGTGGTAGGTTCAGTGACTTAACCCCCTCCTTCCATGAAAGTTTGGCTGGTTTTTGTTTTGTTTTCCTTAAAAGGTATTAAGACATTCCTCAAGAGCTAAGGGCTTAGACTGTTAATGTTACTTCATCATCTGGAAGTTCAAAGCAGCCTTGATCTCGAGGGTGTCCCAGATATTTGGTTGGTATGTTACTATAGGGGTTTTGAGTTGCTTAATTATCAAAAGGGCTTCTCACTGTCTCTCCTTGTTGAAGGTGCTGCCTCTGCGGCTAAGTAAATTTCTTCCTTTTTTAAACAGCTGGATGGCCGATGATTGTCCCTCCTTGATCCAATATCAGACGTAAACTACCAGACGACTGGCCTGAGTGAGGCTCAGTCCGGAGAAAAATCACTTAAGTGACTTGACCAGCATCAAACAGCTAATAAATATCTGAGGCAAGATTGGAACTTATATCTTTCTGACTCCAAATCAAGTGCCCATTCTATTGTGGTGCCTAATGATTTGGAAGACTTTCTTTGACTCTAAATCATCTGACTAAACCCACAGTGGAATGTGCTGTTAGCAGACAGGTTCCCTTCACCAGAAGTCTTCAAGCCAAGGTAGGAAAAAATGTTGTTGCTGTTGCTGTTCTTTTGTTCAGTCCTGTGCAACTTTTCATAACTTCATTTGGCATTATCTTGAAAAGATACTAGAGTGATTTCCCATTTCCTTCTCTGACTCATTTTACAGATGAGGAAACTGAAATAAAAAGAGTTAAGTGACTTTGCTAGGGTCACATAGCTCGTAAGTGTCTGAGTCCAAATTTGAACTCGGGTCTTCCTGACTACAGACCCAGTACTCTATCCACTGTAACACCTTGCTGCCCAGTATAACGTGTTACATACACCTAAAAAAGTCCTTGAAAGAGGATTCCATGGAGGTAGTGCGCAGTAAGAGGTAGCAATGGATAACAGAGATTCCTGACCTTGATGTGAGAAAAGCTTGAGTCAGAACTGCTCAGAGCAACCTCAGTACCTGGAGATCTGTTGTTGTTGTTGCTGTTGTTGTTGTTGCTGTTGTTGCTGCTGTTGTTGCTGTTGCTGTTGCTGCTGTTGCTGCTGTTGTTGCTGTTGTTGTTGCTGCTGTTGTTGCTGTTGTTGTTGTTGCTGTTGTTGTTGTTGTTGTTGTTCTCCAAGAGGACCATGACATCAGGGAGGTTATGCCATGACAAACAAGTGAATTAAGTGAGGGAGGACTGTGCAAAGTCACCAGCCTCACTTTCTCCTCTGGAGCCATCTGGATCCAGTAGCAAGACAGAGATCAGAACAACTGGAGATGGCCCTGGATGTAGTGGAAGACCTTGGCCTCTTTAAGCTAAGGTCTTTAACTGGAGGGAGAATCCCCACTGAGTAATTTACCATTCCAGAATAAATCAGGCTCTTGGGGAGCTGCTATTCCCATTCAGATATGTGGACATCATTGAGATCTCTGGAGTAGAAGTTAATAAAGGTTGGGGTGGCTAGGTGGCGCAGTGAGTAAAGTGCCAGCCTGGAGTCAGGAGGACCTGAGTTCGGTTCCAGCCTCTGACACTTAACACCCATACACACAAAAAACTAGCCGTGTAACCTTGGGCAAGTTACTTAACCCCAATTGCTCTCCAAAAGGAAAAAAAAAAGTTAACAAAGGTTATCCAAGGTAGAGATGTGAAACTCACAGCCAACAAAACCTTCGAGTGGTTCCTGAACCCCATTTATAATGGCACTGGGAAATGTTTAACCAAAGAAAAATACATTGCAACAACAAAAATGTTAATTTGTGGCTTTCTAAGTCACTATCCAAACCAGCAGAATTCATTTTTATTTGAGTTTTACACCACTGATACAGCACATATTCACAGTGGAAAAGTGTAGACATACTCATAGAATAAAATTTTCAAAATAACTGGAGGATTCCTCAGGGGCCAGGTAGACTGAACCACACCTGAATAATGATATTATATATTATTATTGCATATATATTTTTTAATTTTATATAATCGTTATTAATATAGTATATAATTACATATAATAATTAAATAATATATAATAAATATTAGTGTTAAAATAATATAATTTATTAATATGTAATATTTACATTATATATGATATCATAATGTGTAGGGTGCAAGGATCCCAAAAATCCCTACCCAAAAATTAAAAGTCAGAGGTGTCTCAAGGTAAGAACAGGAAGTTTTTATTCAGTTCTCTCGAGAAGAGGGCATCACCTCCACCAGGACAGACCAATGGAAGGAGGTGTGTTACATAAGACAAAGCAAGGTTTAATACCCTAATGCAGACAAACCCCCTCCTACCACTATCCTTTATCCCATTGGCTGGGAGGCAGGCTGACAGTCTAGGTGTGAAATACTCTCCAATGACAAAGAACAAAGAAGTCCACCGCTATCCCTTATTGGCTGGGAGGCAGGCCCAAGTCCAGGAGAGAAAAAGACAAAGAACAGGAAAACACTATATAGCCAATCCAAATGTATATGTCCTTATTTGGCAAATGCTAAAGCAAGGGAGGGGGAAAGGTCCTGAAAGACTCCTAAAGGGTTTAATGCTGATGTGGCAGCAAGGGAGGGGGAAGTCTCCTAAGTTGTGTAATTTCTTAGGAAACCAGGACTCAGGTCTGTCTGGTCTTACAAAAGTCTGTCTCTGTTTTCGAGATAGTTTCTCTCTCTTTCTCCACTCTGAGAAGTCTTCACAGAGGGTGTATCCTACTCAATAATAATAAACATACCTCACAAGTGTTCAGTAAGGGGTACCCTCCTACTAATAGCACATTTCACTCTGGGCTAGCTCTAATTATGAAGAAGCCTTTCTCTATATCAAGTTTGAATTTGCCCTTTTGCAATGTCCACACACCACTCCTCATTTTGCCCTCTGTGGCCAAACACTCAAGTCCAGCCTCTCTTCCTTGGGGCATTTCTTGTAATACTGGAAAAGAGTTATTATGCCTTGCAATTGCAGGGTGGGGTGGAAGGTGTTTGGGGTGAGGGGTGGGATGAGTCTTCTCTTCTCCAAGTTAAGCATTCTCAGTTTCTCCAAGTGTTCTCAGAATTTGTATTCAAACTATTTTCATATCAACTCTCTAAACCTCAGGCAGGTCACTTTCCCCTTCATTCCACCCCCATCTGGTCTTCGGTTTCCTTATCTGTAGAATGAGGGTTTTGAACTTAATCGTTTCTCATGGCTTCTATTAGGTCTATGATACTATGAAACCAGAGATGACAGTAATCTGGGAAATATGCAGTTTTCTTTATTTTATAAGCAATCAGGGTTAAGTAACTTGCTCAAGGTTACATGGCCAGGTGTTTCTGGGTGTGGTGCTGAGTATTCGAGCCTGGATTTGATCCAGGTCATCCGGACACTGGAGCCAGTGCTCTTACTCGCTGAGCCACCTGGCCGCCCCTAAGCAATTGGGGTTAAGTAACTTGCTCAAGGTTACACGGCCAGGTGTTTCTGGGTGGGTGATAAGTGTCTGAGCCCAGGATTCAATCTCCAGGTCAGTCCTACAGTGGAGCTGGTGCTCTTACTAGCTGTGCTACCCCGCCGCCCCTGAAATATGCAGTTTTAAAGACAGGAAATCGAGACTCAGAGGTTAAATGAAGCACACAAAGTCACACAGATAACTAGTAGTAATAACAAACCTGAGATACTAATCCAGTCTACTGGACTCTAAATCTGGTGCCATTCTTCCTCGTCTTTCCAGTCTCCTATTAACTAGCTCTGGCTGACTAGCATTCTAGAAATCTATAGAGGCTCCTTGGCTCCTATTTTTTTTTTAAACCTTGCGATCAGTTTCTTGACATTTCTCAGATAACAATACTTTCTGTGTAACACCAAGACATGAGAGAATGTAGCCAGCATATCTAAGGAGCAGCAACAAAGGAAGGTACTTGGCATCCCACAATATGAGCACACCATGTAAGCTTCATGTTACTATTATTAGATAAGAAGGAATAGAGTTCCACACAGACCCCCTGGAAAACGCTCTTGCCCCAAGACAGGTTTATTTTCCTCTTATCTCTTGGTCTCTTTTAGCCAGCTGACAAGCAACCATGCTCTTTTGCCACATTGTCTCTAACATGGGATTTTTCTTGGATCCATTTTAAAGAAAGCTCAGGCATTTCAGAAGGTGGCAAGTTAAATTCCCTCCCCTGGGGATGCATTGAATTAAAGGCTAATGTGACTTATCCTGTCTGTTCAAGAATTCTAAGAACTATTGTCTCCCTTATTTACTTTAATCTTTCTTACTTTCCTGTGGGGGAAATTTGTGAAAGATGGGGCTGCCTCTTCTACAAAGCCTTTCTGGTGCCTCCTGGGATTTCTCCTTGCCCTCTTCATTGGGATGTTACTATTGATCCAAATATAGGCCAGCCTCCTAAAATGAAATGTCTTTGAAAGGAAAACATAGGTCTTGGCAGTGGGGAGCAGTCCACACAATTTCCATATTTTTAAAAATTATGATGATTTTTTAAAATTAATTATTTATCAAATATTTATTAAGAAACTATCATGTGCAAGGCTGTGCTGGGGATACAAAGCAGTGTTTTACATTCTTATATTTCTGTTCTACGTTAGGATTTCCAAAGCACTTCCATCATAACAACCTTGAGAGGTTTAGCAAGTATTGTCCTCAGTTGACAGACCAGGAGACTGAGGGTCAGACACAATTAAACCATTTGCTTGGGGAAACATGGTGAGTAAGCCATGGAGCTGAGATTCAAACTTAGATCTCCTCCCTACATGTCCACTTTGATTTACACTGCCACATGCTTATTCCATGTTCCAAGAAACAAAGGGAAAAAAGACAACATACTCAATCCTAGAGAGTTTAAAACTAGATAGACTGGGAGTGGGGGTGGGAGGAAAGGACACTTACATAGATAACTATGACTCTGACTCCAGGGATAGTGTAATAAGTGGAAAGAAAAGGCATCAGCAAAGTGTTATGGGACACTTGTAGAGGCAGAGAAAGCACTTTTCACCTACTGATGCCAATAAGCATTTATTAAGTGTCTACTATGTACTCAGCACTGGATGAAGAATGACTGAATGCAAGAAGTAGGATCTGAGTTGGATTTTGATTTTAAAAAAAAAGAGGGGTAGCAATAGATAGATGTGAGGGATCCTTTTCCAAACATAGGGGATGGCGTGACCAATGGCATAAGACAAAAACAAGAATTGAAAAGGGTTTCTGTCATATACACTATATGAAGTAATAAAGAAAGAGAAAAAAGATGGACATGTAGGTTGGAACCAGGTTGTAGACAGAATTATATGTTAAATCTGGAGTTTGTATTATATTCAGGAGGCAATAAGACACCATTGAAAGTCTTAAAATAGAAGAACATTGTGATGTTAGGACTATTGCATGAATCACAGAATTTGAATTTGAGAGTTGGAAGGGACCTCAGAGGCCATCTAATTCAAACCACAACCCCAATATGACATACTTGACAAGTGATCACCCAGATTCTACTTGAAGGCCTCCAAAGAGGGGAAAAGAATGCATCACCTTTTAAGGCTCCCCATTTGTTAGGAAGGGTTTTTGTTGTTTGATCTGGCATTGTGACATCAAGGCTAAATTTTCCTCTTCACTACTGGCACTCACCATTTCTAGTTCTGTCCTTTGGAAACAAACAGAACATGTCTAATCTCTTTTCAATGTAACAATCCTCCAAACACTTAAAAATAGCCACCATGTCCCTTTTGAATCTTCATTTCTCCAGTCTAAATATGTCCTATGCTCTCAACCAATCCTGATATGTCATAGAATCAAGATGTTTCATATCCAAGGTGTTTCCCTTCTCCATACATTCATCATCAATGACTTTCATAAACTGTAATGCCCAGAACTGAACAAAATACTTAAAATGAGGTTTCAAGAGCAGAGTACAATGCTACTATCACTTCTCATTTCCTGAAAGCTTCTTACTGCTGACTCAGATTGATTTTTTCAGTTCACAAAACTCTGAGAGTTGAACCACTGTTTGCTATAGATTCCACCCTTATCTTGTATTTCTGAGGTTGATTTCTTGTATCCAAGTGAAAGACTTTGCATTTATTCCTATTGTACACCATCTATTTAAATTCACCTCATTGCTATAGCTTGTCAAGATCGTTTTGTGTTCTAACTCTGATATCTACTGTTAGTGACAATTCATAGCTTTGTATAATTTGCAAATTTATTTCTGTATTCATTTATTTCATACAATTTATTTCTGGATCTAAGTCAGGGGTTCTCATATTTTTGTGTCTCATTCACCTTTGCACTCTTAAATATTGAGGATCCAAAAGAGTTTTGTTTATGTGAATTTTATCTACAAAAATTTATTGCATTAGAAATCAAAACTGATGTTTTTAATATTTATTTTTTCATTCATTTCAAAATAATAAGAATAAATTTATTTTATGGTAATGTAAATAATACATTATAGTAAAAAGAACTATATTTTCCAGAACAAAAAAAAAATTTAGTGAGAAGACTGGTATTTTTTTACTTATTTTTGCACATCTTTTTTAACAGCTATCTTACTATAAGACAGTTGAATTTTCATTCCTTCTGGTTTTAATCTATTGCAATATATTGTTTTGGTTAAAGTATATTAAGAAAATCTGACCTCACAAAAAATATTTAGTTGAAAAGAAAGGAAGATCTTAATAGGAAAACATAAAAATAGTTTTGACTTCACGGATATATTGTAAGATCTGTTTATTTAAGTCATATGGTAGAGCAGTGACCATGGAGGGGCACTTAGGTTAATAGTTTTATTTAATAATTTAATGTATCCCAAACTTAACTCCTTATAAGTCTCCAAACCATCCCCTCCTCACAACTTTCCTGGTTTATTTGTTTTTGTTTTTGTTATTATCACAAGCATTCTTTCCATTTTAAAAGCTTTGAATCATATTTGGTTCCTTCTTTTTTCTCACCACCCCACATCTAATTAGTTTCCAATTCCCATCATTTTTTTCCTTTTAAATATATATTTTTCATATATTTTCCTCCACAAAAGATGTTAAATGACCTGCCCAAAGTCAAGAGAATCTCAGAGGTCATCTGATAAAATTTATCTCAACATTATTTAACTCTACATCACCCCCATTAAGGGATCACCTAGCCTCAAGTTGAAGATTTCTAGAAGTCATCCATTTTCAGAAGCCATTCATTTCACTTTTTGAATAGCTTTAAATTGTTAGAAAGGTTTTCCTTCTGAGAAGCAGAAATCTTCCTCTATAACTTCCAAATACCAATGTTGCTTCTCTCTAGGGGGCAATCAGAATAGGTCTTACTCTTCTACATTAAGGCCCTTTAAATACATGAAGACAACTCCTATTCCCCCTAAATCTTCTCTTCTTTAGGCTTAACATCTCCAGGTCCTTCAACCAACCTTCATGTGATATGGCTTCTACTGCTTTCACTACCCACTCTGCTCTCTTTTGGATTTGCTACAATTTGTCAGTATTATAATTCTTCAAAGATTTATGATTTCATTGGGGGTACTGTCTCTACTGATCAAGATGAGAATCCTTCTATGCTTTAAGAGACAACCTTTGAAAGTTGTGCTTGAAAAATTAATCTCCCTGTAACCAACAAGCTGATGGACTTTCCCGAACTTAGCTAGCCTTATCCTCAGATGGCAAAAATAGAGTATGAGACTGGATCCCTACTTGAAGACTTTTCAGTTTTGCTGTGATAAACTCTGATGAGATAGCAGCTATGTTTCTTGAATGAAAGAGAGTTCAAATCTGCTTGTAGTGGATTGTCAAGTTATTTATCCTGTAGGCTACAAAGGAAGAGTCTGGATGTACTCCTGACATGGGTAATTGACATGTTGGGAAACCAAACCCTGGATGTTTGGATGCAGTGTTGAAAGCACAGTTTAGAATGTAGGAGAAAATAAATGTGTTGCAAGTAAATGAGTGAATATTTAGGTGTAGAACCTAGGGCAATTTGAGGGTGTGTTTAAGTTGTAAACCCTTAGTAGCTTATGAATGTTTTCAGATAAAGGTTGCTAGATTTTTTTCTGTATCCTAGAGCAAAGCTCAGATGAGGGAGCAGGATGAGGCAAGTGTCCTCTTGTGTAAAATTGAACGCTGGCTACTCCTAGTAATTTCTGGACTGAGCAACTTTAGCATTTGGGGCCTGTGAGGGCAAGCACTAACATTTTATATCTGAATGGCAAATTTCGAAGTCCTCTGTCAGTCTCTAAAGGAAGAGGGAAAGTCATAAACTATACTTGATTTTGAGTCAAAGGATCTGGGGCTGATTCCAGACTGACACATACTCCTTATATGACCATGGGCAAGTCATGTTCTATTTCTAGGCTTCCATTTGTAAAGTGAGGGAGATGGGTTATATGTACTCTAAGGTCACTTCCAACGTTTCAGTCTATAATCCTATCAAGCCAAGTCAATAAGCATTTATTAAGCACCTGTTATATGCCAGGCTCTGTGCTGAGAATACAAAGAAACGCAAAAAGGCCACTGCTCTCCAAAAGCTCAAAGCCTAGTAGGGAAGATAATATGCAAACAACTACATAAAAATATAGAAAGAATAAGGGAACAAGTTGGAGTTCATCTCAGAGGGAAGGGACTATCGCTAGGGGGGCAACAGGAATGTTTTACTGAAGAAGGTGCCATTTAAACAGAGACTTAAGGGAAGTCACATAAATGAGGAGACAGAGGGGAAGAGGGGGAAAACTCCAAGCATGAGGGATAGCTAGTGAATGGACAAAGTCAAGAGTTGGAGTGTTTTGTGTGAGACACATCTCCATCATTCTAGTAAACCATCTTGGAACATAAAATCTCCTCTTTAACATTCCCAATGAGTGGTCATCCAGTTTCTTTCTCTGCTCCTTTGGTGGTGGGGAACAATATTTATTCATCCTACCATACCTTTCCTTCCTCCATCAGAAAATGCCAAGGTCATGAGGGACAAGGATGGGGCATCCAGGATGGAGAGAGGATTCAAATAATTTCATGCAAAGATTATCAGAGGAGTTAGGAATATTTAGCCCTGAGGAAAAGAAGACTTATAGGGGACTGGAGGTAGGGAGAAGGAAGAAGTGAGAAGACAATCTTCAAATATTACAGACCTATTATATGGAAAAAAAGAATAAACTTATTAATATGAACCTTCAGAAGACAGAACTAAGGGAAATGAGTAAATGTTAGAGTGAAGCAAATTTCAGAACAATAAAAGAACTTTCTAATCATTTGATCTTCTCTGTAGTGGAATGGTATTGAGGGAATGAAGGTATAGCTCTTACTTCAAATCAAGCACACTCCTATTTTCCATTATATGTAGTTCTATTATGGAGGAGGAGAAGGAGAAGAAGGGAAGGAGAGGAGGAAGAAGAGGAGGAGGATGAGGAGAAGGACAAGGAGAGGGACGAGGACAAGGAGGAGGAAGAGGAAGAGAAGAACAAGAAGAAGGGAGAAGAAGAAGAAGAAACAGCCATGTCCTCAGGAAGATTACTGTTTAGTATAAAAATATAATATTTACAAGGTATAATCCTAATACAAAGTGCAATGTTCCAGTTCATTAAGAGATAGACTGAGTACTGTGGGAATTTAGAAAAAGAATCAGTTATTTCCACAACTGATTATCAAAGATGAGATAGCACTTGCTGTGGGCCCTGAAGTAAGGGTAGGAATTAACGAATGAACCTGGAATGAGGAAGAAAGACATTTAAAATAGGAGGAGGAGTGTGAACAAAGGCATAGAAGGGGAGAAAACAAGGCACATTTGGAGAATGATGAGCAGCTTGTCATCTCTTAGGATTTAAAATTCTTATGGAACTTAGAGTCCATGTAATCCAATGTTTTCATTTTACAAGGGAAGAAACTAAGACAGAGACAAGTTATAGAAAGTAGCAGAGTTGGGATTTCAGTCTAAGTCTTCTGCCTTCAAGTGTCATGCTCTCCACTCTCATGTTGTCTAGTCTGACTTCAAAGTGTGGTTCATAGAGAATAGTTTAAAGTTGGGAAAGTTAGTTGGGGTCAAATCATGTCAGGTTAAGGATCTTGGACTTCAGTTGATCAGCAATGGGGAGCCATTGAGATATTTTGAGGAAAAGACAAGATCAATTGATTACTAAATAAATGAATGCAGCAGCTATATGATGCAGTGTATCGCGCACAGGACTTGGAGTCAGGAAGACCTAAGTTCAAATTCAACCTCAGACACTTACTAGCTCTGTTACCCTGGACAAATCACTTAACCCCTATTTGCCTCAGTTTCCCTTCCCACCCCCCAAGGATACCCTATGTCTGTTTTGTAAATACCTATATACATATAGTATATGTATATATACATCTATAACAATATGCAACATATATAACAACAACATAGCAGTTTCACAATCCACACATAAGAAGGTGCTAAAGTTCCCAATGTCTACCTCAGAACCAGTTTCACCCTCTATAATCAAATCTTTATCCCATCTACATCATCTAAATTTTGTTTGAATACCCATAATGAAGAGGAAGGTGCTATCATTCTGATTGCCAGAAAATTATAGATAAATTAATAAAAATAAGAATAACAGCAATAATAATAATTATAATTTATTAAGTGCTTTAAGTCATGCAACATGTTTTACCTCTTACCTAATTTAATCTGATTGTGTGAGATAATATGTAATAATGATATTAACATAGCATGAGCATGTAGAATGGAACCCAGAACTCAGGTCTACA
This sequence comes from Petaurus breviceps papuanus, assembly GCF_028583685.1. Lineage (NCBI taxonomy): Eukaryota > Metazoa > Chordata > Mammalia > Diprotodontia > Petauridae > Petaurus > Petaurus breviceps. Next base: position 31,778,771 of record NW_027185698.1, read on the forward strand.
AAATTCCTTCTGCCTGTATTCATTGCTAATAGTAACAGTATTTTTACTACAACTAGTAAAAATAATATTTATATGATTATCTGAAGTACACAGAGGATTTTTTTTATCACATCATCTTTAGGTAACTGCACAAATATTATTCTCCTTGCTTTTATAAATGAGGAAAAGTGAGGATCGGCAGCATTAAGTAAATTGACCAGGACCGTAGAAATAGTGTCAATGTCAGTAGACACACAGTTCATTAGCATTATTTCTGGCCCCTGAAATTTCTTTACCATGATGAACTACAGATAATAAGCATAGATGTTACACATGAGTCAACTAATTGGCTTTCAGTTAAATTAGACATCATGAGTGGGCTCTGCAAGGCTTTTCAGCCAAGAAAGGAATATTTTCAAATAGTACCAGATGGACAGGGTTTGAATTAGCCAGTGATGAATGTAGGCAGACCAAATTTAGTGGACATAAGAACTTCTGAGGTTCATTTCATATTCTGATCTAATTAGTTATATGAACTTGGGCAAGTCATTTTCTCTTTGTGGGTCTCACCTGAAATAGAGACTATTTTGTAATAACTCATGTTTTCATAAAATTTTATGGAAAAGAGCAGCCTTTTCATATATAGTCTTATTTGATTTTCCCAACAAGCTTGTGAAGTAGAGTCCTAAGCCATTAGAACCAAAAGGGTCCATAGATATCATGTATCTCCTGCCCTTAACTGGTAAACTTTTTGAAAACATTTACTTACCACAATGTCTCTGCTCCGTCATCACTCATTCTGACCCCTTGTGATCAGGTCACTCAGTCACCTAATACAGTAACCTTTTTTGTGTTCCTCATCTTTGACCCTTATGTTGCATTTGACACTATTGACCATCTTTTCCTACTGGATGCTATCTACTCCTATACCTTCAGAGTCTCCATACCTTCCTGGTTGTCATCCGACCTCTCAAACTACTCCTTCTATGTCTTTTTGTCTAACACCTCCTCTCTTTTCCATAACTGTATGGTGGGTATTCTCCAAGCCTCTGTCTTTATCAAAATTCTGGATTCAATTACTATTTTTATTCAGATGGTTCCCAGATTTATATTTCTAGTGATGACTTCTCTTCTGCAAATGCATACAATTTATTTCAACCTGACATCCCACTGACATCTCAAAGTCAACACTGATTTTCTTTTTCCTTAAACTTCCTCCTCCTTCTGACTTATTTTTGTTTGTGGCTCTATTATTTACCCAGTCACCAATGGGGTAAACTTTGAGATTGTTTGTGATCATTGTTTATCTTTCATCTTTAATATCCAACAAACTCCCAATTCCTATCAATTACTTCTCTGCAATGTCACTTACATCATTCCCCTCCTCGTTATTCACATTGCCAGCACTCTAGCCCAGGCCCTCCTTTACAAGGACTTGGGCCTTTGAAGAAGCCTTCTAAAACGCTCAACAATCACCTTCTTTTAATTCATCTTCCATATGGCTGCCAAAATGTTGTTGCTTATGCAGAGATCTAGTTGTGTCAATTCTTTGATCTAAAGTATCAGAATATCTAAATAAAGTTCGGTCCCCTTCACCTGACAGTTAAAGCTCTCAACAACAGACTAGCACCATCTTGCATGTTCATACTTGCCTTGTAATAATTTTCCAGTTTGTTCTCCACATTCTATATCCCATAAAAAATGGACTATTTTCTACCCTCCAGATTTATCAGGTAGTTTTCTTGTGCCCTTGGCCTTTGTTCACATCTGAAATGCCCTCCTCTGTCTCTTGAATTCCTGCTCATCCTTTCAAATCAAACTTAAATGCCACTGCCTCAAGGTAGTCTTTCTTGATGCCTCTTGTCAGTAATGATATTTCTCTTTAAAACTCACTTTGTGTTGTATTTCTCTAATTCACTCACCATATGATATTCTGTATTATCTCTCTAAGTCTTATTCTCCTACTCCCTGGCTTAGCAGGAACCCTGGCTTATCCAAACTAGTATTTCTATCTACCCTCCCTCACCAACCTACCATAGTACTCTCTGCACACAGAAAGTGCTCAATAATATTTGTTGAATGAATCCAACACAGTCATTACACTAATGAGGAAAATGACTTCCCTTTGAGCTTTAGTGTTTTGGCCAAGGTCAAGTAGTTAACAAGTAAGAATACTTGTTAATCAGCCTCAGGTGGTCTAATTCCACTCTAATCAATGTCTTTTCCTCTCTACCAAACTAGACTAACCATTCTCTGAGGCCCCTTCCAGTTCTATGAATATGAGATTCTAATCTGTAAAGCATCCAAAAACATAGACTAGGTTCCCCCCATCCCCACAAAAAAATGCTCATAGATCTCTTCTGAACAGATTCAGTCTTAGTGAATAGCTCACTGAACTGGGAGTCAGGAAACCTGTGTTTCAGTTTTGCCACTAACTAGTTCTTTGATCTTTAGGTCTGTTTCTTTAATTGTAAAATGAGAGGGATTGACTTAATGATCCTCAATGATCTTCTAGCCCTGATGTTCACTGAAATCTATTCTTATGTTGCTCCCAAAGAGTTTGTTCAGGAAGTCTAGTTGACTATTACAGTCTGTCCTTCCTTCCTTCCTTCATTCCTTCCATCCATCCATCCCTGTTCAGAAAAGTCACAAGATATCCTGTAGGATAGTGCCTTAAATCCAAATCACTCTGGACAACAACAGGTCTAATTCTGGGGCCCTGATTGACTCAGAGTGAATGTAAATAGGAATTATATAGCCAGAAACTCTGAAAGTCTTCCCCTCCCACTTTGATTTTTTTTTTCTGGACTAGGTTAAAGAGATCAATATTTGCCTTATTTTTTTAACCTAGCCATAATCACTGAATGGACATTGCTTCACTCAAATTGAGACCTGCTAAAGACCTTATCTTTAAAAGACCAAGGTCTTCTACAGCCATCTCCTGTCATCCTGATATGTATCTGGTGAGGAGAAAGTGAGGCTGGTGACTTTGCCCAGCCCTCCCTCACTTAAATCCAATTCACTTGCAAATCATGGCATCACCTCTACATGATGTCATGGTTCTCTTTGAGAATGAAAGATAAACAATAACGATGACATACATAAATCTAATTACAGGTTAAAGATCCTGAATGTAGCAACTACTCATTCCTACATTATAGTAGATGTAGGGTGCCCAGTACCAAGCAGATGAAAGAGGAAAGAATAGAATCTATCTGGTCTCCAGAAAACCAAGCACCTCATTTTCCAGAGATTTCCTTAGAAACAGAGTTTACTACTCAAATTAAAGGAAAATGACCATGCTAGAACTCATTGGCATTAGAAATATCATGGCCTTTTAGGGGTATGACTCAAGATTTTTCTGTATAATACTGTTTCAATATTGGGTGATCTTCCTCCTCTGTTTCCATTCCTATAGACCTTGCACCCATGGATGATTGACTAAATTATTCATTTTAAAGAGACATCACAAAATTGAAGCTTACAGGTTCTTTCCTGCTGTTATTTGAAGGAGAATTGCTCCTCTATTCAAGTATCTATGTGAAGCTCCTGTCCTTAGGCTTGTTAACCTTTTCCTAAGGGGGATTGATCTGTGATTCCCTGATGAATTTACTGAGTCCTTTAATCAACTTAATGAGATTACAGGGTGTAGGCTTTTGTCTGAAGCAGGTTCTTAATTTGGGATCCACAGTGGCCTAGGGGTCCCTGGCCTCTGATTTTGGAAGGAGGGGAAATTATAAATTTAAAAAGTTTATTTTGAGAAGGGCTCCATAGTCTTTATAAAATTGTCAAAAGGATCCATGGCAACAAGATAAAAAATGGTTAAAACTTCTCATCTAAAGGGAATCTCCTGTGAAGGGTAAATATGTGTCCTGACCCCATTGTTTCTAGTGACTGACTGGATGGATGTTTGTTCAAGGCAACACCAGCTGGTAATTAAAGGCTAGGTAAGAATTGAAGCAAAAGATGATCTAATTTGCCTTCACAAAAGAATCAGTCTGGGAGAGGATGACCCTCAGATTCTCTAGCCAGAAGAGAAACTACTATTCACACTCACTCTGAGCCATCAAAACCCAAATGATGAGCAATTTTGGCTTGGGCTGGGACCTATTATTGGCTAATCAGTGAGAGCCGGAGGGATTTGGGTTTAAAGGCATAGTCAAGTAACTCTACTTGAATCCCAGTGGCCTTTATCAAGGCCTGGTTTTTCAGAGCTGTATTTCAAGAATTCATAAATGAAAACTGCATGAGACAAAAGAGTTAATTGTCCCAGTTTTTAAAAATGATAGAATAAATAAGTAGGGGGAAATATTCTAACCCCCAAACCCATATATCTTGGGAAGTATAAGGGATCAAAATTTATATTCCTTTGGACAGAGCACCCACAAGAAAGGGGACAGACTCCCCTCATAGACAGAAGGAAAAGTGGAGGAAGAGGGGCCAGGGGAGGAGATTCAGACATGCATGTGGAAGGTGAAATGAAACATTTATTAAGCAGCCCCCCAAAGTGTCTTTATCTTCTATGAAAAGTCAAACTGTCTATTTGAATGCTTTTTGTCTCTGTATTTATTCATGAGCTTCTGTGTATCTTTACCCATTTTTATAGTGGTTGAAATAAAGATTATTCCAAATCTGCTACCCATATTCTACATAGAGTGCTATGTGGAAGATGGAGACCTTATAATATATTTGAAGAAACTTTGACAAGATCAGTACTTAAGCCAGGGATTCTTAACTTGTGTTTCATGAAACACGTTTGCTTTGTTTTGTTTGTTTTTTTTAAAAGCAATTGGGGTTAAGTAACTTGCTCAAGGTTACACAGCCAGGTGTTTCTGGGTGGGTGCCAACTGTCTGAGCCCGGATTCGATCCCCAGGTTATCCCAACTCTGGAGCCGGTGCTCTTACTCGCTGTGTTATCTGGCCGCCCCTTTGCTTTGTTTTTTTAAGTATAATTGTATTTCAATAAAATTTATTTCCTTCGTAGTCATGTATTTTATTATATGTATATAAAAATATTATTGTAAGAATGAGTTCATAGGATTTTCCTGTTCAGGAATAAACAAGAGCCATAGAGAGAGAGTGCCCTGCCTAGACTAGCTCCTCAGGATGGAACCATGAAAATCCTCATTACTTGGGAGGCCTTGGCTCCTAAGTAAAATACACAAAATCATCAAAGATTTATTAAATCAATCCTTGTGCTTTGCATTGTATTAGTCTCCTGGGAAATAAAAATTTTACATGAGACCCAGTATCTGCCCTTAGGCATTTACAGTTGAATAGGGTTGGGGGAGGCAGGAATCATACATAATACAAATGATTATAATATGGAACCATACATAAGTATAATACAAAACAAAGCGTTATGAAAGATTTGAGTCAAAAGTTCATTACCCCTAAGCTAAAGTGACTTAAAAGAACAGTTAGGAATTCAACATTCAAAAAAACATGCCAGGAATGAAAACCAGCTAGAAAAAAGTTATGGAGGTGTAAGCAGTCATGTTCAAGAGGAAAAAATGAACTATAGATTTAGAGCCAGAAGGACCCTGAGACATTTTCATATCTAAACCACTCATTTTACAGAGGACTGCCCTCAGTCTCACCTTCCCTAGTGAGATCACCAAATGATCCCTCTTATTAGGATTCTGGACCAATGCTTTGCCCAGTAGGGATCCAAGGGTATTTCTTGACAACAACCCCAGGAAGAGTCAAAAGAATCAGCAGGGCCCCATCCTTCCACATGAAAGCTAAAAGAGAATTAATTCATGCCATTCAGTGATACATCTCTTGAAAACTAAGTTCAGGAGATGCAAAGAAATGCACAAACAGTTCCTGCCCTCAAAGAGCTTACATTCTAATGGAGTTACACTCATATCAGAAAGGACGTGAGTGTAGTAGGAAAGATAATGAGCTCTATTTTTAATGTCTTGAGTTTGAAACGTCTGTGAGATGATGTTCAATTTCAAAATGTCCAAAAGGCAGGTGTTAATGTGGAAATAGAGCCCAGGAGAGAGAATAGGACTGGATTCATAGATCTGGGAAGATGATTTTGGAACCCATGGTATTTGAACCCATAAGTGAAAATGAGAACACCAAATCAGATAATAGAGTAAACTAAAGGAGGGAGAGAAGGGGGCCACAGATAGATCCTCAATACCCTTGGTTAATAGGAATAACAGATGAAAAACTAGTAAAAGAGGCTGGAAAGGGTTGCTTAGAGGAGGAGGGAAGAGTAGTATCATGAAAATCTAGAGCCTTGAGGATGTCCAGGAAGATAAGATAATGAATAGTGTCCAATGCTACAGGAGGCAAAAAAGGATAAGGATTGAGAAAAGGCATTTAGCCTTTTGTACTAAGAAATCTTTGGTAAGGAGAAGAAGGTAATTTCGATTGAGTGATGAGGTCAGAAGTCATATCACAAAGGCCTTAGAACAGAGTAAGAGGAAAAGAAATGAAGGCATCAAGTATCAAGATCTTTTTCTAGGAGTTTACCCACAAAGAGGACAATAGCCAGTGGGGGTGATAAGATCAGGAGAGGATTTGTTGTTGTTACTGTTTGGAATTGTGTTTGTTTTTAAGGATGGGGAGCCATGGGTATATTTATACTTAGTAGAAAAGGAACCTGTAAATAGTGAGAGGTTGAAGAGGTGTTAACAACTTCTCTCTGCAATTAGATGATACATTCCTGGTAGTCAGAGATCTGTGGCAATGATTTTTGTATCCACACACTGAAATTTTGCTCAGTACCTATGCAGTTTGATGATTTGACTAAAACATTCCATTGTCCAATTACCTCTTACTCCTGAATCATAGCAGGTAGATAGATACTGGGTTAATCAAATAAACCAGAGTCTGTTAATATGATACTTAACTATAGAATGCTAGAACTAGAAATACCCTTAGAGATGATCTGACCCAACCCTGTCATGACCCAAAATAAGAAGCTGAATCCAAGAGAGAGGAAGTATTTTATTTACTCATGGTTGCATAGAGTATTAGTGGAAAAGCTGGCACTAACAGTGAGATCTCTCTATTCTACTGCCACTCCTACGCAAATATCCCAATGGATCCATGATCTCACTGATAAAGAAATTCCCTCTAAAAATGAAGTTCAGGACCTTTCCATGCCTTCTTCTTGTAGCAGCAAACACCCCAGCGTTCCCAGGGTGGCTGCCAACACAGGTTCTTGTATCTGCTTTGATAAAGGAAAGCAACTCAAAATGGGTTAACAAGCTTACTTTAATCAGTCAAACATGTATCGTTTACCTAGTTCAGGGGAAAGAGGTCAGCACCCTGAACTTCAGATTATACAGACAGAATTATCAAGACAGAAACAGATCAAGTAGACAGATTTCCAAACTGTCCAACCATTACATCCATACCAAACAACATCTGGGTTTCAAAGCCGGGGGAGGGTCTCTGGACAAAGGCTAGCCCAGAGTTTCATCAAATCACAGAACACTTCTCAAAGTGAGCCCCAAAACAAAGCTACACATCAGGGCTTATATAGCCTTCTCCTGGCTCAGAGAATGTAACAACCTTATTGACTCACTGGCTAATCAAGAAGTATCTACTGAAAAACAAGCCTCCCACCCCAGGCTACAGGTGCACTTTAGCCTAGGGGCAGGGAAGATCTTTAAATTTACATTCCCATTACACTTATTCTGTGAGATCTTTGTCCTTTTCCTTCAATAAATTCACCACAATTGTTCCTCCCAATGTGCAGGAAGCCTTCCTTGCTTTCTCATAAATTTCTGAGGATTAGACACTTTCATTCCTGCCCATCCAATGAGGTTCTTATCTTCTACTTTCCATAAAGTCATAATAAGGGAGTCCACCCAACATGTAGGAAGCCTTTATTTTCTTCTAAAATTGTGATGGTACCAATGGAACCACCATCTATTTTTCTTCATATTCACCATCTGATCAATTCATCTTTTATTCATGTCCCTCATTTCCTTGATGACATCTTTTACTCCTGTTCTTTTTTGGAATTCCTCATTCATTATATGTTTCTGCCAACTGATACCCACCATGCCTTTCTCAACTATGTGGATATAAATTTTCAATATGTGATATGCATTTTCACTTCTTCAGAGAGTATTGTATCTCATCTCTCTTGGACATACAGCAACATCTTTAGAGAGGTGCTTTTAACATGATGAAGCTTTATTTCTGGGTCAAGTTTGAAGGCTTTAAAAGGACTTGACCTGTCTTGAAAGAAACCTAATCTACTTTCTCCACTTTCTCAATCCTGGGCCCAATTCATGCTTTACTTGTACATCTATCTCCATATTATCTATACAAATGTATGCTATAATCTAGGCAATAAATATTTTTCATCCGCTAAATATTTCCTGTGTTGATGGTCAAGACAGATTCTTTTGAGTGGTTACTCATTTCTTCCAGAAAATTCTTCAATAACCCAAAATTTGCTGGAGCTAGCACATTGTCATTTCACTTAGATAAATGTGTTATTCCTCCCTGATAACCCCTGAGGAAGAGCCAATGATGTTCAACTTTTCAGGCGTCTTGACACAATTAAGTTAGTAGCAGATTACACAGGCTTTGTCACAAAAATGAAAGTGTAATGGATCTGAAAGTAGGTGAGCATGTTGCAAGTGTCATTTCTAACACTCACCTGCTGTGGTACTCTGAAAAAAATAATTTCATTCTAAGCTTCAATTTTCTTATCTGTAAAATCGGGATTAAAATATTCTATTTGGGAAAATACCATTGGATTTATTCTTGGTATCACAATAACGAGGTTTGAATCCCACCTCTTCCACTTACAACGGCCTTGGACATTTCAACACTTACCATGTTTCCCCGATAATAAGACACTGTCTTATTATTTTTTTGGAAAGAAAAACACCAGAGGGCTTATTTTCAGGGGAGGGCTTATGTTGTCCTGCTTCAGCTCTCCTCCGAGGCACTGCTCTCAATGGCGCCAGCAAGCAAATCACTGGGGAAGAACAGGATGACGCGCTCACTGCTGCAGCTCTGATTGGATGCAGCTTCGGAGCGCGGCGTGCGTTTCACCCAGGGTGGAGGGGGAACGGTGCATACAGAGGGTACCGTAATGTAGCGTGTAGCACAGGGGATCACCTTTACTACAGTAGCAATCTCAATAGGGCTTATTTTCGGGTGAGGGCTTATTTTAGAGGAATCTTACACAGTAAGGGGAGGGCTTATTTTCGGGATAGGTCTTATTATCGGGGAAACACGGTAGTACCTCAGTTACCACATCTATAAAATAAAGACAATACAGTGCTTTACTTCTAAGGTTTCCCTCAGCTCTAAATATCATAACCTCACCTTGTAGGGTAATGGACTGAAGAGCATTTCTTTCTTTTTTTTTTGCTTTTTGGAGGGCAATTGGGGTTTAGTACTTGCCCAAGGTCACATGGCTAGTTTTTTGTGTTAAATGTCTGAGTCTGGATTTGAATTCAGGTCCTCCTCGCTCCCAGGCTGGTGCTCTATTCACTGTGCCACCTAGCTGCCCCTCAAAGAGCATTTCTAAAGAATTACTCACATATTGACTGTTTTTAGTCTATAAGAAGTTTTCAGAGGAAGGGTCTTCTTCCTTCACATGACAACTTTTAGGCTGCTATGGAATTTGGCCATTGAGGGATGCCACCCCTAACTCAGTCCATGGTTATATCCTGAACTGTCTGTCCCTAGAATTAGGAGTGTGCTGTGTATTGAGGGCAAACCTGGAGAGACAGAGCCAGTCAATAGAGTCCCGTGAATCATCTTCTCCCAGTTCTCCATGACCTTTTAATGTAATTATTTATTTTCGTGACACTTACAAAATATGCCGCCCTTTCTAAGTTACCATATGTTCCTACTTTTAAAACTAAGGACTTGGAGGTGGATGGGGGTGGTGTGGGCAGCACTTGTCACAGAGAACAAAGGAACGCTTTGCTTACCACAACACAATTGCCATAAGGGAAAATTCTTCATTAGGATGGTTTATACATTACAAGGGCTCTAAGAATGCTGCTTTAGAGTTTTATCATTAGAAATCAACCAACTGTGACTTTTAGGACATAAATTTATTTTGGGAATATAGTGCATTTTGCAGCAGGAGTGAAAACAAGGTTGGTCTACCCAATTATAGAAGGTTTCTTACTTCAGATGCAAATTTATTATATACTTATCTCTCTATTAATTATTTTATATGTTAATAAACAGGGATGCCTAAGTGAGAGAATTGCAATAAGGTATGGCAAGCATTTGAGGAATGTTATAGGAGAGACAAGAACAGTGGACTAGATTCATGGTCTCCATCCCCACTCCCACCCCATCCCATAATTCCCCACTCTATCAGTGTCATACTATGCCATCTTAGGAAAATAACCTCACTTCTCTGGACTTCAACTTTCTTATCTATAAAATGAGAGATTGGGCTATATAATAGTCAAGATCTCTTCCAACTCCAGCATCTATGTTCTATGTTTAAAGGCCCCTCCTAGGTATAAATTCTATGCCTTTGGTCCCTTCTAGCCTTGAGTCTACAAGTCTTTCATTCTGAGTCTATTAAACAGATGGTGAAAACATACCTATCTTGTCAAAGAAGTCTAAGTCATAACAGTGCCAAATACCCAAGTCAAGGTAAAAACCAAATAATTACATGTTTTATTCCAAAACATTGTTTTGAGTTGTCCAAGTTGGGAAGAAAAAATTATAGCTCAGAATTCCAAAGAATGGAGTGAGCTACAATCATTCATCACTAGAAATTATTCAGCCTTAAGAGACATCATAGAAAACCATGGAGAGTCTGGTAGTTTCTGATAGCATGTTAACCTTGTAGAGGCCTTTCTCTTTGAGCTGGCTCTCCATGTTCTAATAATAATAATAATAAATATTTAATAATATTAATAAATATAATAATAATAAACATTTATGTAGTGCCTTCTATGTTCCAGGCATTGTACTAAGTGCTAAAGTATGTGTATAATAAATAATCAATTAGCATCAGATATTTTTAGGCACCCATTATAAATAAGGCAACAAAGGCCATGATCCTGACCCTCAAAGAGCTTATAATTCTCTAATATAGGGAAAGGCCCAAAAGGAGTTGTTAAGGTTATAGATAATAACAACATTTATATAGTACTTGTTATCTACCAGGCATGGTGCAAAGCATTTTACAATTATCTCCTAAATGGTCAAAGGATGTGAACAGGCAGTTTTCAGAAGAAGAAATCAAAGCAATCCATAATCATATGAAAAAATGTTCTAAATCACTATTGCTTAGAAAAATGCAAATTAAAACAGCCCTGAGGTACCACCTCATACCTATCAGATTGGCTGTGGGCCATCTCCAGTTGTCCTGATCAATATCTGGTCACTGGACCCAAATGGCTCTTGAGGAGAAAGTGAGGTTGGTGACTTTGCAAAGCTCTCTCTCACTTAAATTCAATCCATTTACAAGTCAGACCATCACCTTCCTGATGTCATGGTCCTCTTTGAGAATGAGGAACAAACAACAACTATAATAACAATAACAACAAAAACAATGACAATAGATTGCTTAAAATTACAAAAAAAAGGAAAACAACAAATGTTGCAGGGGATGTAGAAAAGTTAGGAAATTAATGCACTCTTGCTGGAGTTGTGAACTAATCCAATCATTTTTGAGGGTAATTTGAAACTGTGCCCAAAGGGCTATAAACCTTGTGACCCGGCAATTACCACTACTTGTATCTCAAAGAAATCAAAGGAAGAGGTCCTATATATACAAAAAAATATTTATAGTGGCTCTTTTTGTGGTGGCAAAGAATTGGAAATTGAAGGGATACCCATCAATCAAGGAAAGGCTAAACAAGTTGTTACTTGTGATGGAATGCTATTGTGCTATAAGAAATGATGAGCAGAATGGTTTAAGAAAAACTTGGAAAGACTTATATGAGCTGACTATTCATTACTCTACAAGGAAGCAGCTATGGGGCAGAATGGATAGAGCATTAGACCTGGGAGATCTGAGTACAAATTTGGCCTCTGGCACTTGCTAGCTGTGAGAGTCTGGGATAGTCACTAAACCTCTATTTGCGTCAATCTCTTCTACTGTAAAATGGGCATAATAATATCACGAACTTCACTGAGCTGCTGTGAGGATAAGATGAGAAAATATTTGTAAAGCACTTAGCACAGTGCTTGGCATGCAGTAGACAATTAATAAGTGCTTGTTTTCCTTATTCCTCACCCTGGGAAAGACATTGAGTTCCAGCTAAGTCTCATACATAATACACAAACACAGAAACATTTAAAAACTCACCAAAGAACATCAGAGCACCACAGTCCCATTGCTCTACTACAAAGAAGTTACAGTTGACCATTTCTCTCTCTTTTTACCCCCTTCATCAAGGTCAAACAGTTCTAGAAGTCACTAAGTAATGGACCTAGAACTTTAGCTGGCAGGCTGCTATCTATGATTAGTTTCAGAATGGAAAGGAAGACAGTTTCTTTTGGTGACCAGTCCTACTTCCTGGCCCCATTAACTCAACTGCCCTAGCTTCTTTTGTCCTGTAATAGGCTATGCAGAATACTGCACAGCACTACAGATGGGTCTTATCTCCAACAAGGTGATTGGACTATCTCTTTCTGTGATCTGGATAGTAAAAATGCTTTGAATATAGTCTAAGATTACATTAGCATTTTCAGTTGCCTCATTTTACTGCTGATTCGTTTAAAGCTTAGCTTCAATTACACATGTTTTCATATAAAATGCTATCCAGACAGATGTACCACTATCCTGTGCTTGGGCAATTGATTTTTTGAACCCAAAGGAAGAGAATATACATTTATCTTCATTAAATTTAATTTTCTTGCTTTATGTCACAGAATCACTGAAAACCAGATTTGGAAGTTTTCACCCAAACTGGCATACCACCTCCTAAACGCCATGCTTCCTCGTGCTTTTCCTTCATTTCTAGAATTCACTCATTATTCAGATATCCATTTCAAATCAAGTCAAGCATTTAGCAAACACCTACTATGTTCCCAAGAGAGTCCTAATTTCTAGGGATCCAAAGTAAGAACAGCCCATACTCTCAAGGAGCTCACAGTCAGAATCTATATCCCTTGCCTTCCCTCAAGATTGAGTTCTGGTGCTTTCTACTCTGCCTTCCCTCATATACCCAGCTATTAGCATTTTCTCCCCCTTCAAGTATTCCTGTAGCAGACTGTCTGGCTCTTTCCTTTGACCCTCCTAGTCTACTCATATGACATCTGTATTTATTATATTATATTGCCACCTCCCAGCAGTATACAAGTTCCTTGAAGGCAGACTAATTTTTTTCATCTTCTTAGCAATTCTAAGATGAAATTAAAACAATCATAAAGAGTTCTTTTACCCAATTACATACCAATAAATTTAGCAGTTTAATTGAAATTCTGCATAGTATTGTACAAATTGTGGGTGCTTAATTATCTCTGCTGAGATTGTTACTGTTGATTTCAGAAGATTTCTAGTTCACAGCAGAAGCATGAATCCCCTTGACAATGTTCCTGAATAGTGGTCATTCAACCTTTGCTTGAAGGTCACTGGTGATGGAAAAACTTCTATCTCCCAAGGAAGCTCCTTTCACTATTGTATGTCCATGGCTCCTAGAAAACTTTTCCTTACTGTGAGTAGAAATCTTCTGCTTGTTCATTCTTTCTACACATTGTTTGTAGTTTCATTGTCTGAAGCCAAGCAAAGTAAAACAGCCTCCCTGGAAGTGAAATTTCCAACCTATTGACATTGTTTTGACAGGATTCTGTTATATATCATGTTAGTTATGCCTCCTGGCTTTATATATTCCCCAATCTTGATCACTATATTTATTTTATCTTTACCAAAATCTTGGTAAAAGGTATTCTGGAAATAGCTAAGGATACAGTCTTCTCATATTCGTTTGAAGACTGTCTTCCATGACAGTCCTCAAAACCTCCTTTCTGGGGGAAGACCTAGACACTCTTGAAGCAGCCCATCTCCTCTCTAGACAAGTATACAATGTCCTTACTTTTTTCTGGAAACTTCTGGAGATTTATACCTGGAAAATGAAAGTATCTGTGTCTTTCACCTGTACAGTTGGGACTTTGTTATACAATCTACAGCATTTCTCTGTATGACATCAGAGATGAGAAACCTATCAGTCATGCCTTAGTGAAAATGTATCTTCAGTCACTCTCCTTCCCTCAAAAATTCATGGCCTTCACCTGCATTTAAGACCAGTGGTAAATAGGATCTCTGCTGCCCATATTGACTTAGAAAACCACAAATCAACATTATCTATGTTCTATTGCATCTTTATTTTGTCTAAATATTTCTCCAATATATCTTAATCTAATTTGGACTGCACTCAAGAAATTCCCAAGTTTGACACCTCTGACCTACATCATACAGTACCCTGAAATTATATCTTCTT
>NW_027185698.1:31793173-31794834 GCF_028583685.1 Petaurus breviceps papuanus
TTACATCCACAAAGATAGTATATGGGGTTTTATCAGATGGGTTGTTGAAGACCCATTTGCCCACGGTCAGTTAGTGACCGAAATAGGATTTGTCCTCAGATCTTCTTGATTTCAAGTTCAGTACTTTGCCATGTAGAGTCAAGACATATGCAACTTATCTTCAATGGAATCTTGGGCAAGTTAATCTACTCCACTAAGCCTCAGTTTACCCACTACCCAAACTTCACACAATGTGTTTATGGTCACACAATTAGTAATTGTCTGAGGATGGGTGTGAACCCACATCTTCCTGACTCTAAGTCCAGAGAGTACTCTATTCATACTAATTCCTTTTATGAAATAATGCTGGAGAGGTAGAGGATAGCCAAATTGCCAGAAGATCTTAAACATCAACTGGGAGTTTATCCTTCATTCAGTAATCAAAAGGAATCCACTGAGGGTTTTGAGCAGGGCTATGACATGATCTTATGTGTGCTTTAGGACAAGTATGTTGGCAGCTGTGTGAAGAACTCATTGATATCTCATATTTCTATCAGACTTCAGAGTTTACTAAGAACTCCCGTCACAAGATCCCTCCAAGTTAAATCATATGTACTTACTCCCCTTTTAATAATGTAGAAACTGAGGCTAGATGGTGAAAATCAAAACCTGGATGCTAGCCCATGTCCTCCAGCTTCAAGACCATGGTTCTTTCCAAATTGCCAGTCTTCCTCTAGTCAGTACAACGCAATGGGTGAAGATATAATTGAAGGGTGGATAATACTAAGGTAGGTTTAGAGAAGAGGGAAGGAAATATTTCATGGAGGAAGAAAAACACAGGGATAAGAAAGGACAAAGCACGTGTATGGAAAGAAGCCTGACTTAAACCTTTATTCAAGTAGCTGAAGCCAAGTCTGAAAAGGCTGGGGCAACAATCTGGATAATTCCCAAAGGAATTTATACAGACTATGTCATCAGACACTTGTTTTTGGCAATTTACCTAAAAAGGAAGAAAACCAATTTACTAAGTAAGGTATAGCTCCAGGGGCTTCATTTTTCTACTATAATCAATCTTTAGGCTTGTCTGCTTAGAGTTATCACCAGCTCCTTGCACGTAATATCTCATCATTACCAAATCACAACATTTACTCTATGTGTACAGTCCAAAGCCTTGAAAAGCAGAATTCTGAGGGAGCATTTTCATTAGAGGAAGAGGTGGGCTAAATCACAAAGCTTGATTGGTTGGTACTAGATATACATCTTACCATGTCTCTATTTCCCCCTATTAGGTCTTGATTTACCATAAGGACTTTAACAATTTGATAATTTCTTTTGGACCTTGGAATAAGATTCCCATAATGACTTATGTGTTAGTGTTACTATCTCAATGGAACTTTGATCTCATGGATGCACGTAATCCCACTAAGTGTTCAGATCACAACTATACCGTGGTTCCCCGATAATAAGACTCTGTCTTATTATTATTTTTGGAAAGAAAAACACCAGAGGGCTTATTTTCAGGGGAGGGCTTATGTTGTCCTGCCTCAGCTCTCCTCTGCGGCACTGCTCTCAATGGCACCAGCAAACAAATTACTGGGGAAGAACAGGATGACACGCTCACTACTACAGCTCTGATTGGATGCAGCTCGGAGCGCGGCGTGCGTTTCACCCGGGGGGGGGGG
>NW_027185698.1:31794934-31809549 GCF_028583685.1 Petaurus breviceps papuanus
TAATGTAGCGTGTAGCGCAGGGGATCACCTTCACTACAGTAGCAATCTCAATAGGGCTTATTTTCGGGGGAGGGCTTATTTTAGAGGAATCTTACACAGTAAGGGGAGGGCTTACTTTCAGGATAGGTCTTATTATAGGGGAAACATGGTAGTACAATAGTATCATAGATGGAACTAGAAGAGAACTAAAGTATTAAGCCCAACTCCCTCATTTTCCAGCTAAGGAAATTGAGACAAAAAGAAGTTAAGTGCTGTACCCACAGTCACACAACTATTAAGTTTCCAGAGTGGGATTTGAATCAACTGTTCCTGATTGCAAGTACAAGATTCCTATCTACAACACCAATTTTTCTCTCATCAACGATCCATGTTTTCTCATTCTCTGTGAGTCTTATCCATGCCCTCCCAGAAATTACACATCTAAGATCTGTCCAGTGGTTTGGAGAACTTTTTCTCAAGGTCCTTAAAAATTACATAGGTAGGGGCAGCTAGGTAGTGCAGAGAATAGAGCACCAGCCCTGGAGTCAGGAGGACCTGAGTTCAAATCCAGCCTCAGACATTTGACACTTAACTAGCTGTGTGACCTTGGAAGAGTCACTTAACTCCAATTGCCCTGTCTTTCCCCCTTCAAAAAAATTGCATAGGTAGCAATGTAGCCATGTCATCTCTCTGTGCATCTGATATTTCTTGCTTTCATTCACTTCATGAACAATCCACTTTCTTTTCTAATCATAGGATTCTTTGACTTCTTCTTCTTCTACTACTACTACTACTACTACTACTACTTCTCCTCCTCCTCCTCCTCACCATTGATCTGTTCATGACCCTTTGACCCAATGAAATTTTGATTCTTTGAAAATCAGTGTTCCATTCAACCTCCCCAAGAGAATGCTAAAAGGTTCATATTTCTTTTGTATGTTAAGACTTGCCAAATCACTTTCTTCCTAATAAGCCTATGAGCTAGGTAGTGAAAACATTATTATTCTCAATTTTACAAAAAAGGAAACTGAGGGTCAGAGAATTTACATGATAAGCCTATGACCACAACACAAGTTTCAGAGCCAGGTCCCTTGACAATAAACCAAAGGCTTTATGACTATGCCACTGTTGTCTGTAGCTTTACCAGGCTAAAGAAAACCTTGATTTACACTCAATCTACAATTAGTAGAAACAGAAGAGGATGAAGAATCTAGTGATCTGAAATTTAGTACATGATCTACCACTAGCAATCTCTATGACTTTGGGAAAGTGCTTTTCTCTCTCTGGGTCTCAGTTTCCCCATTTACAAAGCAAGGGGTTTGGAATAGATAAGGTCTAAATTCCTCCAACAGTTCTAACATATCATGATTCCAAGTGTTTAAATTATTCATCAAGTACTAAACGAGGCACAATAGAGAATAAAAAGAAGCACATTATCAATTACCTGCACACAAGGAATTTTCACACTAGTTAGAGAATCACAACTAAACAGAAAAACTTTTTTTTTAATCTAGGCTATATGTCATTAAGACCTAAATTGTGTGGCATGTCATATTAGTTCTGACTCCTATGGTACTTTAAGTTTCACAAAGTACTCTCCTAGAAGCAACCCTGTGACCTGAAGAGTAAAAGGTTTATTATTCTCATTTTGCAGATGAGAAAGTTAAGGTCCAGACAAATGAAGTGATTTGCCCCAAGGGTACAAGGCTAAATACATGTCAGAGCAGGGACCAGTCCAGAGTCTTTTAATTCCAAGATGGAATCTTTCCACTCTCTTGAGCTGTCTCCATACAAATTCTGTTGGGGAATAAGGGCCAGAATATACTGGGAAAATTTTCAAACAGGCCATTTCAAAGCTGGCCCTTTAAATATAGAGTTTGGAATGAGTGGAGAGGATTCCTGGTATTGAAGAATAGTACAATCAAGGGGAAAGACACAGTTTGTTCACAGGATAGCAATGAGACTAGCAGCACTGGAAGAGAGGGCTTATGTAAAACACTAGTGGGAAATAAACTTATAGAGGCAAAATGGTGACAGATTGTGGAAGGCCTTGAATGCCAAGCAAAGAGACAGAAGAGAAGGGCAACAAGGGACTCCTTTCAAGACTTTTAAAGAACTATGATTTCATTGGTATGGGTATTTCTTCCACTGATAGAGCTGGCAACATCTTATCAGATACTAACATAAACAGCCTGCTGCCATTTGTGATTTAGCAGAAAGTCTTCATCAATTGCTGTAGGTTAAAATGTCCATCACTCATTAGTCAGCTTCCTTCTGATGAATCTTTCCTTACCTGGCCAAGCTGCTCTTCATAAAATAGATACTCAGTCCCTCAGTCAGACCCATTATCAGAGTCTTTCCAGGTTGGTAGGCTCTTGCAGAGATTGTGTTTCCATAGCATGGCCTTGGATACAGTCAATTCCATCTCATAATGAGGAATCAGAGAAGGATTGTAGAGAAAGGGGTTCCTGGAGACTTTTGAACAAGGACAATTTAATGAAGGGTGCATTTGGCGTAGGACATGGGGAGACCTCCTGCCAGAGACACTTGGGCTGGCAAGGCAGAGAATTTGGCTCCTGAACCTTGGCACTGTACCCATGACTCTAGGTTATTGGAGATGCCCATTCTGTCATGGGCTGTACAGCTGAGGCCCTTAGTACAGAAAGTCACTAATGCTCCCATGTTGTGTTTGGAAAGAGCAGACGGTGAGCTCAGCCCTGGGCAATAAGTTGTCTCGGTAACTGCTTTCTACTGCTGTTTTCACCAGTCTCTTTGTGTTTGTTCAATTTCATCTCTGCCTTTGCTCCTGGACAGTAATGTTGCATAATGTCCAAACACTTCCACTCCCTCCAGTGAGACAGTCTCATTCATTCCATAGGTACTTAATCAGTGCCCACTACAAATGGCTTCCAAAGACTTAGAAGGCAAGGTCTTCACCAATGAACAAATGCCATAGGATTTAACATGTGAAGAGACTTTAGAGACTATCTCAGTCTGACCCAAACTCCATCATTCTACAGACAAGGAGATCACAGCCCAGAAGGAAGGAAGAGACTTGACCAGAG
Source organism: Petaurus breviceps papuanus (assembly GCF_028583685.1). Taxonomy (NCBI): domain Eukaryota; kingdom Metazoa; phylum Chordata; class Mammalia; order Diprotodontia; family Petauridae; genus Petaurus; species Petaurus breviceps. The sequence goes on from NW_027185698.1 coordinate 31,797,979, forward strand.
TCACCCAGGCATTAAGAAGTAGTAGAAGAATTTGAATTAAGGTATTCTGCCCCTAAATCCAGTACTCTTTCTACTGCACTTGCATACTTAACATATAGACTCTCCCTTAATGTAAGCTGCATCTCATGAATGAAATTTCTTGTCTTAATATTTATAAGTTTTAAAGCTAAAAGGGTCCTTAAAGATTCCCTAGACTAAACCTTCATTTTAAGATGGAGAAGGAATTGAAATGAGAAGGGACTTGTCCAAGATGATCCAGAGAGAAAGAAGCAAAACCAAGACAGGATAGGGCAGAGCCTAGATGGCAGAGCAAAAGCAGGAATTTGCTTGAGCTCCCACTCCAAACACCTCCAATATCTGTAAAATAAATGACTCTAAACAAATTTTTAGTGCTACAGAACCCAAAATGTGGCAGAGAGAAACAAATCTCTCATTGAAGGCAGCCTGACAGGACATGAAGGGTCTATCACACTAGTCTGGGAGTGGAGTGCAATCCTGCTTGCCACCCCAGACTCATGGCCCAGATTGGCCAGTGTAGACTTCAGAGGACTGATCACTAGCAGCTGTGGTGGTTTCCAGACTTTTCAACCCATAAAGGCCAAAGAGAAAGTAAAAGATCTGTAGGGAACTCTGTGGGAACTGTATGAGAGAAGAGGCCTTTACCCCTGGGGCAGCAGAGGTGCTGGTGGCAGCTGCAGCTACTGCTACATAGCTGCCTCCTGAGCTCCATACCTACAGATCTTAGGGGGACCAAGCAACCATTCAGAGGGCAATTGTTCTTGTTTTGACCTGCTTGGATCTCTGTCTCTGTCTTGAGTCGTGGTTCTGGGGTGAGGAGTCCTAGTATGGCAAAGCTTGTTGAGACTATGGAGAGGCAGTCATCCTCACAGTTCTGAGGCAAGTGCCTGGAAAAAACTATGACAATAGCTTCTCAAAGCCCCAGAAATCTGGGACACAGCACTCTCCACTCTAGAAGCAGAGTTCTACCATGGCAAAGAGCTCAAAAGTCAAGTAAATGGCTGGCAAGATGAGCAAGCAGAAGAAGTAAAATCAAACTATAGAATCATTTTTGCTGACAAATAAAATCAAAACATAGAACTGGAAGAATACAGCAAAATCAAAGCATCTACATTAAAAGCCTCCAAGAAAAATATGAACTGGTCCCAAGCCATGGAGGAGCTCAAGGAAGATTTTGAAAATCAAGTAATAAAAGTAGAGTAAAAATTGGGAAGAGAAATTAGAATGATGCAAGAAAATCATGAAAAGTGAGTCAACAGCCTGCTAAAGGAAACCAAAAAAATACTGAAGAAAATAACACCTTAAAAAATAGACTAACTCAAATGGCAAAAGAGGCCCAAAAAACCAATAAAGGGAAGAATGCCTTAAAAAGCTGAATTTGCCAGATAGAAAAGGAATTTCAAAAACTCACTGAAGAGAATAATTCTTTAAAAATTAGACTGGAGCAAATGGAAGCTAATGACTTTATGAGAAATCAAGATTCTATAAAACAGATCTAAACCAATGAAAAAATAGCAGGCAATGTGAAATATCTCATTGGAAAAACCACTGACCTGAAAAATAGATCCAGGAGAGATAATTTAAAAATTCTTGGACTACATGAAAGCCATGATCAAAAAAAGAACCTAGACAACATCTTTTTTTTAATATCTGCTAAAATGTTATTTTAAAATATTGTTTGGGTCTTTATTAATTTGTTCACTTTGAGTTTAAAAGATTCATTACCAAAATTCCTTGAGTTTTAAATTTTCTCTCCCTCCTCCCCCCCCCATGGTGGCATACAATCAAGTATAGTGTCTGCAAATACTTTCACATTAGGCATTGGTCAAGTTATAAAGAAGAATTGTAACCGATGAAATAAAGAATGGGAAAGAGGAAACTAAACCAAACAAGAAAACGAAAAAGGGCAGGTAGTTTGCTTCAATATGGATTCAATCTCACTTCTTTCTCTGGATGTAAACATCTCTCTTCATCATGAGTCTTTTGGGTTTGATTTTATGATTCTGGATTGCTGAGAAGAGTCCAGTTTATCAAAGTTGGTCGTTACACATACATTGTGTCTGTAATTGTGTACAAATTCCTCCTGGCTCTACTCTTCTCACTCAGCATCAGTTGGTATAAGCCTCTCCAGGTAAATATGAAGTCCATTTGCTCCTCATTTCTTATTGCACAATAGTATTCCATAACATGCATATACCACAACTTGTTCAGCCATTCCCAAATTGATGGGCACCCCTTAATTTCCAATTCTTTGCTACCACAAAAAGAGCTACTATAAATATTTTTGTACATATGGATCTTTTCCCCACTTCTATGATCTCTTTGGGATACAACCCTAGAAGTGGTATTGCTGGGTCAAAGGGTATGAAATTATTTATAGCCCTTTGGGCATAATTCCAGATTGCTTTCCAGAATGGTTGGATCAGTTCACAACTCCACCAATAATGCATTAGTGTTCCAATTTGTCCACATCTTCTCCAGCATTCATCATTTTCCTGTTTTGCCATCTTAGCCAATCTGACTGGTGAGATATGGTACCTCAGAGTTTTGTTTTGATTTGCATTTCTCTAATCAATAGTGATTTAGAGCATTTTTTCATATGCTTATAAATGTCTTCAATTTCTTCCTCTGTAAACTGCCTGTTCATATCCTTTGACCATTTATCAATTGGGGAATGAATTGTATTCTTATAGATTTGACTCAATTCTCTGTATATTTTAGAAATGAGTCCTTTGTCAGTGACATAGGTTATAAAAATTCTTTCCCAATTTTCCACTTCCCTCTTAATCCTGGTTACATTGGCTCTGTTTGTACAGAAGCTTTTCAATGTAATATAATCAAAATTATCCATTTTGCATTTTATAATGCCCTCTAATTCTTGTTAGCCATAAAGTCTTCCCCTCTCCACAAAACTGAAGGGTAAACTATTTCTTGCTTTCCCAGATTGCTTAGAGTATCAGCCTTTATACCTAGATCATGCACCCATTTAGACTTGATTTTGGTATATGGTGTTAGATAACAGTCTATGCCCAGTTTCTGCCATACTATATTCCAGTTTTCCCAGCAGTTTTTGTCAAATAGTGAGTTCTTATTCCAAAAACTGGGATCTTTGGGTTTATCAAACAATAGATTACTATAGTCATTGACTGCTGATTCTCATGTACCCAATCTATTCCACTGATCCACTCCTCTATTCCTCAGCCAGTATCAAGTAGTTTTGAGGACTGCTGCTTTATAGTACAGATTAAAATCTGGTATAGCTAGTCTACCACCCCTATTTCTTTTCACCTACCCAGCAAAATTAAGTATAATACTTTGGGAGAAAATATTAATATTTAATGAAATAGAGGACTTTCAAGCATTCTTGATGAAAAGACCAAGGCTGAACAGAAAATTTGACTTTCAAATACAAGAAACAAGAGAAGCTTGAAAAGGTAAACAGGAAAAAGAAATCATAAGGAACTTATTAAAGTTGAACTATTTATATTCCTACATGGAAAAAAATGATAATTGTAACTCATGAGACTTTTCTCAGTATGAGGATAGTTGAAGGGAATATATGTGTGTATATGTAGATATGTTTGTGTATATGTGTGTACATGTATACATAGACAGAGGGCATAAGTGTGAGTTGAATATGAAGGGATGATACCTAAAAAAATAAAATTAAGAGGTGAGAGAGGAATATATTGGGAGGAGAAAGGGACAGATAGATTAGGATAAATTATTTCATGTAAAAGAGGCAAGAGAAAGCCATTAAAATGGAGAGGAAGAGCAGGAAGGTGAAATGGAATGAGCAAACCTTACTTTCATTGAATTTGGCTTAAGGAGTCAATAACATACACACACAAATGGGTATCTTATCCTATAGAAAAGTAGGGGGGAAGGGGATAAGAGGTGGGATAATAGAACAGATGGCAGATTCGGGGAGAGGGTAGTTACAAGCAAACACTTGGAAAGGCACAGGGTGAAAGGAGAAAATAGAATAAATGGGGGGATAAGAGGGAGCGAAATATATTTAGTCTTTCACAATATATGCACTATGGAAATCAAGGGAGGAAGGGAATGAATCTGGAATTCAAAGTTTTAAAAATCAAATGTTTAAATATATATATATACTATTGTTAATATTATCTTACATGTAACTGGGAAATGCACTGGGGCATAGAGATCCACTGTGCCCTACTGGAAAGTTGAAGGGGGTATAGGAGAAGATATAGGAGAGAGCAGATTGGGGGAAGAGATATTCAGTATGCTTGCCATCTTGGGGTGGGGGTAGGGGAGAGATGGGAGAACATTTGTAACTCAAAATCTTGTGGAAATGAAGGTTGAAAACTAAAAATAAATAAAGTGATAAAAAAAAACAAGCAGGAAGCCACACCCTTTGACTCTAATTCAATGCTCTTCAAAACATGCATATACTGAAAAATAATACCTACCCTGCACTCAGATTTCATACAAGCTAAGCTGGAGAAAATATGTTAATATTTGTCCTCATTGTGATTAAAAAACATGTTCATTTATTCCTTTATTCATTTCAATTTTTAAAATGATTTATTTACTAAGCCCTCTACCAGACACTAGAAAAGATATTCATGGTCTATTTGACCTGGATTTACAAACAAAAATATACATGCATATGTTTGTGTGTATACACACACACACAGAAAGATATATTTACATGCATGTGTATACACATATATGTATGTGTATAGATCTATATCAATACATGTGTGTTTGCATAGATGTATATATAGTGCATATGTGTGTGTACCTTAGTAGATTGTTTTTTTAATTGAATGAAGGAATAAATGAACATGTTTTCAATTACAATTTAGATGGATATTTACATATGTGTATATATGTATTCATTTCTCACCAGGCTGCAATCTGGGCTACTCCAGCATCCCCGTCAAAAAACTCTTCAGTCTATAATTCACACCTTGGAAGGACACTCAGTCCAATAGCCCCTCCCTCTTGTTGTATTACTCTGCCAAAAACCTCCGTTTAAAGAGGGCACCATGGTCAGTCATATCTTTGTTTCTCACCAGGCTGAAATCTGCATTCTTCCATCATGCCCCAATGCTTCCCTCCTCCCAACTTTCCACTTCCTTTTATATGTTTTCTTCTCCCTGTTAAACTTTAAGCTCCTTAAGTATAGGAATTACCTTTTTGCATGAATTTTTATTCCCTTCACTTAATCCAGTGCCTGACACATAGTAATATGTGGTACATTAATTGTTTAATAAATGCTTGTTGACTAGCATATGATACTATATGTCATATATAACACTATATAGCAAGTTCATAAGAGAATTAAAGTTCTAGAAAAAGTATGAAGAAGGAAAGCTCACTACCAGCTAGTGGTATAAAGTAGAGGGAGATCAGACTGTTCCTACTAAAAGAGGAGGCATTTATATTGCTTGAAGGATGGATAGGGTTCTGAAAAGTCAATACTGGGGAAGGGCCATCCAGGCACAAGAATGGCACATACATTGCCAAAAGCAGGGGCTCTGGAGTCATAGAACCTGAGTTTGACTCTTACCTCTGGTGTCCTTGGACAAATCGTTTAATCTTGTTGGAGGATAATTTCCTTATAATATAGCATGAGAGAGTTGGCTTGGATGGCTTATGAGGTCCATTGTAGGTCTAGCTCAGCAATCTTATAACTATATTGAGAGTGTGAACTAACATAAAAGGAATGAACCATTTAACTGAAGTCAATAAACACTTACCAAGTCAAGTACAGGGTTGAGTTGTGGGTGATATACCAAGATCAGTAAGGGATGTTCCCTATCCTCAAAGACTTTAAGCCTAGAAGACACTGCAATTCAATTGTCAGGCATTTTTCTAGTCCCTTTAGGTTGCTTAATAGGAATTTATCGAGGAAATATTAAGATAGTTAGTCCAAAGCAGGGAATTTGGTGGGGCAAAAGCTTTAATTCAAACCAGGCATTTTCCACTTACTTTGTGATTTTGAGCATAGTACCCTGAGCATGGGCAGGGTATGCATGCCCTGGGAAAACCTTCTCATTGGATTTTGGCAGAAGGGCAATGATAGCACATTTTTCCTACACTCTATGATGTCTTATGACTTTGCAAATCTCTTCACCTCTCTGAGCCCATAAATAACTAGAATCAGATATGAAAAGGTTTGCTTTAGTTTTGGTTTCTGTTTTGTTGTTTTTTTCTTTCCTTGCACTACTACTATAAGACAAAAACACAAACCAGTTCCTATGAGGTACTTACTCTCTGGATACTTTAGCTTGGAGGACAGAGTACTAGATTTGGAGCCAGGAGACTGGACTTGGGTCTTGCCTTGCTACTTAATAATCATGTAACCTTGATTCGGAAAGGACCTTAGAAATCACCTCACCTACTCTCTAATTTTACAAATGAGGAATTGAGGTGCCAAGGGCTCAAATAATTTGCCCAAGTTCACATAGGAAATAGTAACAAGGGCAAGACTCAGAACCAGCTCCTCTAACTCTAATCCAATGTTCTTTCTACTTTTCCTAGTTGACTTGAGATCAATTTTCTCACCTGGAGAAAGAGATAATAAACTTTATATTGTCTACCTCACAGGCTGCTATGGAGAAAATGCCTTGTGAATTCATAGAGCTATATAAACACAAGTTTATTAATGTCAGCTCAATGACCTTGCTTTAACCAAACATTACATTTCTCTCCAGTTCCATGTCCTGTACCCAGTAAGTCTTTAATAATGAATGTTGGCTGAATAGCAGACTTGTCAGGATAGAATCAGACCATGCTTTCCATCCTTCCCATCAGCATGGACTTCTGTTGTCTCCTAAATAGAGCCTGGTATGAAATTAACTATGTACTCATGCACAAAATGAATTTGGATACAGAAACCAGGGCACACCAAAATCAGGATTTTTTTTCATAAACCCTGTACTCTCAAGAAACTACATCCCCCCCCATTTTAGCATTTCCTTGATCATTAAGAAGATAATTCCCACTAGCCAAAGGTAGATTACTAAGAGAATCCAAGAGGAGGCTACCCTGCAGGAGAGATGAATAAATCATGGTGGACAGGGATGACGGATGACTGTTAGCCAGGAGGAGGGCTTGGCACAATTGATATGGAGTTGGATACCAAGGTCTTTCTGGGAATTTGAGCAGGGAACTCTGAAAAGGAAAAAAAAAAGATTTATACATTATTCTACCCTAGCAACTATTTATAAATTCATGCATGCTACCTCCCAAGTCTTAGCAATTACTGAGTGTAAAATTCAAGTCTTGGTTCTGTTCCTTCTAAGTTATGATGATAAACATGAGGATCGCCTCTTTAATGAAATATCACAGGATGACCTATTTACAGCAGGCCTACTTTATTAGGGCTGGTTTTAAATGACTGCCTTGGAGGGTGGAAGAATTTTTTTTCTTTTGGTGAATGCATAGATGCATATGGGTGTGTTTAAAGCTCCCACAATTTTAAAAAAAAGAAGAGTCACTACTTAAAAGAGAGAATACAAAGTTGACAGAAGGTACAGACAGAGTCTATTTTGAGGTGAGTCATGGTCAGGCATTTATATGGTAGAGTGTTGTTTACAGCTAAAACTGTCAAAACCAGGTTTTCATTATATACAAGGAAAAATGCAGGCCTCCAGGGAGGTATTCCCCATCATAATAAAATCTAATCTCCCTAATTTCATCCCAGGAAGCCTATACTGTTGTGAACTGATATCATGATGGAGGATGGGGAAAGATAACATGAGAGAGGCCTAACTGTATTTGGTGTACTCACTTTCTTAATTTTTTAGCTTCCCCTCGGACCCAGTAACTTCTGAATGCAGACAGAGACACCACCATAGATTGGCAAGTTATAGGGATGGAATGTATCCAAAGAGAAGGAAAAGGAAAGAGAGAGAGTGAGAGCCAAGATTTCTTTCCTCACCATCCACAACACCTTGTGGTTTTGTTTGTTATGTTAAAAGAGACAACTTTGCTTGCTTTATTTATAATGTTTTCCAATTTGAGAGACTGTTATAATAACAATCCTAATTGCTAACATTTGGAGAATGTTCCTTAGTGGACAAAGAGTTTTTTTACATGATTCTTTGAAATTCATTGGCTCACATGGAGAACTTTGAATTTATTTCTATCCATTCTCATCTTGTTAAGATTTAGTGCAGAATTTTGTCTTCTTGAAATCTTCTGGGTCTTATTTTTTTTAACACACCACGTTAATCATTCTTCTCATCCTTATATCATTTGCACATTTGAGAAACTTGCCATTTTTACATTCATCCAAGTTGATGCTAAAAATGCCAAACAGCACAGGACCAAAAACAGATCCTTGGAATACCCCTATAGAGATCTGTCTCCAAGTTGAAAGATTTCCTTGTCCTTGGACCCACTCATTCAATCAGTTCTAGAAATTCACTTAGTTACACTATCACCTGACTTATATATCTCTGTCTTGTTCACAAGGATAGCATGAATAACTGTCAAATACTTTGTTGAACTCTTGGTATACTGTTTGGGTGTACTAATAAATGTCTAACAATGTATTCTTTGGGGGAGAAAAAATATGCATAACACTTCCAAATTTCATCCACATTAACATGTTTTCCATTACTTTCTTGAGTTTAAACAATCAACAAAAAAATAAATCAATCCCTGATTTGTAGTATTGCCAATTTCTGAGGTATGAATGCTCACACTGGAAATTTTACAAGTGACTCTCAGAAGCCGGTTTGAACTGGCTTGAGCACAAAACTGATAGCATCCCCATAATCTCCCAATCTACTACCCCTGTCAGCAAAGGGAATGACAAGAACAAAACCATAGTGCTTCTTAGTGATCATTTTTTCCCTCAATAAGTACTCACAAACCACCCCTTTAATCTGGTCTATGGTGTTGCCAGAAATCAACAGCAATCAATAAATATTAAATGCCTAGTACATGCTAGCACACTCACCAAAGGCTCCACTTTCTTCCTTTTGGGGGAAAACTGGAATGTTCCCATTGATTCCTCTCACCTTTTCCATGATTTTTCTAAAATCGCGGAGAGAGTGAGACAGCAACCAGTTCTTTCAGTGCCCTTGGATATGTTTTCTTCAAAACTAAATATACCCTGGTGACATGAATTTACTGAAGGCAGATATGTCGTCTGGTGTGTGTGTGTGTGTGTGTGTGTGTGTGTGTATTTGCCATATCCTCACTCCTATTAGATTTCACCTCCTTGTGAACCATCTTTGTCCTATTCTTACCAATCTGAAAACCATCCCTATTGCCAGAAAAAAAAAAACAGAAGCAAAATAAAGATCACTTAATGATTCAGCACTGTGTGCTTAGTTATAATCCCTAAAAACATCTATTAAGTTGCATTCTATACATGTTCTTTTCTGTGCCAGAAATACAAGAAAATGCCAGTTCCTTCCAGATAATCCTCTAAGATACTGGCTTCTCTCACTCATCCATTTTTTATAAGAACCCAGACAATTCTACTAGGTTTCAAATATGACCACTATTGAAACAATGCAACTTAAAAAAAAACATTAACCCGTTCATCTTTTGAGGAGGATCTTGTCAATGATGGGATGCACCCAGCAGGGGCCCATTATTCCTGGAAGATTAGCAGGGAGGTTATATTAAAAGCATCTGTTGAGAGGGAGGGTGGGTTTCTGACCTGCATGTGGTTATTTTCCCAGATACCCAGAACAAAGCAAGATATTGAGGTGAGGGAATAAGTGGTCCTGATGCCCTCCTGGCACAGAAGATTATGTTAGGAGAGTACCCATGAGCTTGCTTGTTTTTTTTTTATGCACAGCCAAGGCTCCACACACTCATTTACTGTCACACTCCTCTTTGGAACTTGCCAGTATTTTTCTAGATTACATCTCAAACTCTGATGCCTTCCCTGGGCTTGTTCCTCTGGTTACAATGACTATCTGATTGATCCATGCTTTGATCTCTTCTACCTGTCCTTGGATCTTTCACTTGTTAAGAGTTCTACCTTCTGTATTGATTAGATAGATAGATAGATAGATAGATAGATAGATAGATAGATAGATACCATCTATGACCTCTGTCTTAATCTGTGCTAATTATTTCCCATTTGACTCCTGCTAAACTATTGACTGTCCAATGGCGATTGCTTTCTTTGTCCTCTGGGTTTAGCCTGAGTCAATTCACTGCAATGAAATATAACTAGGATGGAAGCTGAGGGATCTGGGTACATTTGTAACTTGGGGCATGTGACTTAACCTTTCAGGACCTCCATCTTCTCATATGTAAGATAAATGCTGGGTTGTATGACCTCTAAGATCTTTCCAATTTGAAAGCTATAATCCTATGTTTTTTTTCTAAATTCTGCTCTCACTTTCCCTCAGCACCTGGACACAGCCCTTTGTGAACCAGTTGGGACAAGGCATATGGCCTGGAGCAAAGAATTTGTATCTCATCACTGTACACTCAGTGGCTTCTATTTGTGTTCTTGGAAATCCCATCAAATACCTCAAGGGATCATACACTTCCCTGTTTTACACTTTGATTGATGTTAATAATCAGTGGACCATTGAAAGAAGTATTGTCTTAAATAATTGTAATCCATATGTGGGAGAAACCTTGTTCAATCAGGGTCATCAAAGCTACATTTTTTTTCCTATTAAAATCAAACACTTAGTTAAAAATCAATAAATGCAGCACAATTTCATATTCTCTATGCTTCTACAGGAAGTGGGGCAGCATGGCCTGGGTTCTTAGTTTGTAGAGAACTCCCTGGATCGAGCTATGTAATCTCCACCTGGGCCCTCAGCTCTATTCCCTCCACACTAGAAAACTGGACTCCAGTCTTGGAATTTCTCTGGGCTTTTATAGACCAATGTTGCTTGATTCCAGGCCTCCACAACACTTCCCAGATCTCTCTAGCCATGAGAACATGCCATATGTATACTTTCTTTCCAACTCCTCATTAATTGTTTTCTCCCTCCATTACATTAAATAAGGGACTATCTATCTATCTATCTATCTATCTATCTATCTATCTATCTATCTATCTATCTATCTAACTAACTATCTAATCTGTCATGCTTTTAACTGTATTTTCAGTGCTTAGCCCTGAGCCTGGCATATGAATGAAAGAATGAACCATTTATTAAGCACTTACTATGTACAGAGTACTGCAATAGCTCTGGGGACACAATTAGAAAAGTAAGACATTCCCTGCTTTCCAAGAGCTCACATTCTAATGGAGAATACAACATACATGGAGGGAAAGACTCAGATATAAGTCAGATGGATAAGTTCCATGGTCCTTACGGTGCAGTAGCAAATCAAATGGCAATGTCTCTTCTTTAATGTTATTATTAAATGTCATTATTCCCAGTGCTTTGGGGTTCATGTCCAAGAAAAGATGGTGGTCAAGGTGGTGGTGGTAATTTGGTTTGCTTTCACAAGCTGCTACTCCCTGCTTCTCACTCAGGTTATCTTGCTGCCGCAACAGCTAGAAGGCCCTGTTTGTACCCAATAAATGCTTTATCTATCTATCTATCTATCTATCTATCTATCTATCTATCTATCTAT
>NW_027185698.1:31819549-31846846 GCF_028583685.1 Petaurus breviceps papuanus
GATTTTGTTTCATTTCTATAAAGATATTTGGCTTCAGAACATAGAAAACAGAATCTCTGAACTGTGCAGACCCTTAGAACATAAAATGTCAGCTCAACCATTGAGAACACAATGAATTTACCTGCATACTTGTAATGATGGAAGACAGTGTAGTAAGGTAGAAAGATCTACAGTGATAGAACCACTTCTGATGATGAATACTACCTTTGTGACCTTTTCTGAGTCACTTAACCTCCTTGGGCCTCAGTTTACTCACCTGTAAAATGAGGGAGCTGAACTAGATGACTTCTGAGGTCACTTCCAGTGCTAAATTTATGATGCTATGATTAACCTAGATTCATAAGATGTTATCAATGAGAGCGACTTGAGGCCACAAGCAAGGAAATTACTTGCCCAAAGTCACAAAGATATTTAGAAGCAGGAATGGAAGTGGAAACACAAAATTATAGGATTCGGAGAAATCAATTCCAGTTCCCTTTTTTCTCTTTTTTTTTCCCAATGAATAAATGGAAATACTAAGCATTTTTTTTCCCAAGGTCACAGAAAAAGCCCATAGAAGAGCTATGGCTCCAACCCAGGTTTCCTGACTCCCAGTTCAGTGTTCTTTCCACTATTCCAAATCATTTCCTCCTATAAAATCCCCCCTCCTTTTTCTTCTCTTTTCTGAGATAAGAGGCTTTCTGAGACATACCTGTTATCACTTACATAAACTTTGAATAGAAACTGTTTACTTTTTTTAAGTTCGAAAGTTAAAACTACAAATGATTAGAAGTGTAATCAAAGCCTCTCCTTCACTCCCTGACCTATATGAGGGAATGAGATACCATGATCTAGTTTCCTTACCAAAGGGGGAACAAAAAGGATATACTTTATCTTGGACAAAACTAGGTTGGGTTCCCAAACAAAGTCCAACTATATAAAAGACCTTTTTTTCCAAAGACAGGGAAGCAGTGGTTTATGGGAAGGGTAGAAAAAGGTAGAAAAAAAGACTCTCAGATTCAATTTCTTCACATGTAAAATGAAAAGAAAGTCCCTCATTTGATACATTTTTGTCTTAATCCAGAAATCTAACTCTTTATCTTAGTCTAGTGGAAAGGTCACTGGATTTGTAATCGGACGATTTTGGTTCAAACCCTGGCTCTCCATGGTAAGACCCGCATCTTATTCTCTATGTGTTTTAGCTGATCAACACATTCCTTCTCTTTGTGTCAGTTTACTCATCTGTAAAATGAAAACATTGGAGTAGCTCGCTAACATTGCTCTAAATCATATGATTCTGTTATTCATATATTTAAAAAAAAGAATGAAATGTCCTCTAATGATGATCCCAAAGGATCCTTGAACTTCTAAAATTCGATGACCATTAATTAATTCAACAAATGAATATTAAATGCCTACTGCATGCAGAACTCTCCTCGCTGGGTGAGAGGCACAGTTTAGAGATAATGTGGCCTTTGTTCCGATGGAGCTTATTATCATTTAGGAAAGAGATGCACATTTAAATAATTCTCATATACAATATTATATCAGAACTTTATTAAAAAGATGGAAAAAATGCTATGTGAGAACCAATGATAAAAGTTATTCCTGATTGATGAGACTGGTAAAGGCCTCCTAGAGAAGATGCTAAGTGAGCTAAGCCTTAAAGGATAGGTAGGAACTCAACAAACACAGATGAGAAGGAAAAAACATTCCAGGTCGAGGGAATCATCTGAAGAAAAGAAGGTGGGGGTGGAGATCACAACAGGCATTTCATAGGCAGATAGTAGTAGTCTAACTTGGTGGGAGTATACAGTACCTGGAGAAGATTAATATAAGATAAAGCCAAAAAAGCAGGATGGAAGCACATTGTTGAGGTCCTTGAATGCCAGGCAAAGGAATTCAAACTTCATTTAGCAGTCAATCGGTCAATTAATTGAAAAGAGTTTCTTAAATTGCCACATGCTAAATATGCTAGGCATTAGAGATAGACAAAAATGAAACAGAACCTGCCCTCACTGAGCTTATATTCTATAGCCATCTACTGAAGATATTTGAACAAAAGAATATAAACCTAATTACGTAAGGTGTCTCATACAAAGATATTTCAGTTTCATGATAGAAAAAGGATAATAATGATAATTCTACTTTCGGTATCTATTTTATTGTTGTTGTTGTTGGGAAATCATTTGCAATCCTTGAAGTGCTATAGAATCATGGGGGGCGGGCATCTCCAGTCATCCTGATCTATATCTTGCCACTGGACCCAACTGGTTCCAGAGGAGAAAGTAAGGTTGGTGACCTTGCACAGCCCTCCCTCACTTAAATCCAATTCAATTGCAAGTTAAGGCATAATCTTCCTTGGTGTCATGGTGGTGGTTTGGTGTGGTATGCTTTGTGGTGTGGTGGTTTTTATCCTTTCTCTAAGAGGACCATGGCATCCAGAAGATGATGCCATGACTTGCAAGTGAATTGCATTTAAGTGAGGGAGGGTTGTGCAAAGTCACCAGCCTCACTTTCTCATCTGGAGCCATCTGAGTACAGTGGCCAGAAACTGTTCAGGACAACTGGACAAGCAATAAGAATGGAATAATGACAGGGGATAAGGACCAGACTCTCTATTTCATTAGTCTAAGAAATTCCCTCTACCAACCTATAAGTGCTACAGTTTATAGTCTTCAAGAGTTTCCTAGATTACTGAAAAGTTAACTTATTTACCCGAGGTCACACAGCCACAATGTTTCATAGTCAGGAAGCGAGGTCCTCCTAGCTCTGAAGCCAGCTTTCTATACACTGACAAATTTGGCCAGGAACCTTCTACTTAAAGCCCTTTAGTGTCTCACTGGTGCCAACTGAGAAACACTCAACAGATTTTCCTAACAGTTGAGTCCCTCCATAATGTGCCACCTTCTACACCCCAACAAAACTAGATTACCCTGATACTCTGAGCACACAGCGTTTACACTTTCCCATCTGCTTGTTTTTTGTTAATGATGTTCTCTATGCAGTCTCTGCCTGTTGAAATCCAATCCATCCTTTAAGACCCAACTAAGTTGTCATCTCTTCCAGATTGGCTTCCCTTTTTCAGACCTCCTTTATCACTTAATTTGCATTTCTTTCATCTATTTATCTCTTTTGTATTAGAGTTATTTGCACATTATCTACTCAATCAGATGATAAATTCCACAAGGCAGATACCCTTTCTAATTTATCTCTGCATCTTCAATGTTCAGCACTTAGATATGTCCTAGTATATGTTGGATTTGATGAAATATCAATCATGCTAAAAGCAGAACTAGAATTTTGTCCATATTCTATGGCATGGCTATATATATATATATATATTCTGGCCCACTTGCAGAACTCTTCCTACTTTCAGGCTCCCGGCCAGACAGACACTGCCCAAACTTGAAGAATTATTCAGAGCCAAAGTCAATAGCAGCATTGCACACTTGGAGAATGCAAGCATCAAGCCACCTAAACCTTAGAGAAGCACTGGCAGAGACAGATAGTCCAAAGAGGATTAACTTTAGAGCTGGGAGACCAGGATTGGAAATTTGGTTCTGTTGATAAGTCCTCATGACCTTGGGCAAGTCATCTGGTTTTTCATATTTTAACTGAAAAATTAGACCAGATTGTATCTAATTTCCTTTCCCTTCCCTGGCTTACAATTCTGTGTTTTAAGATCCTTTTAAGCTCTAGCATTCAAGTTCTAAGTCCCTTTCAGCTCTAATATCCAATATTCCAAGGTTCTCTCCACCTTCACCATTAAACATATGTTTAATGTTTATTTATTCAATGTACATTAATTTAGTAACAGCTTTGTTTGGAGCATGGCATTAGGCATGGATAGATTCAAAGTTTGCATAAAACAGGAAAACACATACAGATGATATTTTGCTTTGTACCTTAGGAATGAATGCACTTATCATTGTGTCTTAGAATTATATGAGGGCTGAAGGAAAAGCTTACTGCCAAGAGAGGGATCAGGTAAAGCTTCCTGAAGGGTGTAGTACTTAAGGTGAGATTTAGAGGCTGAGCTGGAATTCAACAGGTGAAGAGTTGAGGGCATTCCATGCATCCCCAACATAAGTAAAGACATGTCTCCTATCAGTGCTGAGAAGCTGCCAAGCTAAACAAAATGTTGACCTCTTTGGAAAACATTTATGAGCCTTTTAGAATGTTGTAGTCAGTCAGTTAGAAAACAAGCATTTATAAGCACTTATCATATGCCAGGCATTTTCTTAAGCACTAAAGATGCAAAGAAACGCAAAACCAATATACCTACAGAGAGAACTGACCAGCTGAGTGAAAATTGATATTGAGAGAGACAGACAGACAGAGACAGAGAAAGAGACAGAGACACAGAGACAGAAAGAGAGACAGAGAGAGAGAGGTGTATTTTTTAACCTTACTTTTCTTGTTTTTTTTTTTTTTCATTTTTGCAGCACATGGTTAATATGGAAATGGGGCAGCTAGTGCTGGGACTGGAGCCAGGAAGACTCATCTCCCTAAGTTCAAATCCAGCCTCAGACACATACTAGCTGTGTGATCCTGGTCAAGTCTCTTAATACTGTTTGCCTCAGTTTCTTCATCTGTAAAAGGAGCTGGAGAAGGAAATGGCAAGAACTCCAGCATCTTTGCCAAGAAAACCCCAAATAGAATCATGAAGTGTCAGACATGTCTGAAAAAAGGACTGAAAAAATGAAAACAATATGGAAATGTGTTTTGCATGACTTCACATGTATAATGGATATCATATTGCTTGCCTTCTCAGTGGGTGGGAGATGGGATGGAGAGAGGGAAAAATTTTAGAGTTCAAAAAATTTTTAAATGATGTTAAAAAATTAAAATAAATAATCTCCTTGCTCTATCTATTTAAATTAATTGGGCCCCCTTGCCTACAAATGCGGAGCCTTCTGTTGAAGGAACACAATTATGGTCATAATTAGGATAATAAGAAAAATAGTTATAATTGTAACAACAAAAACAATAATAGTATTTACATAGCACGTTATTGTTGGCAAAGAGCTTTACATGTCTTTTCTCATTAGGTAGTTATCTACTTTGGTTGTGATTTGAGGATTACCAGGTAAGACTCCTTTTTAAAAATACTTCCTCATTAACTCTCTGATTCTTAAAACCCGATGCCTTAAAATTTCTACCCTTGTTTTACTGAGAAATTTTAAAATGTCAAAAGACATTCCTACTGGGGTCCCCTCCTAGAAGGGTGTAAGCATTATCATTTTTAAATTATCTATTTATTTTGTTTTTATTGTACCCCTCCAAATATACCTTCCCCTCCCCTGCCCAGAGAATTATTCCATTTAGCAAAAGATAAACCAAAAAAAAAAAAAAAAGCAATTCGGTTAAACTAAGCAACTTGACCACTTCCGAGAACATATGCAATGTTCCACACCTATAGTTCCCTACCTCTTCAAAGAAAGAAGGGAGGTATATGTCTTCATTTCTTCCTTAGGGATAAACCTGATCATTATAACAGCACATTTAAAAGTGTTTGGTTGTTCTTTTCATTTTTTATTGTAGTTACTGTGTATATTATTATCTATATTGTATATATATATAGTATATATAATGCATGTGTATATTGCTTTCAGCTATTTCGCTTTCCATTAGTTCATTAAAATATTCTCATATATTCTTCATATATGTGATCCATGAGAGTTCAGGTGAAAAGCAGCGGAGCCAGACAGATACAACATTTAACAAAACTATTGCTCTTCAGAGGATTCCAACAAGTCTTGGTTTGTGCCCCTAGCCCCCAGCCCCCACCGGAGGGCAGCACACAGGGAGGGAGTTTCAGAAGGCGGACATGTGCAACAGCTCTACAGCCAGGGTCAGAGGTTTAGAACTCCCCAGGACTCAAATGTATATAGCGTTTTAGACAAAGAACCAACTGGCACTGAAAGGAGATTGCCCTATGAATCATGGAGGAAGATAAAGCAGCTTAACCCAGATCAGTGAAATGAGGGTATTTTCTAAATTGTGAGAAATGAGGGACAGGAATATAGAGAATTTAAATTGAATTGTGCCAATCCAACAAGAGGCTGGGGAAGGAGGGTAATATCCAGTTTATGGCCTTACTAACTTTATCATACATACACACACACACACACACACACACATACATATATATCCTGAGGTCTGGGGCTGTGCTAGTCAAGTTGATTTTCACTATTTAACAATAAAAATCATTTCTTATATTTCCCTCCTGACCCTGTTTCTGATTTTTTTTGGACTTTAAAATTATGCCTCTACTACATTTTGACCTTGGAACTTTCCTCAGCACATGGGGCTTCCTCAACTTGAAACATCCTACCTGACACTGGAATATCCCCTCTAAGTCCAGCCCCCTTCTCCCATTGATGAATTCCTCCTTGAGTAGGGGTGGGAAACCTGGTCAGAGGGTCACACTTGAGGACCTAGAGGGCCACCCATGGGGCTTTATGTTCTCCATCCCTGTCCTAGAGCCTCCATTTTGTGCAGGTTCTAGGTTCCATTCCTCTCTTAGCAATGTTTCTTACTTTCTGGATTCCCATAGTTCTTTTCAATTCCCTTTTAGGTGCTGTCTTACCCCACATTAAAATGTAAGCTCCTTGAGGTCAGGGACTGTCTTTTTCCTTTTCTGGTATTCCTATAGCCAAAGCTTAGCACAGGGTCTGGCACACCATAAACACTTCCTTCCATAATCAATGCTTTCTTTCCTTCCCTCCTTCCTTCCTCCCTTCCTTCCTTCCTTACTCAACTTCCTCTATCTCAGTACAGTAATATTCCACTACATTCACATACCATAATTTGTTCAGCCTTTTTAGTCACCTTTGACTCTTCATGATGCTGTGGACCAGGGCGGAGTCAAGATGTCAGAGTAGAAGCAGGACGTCCCCACTGCTCCGGCTTCCACCTTCCCCAATCCAGGTAAAAAGGGGACTCTAAACAAACTTTGGAGCTGCACAACCCACAAAATGACACAGAGAAGCTAACCTCCCAGTGAGGACAGCCCTGCAGGCCTGCAAGAATCCACCAGCACAGTGCTCTTGGAGCCAAGCCCAGCCCAAAAGCCAGGCTTTAGCCCCAGGGTGGGCCTGACCAGCCCCCAGGCCAGAGGGACTCCAGATCAGCAGCAGCTGTGGCCATTTCCAGATTTATCAACACATAGATGCAAAGGACAAAGTGAGAGGTCAGTTCATTCTGGACTTTGGGATGCAGTAAGTGGGAGTGCGTGGCTTTTGCCCCTAGGGCAAAGAGACACCAGCACAGCCAGCCATCACCATGTGGCAGCTTCAGCCCCTGGCCTGCAGAGTAGAGGGGGACCAAGCACCAGTCTGAGGGGTAATTGCTCTTGCTTTAACCTTCTTGGATCTGGAGTGCAGTCTAGGGTGGAGGTCCTGGGGTGTGTGTCCAGCTTGCCAGAGTGTGTGGAGACCTCAGAGAGGGCACCCATCTAATACCTCTGGCAGCTGAGAAAACCCCAGCGTTTGGGACAAAAACTCCCCTGTCTGGTGGCAGAGTCCTACTGTGGCAAAAAGCCCAGGGGTCAAGTGACTGAGGGGTGACACGACCAGGCAAAGAAAACAAAGCAGACAGAAGATTCCAACATTAGACTCCTATTTTGGGGACAAAAAGGAGCAAAGCATGGAACAGGAGGAAGACAGTGAAGTCAGAACTCCTGCACCAAAAGCTTCAAAGGAAAATACAAGCTGGTTACAGGCCATAGAGGACCTTAAGAAGCAGATAAGAGAAGTGGAGGAAAAATTGGGAAGAGAAATGAGAACAATGCAATGCAAGAAAATTATGAAATGAGAGTCAACAGCCTGACTGAGGAAAATCATACCTTAAAAAATAGACTAACTCAAATGGCAAAAGAGCCTCAAAAAGGCAATGAGGAGAAGAATGCCCTAAAAAGCCGAATTTGCCAGATGGAAAAAGAATCTCAAAGGCTCAATGAGGAGAATCATTGCTTCAGAATTAGATTGGAGCAAATGGAAGCTAATGACTTTATGAGAAATCAAGATGCTGTTAAACAGATCCAAACAAATGAAAGAATAGAAGGCAATGAGAAATATCTCATGGGAAAAATCACTGACCTGGAAAATAGATCCAGGAGAGATAATTTAAAAATTATTGGACTACCTGAAAGCCATGATCAAAGTAAGAACATAGAAATCATCCTCTAGGAAGTTCTCAAAGAAAACTGCCCTGATGTTTTAGAACCAGAGGGCAACTTCCTGAAAAAGATCCCAAAAAGAAAACTCCTAGGAATATTCTAGCCAGGTTCCAGAATTCCCAGATGAAGGAGAGAATATTACAAGCAGCTAGGAAGAAACCATTTGAATGCTGTGGAAACACAATCAGGATAACCCAGGATCTGGCAGCTTCTACACTGAGGGATCGAAGGGCTTGAAATATGATATTCCGGAGGTCAAAAGAGCTGGGATTAAAACCAAGAGTCACCTACCCAGCAAAACTGAGTATCATTTTTCAGGGGAAATATGGTCATTCAGTGGAATAGAGGACTTTCAAACATTCTTGCTGAAAAAACCAGAGTTGAATAGAAAACTTGACATTCAAATACAAGAAGCAAGAGAAGCATGAGAAGGTAAACAGGGAAAAGAAATCATAAGGAACTTATAAAAGTTGAACTATTAATGTTCCTACATGGAAAAACAATAATTGTAACTTATGAAACTTTTCTCAGTAGTTGAAGGGAATAGAAATATATATATATATATATATATATATATATGTGTGTGTGTGTGTGTGTGTGTGTCTATATACGAGGGTATGTGGGCATAGGAATACATATGTGAATGTGTATGTATGTTTACATGTATACATAGATAGAGGGCACAGGTCCAATTTAACAGCAAGGAGTGATACTTAAAAGGTGAAATTAAGAGGTGAGAGGAATATAATGAGGGGAGATAGGGAGAGACAGATTGGGGTAAACTCTCTCATACAGAAGAGGCAAGGGAAATGGTTACAATGGAGGGGAAGAATAGGAAGGCAAAAGGGAATGGGTCAACCTTATTCCCATTGAATTTGGCTTGAGGAGGGAATGAAATACACACTAAATAGGGTATCTCACCCTCCAGGAGAGTAGGGGGGAAGGGAGGGCAGGCTGGAGGGGAGGGAAGTTGGAAGCACCCACTTTTGAAAAGGGATGGGATCAAAGTAGAGAATAGAACAAGTGGGAGGTGGGATAGGAGGGAGGGAAATATAGTCAGTCTTTTATAATATATCTACTATGGTTGTGTTTTGCATTAGCCACACATGTACAACCTATACTGAACTGCTTATCTTCCCAGTAAGGGTAGGTGACAAGGGAGGAAGGAAATGAATCTGGGATTCAAAGTTTTAAAATCATATATTCAAATATATATATATGCATATATATATACTATTATTAACACTATTTTACATGTAATTGGGAAATAAGATATACAGGCACTGGGGCATAGAGATCCACTGGAAAAGTCGAAAGGGGTATGGGAGAAAACATGGGAGAGAGCAGATTGGAGGAGGGGATATCCTGTGGGACTACTATTTTGGGGCAGTGGATAGGGGAAAAACAGGGAGGAAAAATTGTAACTCAAAATCTGGCGGAAATAAATGATGTAAATCAGAAATTAATAAAGCATTTGAAAAAATAAAAAAAATTTTTAAATGATGCCATGGACCATAACATGGCAAAGATACTGGAGTGGTTTTCCATCTCCTTCTCCAATGGCAAAGAGAGGCTAAGCAACTTTCCCAGGGTCACACAGTCAGTTAGTGTTAAGGACAGAGTTGAACTCAGATCTTCCTGACTCCAGGCCTGGCACTATAGCCACTGAACCTCCAGCTAGCTGCCTTCCAATTTGTTGGTAATTTCTTTAGACATCCCCAATCTATAAAGATCTACCTTGATTTCAGTATGAAAAGTGTTAGCACAATTATTTGACTACATATGGAAAGTTTCTTTTGATTTTTAACCTCCTTGGGTTTATGTCTAATAATAGGATCTCTAGGTCATAGAGTATGGACACTTTAGTTACTTTCTTAACATAATCCCAAGTTATTTTTTTCAGAATGGCCAAAATACTTCCCAGTTCTGTTAACAGTTCATCAGTGTGCCTGTCTTCCCTCCAACACTAACTATTCCCATTTTTGTTATCTTTGTGAGTTTGCTGAGTGTTAGATGGATGAAACCTCAGAGTTATTTTGATTTGTATTTCTCATTAGTGACTTGGAACAATCTTATTTATGGTTGTCGTTAGCTTACAATTCTTCTTTTGAGAAATGTTTTCTCATGTCCTCTGAGCACTTATCCATGAAGGAATGGATCATAGTCTTATATATTTGTACGAGTTACCTCTGAATCTTTGATACCAGACCATAAATTTTTTCAGTGACTCAACACTTTGCCATGAATTGATGTCGGATCTTTTATAGCATGACTGATACCTGAGAGGTGTTTCTGAAAAATGAAATACACACTATACCAGTTTTTATAGGGTTAAGGTGAAGGAAAAGTCCAGTATTGAATGATGTGGATAGGGCCAAGGGTAGGGCAGCCTTGAGGTCCCCACCCCCATATAGCCCATGGTGAAGGATTAGTAACAGGAAACAGACACAGATGGAATGCCAGAGTAGAGAAAAGAAGTCAACCTGGAACTCCCAGGAACTTGGAGGTCCAATATAAGAGCCCAACAGAAAGATAAAATATGCTTGAAGTTTATGGGGAACTCCTAAAGACAGTCTACTTCAGATTTGGTATGGGCAGCTAGATGACACAGTAAGTAGAAAGACAAGCTGGAGTCAGGAAGATCTGAATTCAAATCCAGTCTCAGACACTTACTAGCTGTGTGACCCTGGACAAATCACTTAGAGTTGTTTACCTCAGCTTCCTTATCTATAAAATGAGCTGAAGAAGGAAATGGCAAACCACTCCCGTATCTTCGCCAAGAAAATCCCCGGGCAGCACCGACCCAGGGAGTCAGGAGGACCTGAGTTCAAATTCGGCCTCAGACACTTAACACTTACTAGTCATGTGACCTTGGGCAAGTCACTTAACCCCAAGTGCACTCCAAAAAAAAAAAGGCAAAAAAAATAAAATCCCGAAAGGGGTCACAAAGTGTCAGGCACAACTGAAATGACTGAACAACAGCAAGAATTGACCATAGCATAAGGATATGTAGCAGTGAATTGGAAGAACTAGATGCTCCAATTCTAGCCATTGTGTAAAGCTTGGTGTGACAGAAAAAGAATTGGATTTAAATTCTGAATGACCTAGATCCCACTTACTAGATGCCATTTACTATATAACCTTGGATAAATCATTTTGCTTCTCTGAGAATGTAGATAACCTATCTTCCAGTCTCACTGAGTTGCTAATGGAGATAATGAATATGAAAGACTTTTGTCTCTCCAGAATAGAAGTTCTTAATGTTCTTTGTGTAGTGGACCCCTCTGGCACTCTGGTAGAGCTTATGAATGCTTTCTCAGAATAACATTTTTTTTTAAATGCCATTTTATTTTTCCCCCAATTACATGTCAAGACACTTTTTTAGCATTCATTTTTACAAGATTTTGAGTTGCAGATTTTTCTCTTCCCTTCTCCTTTTCTCTTCCTAAAATGGTAGGAAATTTGATATAGGTTACACATGTGCTATCACGTAAAACATTTCTATATTAGTCACAATTATGAAAGAAGAAACAGATCAAATGAAAAACTGTAGAAAATAATAAAATAAGTGAAAAACATATGCTTTGATCTGCATTCAGAGTCCATCAATTCTTTTATCTGGATATGGATAGCATTTTCCTTCCTGAGTCCTTTGTACTGGTCTTGGATTCTTGTGTTGCTAAGAAGAGCTGAGTCATTCATAGTTGATAATCACACAATGTTGCTGATAATGTGTACAATGTTTTCTGGTTCTGCTCATTTCACTTTGCATCAGTTCAAGCAAGTCTTTCCAGGTTTTTCTGAAATCTGCTTGTTCATTATTTCTTATTTCACAATAGTGTTCCATTACATTAATATACCACAGCTTAGTGAGCCATTCCCCAATTGATGGGTAAACTCCTCAGTTTCCAATATTTTGCCATAATGAAAAGGGCTGCTATAAATATTTGTGCACATATAGGTCCCTTTCCCTTTTTTTATGATCTCTTTGGGATACAGACCTAGTAGTGGTATTGTTGACTCAAAGGGTATACATAGTTTGGTTGCCCTTTGGATTCGAAATTTCTTTCCAGAATGGTTAGAACAATTCACAATTCCATCAACAATGCATTAATGTCCCAATCTTCCCACATCTCAGAATTTATCATTTTCCTTTTTTTTTTTGTCATATTAGCCAATCTGCTAGGTGTAAGGTAGTACCTCAGGGTTGTTTTAATTTGTATTTCTCTAATAAAAAGTGATTTAGAGCATTTCTTAATGTGCCTATTGATAGCTTTGATTTCTTTATCTGAAAACTACCTGTTCATATCCTTTGACCATTTATCAGTTGGGGAGTGGCTTATATCAGAATAACATTTTTAAATGGATAAAATAAAATGCATGGAATTACAAAGGAAATCAATTATATTGAAATAGGAGTTATCAAAAATATATTTTAAAAAACAAGTTTAAAGACATTAGAGTAAGAACTTGTATTCTAGAGTGATGTATGTATATGTATGAATGTATGTTTGTATCCATGTATGCATCTATATATGACATAATAGAAAGAGCATTGAACTTGGAGTCCAAGAGACCTGGGATTGGAATGTTGGCTCTGTCATTTACTAGCTTTGCAACCATGGTGAAGTCCCTTCCTTTCTCCAGACCTCAGTTTCCTCATCTGTAAAACAGAGGTCCTAATAGTTATACTGGCTACTTCCTAGCTTTTTTGTGTGCTGTGTTTATTTTTAACAGCAGAAACATAAAACCAACCTGAGATCAGAGATCTTGTCTCCTTAAATGTCTCTGTTTTCTTCCCGACCTCATCTCCTAGACCATTCAGACCTAAGAAAGGCATCATCCCCAGGCTGCTGCCAGTTCCAAAACATTCTCAACAGTCTGTCATCCACCAGAGGGAAGACTTCACTTCCTCCCCATGCTTAATGACACCAAACATGTTCAAACAGATTGCTTTCGTTACACAAACTAGAATGCTCTCAAAACCTTTTTCCATAAATGTTCTTCAAGTGGAACTCATTTCTCTGCCTCCAGTGTTTGTGTATTTCATTTTAAAAAATAAGGTTCCAGCCTACAAGTCTGTTTTTTTAAAATTATTTTAAATTTTTTTTTCCATCTTTCTTCTCTCAGTTTCCAGCTGCTTTTATTTTAAAGCTTTGCCTTTGATCTCTCTTCTCAGTTCTGGGCCTCCATCCAACTTGGCTGTCAATATTCCAAAGGCTTCCTGGGAGACAGCCTTAATATTATGTGGCCTGATGCCAATTAAGAAGCTTGGTCCTGCCCCTTAGTTATGATTGGCTAGTGACTTAGAGCTTCTGACCCAGCCCTTACCTTCTGCCTGCCAAGGGTATTAGTGAGGAGGGACAGTGCCAGATATAAAATAATGATGCCATTTTAAAATCATAATTTTGACCTCCTATCTTTTGACAGTTTTTGAATTCAATTCAACAAACTTATATGCAAGTTCTTGAGTTAGAGACTGGGAAAGATTAAAAAAAATCTAAGGCTAAGTCTCTTGAGGAGCTTATAATCTAATTGGGGAAGTAAGATAGATAAATATTGGAATATTTAAGTAACAACATTTAACTGGAATAACTGTTCAAAACCAAAATGATAAAGATATTATGAGGAATAAATGATTAATGACCCAATGAAAGGTACTATAACTACTATAGGAGTTAAGGAAAAGAAGCAATTACTGAAGGCTGGGGTGCTCTGAGAAGGCAGCATGGAGGAGGTGGCAATTTATGACATTCCATTTTTTCTTTCATGCATTCATTCCTTAATTCAACAAGCATTTATTAAGCAGTACTATCCCCAAGGCACAATGCTATGCATATATTATAAAAACAAAAATGAAACAATCTCTTCCTGTTCTCAAAAGATTACTTTCTAATGGGAGACATACATAGCCTCTGCTCAGATAAGTAAATATGAAATCTATTTCATAGACAAAATACATCACCAATAATGATATGCACCAGGAAAGACCTCATAGCCAAGAAAGCACTTGAGTCGAGCCTTCAAGAGAACTAGGGATTCCAAGATTTCAGAGGTGAGATGGAAGACCATTCTAGGTATAGAGGGCAGGTTGTGGAATAGTACAAAGTTAGGAAATGGGGATGTTATGTGTGGGAGATAGTAGGTAAGAACATGGAATGTATAGAAGGAATAAAATGCATTTTGTTGTTTTTAATCGTTTCGGTTGTATATGACTCTTGGTGACCTGTGTTGGGGTTTTCTTGGCAAAGGTATTGAAGTGGTTTGTCGTTTCTTTCTCTAGGTCATTTTACATAGCTAGTAAATGTCTAAGGCCAGATTTGAATTTAAGTCTTCTATCCACTGAACCACTTGGCTGTCCCCCAGTAGGATGTTAAAAAAAAAAAAACAAACCCACAAAACTGTGACTAATATGGAAACATGTTTTACATGATAGCACATGTACAACGTATATCAAATTGTCTACTGTTTTAGGAAGAGGGATGGGGAGGGAAGGAGAAAAATTTGGAACTCAAAATCTTGTGAAAAATGAATGCTAAAAATTGTCTTGACATGTAATTGGGGAAAAAATAAAATGCTAGCTTTTAAAAAATGTTATTTCGAGAAGGAATTCATAGGCTTTATCAGACTGCCAGAGGGGTCCATGGCACAAAGGATTTTAATGCCAAAGAATAGTTTGTGTTTTATCCTAGAGATAAAGATTAAAGATTAGATAAAAATAGATTATTAAGGACTTAGTTGGGAGTGACATGGTCAGATTTAGGAATATCATTATGGATAATATTTGAACATTCACAGAGAACAATAGCTGGCATTCCAGATTTAGCAAATGATAGTGGTAAAAGTCTGAAATGAGAAGCTTATGACATACTAATGAACAATGAATGAACTATTGTTTGTTTTTTTTTTAAGCAAAGGGCTTTTCTCCTGGAGTAGGTTATAGGTCAGAGAACATCAGATGCAAAGAGCTCTAAGAGACAAACCAATCTAAATCTTTCATTTTAAAGACAGGCACTGAGGCTCAGAGTTAGTGGCAGGATGTGGATCTGAATCATAGGATCTCAGAATTGGAGTGGATCTCAAAGGCTGCCTCATCTAACCATACCTAATCTTCCATGACCTACCTGACAAGGACTCACCCACTCCCCCATTTGAAGCCCTCCATTAATGGAAAACTCACTATCTGTTATTCCGTTACTGGGCAACTTTAATTATTAGGAAATTTACCTTCCATCAAGCTGATATTTGCCTTCCTAGGTGTCTTATTCCCCATAATTGTGTCTTGTCCTGTCTTTCTCTAGTAGTTAGGCAGAATAGATGGGTAGCACAGTAGATAGAACACTGGGCCTGGAGTCAGGAAGACCTAAGTTCAAGTATCAGACCGCAGATACTTAGGCGTGGGACCGTGGACAAGTAACTTAACTTCTGTCTGCCTCAATATCCTTAATTCAAATGGGAATAATAATGGCACCTATCTCTCAGAGGTGTTGCCAGCATCAAATGAGATCATACTTGGGGTGGCTAGGTGGCACAGTGAATAGAGCACCGGCCCTGGAGTCAGGAGGACCTGAGTTCAAATCTGGCCTCAGACACTTAGCACAAAAACTAGCCATGTGACCTTGGGAAGAAGTCACTTAACCCCAGTTGCCCTCCAAAAAAAAAATGAGATAATACTTTTGAAGTGCTTAGCACAGTGTCTGGGTCCAGCCTTTTAACTAGAAGCCAGGTCTCCCAACTTCCAGTTCAACATTCTTTCCATAGCATATCTAGGGGAAACTATTCCTAAGGCAAATTAAATTTCAGGCTTCAGCAAGACTGTGAGGAAGAAAACAGTCCAGGAGGAGGGCCATGTAACTTAGTCCCACCAAGGGGAAGTTTGTCCTTAGAGAATCTACACAAGGTAGCTGCATGCCATCCCTCCAAAATACTGGAACAGAGTTTTTCTTGAAGAAAAAGCAAGGCAGCATTCCCTCCTTGAGAGAGTGTGCCTCTCTCCAAAGTAAGCATCTGGGGGTGCAGGGGGTGGGGTGGAGGGCAACTCTTCATTCACTCAGTGTGGATTCCAGCCCCGACTCTTTTCACTGTGTAACACCACCAACAAGTAGCAAAACTGAAACCAGACCATAGGGGTCATTTCTTGCTAGAATTTTGGTTTCACTTCAAGAAATTTATAGAAAGACAATTTTGCCCCCAAATCCCTAAAATATTCAGATATTCAGATCTTTCTGTTCCTTGTCATTTGCACATATGTCCAAAGACATAAATATTTAAAGTGAAAATCTGGCATCTTAGGCTGGATTTGCTCCATGCCCTTGCAGAGTAGAGAGGGAAGGGAGAATGTATCTCTAGGCTTTTCACAGTCTTACTGAATAAACAAATGCCCACCATCCCCAGGAGAAATCTAGACACTATTTTGTTCTTAGAAGTCAATGAGTCTAAGAGAAAAGCGTGTCCAAGATGCAAACAAGATTCTAAATGCATAAATGACAAAAATCAGTTTTAAAATTTCATTAAAAGGTCCTTTTCTCTTGGGGGTATGTCAACCTCCCTTATTTTTTAGATTCTTGGCTATTCAATGACAGGTTCAACAGTCAAAGAGGGTAGTGTAATAGAAATAAAACTAGCCATGGAACCAAAGGACCTGAGTTTGAATCCTGGCTCTTCTACCTGTCTGACCATGGACAAGGTATTTTCTCTGTCCTTCTTTGGACTTCAGTTTCTTCATCTGTAAAATGAGGAAACTGAATCAGATAACGTTTCAGCTCAAAATCAAGTATGTGGGTATGTATGTGTGTATATTTATATATGTATTTGTTACCTGTAATCTAACATCTCTCAATGTTTGGGTTTATACAAAGTATAATCTAAGCCTTCCTCAAAAAATTGCTATTGCATTGGTTCATCATACTCCTTCAACCAAGGTTACTCTGGGAAATGTCAGGACATCACTCAAATCTAAGTGTTCAAAGATGTGTATAAAAGTGTCTCCCAGGTACCCTACAAACAATCAAGGAAATAAATGCATTTATCTCGTACAGGACAGCCTCTATTTCACTCAACATATAAAATATAAAACAGAGTAAAAGTCTCACAGGAATCAAAAAGCAAATGCAGAAAATGCATAAAGGACTCACGATAGTCTATAAACAATAAAACTCTTCTCCCTCTCCACTCAATCCTGCTTTATATCATTACCTAGAGTCTGCAGACTCAATCCCACCGCACAGTTTAGACTCTGGTAAGAAGAGAACAAACTTGGGAATGCTAGACAATATGACATTCTGACATCTTACAAAACTGGAATCATAACACTTTTGCTAACTACCTCAAAGAATTTTGTAAATGGAAAAGTGCTAATATGGAGGTGAGATATTGTCAGGAGTAGTGGCACAGTATTCAGTAGAAAGAAATTGAAAAAAGTCCTTTACTAGATTCCAAATTTCCTGAGAAAATGTCATATTTATTTCTTTGTATTCCTTGTATATGGCAAATAGTAACATTAATAATAATAGTTCATATGTGCTTTATAGACTTTAAAATAATAAAATAAAAACTCAATAGTAAAAATAAAAAATAAAGCACTCTATCCACCTAAATCATGTGAGGTAATAATATTATTTCCATCTTACAGATGAAGAAACTGAATCTAACGAAGGAAAGTAATTTGCCTATAGTCACAGCTGATGGCAGTATGATTCAGACCAAGGTCTTCTCTTTGAGGGAAGAGCTTTTTCTACCACACCACATGGAGAAGGAGCTTAACCAATGTTTTCTGCATGAATGATCGTCCAGTTATTCGATGGTTGACTGACTTACTACTTTAAGAGTGAGGAATGTGAATGAAAAGGAACTGGGGACTTGGCCACAGCAGAATATACTAGACACAGAATAGCAGTGGTTTTCAAAGTTCTGGTTCATTTCCTTGAGATTTTCAATATCAGATTTCAGTATCTTTCAGAAGATCAAAGCTCCCCCTGAATCCTTACTCATATTCCCAGAGAATGATACCAACAGGAAAATCAAAAATAGGAGATATCATTGTCAAACTCTCACTCCAATGATCTTGAACTTTACTTCATGGATATCTTTGTCCAAATCTAAATCCTTCTGACTTTCTGACTCTCTCCTCACAAACACAATCTGGGAAATCAAACCACACATTTATTTATGTTATTTGCTTTTATATGTCATATCTGTGACTTTGTTCAAGTTACTTCACTTCTCTGGAACTGTGTTCTCTGTAAAACAAAGAAGAGGGTGGATAATATTTGTAGCTGGTGTTTTGTTCTTTTTGTCTCCATCTCTAAATGCTTATTGGCTGATTGATTTATATAAGATTTATAGAGCTATGTACAATGTCTCATTCGGTCATCCCAGGCACCTTATGAAGTAGATACTACCTATATTAGTATTAATTTTACAACAGACGATATTGAATCTCAGAAAGACTGTGACTTGCTTATGGTCATCCAGCCAGTGAGTATTTGAGATAGTCTGTGAAAGCAGATTTCACCTAACTCCAAATACAACACCCTTTCCACTCTACTATGATCTCTTCTAGCTATAAATTCTTTGTCCCTATAAATAAATCAAAAGCATTTTTCTACTCAGGAAAGAGTAAGTCACTTTTAGTTAAGTTCAAAATGAGGGATGGTGATAGAAAAGTACATATATGTGCTTTAAAATATTCTCTGTGAAGGAAATCTTCCTCCAATGTGTTATTCTTCCTTGACTTAATAAACAGAGTAAAGTGAGTCTATTTAACCTTTGTTTGATGTCTCAGGGTCATTATCATAAACATCTATTTTTTCCTCTCTGGTGTAATACTGTGTAGGTGTTGGGAGCTATAAAGTAGCAACTGGAGTAAAAGGATTATTTTGCTCTTTCACTGAATGCCCTCAAACTGCTTTTCTGTTCTTAGTAGTGATTCTTTTTTCTCCTCCCTCCCTGCGAGTTACTATTTTTTAACGAGTTGTCTCCTAGACCTAGAAACTCTTCTCCTAAGATCCCTGAACATGCTCTGTTCTATAATATTGACCCATCAGGATTTCATAGGGTTTCCAATTGAAAAGTACCCTAGAGATGATCTAATCCAACCTTCTCATTTTACCAATGAGGAAAATGAATCTCAGAGATGTGAATTGTCTATGGTTACACAGGTAGTAAGTAGCATAACTGGGATTCGAACCCAGGTTCCACCCAGTAAAGCTAATCATTAGTGGAAGAGTCTGCCTCAAGTGATAGAGGATTCCTTTTCAGTGGAAATCTTCAAATAGAGACTAGATAACCACTGGGTGGGCATATTGCAGGATGGAAGCTTTTGGGGATATGAATTGGACTAGATTATCTCTGACATATCTTCTATCTTTTAGATTCTCTGATTCTATTGCTTGAAATTCAAGTTGTTATCTACTATGCCACATTGCCCAGTGCCCCTTCTTCCCCTACATGCTTTAAGTCTAATCGGATGTTTGCTGTAACTGAAGATTCTAGAAACAAAACCAATAACTAATCAATGAGTGTTTTAAGTGTCCACTATATGCATGGTACTGTTTTGAGTACTAGATATACAAAACAATGAAACAATTACTACCAATGAAGAAGAATTTACAATCGGGGGGGGGGGGGTGGGGGGGATAGGGAGTGAGGAAGAGAGAGAGAGAGAGAGAGGTGTACATATATACATGTGTGTACATGCAAAAATACATATATGTGTATATTTGTATATATACATATATAATATATACTTAGACAATGGTATTCACAAAATATATTTGAGATAATTTTCAAGAGAAGGAAAGAGCAGCTAGGTATACTGGTAAGGCTTTAGGGAGATGAAATGAGTCGAATCTCGAAGGAAAATAGATCCTTTTAAGTGGTAGAGGTGAGGAAGGAGTATATTCCAAGTATACAAGTATGGGGGCCAGTCAATATAAAGATATGGAGATATGAGATGGAATGCCATGAATAAGAAAAAATTTTAAAGAGTAGTTTGGCTGGGCCATAATGGATGTAAAGTGGAGTAATGTGCAATTAGGCTGGAATATTAGGATGGGGACTGGTTATAGTGACCTTTAAATGCCAAATAATAGAGTTTGTATTTAATCCAACATAGAGAAACTTTATATTTGATACGATAAAGGAGTTATGTGGTCAAAAATTCACTTTAGGAAAATTGTTTCAATAGCTATATGAGAGATATGTTTGAGAGACTTAAGGCAGAGAGATCAATTAGGAAACTATGGCAATAATCCAGGAAAAAAAGGGGGATGAGGACCTCAAGTAGGGAGGAAGCTGTGTGAATAGAGAGAAGGGCACAGATGTGAGACACACTGTAGAGGAGGAAATGATGAGATTGGCAGCAGATCGACTACGTGGGGTTAGTGAGAGTTAGGAGCTGAAGATGACACAGGGGTTTCTGGCCTAGGTCAATAGGATAGTGACCTTAGAAATTTACAAGGAAGCTAGGAGGAGGAGGGTTATGGGAAAAATAAAGAGTTCTGTTTTCACATGTTGAACTTGAGAACCTACAATTTTATGTGCTAGGCTCTAGGAATCAAGACAACAGCAACAAAAAACACTCTATGCCGCAGAGTAGTACACATTCGATAAGCATAAACATATGTAGATATACATGCCTATACACATGTGTGCATGTATGTATAGCATGTGAGTATGCTATATTTACACATGTGACACATGCGAAATGAGGTAGGCAACATGGGAGGGAGGACAACTATGTGAGGCTGTAGTATAGGTATCATTAATTCCATTTCACACGTGAGGAAACTGAAATTTAGAGAGAAAAAAGTGATTTACTCATGCTCAAACAGCTTCTAAGTTTGAAAAGCAGGATCTGCCTTCTGGTCTCTCTTGAGTCTAAATTCAATGCCCTGTCCATTACTGCACCATGTTACCTCTCTAGTCAGCTTCAGTATCTTTCAAAGCCTTCCTACTCACACAACAGCCACCTTCCTCTTATCAAAGACCCTCAAATATGTGGGCACAATTGTTAGCTTAATCAGATGCTTCAGTTCCAAAAAGCTCCCTTGACACCATTGGCCGGAAAGAGTGGCAGTATTTCTAAAAGCTGCTCATCACAAATACCATTCCAACGAGCAATTAAAGAAAATAATTAATTTCTTATCCTAGCCATGGGCTCTCTCTATTTAAAGCAGTATTTAATAGTATACTTGAAAAAGTATTGGACTAACAGTCAGAAGTCTTGGGATTGATTCCCAGCTCTGACACTAATTAGCTACATAGCCTTGGGTAAGTCGGTTGACCTCTTCAAACATCAGTTTATTCTGTAAAAAGAGAGGGCTGCCTAGATAGTCTCTAAGGTCACTTACATCTCTGCCAATCTTTGAATCTATGACAAAATTGTAGCAGAACTAAAGATAAGGCAGGAGAGGAATCCTTTGATTCTTGTGAAGTTTCCCTCTCTCAGCTGTCTCCTTCACAACCTCCTCACCAACCACCTGGCCACCCACACAACAGATATTACCTGGGAGGAATCTCTGTCCTGGAGCCCAGATCTTCTGTTTGGTGATTGCCTCTCCAGCAGAATCTCCCATAGACTAAACAGAATAAATGAACTATTTCAAGCCTTTTGGGCATTTCAGCACTGGGAAAGAGGATAAGAGGTGATAGGTTCAAACTTCCTCTCCCGAAGCACACTTGATCCCCCATATACAATAAGAAAGTTATAAAGTCTGAAACATCAGCTAATCCACCTAAATTCACTCTCCATAACAGCCTAAACAACTGAAAGTTTATCTTCTTAGACATCTTCAGCAATTGGGATCGGACTACTTTCTGAAGCACTAATTCCATTACTGGACAGCTCTAGAGCTGAAAAATAGGCCTCTTCATCTTGCAGGAAACACTGAAGTCCAATGAGGAAGTGACTTTTTGAGCCACAGTAAGCCCTGCTGTATTACTTTCCTTTTTTTTTCCTCCTAATTTAGTGCTGTGAAGATAGAAGTATGATCTTTTTTTTTTGTCAACCCTTGAAATATTGAAGGTAGTGATTGTTTCTTCTTCCCCTAAATAGGAAGGCTAAATTCCTTCAAATGACTCACTATCCTAGTTTTTAAAATCATTCTGTTTTCAAAAACTTTGTACCTGGCAAGATGTCAAATACATCATCAGTCTTTTAAGCTAGGAATCAGTGCAATCAGAATAACTTGAAGACAATAAAAATAATTAGAATTTGGATTCCTTGGGGGAAGTAACTTTCATTTTATTTTTCTATCTCTAGTACCTTACACATAGTAGTTGAATTGACTTAAATTGAATAATAATACAACATTTATTGAAGGAGGATGGTTTACAGAGTGTTGTCCTGTCTCTAATGTCTGTGTGGTACACAAGGCATAGAAGAGAGGCAGATGGATGGGACCTGAGTTCAAATCCTAATTCTGACACCTACTGTTTATGTGATCTTGGGACACTGAACCTCTGGTGCCTAATTTTCTCCTCCTAAAATGAAGGCAATAGACTAGATGATTTTAAGGTCCCTTTCAGTTCTAAACATATGATTATATGAGCCCCATTTTATTTAGGAAGCTTTTAGAAATGGTGATTCCATCCCCTACCCCTATACAAACCTCTTAAATGGGGGTGGGGGTGGGGCCGATTTGAAGGCTTCTAAATTCCCTTCCAGTTCTAGGCAGTTAGAATCCCATAATTCCTTCATACATTTTTAGGCTCCAGAGATAAGCCCTGAACCCAGATTTTTTGGCTCTAAGTTGCAACCAGTCTTCTGCTGTACATGATAGTGATTAGGGCAGTGGTTCTTAAGATAAAATCCTTGAACTTGATTTTTTAATATTTTACCAACTGCCTTTCAATATAATTCATTCTCTTTACAATTCTATGTATTTTATTTTAGGCATTTAAATGCATTATTCTGAGAAAGGCCCCCAGAGGTTTCAACAGACTATCCAAGGGGAGTGCCCAAGGGATTCTTGGCACCAGAAAAGGTTAAGAGCCCTTGGGATAGGATTTATGGGAGAATTAACCTGCTTTCACATCTGTGTTCTTGCCCTCTCAAAACAAGAAAGGAAAAACCCAGAAAGGACATAGCCTCAGAGTAAAATGCTCTGGCTATCTAGGGAAATCTTTTCAAAGTTGTCCATTACCCATCAAGCGCCCTTTCGGCCCACACTGTGCTCTATTTCCACCGCACTGCAGAAATGGGCTTTTATAATTGCCACTTTTTTTCCTCCGTCTTTAATAGAACCTCAAAGAAGAAGTGAATGATTTTTCGCTAATGCGCGGCCAGCATTCGGGGCCCGCTTCCTGGGGCTGCCTTTGCCTTTGACACTGACTGCTGCCTCTCTGCCCCGCCGGGGCCGGTTCCCTGTTGGGAGCAGGGGGCGTGCGGATGGCGCGGGGTACAGAACGTGGAAAAAAGGGAGAGGAGCGCTGAAGCGTACTCAACTCAACTTCTGACCTTCCCCTCCTCCACCGTGCCACGCTTCACTTAATGTGGTTTCTCTACATGAAAAGCAATGGGAGGCCTGGAGGGCCGGCCTGGCCAGCGGCTGGGAGTCTCCCTGAAAGTCACGCAACAGCACGAGGTGAAAAGAGATTTCGTTCCTCTCTCCTCGGTCCTTCACCCGTCTAAGAGGCAAAATTTCCTCCAGCTGCATTTATCAGCCGGCATTTTTTTTTTCCAAAGGATAACGCCAGCTGAAAGACCACCTGTCCCTTATCTGTCTGAGACATCCTAGGCGTGCTGAAATCCTGCACATTAGTCAAGCACGCAGCTTTGCCCAATCTCGTTAGCCAGCCAGCCAGCCTCTCCCGGGAGGCTTTTCATGTATCAGTGCCTTTACGGCGCGGACGGGGGTCACCGTCCTAATTAGCATGTGCCCGCATGCCTGGAGCCAAAAGGGAAATGTTGTCAGAGCGACCGAAACCGACGTGGCTCTCCTCGATTCTGCAGACTTTCACTGTGGCCATCTCCTAGGTTTAAGGCCAGCTGCTTTCTGGGCACTGGGGGGTATCAAGATGAAAAACAGCTTAGGCTTTGGCCTCAGGGAAGGAGACCGAAGAGAAGGGCACAGAAAGCAAGACACAAGGTGAGATACACTAGGAACAAAGGAGCCGTCCAGGCAATAGACCTCAAGGAAATGTGAAGAGGGAGACATTGTTTCTAGCTGGTGGAACTTCATGGGAGAAGTGGCAGTTGATGAGAGAGGATTTCAACAGGCAATAGTATTGAAGACATACGAGGCATAATCCTACATGAGTGGGAAAAGGGAGGGCTAATTTGAGAAGCACATTGTAGCCCAGACTGGTAGTATCTGAAGAGTACTCTTGTGAAAGAACTCTGGAAAAAAAAAACAAGTTGGAGCCAGACTAAAGATGCTTTTAAGTGTTCAGTTAAAAAAAAAAGAAAAGAAAAAGGAAGGAAGGAGGGAAGGGGAGGGAAGGGAAGGGAAGGGAAGGGGTTGGATTCTATCTTAAAGGCAATAGGGAGCCATTGATGGTTTTTTAGCATGGGAAAGGCACAGTCAGACCTGTCTTTTAGGCAGATTACACTGGTGTAAAGGATAGACTAGACAGAAGACTGTGACAGTTGTCCTCAAGAGATGTCATAAGGGCCTGAACTAGGATGGTAGCAGTTTGAAGAGAGTGAAGAGGACAGATGCTGGAGGTTTTGTGTAGGTAAAATCAACAAATTGGCAACAATTTATGTTATTCTTCCTTATTTTCAGCTGCCTCTTAGGACATTCCCCCTGAAGGTAATATTACTGTCCAGTGGAAATTTATTCATGGGAAGCAGGAATTGGAGACCAACCTCTAACCCCTGGGTAATCACAATACACTGGAGCCAGCAAGATAAGTGTGACAAATACCCCAGATTCTGTTAAGCCTGGAAGTTACTTATTTTCCTGAAATCTGAAACTTCTCGGAAGCCTGAAACTACTTCTCTTAACTTCTGAAACTAGATAATCCTCTGTCTCTGACTTTGTTACAGGGCCCACATCCTGACTCTGCCCTCCCTACTCAGAGGCCTGTCTTTAGGATAACTGTTCCCTGATTCTGCAGGCTGAACGAGTGTTTCTGGGAGGAACCATCTAACCCTATCTTTTCCCTGTTCCCTAACTTGAGAATCCTTAGTCTCTCTCTTGTAGCCCATGTCAGAATTTGAGATTAAATATGTATTTTTTACGTGCCTCAATTTCTGGAATAAATGAATGAATCGGGGTGGCTAAGTGGCACAGTGAATACAGCACTGGCCCCGGAATGAGGAGGACCTGAGTTCAAATCCAGCCTCAGACACTTAACACAAAAACTAGCCATGTAACCTTGGGCGAGTCACTTAACCCCAACTGACCTACCTTTACCCCTCCAAAAAGCAAAAGGAAAAAAAATCTAAAAAAAAAAATGAATCATTAATGAATGAATCAAAACTTTTTTTTTCTGTATTCCCTTTTCTCAAGGTCTTAATAATCTGGAAAATTACCTCTGATTTGAAATATTCATCATGATGATGATTTAAAACATGTTCTCCTAATATTTTTTGTTGTTGTGGATGCTGTCAGCAGTTAAAGAAATCTATGGACCCTCTTCTTAGAATAATATTGCTAAATGCATAAAATAAAATACATAGGATTACAAAAGGAAGTCAATTATGTTAAAATACAGTTATCGGAAAAATTTGCAAAAAGGTTTGCAGATTCCAGGCTAAGCACCCCTGGTTTAAGGTGTAACATTCACTTTTTAACACTGGAAGGCCTTACATAGCTCAATAACTGACTTGTTACCAAAGGCAGCCTCGGATACTGACAAGCTAAAGGAACACTAACATGTGGACAAAGTGACTCAGGGGCTCTAGATTCCATCAGCTACATCCTAGGCTCATGTAGTACAGTGGAAAGAGAAGAGACTGTATTCAGAGCATCTGTATTTTGACCATGTCCCTTGTTAGCTGTGTGACTTTGGGCAAGTCACTTAACCTCTCTGGGTCAGTTACCTCATCTGTAAAAAAGAAGATTTGGATGAGATGATGTCACAGACCTCTTCCAGCTGGAAATCAATGATCCTATCATCCTGACAAATTATTTTTTCCTCCTTTCAAGATAAAAATATCTTCAAAAGCAGTGGAATGGGCCACCCTAATACTAACCAATAAGTTCTACTTCTCCCAGATTTTATTTGCCATCTCTAAGCACCACCATCATGGGAGAGATTTGATGCCCTTGTCAGGGCTATTAGCAGTGATTACTGTTGTCTTTCTTTCATAGCCCAGCTGCCCGGCTTACCTTCTTGTAGTGACATTGAATGCAACAGCAGCATGGGCAGTAACTCAAGGGCACTGTCCCAGCACTACAACGGTACCTGCTTCCCGTCCCCATAGTTCAGAGAAGTTGCCTTTCCTGCTGTGCTAACAATGATTAAATGAGGTTTAGCAACAGAGTTTACTTGTGGATACGTCTAGTAAATTGTTTATAAGGCTATCTGTGCTATGCAGAAACCATTTCTGGGAAAATTACAGGAGGTAGGTAGGCCAGTCTGTGTGTTCTATTATTCCTACAGGAAGGTGACCTGGGTACTTAGCAAACATCATGCGGACACCAGGAAGCCAAGGTTAAGGGGACATTGCAAAGAAGGAAAAGGTAGAAAGAGGAGGGAAGGGTACCCCAATAATTAGATAGAAAAATATGTGCTTCATAGATGACTTGGGAATAATCTTGTTCCTGTGTTCTAGATTCATATTGTGGTACAGGAAAAAGACTCTGATTTACATATGATTTATAATACAACCATCAGTAAAAAAAGAAATTCTGCCACAGAGATCTCTAAAAGAAGAAAATTATATAGCTGTTGCTAAGATTTCAAATGATATGAAACACTATTTAGACCATTTCAGAGAAGCCAAGGTTATGATTATTTCACTCCTGGCTCCACTCACTCCAGACTTTTCCAACTCCTCCCCAGGCTCTTCATAGATAGAAGATAGCCCACTCCCTCTTATATTTTGTCTTATCCTATAAGACTACTGTGAGCTCCTTGAGTGCAGAGACTGTCTTTTCTTTTTTTCTTTTTTTTTTTTTTGCTTTTTTTGTATTCCTAGAAATTAGCAGAGTACCTAGCATATGGGAAGGGCTTATTAA
>NW_027185698.1:31846856-31876772 GCF_028583685.1 Petaurus breviceps papuanus
TTATTGCTTTTGACCTTTGTAAACCTTAATGTGATCTAAAATTGTGACCCCTCAGACCAGGATTCTATACATTGCTTTGTAGAGTTGAAATGACCCTTTATCGGAAGTCAGAAGCTGAGGGTTGGCATTTTAGCTCAGTGTTTATTAGCTGTACAAGCCTGAGATTTCAAAACCCTTCCCCATGCAGCTGCCAGTGATTTTCCTAAAGCTCAAGTCTGCCTGCGTTATTTCCCTCCTCAATACAATACAGTATCTCTGTATTGCCTCTAAGATAAAATATAACTTCTCTGTCTGGCACATAAAGTTCTAGATAAACTTACCGTAACACACCTTTCCAGGCTTGTCGTTTTGTTTATTCATTTTTTTTAGTCCTATCTGGCTCTTTGTGACCCCTTTTGGGATTTTTTTGGCAAAGATACTGGAGTAGTTTGTCATTTCCTTATCCAGCTCATTTTACAGATAAGAAGACTGAGGCAAACAGGGTTAAGTGATATGACCAGGTGTCACACAGCTAGTAAATGTCTGAGGGGGAATTTGAACTCAGGAAGAGGAATCTTCCTGACTCCAGGCCCAGTGGTCTATCCACCTCACTACCTAGCTGCTTAGAATGCATTATTCTCTTTCTGAGAGTCTACAATTGAGACAAACTGACCTACTTGCTTTTTTTTCTTTTTCACATAACACTCCTAATTAGGAAAAAATTCCTAATGGTTAAAACTACAAACGGAATGGCTGACAGTGCCTCAGGTCACAGGGGTGAGAGTCCATTCCCCACTACTGGGGGTATTTAAGCTGAGGTTTAGTGATCACTCATAGAGATGATCCTTTCTCATTCTCTTTTTGCCTCTCTGGGCTGGAAAGTATAGGTAGAAGATAACAGACGAAGTAGTTTTAGTTACAGCAAGAAGGAGAGGGGGGTCAAAGACATGAAGAGGATTTGACGTGTGAAAGGAAGGAGAGGAGAAAACCCATGATGGATGCCTTTCATCATCACCATAAAGTAGGTGAGGTCATGTGTTGAGAGAAAGAGAAGGGTATATTGGGTGGTCACTGGAAAAAAGAAAAGGCTGAAAAGAAAATGATGATGAGAGATAAGGAAAAGGAAGGAGAGGGAGGAGAAGAATGAGGAGGAGGAGGAAGAGAAGAAGAAGAAGAAGAAGAAGAAGAAGAAGAAGAAGGAGAAGGAGAAGGAGAAGGAGAAGGAGAAGGAGAAGGAGAAGAAGAAGATGCTTTGGAGCCTATAAATAGCAACACAAACATGTCATTAGTTTGCCCAAGAACTAACAATAGGCTCAATTGGATCAAGTCCATTTCCTTATCTTGTCCCAAATGTAGAAAATAAAAAAAAAAAACCAACAGAAAATACAATAGGAAAGACTCAAAACTTGAAGGGTATTGTTGATCCAGAATTGTGACTCCATTCATTCATTTAGGGAGATAATATTAGTTGTACCAGTAATGCTAGTTAGAATGGTTATGAAAATCAAGTCATATCTCTGCAAAACCCTTTAGAAAGGTTAAACTTCTATAGAAATTCACATATTATTTATGGACTAAATAATACTACTATTTGCTGGGCCTACTATATGCAAGACCTTGGGGTAGGCAAAGATGATTAAGATATAGTCCCTTCCTTCAGAGGTTTACAGTTTGGAATTAGAAGATAAAGAACATTAGCACAGACACCTCTAGAATGTGAATGTGCCCCAAGGGGGGTACATACAACTTTAAGGTTACTTTGAGGAAGGAGAAAGATATCATTTAGAGGAGGAGCAGGGAAGACTTCTTGGAGGCGGAGGTATTTGGGCTGGAACCTAAAGTCAGAGTAGGAATCAGACAAACACAACTGGGTTCTAGGAGGAAGGAACAAAGCAAGAAGTTGATGGGCATTTTCATGGAACAGCAAGGCAGGAGTGGGAGAAAAATAAGGCAGAAAAGATAGCTTGAGGCCAAACTCCAGAGGGCCCT
This sequence comes from Petaurus breviceps papuanus, assembly GCF_028583685.1. NCBI lineage: Eukaryota > Metazoa > Chordata > Mammalia > Diprotodontia > Petauridae > Petaurus > Petaurus breviceps. The sequence goes on from NW_027185698.1 coordinate 31,848,825, forward strand.
GAATAAACAGCCCCCATTTCTGGGGGCTGTTATGTTTTCTCAAAGCATTTACCTTGCAATAGTCAAAGGGAGACCTGGGAAAGACCTTAGATTACAAAGGCTAAGTTCTCCCAATGCATCCTGGGTCGTCTTCAGTCACCCTGATCTATATCTTGCCACTGGACCCAAATGGCTTCGGAGAAGAAAATGAGGTTTGTGACTTTGCACAGCCCTACCTCACTTAAATCCAATTCACTTGCATGTCATGGTATCCTTGATGTCATGGTGCTCTCTGAGGATGAAGGGCCATAGAACTATGATATAGGGAGTGTAACTATTATTCCCAAGCTACAGACCAAAGTATGCAAGGAAGTGAAGGGATTTACCTGAGGTCACAGCAAAAGAAAGACAATGGCTGTCTAATGAATGCCAGGCTTAGAGATTTAGATTCAGTCTATTGAGGGATCAGTAAAGGTGTTTAAGCAGGGAATGACAGGGATCAAAGGTCTGTATTAGTAAGATGATTTCTAAAAAAGAGAGAGTGAGAGAGTTTGACAATACAGTCATTAGCATCTGTGTGACTATGAAGAAGACTTTCTTTCTTTTAAAATTATTTCATTTTCTCAATGGCCCCACCTAGGAAAGAATTATCCTGCTCCTAATTTTCTACATGAGAAAGATGGGACTAATTGAAGCCAGCCACCAGAGAAGAGTGACATGCAGTCATATGCCCTCACCCTGGGGAGCAACCCGGAAAGCCGAGCTTTATTTAAGTGGGCCATCGACAATGAGAAATGTTCCTTTTCAGTCCAATTATTCTGCAGATGACTGAAACAGGCATCATTTCCAACTGTTCAGGTTAAATATGGTGCAGTTCAAATCAAGAAATATTTATTAACTACCTAATATGTTCAGTTCACTGTACTTGGTGCTGAGCATATATTAAAAAATATAGGTGTGTGTATATATATACATATATACTATATAATTAATTATTGATAATTAATATATAATTACATTTAATTCATATATAAAATTTGCATAAGACATGTGTCGCTACCTTTATGGAACCTACAGTCTAGAGGGGAGCAAACTCTGGGCAAAAGAACGCAATGTAGGCAAAAGGAGACATTCAAATGCTGTAGGAAATTTCAGCGGGGAAGCACCCATTTCTAGTTGTAGAGAAACAGGGAAGGCTTCGTGGCAGATCATAGGAGCATAGATAGAAAGGTGAAACTGAGATTTTGTAGTCCAAGGGTTCTCAACATGAAGTTCATAAACTATATATGTGTGTATATCTTTATATTTATATGAGTATGCATGTATATATCCACATATACACAGATACACATGCATATGTTTACGTTATGTATGCATATATGTATTGTGTGTATATGTATATGCACATATATGTATATCACATGCAAATACATATATAGATATATGCATATATAAAACTGTATCTCAATATAATTGACTTCTTTTGTAATCATATATTTAAAAACATTATTCTGAGAAAGGGTCCATAGGTTTCATCTTGCCAAAGGTGTATGATACAAAAAGGCAAAAAATTCCTATTCTGTCCAATTCCTTTATTTTACACATGTGAAATTAAAGCCTAGGGACATGAGGTCACAGAGGTATTAAGGCAGAATTCAAACCCAGGTCTCCTCATCCAAAACCAGCGCAATACTATTATAGATGCCACTCAAGCTGTGTCTTGAAGGAAGAAAAGAATTTAAACAAGGGGATATTTGAGGGAAATTGCAGTTCAGGAAGGACAGACAAAGAAATCAAAGGTTCAAGACAAGAGTGAAAAGAATCATTCAATTTGATTCAATAGATGTATATTAAAGACCTACTATATGCAGAGTACTGTGCTAGGTTATAGGGCACAAAGTTTAAAAAGGACATAATCTTTCCCTTGAGGCAGCTCTGTCTAGCAGAAGAATATGGACCAGACCCAAAGAACCCTGATTCAAAACAATACATGGATACTTGAGGGGTGCAAGCAAAGGAACATGGTAGGCCAATGGGGGACAGGTCATTATGAACTGGGATGATCACCAGTTGCATGTGAGTTGAGCTTTTAAAAGATAAGTGACAGGAAACAAAATCATTAAAAAGTATTGAAAAAATCTGATATCCAACTTAATTGACTGGCATAAATATATATATGTAAATATATGTATTTGAGTATGTATATGTGTGTATGTATGTATAGATATAGATATAGATGATATAGATATAGAGAAATGCAGGGGCAGCTAGGTGGTGCAGTGAATAGAGCACGGCCCTGGAATCAGTAGGACCCTAGTTCAAATTTGGCCTCAGACACTTAACTACCTCTGTGACCCAGGGCAAGTTCCTTAACCCCAATTGCCTTGGGGGGTAAAAAAAAGAAAGAGAGAAAGAAGTGCTAATGAAAACAACTGGGAGTTATTGCCATAGTCAGTGAAAAATGGCAAATAATGAAAACAACTGGGAGTTATTGCCATAGTCAGTGAAAAATGGCAAAGACTGCAGAAGATTTGAATAATCAAAGCTTATGAGATGGGGAGTAGGTTGGGAGAGCCCAATGTGGACCCTAGTGTCTAGGAAGGCTTTTTGAGAGGTGCATGTCTAGCTGGAGCTCTTGAGGATGGTCCAGGGCTGAAGGACACTTAGCCAGGAAGAAAAAGCCCTGGTACCAGGTTTTCTGGATTGACACATACCTGGCACAGAAGGTCTAGATTGCCATCTCAATGCCCCCCTGAGTCCCAAGCACCACCAGCTCCTTGATGACTGCTGGAAAGCCCCTTTCCCTATATTTTGGAAAGGTAGCATGGCCTTCGGGGCACCCTTTGCTGCTCTGGGGAGCCAACTTTGGCCTTACAGAAACCATAGACCCAGGCTCATTTCAAAGGCAGAGGGTTACCGAGTGGCAGCGGTTGTGTCCTCTCCAAAAAGACTGCCCACTGGAGCCATGTATGTCCAATCTACATCCTTACAAAATTTCCCTTAATGACAGACCCAGTGAGCAGTCATCCAAGCCTCTGCTTGAAGACCCCTGCTAAAAGCTACCCATGACCACACCAATTACATGGAGCACGAGCAGGAAAGGGGAAGAAAGTTCTTGTACCAACTCTGCTTGGACTTCTGCCTGGGTCCATCCTGTGATTGTGACCTCACTGCTGAGCTGGCCATTTTATTACTCCCTAAGTGCGGAAAGGGTTTGGAGGGTCAGGCTCTGGGAATCTGGGACAGCTGGAACCTTCTGCAGGAGGTCTCCCTTGTGAGCTTGGGGGCTTCCTCAAGGGCAAAAAATACGTCGTCTTCCACTCTCTTCCCTCTAAACCACCCCACTCCAACTCCTTGCAAGGGGTCTCATACAAAGTGACTTGGGGTGAGGTTTCAATCTCTTTCTCTGTAAAAATTAGAGGTTGGACCTGGGGAGGACTCAGGCACCCAGTTCAGCAACAATAAATATCATAGTCACAGTGGGGGCCCAAGTGGGAGCCAGAGAGAAGTTGGAGCAAGAACCTCTTCCACTTGGCTCTGGTACCATGCCCAGCAGCCAACACCCCACAAGAATATTTTTTTAGGATACCTCCACTTCTGACATATATTCTACAGACCCTTCTGGGTCTCACGGTGTCCTATAAATATGGGATATTTGTGGAAAGACCATTGACGTTTGTGTCAGAAGTTCTAGTTTCAAGCTTTGCATGTTCTGCCAAATAGTTGTGGGACCCTGGGAAAATCATTTTTTTTCTCTCAGACACAATTTCCTCATGTGCAAAATGAGAGGGATTGGTTGAGCTCTACCCTTCTTTGATTCTACAATCCTGATTTCTCTCATGCTTTTATCATGGGCAAGTACATGTATCCTCAGTGTCAGAAAAGCTTCCCATGCAAAGACCCAGAGCTGACTACATTACATGGGATCAGTGTGCTGACCCACCTTTACGGCACACACCTGGGAGCCCCATCATCTGAGCTTGGGGGTCCTTGGAGTTGCTTTTGGATGATGGCCAAATATTTAGTGACCACTGAGGGATCCAACAGAGCAAAAAGTTCAAATTTATTTCCTGTTAATTAGCAAAGTCATTTTGAGGCTCCCAACTGCGCAATTAATTTCAGTTTGTGATATCCCCAATTAGGGCAGCTCTGAGATTTCCATAACCCCTACTCAAACTGATATAGAGGTACAGAGCAGGCTAATAGGAGGTCAAGGTGAACATTCTTTGGCAGTCCCTCAAGGCAACATTTCAAAAGCATTTGCTACTTCTCAAAATGTGTTTCAAATCAATCGTAAAATAGATATCACACCTATGCATATTATATGCTTGTAAGCAATATTGTCAATATCACAGTGAGTTCTTTTACCTTCATCCATTTATCATCTGTCCATAGAAGGGCAAACTTAGCCAAGTAACTGTTATGTGAGATGCTTTCTCTGTCTCAGTGTTTTATTGATATTTCCATCTTTTCTATTGAGATCCAAAATCAAGAAACATGAAGACCTGGATTCTAATCACTGTGAATAAGATAAAAGCATCACAAACTGAGAATTTGACCAGGAATTTATAATTTACATGATTTCATCATAATTCCAAAGTTTATGATAATTTCACATTACATTTGAGATAATTTTATTCAGTCAGGTCCAATTCCTTGTGACCCCATTTGGGATTTTCTTGGCAAAGATACTGGAGTGGTTTGCCACTTTTTTCTCCACCTCATTTTACAGATAAGGAAACTGAGGCAAACAGGGTGAAGTGACTTGCCTCTGGTCACATAGTAAGTGTCTGAGGCCAGATTTGAATTCAGGAATATGAATTTTCCTGATTCCAGGCCCAACGTGCTATCTACTGCGGCACCTAGCAGCCTTGTGTTGAAAAGAGATACTATTTATGCTACCTGTATTACAGAGTTGTTGATTGATTAACTGAGAAAATGGATGTTAAAGAGTTTTGTAAATTCAAAGCACAATACAAGAGGGAGCAATTAATTTTCTGTCAAAGTGATCAGCTAGTTTCTTCATCTTAAAGAAGATGGTATCTTGGAGTTGTGCAAAGGGGCTAGAATTCATTGGAGTGGGGCACTTGCAGTATGATAATTCCCTTTACCAACTCCAATCACAGTACATCTATGATTAGCAGGTTAGTCCCAGGAGATGATTCTAAGCATATACAAGTTAAGTGACTCACCCAGGGTCACAAGTAGGATTTGAACCAAGGTTTTTCTGACTTTGTGGCAGCTAGGTGGAACAGGAGAAAGAGGATTGGTCCTGGAGTCAGGAAGATTCATCTTTTTTTTGTTTTTTGGAGGGCAATTGGGGTTAAGTGACTTGCCCAAGGTCACATGGCTAATTTTTGTGTTAAGGGTCTGAGCCCGGACTTGAAACCAGGTCCTCCTGACTTGAGGGACAGTGCTCTTATTCACTGCAGCACCTAACTGCCCCTAGGAAGACTCATCTTCTTGAGTTCAAATCTAGCCTCAGACATTTACTACCTGGGTGACCCTAAGCAAGTCACTTAACCCTGTTTGCCATAGTTTCTTCACCTGTAATTTGAGCTGGAGAAGGAAATGGAAAACCACTGCAGTAGCTTTACCAAGAGAACCCAATAAGGTCACAAAGAGTCAGGTACAACTCAACAGAAACAACAACTTTCTGACTTCAAGCCCAATTCTCTATAGCCATACACCACTCTGTCTTCATGACATAGGATCATTTTATTAATGTTTAGCTTTTATCAAGTACTAGAAGGGCTCTGCATCTCATACAGTATTTAACAGAGTCCCATGTTGGCAGGTATCCCATCTATATTAGCCAACAGAACAAAACTGAAATGTGAAATATCTGGAGAGATGGTGGAAAAATCCTGTATAAATGGCAGCTGAGACAACTGGTGGTGGTGGACAGGGACTGGCCAGGAGTGAACCTCATGGAGTATTACAGTACAGGGAAAGGCCGTGAGCTGGGCAAAAAGAGGTTACAGATACAGCATGAGGGAGCCTAAATTGGTGAAGGGACAGATGACAACTGACAATTCAGTTGCTCACCACCCACCTCTGTGTCAGAGATCTAAGCCAGAGAATGGGGCCCTGTGTGTTCCAGGGGGAGGAGTGATCAAGAGCCTGAGGCTAGAGACCTAGCAAGGCACAAGCAGGAGCTGTGTGTCTGTGACCCTAGAAGTGAGGGGGGCTCTGAGTACCAGCTTCATCCCGGGGCAGGAAAGGGAAGCCTCGAATTCTGCCACTCTGACACAGCAAGAGGATTTTAGCTGACTGACAGAAGCTGGGTCCAGCAGCAATCTACAGAAACCCCAAATAGGAAAGCCCATGAGCCTTTCGCTCAGATGCTATCTCAGGAACTTGTAGACCTCAGATGAAGGGCCAGTGATCAGACTTGGCCCTGATCAGACCACTTTGAAGGCACTGATAACGTGAAGGTCTCCAACCCAAGCCGCCTCTGGATCCTAGATTAATCATTGTTATTCCTTGTTTCAGTCCTGGACAGCTCTTTCTTGTCCCTACTGGGATTTTCTTGGCAAAGATACTGGCGTCATTTGCCATTTCCTCCTCAAGCTGATTTTACAGATGAGGAAACTGAGGCAAACAGGGTTAAGTGATTTGCCCACAGTCACATAGCTAGTGTCTGAAGCCAGATTTGAAAAAATTAATTTGAACTCAGGTCTTCTTGACTCCAGGCCCTGCACCCTATTCACGGTGCCACCTGGCTGCCCACCCTAGAAAAATAAAAGACTCCTATGGCCCAAGAAGGCAGCAACAGGAGCAAACCAGACATTCACTCCAGAAGTTCACAGACCCTAGACCTAAGATCAAGTCTGAAGTCAAAAGTAGGCTATTAGAGTGAATAAGCAAAAAAAAGAATTCCATTATAAAAAACTAATATGCTGAGAGAGGCACAAGACACAAATCCAGAAGAAGGGAATGATTCTGAAAGTCCACAAGCAAAGCCACAAAGAAAGATACAGTTTGGATAGAAATTCAACTAAAATTCCTAGATAAGATGAAGTTAAAATGTTTTCGTAAATGAAATGAGAGCATAAGGGAAAAAAGGATAAAGAAGTGAAAGTCAGGGGTGGCCAGGTAGCACAGCGAGTAAGAGCACCAGCTCCAATGTTGAGAAGACCTGGAGATTGAATCCCGGGCTCAGACACTTAGCACCCACCCAGAAACACCCGGCCATGTAACCTTGAGCAAGTTACTTAACCCCAATTGCTTAGGGGCAGCCAGGCGTCTCCAGTGTTGGGATGACCTGGATCAAATCCGGGCTCAGATACTCAGCACCACACCCAGAAATAACTGGCCGTGTAACCTTGAGCAAGTTACTTAACCCTGATTGCTTTAAAAAAAAAGTGAAAGTTAAGGAAAAAGAGTTGGAAAGCAAATTAACATTTTAGCAGAAGTGGTATAAAGCCTTGCCCAAATAGCAAAGTCCCTGAAAATTAGAACAGACCAAATAGAAGCTAATGACTTTAGACAGCAAGAAATATTAAAGCAAAGACAAAAGACTGAAAAATAGGAGAAAATATAAGATATCTCATAGCAAAAACAACTGATCTGGTAAATGGAGGACAGAAAATTTAAGAATCATTGGACTACCTGAAAGCCATAACCAAAAAAAGAACTCAACCATCACATTTTAAGAGGTCATGAAATTAACAGATCTCTTAGAAATACAGGGAAAAGTAGTAGAAAGAATTTACCTATCATCTCTTGAAAGAATGCCCAAAATAAGAACTCATAAGACTATTGTAGTCAAAATCTTGGGCTTTCAAGACAAAGAAAAAATATGACAAACATCCAGAAGGAAATAATTCAAGTACCAAGGACCTATAGTCAGGATCACGGATGATTTAGTGGAAGCTACCACTCTAAAGGAACAGAGAGGTTAGAATAACAGGGGTGAGGAACCTGTGGCCTCGAGTTCACATATGGCTCACTAGGTCCTCAAGTGCAGCCCCTTCAGTCAACGAAAAGTTCCCCACCCTATAGACTTATACAGATACAGGCTTACCACAATAACTTATCCACAAAATTGGGAAATGGAACTTGAATGAAACAGACATTTCCAATAATTCCTAATGAAAAGACAAAAGATGCATAGAAACTTGAAGTACACACATAGGAGTTGAGAGAAACATCAAAAGACAAACCTAGCACATATTAAGTGCATAATAAATACTGGGGCGGCTAGGTGGCACAGTGAGTAAAGTGTCAATCCTAGAGTCGGGAGGACCCAAGTTCGGTTCTTGAAGTTCCCTAGAAAGTAAGTCTAGGAGTGGTTTTGTTATGTCATGATGATCTTAAAAGAAGGATGGATAAGGAAGGTAAGAGGAATACACTGAAGGAGGGAGGCAAAGGGAGGAGATTGTTAAGGAAAATTATCTCATATAATCAGGGTACACAAGTATAAGTCTATACAAAAAATTGAGGAAAGGATGTGGGGATTCGCTGAAACTTGAAATTCACTTTCATCTGAACTGGTCAAAGAAAAGGAATAATGCTCAGTTTCTTCATCTGTAAAATGAAAGTGTCAGGCTAGATGACTTTTAATGTCCCTTTCAATCCTATAACCATTTGCTCTATTAGCTGAATAACCTTGAGATTGTCCCTTAAATTCTTTGAGCCTTTGAGAGAGGAGAAGAAAAAAGGAAGAGGAGGGGGAGGAGGAGGAGAAAAAGGAGGAAGAGGAGAGAAGGAGGAGGAGGAGAAGGAGGGGGAGAGAGAGACAGAGACAGAGAGAGAATGGAAAGACACAGAGAGGTAATGGATCTATGGGGCTGGTAGTGGCAGGTGACATCCAGACTGTGATTTCTTTGTTATATGGAATTCCTACTGAGGAAACTCCCTCCACATCTCCAGTTGAGCATCTTCTATGCCACTTATATTTTAAGAGAGTTATCTGAGTGAGTGAAAGGAGTGAAAACTTCTCAGACTATACTCTAAAATCTAGTAAGTCTTTTCGTGGGAAACATCTGTTTCCTTCACCAGAAATCACATGATTTACAAGGACTCAAAACTCAGAGCAGTAGGGAGTCACCTCTTTCCTCAGTGCCACCTCAGCATAAGATATGCCAAATAAGGACAGGAAGTGCTTTCTCAAATGTACATTGGGTGGTCTACTGTTTCCTTGTTCCATACTTAAGGTAGATTTCTGTGCCTAGATTGTGCATCTGACTTCTAGCCAATGGAAGAAAAGGGTCAGAAGGTGAGTGGGGGAGAATTCCTCATTAAGGCTTTATAACTGTGCCATTTCCTTTTGTAAATTGCTTCTGCTCCCTGACTATTTGTCAGAGGGAGGGTGGCCCTTTCTCGAGATCATAATAAACCATTCTTTTCTGTTCCCTACCTTGAGAAGTCTCTGAGTATTATTTGGGTAAGGATCTTTGTTGCACAGTTTTGGGGTGCACACATGAGTCATTGACATGCAATATGTGGTATTTTCTTTAATTACCTATCTATGGATGAAAATACTTGAATCTCAAGGCCAATATTTTATTCAAATGTTATATGTCAACTTATTTTGATTAGCTATACTGTTGGTCAGTTCTTGTGCCCCTGCGTATAATGGGACAAACAGGAAGAACATAGATTCTAGAGTTATAAAGGAACTTTAATAAATTTTTTTGAATGAATGGATGAACATAGGATTTTAGAGTTGGATGAGACCTTAGTCCAGTTCTCTCATTTTACATAAGAAATCCTGAGAACCAATGAAGGCAAATGAGTGGCCAAAAGTCATCTTCTGACATCAAGCCTAATATGTATGCTCAGTGCAATGCCCTCAGCTGAGCTGGGTTGTCCTTCCTCACTCAGCAGATAAAAATACATGGATGTTACAGTTTTGGGTAGGAAAAAGAGTAGGAAAACATTGAAAGACCAGACAGTTCAACTAGAAAACTCCAGACATTGAATTGGATCCAGCATCAGTTGTACAACCAACCAAGTATTTATTGAGCCAATACCTTGTGCCCAGCCTTTCACTAAACTAGACATACCAAGGGGAGAGAGGAGGGTGGTGCAATACATGCCTTTTCCTCAAACAGAAGATTGTACAGAGACATGCCCGATGGTGCTACAACAAGACTTGGCATTTATAAGGCCCTTTAGGGTGGCAAAGCACTTTACTTACATTATCTCGGCTGATTATAACAACTACCTCTGCAGCTGGTAGTATATCTCTTTTACAGTAAGAGAAACTGGGACTCAGGGAGGGATAATTACTCAGCCAAGGTCAAACAGGTAGCAAGTGGCAGCCCTTACTTAAGACTTGAATTTAAAACTTTCAACCTGAAAATTTTTCTTCCTGCTAAATGAGAAATGTCTCCTATAATTGTAAAATATTAAATGTCTTCTGAGCCTGTATAATTGAACTTCAAGGTGTCTAGAATCTGGTCTAGATCTGACAAGGATGCTTAATCTGTTGTGCATTTATTTTCCAAAGAATTGCCCTTTTCCCCTTGGTGTTCTTATGGAAATTAGGGGGGGGTGAGGATGGTGAAAGATTGCTATTCCAGAGGATTGTGGACTGAACTCACTTAATATTTGATCAGTTTTCTGAGGCCAGATATTCAGTTGTTGGGGCAGCTAAGTGGTGCAGTGGATAGAGCACTGGGCCCTGAGTCAGGAAGACTTCTCTTCCTGAGTTCAAATCTGGCCTCAGATACTCATTAGCTGTGTGACCCTGGCCAAGTCACTTAACCCTGTTGCCTTAGTCTCCTCATCTGTAAAAAGAACTGGAGAAGGAAATGGCAAACCACTCCAGTATCTTTGCCAAGAAAACCCCAAATGGAGTCTTGAAGAGTCAGACATGACTAAAATGATTCAACAATGACAACATTCAGTTTGTTGGAGAGAGACTTGTCTGCTTCTCATCCCCCTCCTCCCAGTGGCAGAATTACAGCCAACAGGATGAAGGTACAAGCAGGCAGATTTCAGCTTGACAAAAAGAAAAAGGAACAAGGGGGGGAAAGCAGCTTTCTAACAAGAAATCTAGTAATATTTGGAATGGGCTATACACCAAGTGATAGTGAGCTCCCTGTCAATGGAGTCATTCAAAAGAAAGTGGGATGTCAGAGAATCTCCTTGTGGTTCAGGCAGAAACTGAAAAAAACTTTTCTGGTTCAACCAATCCTGGGAAGGAAGTGACCGTTAGATAACATCATCTTCAGGTGTGTTATGTACAACTGGCCAACACAGTCACCAAGGCCCAGGGGCAGAAAATGGCCCTTTTCAAAGGACAGAAAAGGACATGTGCCAGGGATCAGGGAAGAGCAAAACTGGATAAAAACTATTGTTATCGAAGAATAGGTTAAGAACAATGAAATCAAAACATTTCAATAAAAATAAGTAAAAATGGCTATAATATAATTTTTGTTATTATTCTTTTTCAGATTGAAGGAAGATGAAGTTTAATTTTATATTTTCCCCTTGCTATATTGTTTTTTAAGCCTCCAAGAAAACCTTTCCCTGCATTTATGCAGGATCCTAGAATAACAGGAAAGTCCCACAATGCCCCTTGCACATAAGGGTCTGCAACAGAAACATGGAATGTTAGATCTCAGAGGGATCTGAAAACATAGAATGTTGGAAAGAGTGTAAAGAGACCTTAAAAATAAAACCAAATATTGGAGCTGGATAAAATCTTAAAGCAGAGACTATAGAATGTTAGTGCTCTGAGGGAGTTTTCAATTCATTCAATTAATCCAAGATGTATCAAATGCCCACTGTGCCAAAGGCAAAATTCCAGGTGCATTGAATGAAATGAAAGATGGTGAATAATCAAGTCTTTGCCCTCAGGGAACTTACAGTCTGATTGGGGAATATAACAAGCATGCAAATAAATTTAATACAAGGTGGTAGGGACAAAAGAGACTTCAAGACAGAGTGTTTCTGGAAAATTTCGAAAATAAGAGAAATCACTATTATGGGGGTGGGAAGGAAGGGAAGTCTTCATGGTGGGAGTGACAGCCAACGTGACCTTGAGTGAAGAGAAGGATTTCAACAGTTGAAAATAAGGATGAAGTACTTTGGAAGGGGAGACAGCCTTTGAAAATATCTGGAGGTGAGAGAATATAAGGCAAAATAAAAAGACAACTACATCATAGGGGAACGTGAAAGAGAATAGGGTAAAATAACATTTGGTGCCACATTGGGAAGGGAATTAAGTATCAAGCTAAGGAGTATTATTCTATAGAAAATGGGGAGATAGTAATGACTTTGGAGCAGGGAAGGAGGTGGTCACACTTGTACCTTCAGAAAAATATTTTAACAGCTGTTTGAAAGATAGATCAGAAGGGAAACCGGAGTCAGGGAGATTACTTAGGAAACTATTATGATACTTAAGGGTAAGATTGTGAGGGCAGGAACTGGGGTTGTAATGGAGTGGAGAGTAGAGGTAAAGACTGATTTGAGGCACATTGTGAAGGCACAATCTGTATGATTTGGCCATCAATTCAGAAATCACAGTTTGATATTGAGAGCTGGAAGGAACCTCGGAGACCATCTAGTTCAAGGCATCAGACTTAAATAGAAACCAGCCCACTTAGCCATACATTAAGATGCCTGATGGCTAGACGTTGATTCAGAAAACCACATATTAACATTACCTATTTTCTATTCTATTTTCATTTATTTTCTTAAATATTTCCCAATTACATTTTAATCAGGTCCCCACACAGACACACTCTGGAGTATTGTGGGCCATGTATCTGCTGCCTTTGATCCAGTGCATATCTGCATTTTAAAAGTAAAGAAACTGAGCCCCAGAAAGAATAATTGACTTGTCCAAAGTCACACAGATAATCGGCAGACCCAAGGATTCTTTGCCTCCAAATGCTGTACTCTTTCTGATGTATCACATGGCTAAAATTTGGGATCATATGTCTAGAGATTATCTGCTCTCATCCCCTCATTTTACTGTTGGGGAAACTGAGTCTCGGGGAGGTTAAAAATGACTTGGCCTAGATAGAGATTCAGACACAGGCCCTGGAGGCAGAGTGGTAGAGTGGAAAGTAATAGATTTCAACTTAGAAGACCATAGTTCAAATCCATGTTCTGCTGCTTATCACCTGTGTGACTTTGGACAAGTCACTTAACCTCTATAGACCTCAGTTAATTTACCAGTAAAAATAAAGTGGTAAGACTAGATACATACTAGCTGTGTGACCCTGGGCAAGTCACTTAACCCTGTTTGCCCTAGTCTCCTTCCTTATCTGTAAAGTGAACTGCAAAAGGAAATGGCAAACCACTCCAGAATCTCTGTCAAGAAAACCTCAAATAGGATCATGAAGAATTGAATACAAGTATAAAACAACTGAAGAACAAGACTAAACGACCCCTCCCAGCATTAACTCTATGATCGAGGTTCCAGATTCAACCAGATTGCTCCATTCTGCCTCATCTTAACAAAGCTCTTTCCTCCCATCAATCCTGTAAAGTAGACTGTACCAGTACCATTATTCTTATTTTCCTGGGTCTTGAGAAATGGAGACTTTGAGAAGGCATGCCCAAGGCATACTTTAGGAGTGGTGAAGCCAGGAATCCCACTCAGGTTTTCTAACTCGAAATCCAATGATCTCACAACAACAGCTTCATTTAAGCCTGTCGGTAGGGTGCCAGTTTGCTCCCCCCATCAATCACTGTTCTGTCTGTTTTCATCTTCTCTGAGTCTGCCTTCTTTACTGTTGGTTTCCTTTCAGATTCAGCATCCAGCAATAAGGAAAATGGTCAGAAAAACTCATCCCCTCCTCCAGGAGGGGAAAATTATCTCTGAAATTGTCCTTCCTGGTCATCATTCTGTGTATGTTTCTGTCTCTGTCACTCTCTGCATCTCTGTCTCCCCCATCTCTGTGTCTCTGTCTCTGTCTGTCTCTGTCTGTCTCTCTGTCTCTGTCTCTGTCTGTCTCTATCTGTCTCTTTCTCTGTCTCTGTCTGTCTCTGTCTCTGTCTGTCTGTCTGTCTGTCTGTCTCTCTCTCTCTCTCTCTCTCAGTATTTCTTTAGTTTGCCATAACTTTATTTCTGCCACCACTGATTGCCTGAAACTTGGATATTTTTTCCCCTCTGTCATTGACTTTTCTGCCTTCAAGTGTCTCTTTTTATCCCCATCTTCTCTCTCCCCAATGCTACAGAAGAAGGAAACCAGGGCAGGGCATGTAGCTACAATGCCAGCCCTCCCCTTTATGGATTGAATCCCATCCAGACCTGGCCCTGAACCTCCATCTATAGTATGCTGGCTTTTTGCCTGTTATTATCCCCTGCTGTTCTCCTGCCTTAGCTCATAGTTTTCGCCTGCATAAGGGGGTTGGGGTCACCTTTTGAGAGAAATATTTTTTTTTTACTTCAAAGAAAGCTTTTCTATAGTAAGTACGGTCAGAGCAGCTCTCCTTGCCCTGCCCAATTCCTTCTAAAGACTATCAAACCTCACTCCTCACTCTTTGTTCTGAAAGGTTGGCTTTCTGGTTATCATGCCTGAAGCTGCCCTTTCTAAGGATTTCTTCCCCTGTGGATGTTAGACCAGGAACTACATGGATGTTTCTCAAATCTACATCTCCAGCACATTTTGCCCGCCTGAGTTCCAGATGCAGATCTCTGACCACCTACAGGACTTCTCTGGCTCAAGGCTTCAAGGGCACCTCCAAATCAAAGTGCTCTGAGGCCCAGAGGTCCCCAGTTTTACCAGCCCTCTCCTTCCATGTCCCTCCATTCCTTCTGCAAGACCCCAAACCCACCTTCAAGGGGAAGATAAATCCTCGATAGAGGGAACTTTCACTCCTTCCCTGATGAGAATACCTTTTACCTTGTTTTTCCTGGTATGGGATATAATGAAATGCCTTTCTTAGGGCCCACTCCTTGACAAATATTACCCCCAAAAGAAAGAAGGAGGGGCTTTTATTCACCCAAGAAAAGCATCATGGTGTAGCGCAGAAAGTAATGGTCTTGGGGTCAGAAGACTGGAGAAAAGTACCAGCTCTGACACTGACTAGCTGTGTGACCTTCTGCTAGCCACTCCTCTCCTGAGGGTCCACTTATTGGCACCATGTATCTCATAGATGTTTACCAGAAAAGCCTTCAGGGACTCTATACATGAGAGGTGTTTTGCTCCAAATTTAGCTTTTTATGAAGCCTGTTTTACCTCTAACTTCACTATTGGTCAGTGCTGCCTCCCCCCATATTCAAAAACTTGGTGTTCACTTTTATTCTTTTATTGACCTTACCTCCTATATCCATTCATCAAGGAGTCAAACCCTATCAATATCCTTCAATTCTGTTTCTTCTTTATTTCCATGGCTACTATTCCAGTCCAGGTTTTCTTCACTGAATCATTATTATACACCTTATCATTGCTGTGTATCCCTTCTAATCCATCCTTCAATTACTATCAGAATAGTTTTCTTCAGGAATTTAATGAGGAGTATCTGGAGAATTCACTGTTCTAATAGACTGGGCATCTTCCATGGAATTGGGTTTACCCTAGGGTCCCTTTCTGGGGCCATGTGTTCTGCCTTGCTGAAAGACACATGTGACCCAATCACTTCTGATTGGTCCCTTGAGCACCATAATTGGAGGGATGTATCAAAGATGATTGGCTAAAGGTCAGGCATAACTTTTTCCCTCAGTAGGCCATAAGCACTCTAAGAAAGGGACTACTGATTTTGAATGGATCACTTTGTGACTGTCTGTAGACTTGGTTTAGGGGAAAGAGATTTCTCTCCCTGCACCAAGTAGGCAGCAATAACAGCTATGTGTACATAACAGTAAGAATGAAGGCTTACCTCGGGGAGCCTCAAACTGGCCCACACATTAGTCTGCCTCTTTGGTTGTTTGTTTCTTCCCTGAGTGCAGTTATGCAGCTAGCATCCAGAAATTCAGGAAAATGTGAGTTGATAGATTTGGCAGGCATGAAGTGAGTGAAAGTTTCTGCGTTCCTAAGTTAGTGTCCACTCTCCAGCAGAAGGTGCTTCTTATAACTATGCTGATTCTCAGAGACAAAGACCTGTGTAAGAGCATCCTGAACCTGAAAGGAATAAAAAACCCTGCCTAGCTGACCAGTAGGTCTGGACTTCACAAGTCACATGGACGGTAAAAATCTAAGGTGAATGAGAAATGTTTGTTTAGCAATCCCATAAAGTTTTCTTTACTTTCCTGTAGAATGTGCTGGGTAAGGTGAATAATTATTTTCTATTTCAAGTATTATTGTGATCCTAGAAGTCTCTTGTGTTTTAAGAATTAATTTTGTGGTATATAAAATAAAAAGTTGTCCTAAATCTTTTATCTATTTTTACACTCAATACCGTTTCTTTTTAAAAAAAAAAAATATTTAGTTTTAGTTTTCAACATTCATTTACACAAGACTTTGAGTTAAAAATTTTCTCCCAGTCTTTCCCCTACCTCCCACCCCAAAATAGCGATCCTACTGAATATTCCCTTCCCCCAATCTGTTTTCTTACATCCTCCCCCATACCCCTCTGACTTCTAGTAGGGCAAGATGGATTTCTATACTCAGTGCCTGTATATCTTATTTCCCTGTTGCATGTAAAAAAAATTTTTTTAACATTTGTTTTTAAAAGTTTGATTTCCAGATTCTTTCCCTTCTTCCCTTGTCACCTACCCCTACTGGGAAAATAAGTGATTCAATATAGATTGTACATGTGTAGTTATGCAAAATGTTTCCATAGTAAATATATTGTAAAATACTAACTATATTTCCCTCCATCCTATCCTGCCCCCACACATTCTATTTTCTACTTTGACTCTGTCCTTTTTCAAAAGTGTGTGCTTCTAACTACCCTCCCTCCATTTTGCCCTCCCTTTTATCATCCCCACTCTTATCCTCTTCCCCCCTACATTCCTGTAGGGCAAGATACCCAAATGAGTGTGTATGTTTTCCCCTCCTTAAGCCAAATTCAATGAGAGAAAGGTTGACCCTTTCCCTTTCACCTTCCTGCCCTTCCCCTCCATTGTAATAGTTTTCTCTTGCCTCTTTTATATAAGATAATTTACTCTATTCTATCTCTCCCTATCTCCTCTCATTATATTCCTCTCTCACCTCTTAATTTTATTTTTTAGATATCATTCCTTCCTATTCCACTAATCCTGTGCTCTGTCTATGTCTACATGTATGCATATATACACGCTCTCACATATGTATTCGTACACACATATACCCTCCTACATAAACATATAAATGTATGTATGCATATATATATACATATATTCCCTTCAACTATCCTCATCTTGAGAAAAGTCTCATGAGTTACAATTATCATTTTTCCATATAGGAATGTAAATAGTTCAATTTTAATAAATTCCTTATGATTTCTTTTTCCTGTTTACCTTCTCATGTTTCTCTTGTTTCTGGTATTTGAAAGTCAAATTTTCTGTTTGTTCAGCTCCGATTTTTTCATCAGGAATGCTTGAAAGTCCTCTATTTCATTGAATGACCATATTTTCCCCTGAAACATGATACTCAGTTTTGCTGGGTAGGTGATTCTTGATTTTAATCCTAGCTTCTTTGACCTCCAGAATATCATATTCCAAGCCCTTTGATTCCTTAATGTAGAAGCTGCTAGATCTTGTGTTATCCTGATTATGTTTTTACAATACTCATATTGTTTCTTCCTGGTTGCTTATAATATTTTCATCTTGACCTGGGAATTCTGGAATTTGGCTATAATATTCCTAGGAGTTTGCTTTTTGGGATCTTTTTCAAGAGGTGATTGGTGAATTCTTTCAATTTCTATATTTCCCTCTGGTTCTAGAATATCAGGGCAATTTTCCTTGAGAATTTCTTGAAGGATGATTTCTTGGCTCTTTTTTTGATCATGGCTTTCAGCTAGTCCAATAATTTTTAAATTATCTCTCCTGGATCTATTTTTTAGGTCAGTGGTTCTCATTGCCTTCTATTTTTTCATTTGTTTGTATCTGTTTTATAGTATCTTGATTTCTCATAAAATCATTAGCTTCCATTTACTTCAATCAAATTTTAAAGGGATTTTTTGAAATTCCTTTTCCATCTGGCAAATTCAGTGTTTTAAGGCATTCTTCTCCTCTTTGGCTTTTTGGGCCTCTTTTGCCATTTGAGTTAGTCTATTTTTAAGATGTTATTTTCTTCAGCATTTTTGGGGTCTCCTTTAGCAAGCTGTTGACCCCCTTTTCATGATTTTCTTGCATCATTCTCATTTCTCTTCCCAGTTTTTCTTCCACTTCTCTTACTTGATTTTCAAAATACTTCTTGAGCTCCTCCATGGCCTGTAACTAGCTGATATTTTTCTTGGAAGCTTTTGATGCAGGAGTTCTGACTTCCTTGTCTTCCTCCCATTCCATGCTTTCATCCTTTTTGTCCCCAAAAAGTATTCTATGGGCTGATAGCACTTCCTCTGCTTGTTCATCTTGCCAGCCAATTACTTGACTTTTGAGTTCTTTGCTATGGTAGAACTCTGCTTCCAGAATAGAGAGAGCTTTGTCCCAAATCATTGGGGTTTTCACAAATGTTGTCAGAGGTCTGAGGAGGGTGCCCTCTCTACAGACACCACAATGGCACACTGGTGTTTCTCACCCCAGGACCACCACCCAAGACAGCAACCCAGATCCAAGCAAGATAAAGCAACAGAGATTACCCTCTGAATGGTTGCTTGGTCCCCCTACTATCTGAAGGCCAGGAGCTCAAGAGGCAGCCATGCAGCAACTATAGCCACCTCAGCTACCTCTCACCCCCAGGGGCGGGAGCTGGACTGTGCTCTTAGGTCATCTGGTTGAAACAGAGTTCTCTACTGACCTTTTACTTTCTCTTTGGTGTTTATGGTTGAGAAGTCTGAAAACTGCCACAGCTACTGATGATTCACTCTCCTGAAGTTTACTCCCGCCATGCTGGTAGGGCCGCCCTGGGGCTGTAGGTATTGCCCTTGGCTCCCAGAGCACTGTGATAGACCCTTCATGTTGGCCTGCCAGGCTGCCTTCAGTGGGAGATTTGTTTCTCTCTGTCACTTTGTGGGTTCTGTAGCTCTAAAATTTGTTTAAAGTCATATTTTACAAGTATTGGAGGTGGTTGTGGGGGGACCTCATGGAATTTCCTGCTTCTATTCCACCATCTTGGCTCTGCCCCCAACTCAATACCTTTTCAAGAATGTTAATCATTTTCTGGGAAATCCTACACAATAGATATGCACAAACTTTGTTTTAGAGATTTTCCCCAGAATTCTGCTCTGTGATGGGGGCACAATGGGCAGAGAGTATAAGGAATACCTAACTTCCCTCTTTGCGGTTAGGCAACCCCAGGATGAATCCATCATCCACATAAGACCAGATCTAAACCTCTCATAGGAAAGCACCCCCTCCACCTTTGCCATTATTCCTATCCCCAGTATACACACTTTCTGGAAGTCCAAGATAGGGCTTACAGAATACCAAAGTGGCATTGTGAAAAGAGAATGAGGTAGATTTTCTCTTGATATTTCATAGTTTACTGAGGGAGGAAATTCCTGCTCTTTCTAATCCAGTGTCTGTTTATCTCCCACACCATGTCCCAGTTATAGGGACCAAAAGACAGAAATGAAGTGTCTCATTTTCACATGTCCTTCAGCAATGGACCAAAGTATATGTTTCACACAGAGGGAACATAGAGGAGTTCGTTCTCCTGATCACCCCCATTACAGGCACAAATCTTGTCATGTCACTTCTCTGCTCAAAACCCTTCACAATCCAGCACCCTTCTACTCTTACATATACTTACTTATAGAGCCCTATATTTAATCAATAATCCAATCCAACTGGACTTCTAGCTTTCCAATTGAAAAATGCCTTCATACTCTCTTGCTTTTTATGGATTTTTTTTCACTTTATCCCCAGGCCTGGCACATAGTAGGTTTATGTAAATGCTTAGTTTTTTAATGATAATAGCTAACTTTTTAAATTTTAAAGCTTACAAAATTCATTTATTGACAACACCATACAAGTTAGGTTCTGAGGATATTATTATCCCCATTTTACTGATGAGGCTGCTGAGATCTGGAGAGGTTAAGTAAAGTAGCCAATCTCTCATAGCTAGTAAGTGGCAGAAAGACTTTCACTCAAGTCTTCTCATTCAGATTGTTGCACCCTTTTCACTCTACCACCCTCACATTGTAAACTGCTTAAAAGTGAACAATTGAAGGTTTGTATATAGGCCACAATAATTATTGTGAAGTTTAATTAAATTGAATTGTCTCTGACGACTGCCCAATCTCTTCCTCCTTCCCCATTCTCTAATCAAAACCATTCAGCTGACTGATGTATCAACCTGTTCCCAGGCTTTGATCTCTTTCTCTTTGCATTGCCAGTTTCTGTGCTCTGGTAAGCTGGCTCTGTCTTCATTTCCATCTGTACCCCCTTCTGGCTCCCTGAACTGACCTCACACTGTCCTTGGCTCAGAATTCCTGCTCTCAACCCCCAGCTCCACTCCCTGAGATCTTGGCCATCTCTGCTTTAAATAGTCAACCTTGACACAGGTGCACCTGTACAAGCCACCTGCTAAGCTCATCCATAGACCTGCATTCTTATTGGCTGACTGAATGAGGATGATGATGATGATGATGATGATGATGATGGATGATGATGGTGGTGGTGGTGGTAGCTCTTATTTATGCTGTATTTTTTTTTGCTTTTTGGAGGTCAATTGGGGTTAAGTGACTTGCCCAAGATCACAGTTTTTTGTGTTTCAAGTGTCTGAGGTCGGATTTGAACTCAGGTCCTCCTGACTCCAGGGCTGGTGCTCTATTCACTGCTCCACCTACCCACCCATTTATGTTGTATTTTAAAGTTCAAATGGCTTTCCTCGTAAGCATCTTCTTAGGTAGTTAAAGCAGGTATCACTATTTCTGTTTTCTAGATGAGGAAACTGAGGCCAAGAGAAATGAAGTTATTTCACAGCTAATGAATCTAAGAGCTGGAATGGAAACCCAAGTCTCCAGATGAAGTCTAATTCTCTTTCCACTATGATACAGCTGTTACACCAGCTACAAACTGCATTAATCCCAGCTAAAGCCAGCAGGGAAGGAGTGAAGACACACCCTAGGTATTTGCCTTCTTAAAAAGAAAACATCCCCCATAACTGAAACTTGTACTGATGTTTTTAGTTTGTCGTGTTAAATTGTTCTCTAAAGCCCCCTTCTAACTTCACCTACATAGTCCCCTGTGATTGTGGGTGTACACATTTATCAGAAACTTTAACTTTTATACTAGCTAGAACACAATGAGACCCTCAGGGTCTACTGAGGCAGATTGTACTTTTTGGCCTTATCTAGGAGCCCCATAGAGGATCAAAGAATCATAAATTTAGAGCTACAATGTAACTTAGAAATCACTGAGTCCAACCTCTTTATTTTACCGATGAGGACACTGAGTCACATTTTGCCAGTGAGTCACCAAAGGCTGCACCACCAGTCAGTATCATTGGAAGGATCTAAACCTAGGTCTTTAGGATCCTGAAGGCTCTTTAGTTTCCTCCATCTTGGCAGTATCTGACTCTAAGCCCAGTGCCTCTAACCACTCCACCACATTAAGCAGTCACAGACTGTTGGGAATTTTTGAGTATTTGCTTCTGCCTTTTAGAACTGTTCTTTCTCCTGTTTTTCTCTGAGTTTGCTTGCTATTTATTCACAATGCAGCTTGTAGTATCTTTCTGAGTACAGGGCTTGACATTCAGGAGGTACCTAATAGATGCTTATTGATTGATCAATCATAGTATAGAGGGGGAAAAGAGATGAATTTGGAGTCAGAGAATGTAAGTTCAAATACTCACTCTTCCACTTAGTACCTGTGTGAGTGACCATTGGCAAATCACTTTACCTCTGCTGGGCTCCAGTTTTCTCATCTGTAAAATGAGTTAGACTTGCTGACCTTCAAGAGGCATTTAGGGATCACAGTAGGCAGAGCGCCTGACTAGAGTCAGGAAGACCTGAATTTAAATCTGGACTCAGATGTTTACTAACTGTGTGGCCTAGGCAAGTCACTTAACCTCTGTCTGCCTCAGTTTCCCCAACTGTAAAATGAGAATAATAATAGCTCCCACTTCCCAGGGTTGTTGTTAGGGTCAAATGAGATTATGTTTGTGGAGTGCTGAGCTAGTGCCTAGCAATTAATATGTACTCAATAAATGCTTGTTCTCTTCCTATTCTCTTCCTTTCCCTTCATGGTTCCTTCCAGGGAAGTCTATGGAATATGCATGATCTTGTGATCCCTAATTCACGGGAAATTTAATTAAAAGCGGATGACATAGATCAATGGCATCAAACTCTAATAGAAAATAATCCCTAGAAAGAGCATATTGACTTAGAAAACCACAAATTAGCATTACCTGTGTTGTATTATATTTTTTATTTATTCTGTTAAGTATTTCCCAACTATATTTTATCTGGTTGACTCAGAAGTATTATTGGCAGCACAATCGATCCCCCTAGCATAGATGACCAAAGTATAACTTTGATCCCTCATTCAAATAATAACTTTATAGAAATTACCTCATACAATCCTCACAACAACCATGTAAGACATGTTCTATTATTGTCCCATGTTTGTAACAGCAAGCACCCTAGCATACCCAGGGTGGATGCTAGTATGGGTTCTTAGATCTGCTTTTTTAAAGGAAAGCAACTAAAAATGGGTTAACAATCTTACTTTAATCAAGCAAACATCATAGAATGCAAACAGAAGTTACAGGCAGACAGAGAGACAGATCAGCAGACAGGGTTTCCCACTGTCTGACCATTATTTCCATACCTAGTTAGTTACCAGAGAGGGAAGAACCAACATCTGGGTTTTCAAATTGGGGGGGGGGGGTGGCTCAATGGCTGCCCAGAGTCTCATCTGGCCAAATCACACAATTCTTCCCAAAGTAAGCCCCAGAGCAAAACTTCACATCAGGGTATATATAGCCTTCTCCTGAGTCAGAGACCATCACAACCCTCATGACCCACTGCCCAATCACAAAGTAGCAAGGTGTGGGCATTCCTGAAAAACAAGCCTCCCTCTACAGGCTCCAGGTGACCACATTCAGCCTATTAGGGGGCAGAGTATATTCTCAAAGTCTCTTAAACCTATCAAAGGGCCAAGGGGCAGGGAAGATCTTCAGATTCTCATTCCCATAACAATGTTAGAGATGTAAAAATGACTTGCCCTGTATCATACAGTAAGCATCTGAGGCAAGATTTGAATTTGGATCTTCCTGACTCCAGCAATCACTGTACAATCACAGCTGCTTCACAAATTTATGCCAGATCATCTAGTACAACCTATATGAAGACCCTGAGTACCAGAAGTGTTGAGTGAGTTACCCAAGATCTCACATAAATAACTGAGACCTAAATCTACATCCTTTGCCTCCAAATCCAGCACTCATCCCATGAGCTTTGCTGTCTTTATTTAACAAGGGGTAGAGATGGAACTGGGCTTGTGATCTCCTTGGTATAGTTGAGGGATCCTTAGCCAGAATGCATGGACTCCTGTGGGTCTAGTAAATAGATTTAATGACATCTTGATGGAGAAATTACATTCTTATTTTCATTATCCTCTGACTAAAGTTTGGTATTTCCTTCAATCATTTAAAAACATCATTCCGAGAAGGGAGTCCAGAGGTTTTACCAGACTGACAGAGGGGTCCATGGTATACACACAAAAAGTTAAGACTCTGGTTTAGGGAAATCATATACTGATGTGAGAAAACTGCCTCTACCAATAGAGGTCAGCACCTTCTACAAAAGAATCTTAGAAAGAGTTGCCTGGAAAACAAAGAGATTAAATGGCTTACATACAAACATTGGGCATCAGAGGCAGGGCTTGAATTCAAGTCTTTCTGTCCCAAGGCTTGCTTTCTATCCACTATGCCAACATGTTAAATCCAGGAGATTCAATGATATCACAATAATTGCTTTAAAAGATTTTACACTATATTTAGAGGGTGGAACAGAAAAAGGCATATACAAGTGCATATTAGGGTGTATTGGAGGCAAAGGAGAGATCCAAGCAAAATGCTTTAGAGAAATCCATGAGGGACAGGACATTTTCAGACTGAGGACCTTGGCATGGATCACAGAAAGCTTCATAAAGGAGGTGGCACCTAAGCTAAGCCTTCAAGGGAAAAATTAATCCTGAAAAGGGAAGGTGAGGAACAAGAAGAATGCAGATATAGGAAGCAGAGAGTTTGTGTGAGTGGCCAGAATGCCACAGAGGCTGGCGGTGCTTTGCCAAGTTCAGTGTGCAATCCAATTTGGTTGGAATATAGAGTCCATGAAGGGTGACAATGTGAAACCAAGTTGGAAAAGTAGGTTGGCACCATATGGAAGGTCTTAAATTCCATTGAAGGAGACCATATTTTATCCTCTGTGCAATAAGGGAACCCTTGAGGGTTATCACCCAGGCAGTGATAGGATAATACTTACAGCTTGGGAAGATTATTTGGGCAACTCTGTGAAGGTTAGATTGGAGAAAAGAGAAACAGGAAATAGAGAGGGCAGGATGGAGGCTATGAAAATTGTCAAGGCAAGAGATGTGCAGACCCTGAGCCAGGATGATGGCATAAATCCTATGATGCTAAGCCGAGCCCTCAAGCATGTTTTCAAACAGTGGCACTATATTACTTGTGCGGTTGGATTTTGTGAAGATGGCTTTGCCTGTTCAGAGCCATTTTTTGTTGTTTATTTTCTAGTTCTTTCCTATACCACAGAAGGTTGGCTTCCAGAGAGCTAAATTCCAGAGATTCAGACATTTCTGTTAAGGTTCATTCAACAAAGATTTATTGAACATCTGCTATGTTCCTAGAACATTTCACTATCTCCCCAGGACCTAGCACAGTGCCTAGAACCTAATAAGTGCTTAATAAATGTTTGCTGATTGATTCATTGCTTAGAAGGACAAAAATAGAAGTGAAAGATTGAATCCCTGACCTTCAGAATCTTAGTCAGGTGAAAACCTGACATTAATAAATAAAAGATAATTCACCAAGTGATTGGTAATCAAACTAGGACTCAAAGCCTTTAGGTTTAAGCACTATTTAGCTATGGCACCTTGAGCAAGATATTCTCTCTGAACCTTAATTTCCTTATTTGTATGATGTGGATGATAATATTTACACAACTGACCTATAGGATAGCTAAATCAAAAGAGTTGATGCTTATAAAGTGCATCACAAATGTCAATGGTGGACACCAAAAGTGGAGATACCATCATGAAGAACTTTTCCTTATCATTCTATATTCTTAGTAGGGATTCTTTTTTGAAAATATATTTTATCTTCAATTCACAGAACAAAACAAGCATTTCCATAACAGTACAATAAAAAGGAGATTGAAAATGAAACTGCAAATAGACCATATACAACTTTCTATTCCCTCCATGTATGCAACAGTTATCATGTAAATTTCATTTTTTTCTGCTTTTTTTTTCTTTCTTCCCTGCCCCCTGCCTTAGAGATGGCTACAAGTAAACACAAATATATGTGTGTGTGTGTGTGCAAAAATTGTTCTATACATACTTCTATTTATCAGTTCTTTCTCTGAATGCAGATAGCATCTTTCTTCATATGTCCTTTATTTTTAATTCATGTACTTATAATAACCAAATGACTTAGTCATTCAAAGTTGTTCTTAAAACAATATTGCTGTTACTGTATACAATGTTCTTTGGTTGTACTCACTTCACTCTTCACCATTTCATGCAAGTCTTTCCATCTTTTCTAAGACCATTAAGCTATTAATTCCTAATGGCACAGCAGTATTACACCACAATCATATACAACAACTTACCCTGCCATTCCCCAATTGATAGGGCTCTGCATAATTTCCAGTTCTTTGTTGCTATAAATATCACATTCACATTTGAAATTATAATTACTATTTGTGAATTTGTCTCCATCTTATTTTACTCATTATTTTTTCTCATTCTCTCTTTTTACCTTATCCCTTTTACCTTATCTCTTCCTCCCATTTCATCAAACCCTCTAGGAGATCCCCCATCCTTTTTCACACCCCCATCTCAATCCACACACCCCTCCAAAAGTCCTCTCCATCCTCTCCTCCCCCTTCTACAACCTTCTAAAACTCTACCCTCTACCCTGTCTCCATTTTCTCACCTCTCTACATGTTCAAAAGCTTTCTACACCCTTCCAGATATACATGTTGTTTCCTCTTCAACCCAGATGAGAGCAAAGTTTTAACATTATCAGCCCTCTACCCCCACCTGCTTCTTTTATATTAGTTCTTCCTTTCACACACCATTTTTATAAAATAAATGCTCCCTTTTACTTTTTGCTACCCAATTTTTTTTTAGAATCACCCCTTCATAAACAATTCAGTCCCAACCTTTCTTTCAAATTACCTTAGTAATGATGACAGTTTTAAGAATACTGATAACATTCTCGTATATGTATAAAGTAAACAGTTTGACCTTAATGAATGCCTTATATGTTTTCCTTATATTTCTTCTGGGTCTTCTATATTGAATTTTCCATTTCCAAGTTCTAGTCTTTTTATTACAAATACCTGAAGGTCTTTCAGTTTGTCAAATGACCATTTTTTTCATTCAGGATTATAATCTACTTTGCTGGGCAAGTTATTTTTGGACATAACCCCAGCTCTTTTGCCCTTTGAAATATGATATTCCAAGAACTATTGTCTTTTAAAGTAGAAGCTACTGTGTCTTGTGAAATCCTGATAGTATTTCCACAGTATTTAAATTGTTTTTTCATTGTTCCTTGCAATATTATCTCCTTAACCTGAGAGTTTTGAAACTTGGCTATGATATTCCTGAAATTTTTCCTCTTGGGATCTCTTTCAGGTAGTAAAAAATAGATTTTTTTTTCTATTTCTACTTTACCTTCTCATTCTAGAACTTCAGGGCAATTTTACTTAATAATGTCTTATAATGTTGTACCCAGATTCTTTTTTTGAGCATAACTATCAGGTAGCCCAACAATTCTTATATTGTCTCTACTCGATCTGTTCTCCAGATCATTTGTTTTTCTAATGAGATGTTTCAGATTCTCTTCTATTTTTTCTAATTTCATTATTTCTTGGTGCCTTCTAATGTCGTTTGATTCTTAGTATTCCATATTAGTAGAACTCTTAATAGTCTATACTCTTAACAAGTCCAAAGGAGTTTCCTGAAGCATATAGGTAAAGATTAAGTATTTTTCCAGAGTTACACAACTAGCAAATTATCAAATGTGGGTTGGACTAATTGACCTTTGAGATCCTCTCTAACTCCAAGGTTCTGTTGTCAGCATAACATAACATAGGATGTGTTGGAGGACAAGGGAAAGATTCAAAGATATTTACTACAGAAAAATTTCATGAAGGAGAGGCCTTTTTTGGTGGAGGGGAGTGGTACTGAGAGGAAATTTCTTAGAGGAGCTGTCACCTAAGCAAAGTCTTGGAGCAAAAGGAAGATCTGAAAGGTAGATATTAGCAAGGGAATGAATTCTAGACATAGGGCATAGATATTGTGAATGTGGAGAGGCAGGGGATGCTCTGCCAAATTTGGAAAATGAAAGTAAAGTTCTTTATAGTTGCTGGCTATAGCAATATGTGGTATAGTCATTGCTCTGGTTTTGTGGGTGAACCCTGAAATAGTACAGTGCGTCTTTTGTCAGAAATGATTCTCTTCGACCAGCTAAAAAAAGGAAGGTGAATACTAATTTAGACATTAGGAAAGAAAAGTGAAAATAGAAGCATTCAAAGGACTTCAAAAGATATAGTTGTACCATTATTGAAGTGGGGGACTTAGGGTTTAGTGTTTTATAGGGTAAACGAGCATACTGCATCCCACAAGACTGTCTCCTTGTAAACTTTCTCTCTAGGCACAAGACAACCTAGTAGGCATGCTCTCTGGAATGTATGTAGAAATTAACAAAAATTATTGCACCTTATCTCTCTCTCTCTCTCTCTCTCTCTCTCTCTCTCTCTCTCTCTCTCTCTCTCTCTCTCTCT
>NW_027185698.1:31876782-31877353 GCF_028583685.1 Petaurus breviceps papuanus
TCTCTCTCTCTCTCTCTCTCTCTCTCTCTCTCTCTCTCTCTCTCTCTTTATCTGACTCACCCTCCCATTTTTCTCCCATGGACTGGCTCCCATCTTAATCTCATGCCCTATAATTTATAGGATTAGACAAAATCATTGTTAATAGCCAAATGATCAAAAGAATCAGGTAGCATAAAAAAACCACAGATAGACATTAAGCAATATAGAGCAACCTACAATAGCAACTACATCCTTCCTCCTCAACCTTCCTTCCAGCTGCTCTATGGATGCTACTGACCTAAAATAATTGAGATTTTGAACCTAGATGAAAGTGATCCAAGTGCTATAGTCTAGGGAACTGGGGGAAGAGGGAGAAAGGGGGTAGGATTCTAGAAGTATCTGTAGAGATATCTCTCTCTCCCTCTCTGTCTCTCTCCCCCTCTTCTCTTCTCCCTTTCTTACCTTACCTCCCTCTCTATCACTCCTTACCACTGCTGGCTCCGATCTAGTCCCAGGTTATCTTTCTTGGTGCCAACCAGGAATATATCATCATCATCATCATCATCATCATCATCATCATCATCATCATCAT
>NW_027185698.1:31877363-31889031 GCF_028583685.1 Petaurus breviceps papuanus
ATCATCATCATCATCATCATCATCATCATCATCATCATCATCATCATCATCATCATCATCATTTCATGTGTATATAATACTTTATTGAGAAGGAACATAGCCTCGCTGCTAGAACACTGTGCTCCTTCTAGGAGGCCTGGATTCAAGTCCCTCTTCTAACATACACTGGCTTAGTGAACCACACAGCACTCCATGCAGCTGCCCAAGATTATATACTGCAGAGAATATTCTGATCTGAATTGACAGGGGTGGAGGTGGGGGCAAGGATGCTTTCTAACCTGGGGGCTCATTACACTAATTATATCACATGTCTAATTCCTATCCTTAATGATATTTCAGATTTTAAAGGGTGTTTACCTTCTCCCAAAGAAAGGCCTCATGGAGTGATGGAGAAAGAGATCACTCTGGGACTGACAACAGAGTTGAATTCCTCTTCTGACATATACTGATTTTGTGACCCTGGTCAAATCATTGAACTTCCCATTCCCAAAGAAACAAACTCTCCAAATTTATAAGTGGCAGGTATAGAAAGTGAGCTTAGTAGAAGAAGGATCATCATCTGGTATATTGATGAAATCTCAGGTATGGTGAAAAAGAAAAAAGAAAAAAATTTCCTCACAGCTACTCTGTTAGGTAGGTAATACAAATGCCAGTGTTCCCATTTTACAGATGAGCACGCTCAGGGCCAGAAAAATGAAATCACTTTCCTAAGGTCACATAGCTAGTATGGTCCAGAATGAGAAGTGAAATTTTGGCATTTGGATTCCAATTCTTTCTTGCTTGCAAGATTATACCACAGGAAATAATTAGGGGAGGGGAAGGGGGGACAAAAACAACAAAACACTTCCCTCCTTCTCCCACAGACAGAAACAAAAATAAGGGAGGAGAAAGGGGGGGGGGGGCTTGGTTGTTTTTGTTTTGTTTTAAAGCTAAATCTTTATTTGAATAAGCAAAAGTGATAGACAGGCCCCAGGACAATTATTTGCATCAGTAAAAGCCTGGAATAGGTTGGTCAGGATAAGCAAAAGGTGTTTAATTGCTACAGTCAGCAAAGAGGGACACCCTGGTGAAAAGGGAACACAGGTTCTGGGCTAGTCTATTCCCTAAATTAAAAAAATCATTTTAACTTGGTGACATTCAGCATGGACAGCATAAGGATTATGAATTCCATTAATATTTGTCCCTCAGATAGAAGAACAATTGGAGAAAAATTACATTCTGGTGAGCCCATTTGAAATGGATGAGAGTTGAACAGTAAATAATGAAGAAGAATGTAGACAGATACAGAAAAGGACTTGGACCATTTTGCAGCTAATAGGTGCCACTGACAGTTCATTACTGATAAATGTAGAATAATGACGGCCTTAATGAGTCTTTTCACGCACATATTCATCATACCAAAGGAGAAAGAGGTAAAACAAAAAAAAATTCTCGGAAGAGCATTCATGTGATATGAAAAAGGAGGCAAATTTCACACCATGCCCAAATCCTGTAGGCTTTGCAGAATAGGAGAGTGGAAAGGACCTTTTCTCCCTGTGACTAAAAATTCATATTAAAAAAATTCTATCAGTGGAGAAAAGGATATCAAATAGGTCTTTAAAACCCACCTGCCTTTTCCTCTGAATGTTCTCATCCAAACCCCAAATGCCATCCTTCCTTAGAACAGTTCTTTTCATTCACTGACTGAAATGATATCCATTGAAAATGTCTATAGTATTCAGTCTCCTATGTTTGACTTTCGGAATATGATGATGAAAGAAGACACAGTTTCAGTCCTGAGGAAGCTTGAACTCTAGTAAAGTCTAAGGAATGTTTAGTAGAGAGAGCACAGGTTCTGGATTCTGGAAAGACTTAGATTTGAATTCCTCATTGTCTCCAAATCTCATCTTTCTTAGCTGTGAAATGGGCATAATACCTCTATCTCCCATCTCATATGATTTTTATGAAGAAAGTGATCTTTGAACCTTCAATTACTGTGGAAATTTGAATTATTGTTATTTGCAGAAAGAGGTATGTGAAGAATTGAAATGTAAATTTGAATGTGATATTGCATAGGAAAGGTCAATCAGAAAGGGATGAGTCCGAAAAAAGATATGAAGGCAGGATCACTTCTGGTTGAGCATATCAGACACAGACATCATAAAGGAGGAAAATCTTGAGTGAATTAGTAAATGAAAAAAATTACTAAGTATTAGCATGAACAAAGCCCTATGCTAAGTACTAATAGACACAGAGAGAAAAATAATAGTCTCTATTCTCATGGAGCCCTCATACTGAGGGAGATCATGCATCTAGAGGGTTTCTGCTGCAGGTCAGATATCTCTTCTTTGGGGATCTGCAACATGTATCTCTCCAGGTAGACAACCTGAGAAGCCTATTTCCCAGAGAATTACAATGACTGGTAAGGGAAGTACCTGGGAGAAGGAGCATGCATAGACATTCCTTAACTGGTCCCAATTGGCTAACCACATGTTGAAGGGGAGGCTCTTTGATTGGCAGCAGACACATTCCCAAAGGTCCTTCATTTTCAACTATAGTCTTTGTCTCAGTGCTCTTGGGGGAGCTACCAGTGAAGAGAGTAGTCAATGGCCCTGTGGGTTTAAAAGGTCTAGAGACTTCCTTGACATCCTGTCATTCCAGATTCAAGTTTGTAGCCATCATTACCATTGATATCCACTGGGTATGAAGAAATTGGAGTCTTCCTTGGCATTTCAATGTCCCTCACTCCACATTTGCAACCAGTGTAGCTTGGATGCCTTAAGGAGCAAGGAGTAACCTTCAAAAATGACCTTCAGGACCCCAGTCCAGTGGGAGCTGACACAAAGACTTATGCAGCTACAGTGCCACCTCTGGAAGTGAACTGGGAGTGGGTATGAGGGGAAAATGCTATGGAAAAACTAAGCTAAATTTAGCTCTTTTTCCCTGAAGACTGTAGTAATATGGGGAAGAGTATGCCTCTTAGGTATTGGGATAGTGGGGATATTTTTGGTTTGTTCTTGATATATCTTCTTGATATTAAGTGATATTAAGTACTAATTGTTGAACCCCTAACAAATAAGGGAAATAGCCAAGGCAGGGCTTGAACTAATGGTAGTAGAGAAGAAACATTTATAAACCCTTCAGAGTACGGTAGCACTTGGAGAGGGTAGACAGGCCTAGTCCTGAAAGTGGGGCCATTCATCACACAGCAATAAAATCCTATCAGGTTCTAATGTGGGGTCATTTTATTGTGCCAAGGATTTTGGTAACAAGAACTTTCTTTTCTGGATCTTCAGTGACTTTTTCTACATAGCCTGCAGAAGTAGTTGTCGGTCTATGTGATAATTGCATAGGAGAGGTCATACAGGGGCTGCTTTCTGGTATGATAGTTGAAAGAGATGGGCCAGAAGCAGATCTTGTGGGTATTACCATTCTTGGGGCTCTTGTCCTTACCTGTTTCCAGTGGCAACTGGTGAGCAGTTGGTATAAGTCTGAGAGGAAGATGGGCCCCCTTCTCCACAGTGAAGACTACTCAGTGAAGGCTATGGGTCTTTGGCTAGAGAGATGGTCCGTTGTTTGGGAGTGGAAGTGTGTAGGGGGAACTGCTATTCCCAAGGTTCTTGGTTTTAGGGTGCTATCTTCATCAGGGTCTGAGGGAAGGTGGTGGCCTAAATGGTGGCTGTTGAGTTGTATCATGAAGAGAGAGAGAAAGATGTCCACAGGTTGTGCCACTGGGAAACTGCTGCCAGAATGGGCTAGGCAGGTCCCTCAGTTGATGGGCTGGAAAGATCATTCAGCCCCTGGAATCTTCACAATGTGCAGTCTCTGCTGTCCAGGGTGATCTGCTGAACATCCTGGACCTTCTCTTCAATGGGTAGCTGGTGTCTTCACCCCATTCAGTCTTTCTCATAGCTAGTTACTTCCCTTTTGTCAGCTGGAGGGTAATGAGGGGTTTTTTTTCTTTTCTTTTTTTTTGGAGGGCTAAAGTGCTACTGTGTTCTTTCAGCAAAAGGAATGATCCTTTATTTAGGGAGAAACCACTAGGGACCCAGTTCTGAAGTTTGTCACCTCCAGGTAAGAGGTGAGAGAGGTTTAGCCTTGCCTACTCACCAAGCCTTTCTGGTTCACATGTGGTTTTCCTCCTTAATTCATCATAGGTACCTCTAAGTGCACATCCCAGAATCCTGCTAGGTTTTAAACAGAAAAGTATCTGGGGACAAAGGTATTAAAATTGCCCTGAGACAAGTTCATTGTCTTTCTGGCCTTTTCATATTTAGTCATTGCTGTTCAGTCCCATCTGACTCATCGTGACCTCTTGGGGTTTTCCTGGCAAAGATACTGTAGTGGTTTGTCATTTCTCCAGATCATTTTACAGATGAGGAAACTAAGGCAAACTAAGGGTTAAATGACTTGCCCAGGGCCACACTGCTAGTATCTGAGACCAAATTTAAACATCTTCATGACTTCAGACCCTTCCTGACTTCTGCTAAAACCTCTGGACCTGCTTCTTTTGAATCCTGAAAGGGTTTTTATTTTTGCCCCTTCAACCTATTACACAATAGTCAGGTTCCTCCTTGGAAGATCTGCATTCAAATCTGGCCTCAGATTTGACTAGCTGCTTGACACTGGGCAAGTCATTTAATACTTATTTGCCTCAGTTCCTCATCTGTAAGATGAGATTATGTGTGTGTTGTCCTTTGTTCTTGAAGAGGACTATGGCATCAGGGAGATGACATGACTTGCAGTTGCCTTTGATTTGATTGAGGGAGAGCTGTGCAAGGTCACCAGCCTTACTTTCTCCTCCAGAGTCATCTGGGTCCAGTGGCCAAATATTCATCAGAATGATTGGAGATGGCCCAGGATGCAATGGGAGACCCTGGCCCTTTTAGGTTAAAGTCTTTTCAGGTTCTCACTTCGAGTGAGGTAATGCCCATTCAGTGAATAGGCCTCTTTAAGAAGTGAGTCAAGGGATGGCCACTTTAATTAAAAGAAAATAGGAAGAAAAAAATCAAACTGGGAAGAAAATGAAGACACACTTGAGAAAGAATGGCAAGTTACTTTAGTATCTTTGCTGAGAAAATGCCAGGGTTTTTTTGTCCATGAGGTCACATAGAGTATGACAATACTGAAAGACTGAACAACAACACTAAAACCTCTGGACATCCTTGGATGCAGAATTCTTCCTTTGCCTCTGAAGAAGTTTCCCTTTTAGATTCCAATGCTTCTGTTTTTGCCCTTTCACCCTATGACCCAATAGTTAGTGTCCCACTAAATTTGCTTTTTTTCCAGGCTAAACATCATTTCCTTGGATCAGCCTCATTGAATGTAGATTCCACACCACCTGACCTTTTGAGAGTCTTCTTCTATTCTTCTGTCTTGTTTATATGTATGGTTTATATGCAGATGAATATTTTCCAAATTTTGAGGAATCTTGTCCTCAAAGCAAGTATAAAAACCAGATACACCCTCAGCCACCAATATATTGTTTGTATATTGAGCTAATGCAATCTATGCATAAAATTCTTATTTCAGCCTAGCACCTGCTTAAATTATTACAACCTCAATTAGTAAGAGGTTTGTTGTTGTTTTTTCCAGTTATTTTATCCATTTTGCAGAAAGACAAGGTTTGGGTTTTCACTTTGTTGGGGGGGGGAAGGTGTATTTATTTATCTATTTGTTTATTTGTTTTTTTATGTATTTACTTTTGTTGCCCTTCTTTCTTCAAATGCTTTACTCTTTTTGGAAAAAAACATGCTAAGCAGAGAATGCTGGTATAAAAGAAGGCATGTTAGCACCATGGAGAGCGCCAGTAGCCTGGCCTAGGGCTCCCTTACCCTGAACAAATCATGTTCACAATGAGTTCATGAGACAGGATTCTTTCACTGAATGTTACCTTATGTTACCAAACCATATGGCTCCCCTTGCTCCTTTCCTCTCTGGAGTTTTAATTTCCAAACCAGATGCAGTGCCACAATTATGTTTTACTTTATTTTATGCATCCTGCTGTGGAGACACAGAGGCTCACAGTAATTAAATGTCTACTTGGTGAATGGCAAGGAAAACTCTATACTCTATACTATTCCATTTGTTAGAATAAAGCAAGGGAGAAAACAAGATTTTAGTATCTCTAACAGACCTCTTTTCACCAGGGTATGATGCCATAAGATAGGAATATATAATTGGAATACATATTTAGGCATTAAAAGAAGCCCTACACAATAAGCTATATAGATACTATAATAAAATGAACAAGTAAACACCATATATTATATAAACATATACATATATACATGTGTGCCCATATGTGAATATTTGTATATAGTAAAATAACTTGGCCAAGGTCAACTGGTTAGTATATGAATTTGAACTCTAGATCTAAAATATGTAGTATGTGAATATGTCCAAACAACTATGCATAGAGACATTCAAATACTTGCTTCTATGATGAAGATCACGTCTATCCATGCCTTCTCATCTTGTACAACTCCATTAAATCTTCTAAAGAAGGTCTATTTTAAGTACTTGGGACCTTCCTCCAAATATATTAATATTGTACAGATACCACCAAAGGAAATCAGTTTTGTTCATGACTAGCCCATCTTCTTCCCTGGCCATATGTTTCTTTGATGATATCCTTTAAACCTCTTTTCCTGTAAATCATTTATTAATACTGAACTACAGATGACTCGGGGTTGTCATGCTCTATTCCATTGCCCTGTGGGTGTTTAAAATGTTTAATTCTTTGGAGACTGTAGTATTCCATTACCTCCAGCCATAGAGCACTGAGAGAATATTAACGTTGAGAAGATGGACCTTTGTTTAAGAGAGAAGCTTGGGGTCATTAAAAACACTGCACAATTTTCTGAAAATAGCCTGCTCTACTCTTGTTCAAGACCAGCAATGTCTATCAAAGATATTTGTACTGACAGACTAACTCTATGGAATCTATCCAAATGCATATCATTGTTTATACAATAGGCTTTCTTTATCCACTTGACTTTTTTCTATGTGGAGAGTAAGTGAAACTCTTTTAAGTGATGATAGATTTATATAGGAGCTTCTGCAGCATATTGGAGCTTAATGCAAATGACACATTATTGTCCAATAAAAGGGTAAGTGAAGGACCTCTAGGGTATTCATTGTGGTACAGTATATGAAGACTGACTCTGGAATAAAATGACATGATTTCAAATCCTACCTCCAATGCTTACTAACTGAGTGGCTTTGGGCAACTCATTTAATTTCTTCAGCTTCTTCATCTGCAAAATAATTTCATTGCACCAAATGTCATCTGAGTTCCCTTCTAGCTCTAGAGGTGTGATCCCATGATCTTCAACAGAGCTGTTGAGGATCTTAGATGTTATCCAATACAACCCCTTTGTTTGCAGATGAGAAAATACACAGATAAATGACTTGTCCAAGATCAACACTAGCAGTAAATAATAGCATCAAGGTTTGAACTGAATTTTTTTACATCAAATCCTGCTCTTTCCACTCCACCAAGATGCCTTCCACAGATTCAATTCAATTCAATTCAAAGAAACCATGAAGAATACTGAGAAACATGGGAAGACTTAATTACACTGTTATAGAATGTTACGGACAGAACCAAGAAAGCAATACACATATTGACTACAAAAACATAAATGGAAACATCAATGAAATTAAACTGAACTCTGAGAAGTTATATGATTATAAAGACCAAAATATGTAGACAATAAAGTTAGATAGAGAGAGAGATAAATAGAGACAAAGACAGAAACATAGAATAGCGGATGGAGTGCTGAGCCTAGAGTCAAGAAAATCCGAGTTCAAATCCAGTTTTAGATACTTACTAGCTATGAGGCTGTCTGCAATTCATTTAACCTCTGTCCTCCTCAGTTTCCTCAATTATAAAATGGGGGTCATAATAATGCTTACCTCCCAAGGGTAATTGTGAGGATCAAATGATATATTTGTAAAGCTTTTAGCACAGTGCCTGACACCAGTAGGTGCTTAATAAATGCTTCCACTTCCTTCCAAATTTCACTCTGGAGAAGAGATCAGAAAAGACATCTCTCTCTCTCTCTCTCTCTTTCAGGAATAAAGGCTGACTGCTTAGGAAATGAGAGAAAGGGCAGTTTCTGAAATTAATATGAGATAAAAATTAAAGGTATCAGTAAAATTTGTTTTATGAAAGGGAAATAAAAGAAAAAATATAACTCAGCATGCACTTACTATATGAAAGATCTTATATTTAGTGATAGGAATACAAAGATAAAAAGCAGCCCAGCTTCTGCCTTCTGAGAGCTTACTGCATGACAAGGGAAATTTAAGAGATACACACTTGTTCTTCTTTCTTGTCCTTTGTTTTCAAAAGAGAACCAATGACATCACAGGGAGATGTCATGACTTATACATATGGCAAAGTTGCACAAAGTCATCAACCCTCTCTCTCCCCCAGAGTCATCAAAGTCCAATGGAAGGACAAAAGTCAGGACAACTGGTGGTAGCCTGGGATGCAATGGATGACCTTGGCATCTTCAATGTCTGACCAAGGTCTAAGCATTCCACAGCACGTGCTTCAGCCACCTTCATGGACATTGGAACAAATAGTTCTTGTCCACCAATGCCACCAGAGGAAATCTTCACATACTTGGAGTGGACATCCTCTTAAATCACCTACAGGTTTGAGGCATGTTGGTAACCCTCAACATGGTTTAGACCATCTGCCCAGATGGTTTTTTGCCAGGGTGTGGTCACTGTGTTTGCTACAGCTTCTTGGAGCCACAAGTGAGAGTTAGATGACTCAGGCAGACACCAAAGGTGGGCAAGCAGCACTGAAGAGGGATTGGCAACCCCTCATACCAGAGATGCTAGTCCTCCTGAACACCCTATACGCTTAAGTATGGCATGAAACAGAAAGCAGTAAAGGTAAGTTTTATTCTGAAAATGATGGTGCATATTTCTTTTCAATGCTGTCACCACATAGTGTGGGAGCTAGGTATTCAAATTAATCAGTATGTGGCATTTGGCAGGTATTGTATTTCAGCGAATTCTATTAAAGTTGATAAAAGTTAATGGATGAAACATTTTCCCCCCACTTGTCTTCAACAATCCATTTCCCAAGTTTTTTTTTTCCTTGCTCCTACCAAAAACAAGTGTTGTGGGCATTGAAATGTCATTTATTTCAACCCCTTACTTTACTTATAAGGAAAGTAAGGAACCAAGAGGTAAAATGATTGGCCCAAAGTCCAAAAGGTGACACAGCTATGACTCAAACACATGTCTTAATGATAAATCTGCTGTGCATTCATAACAACATTCTGTTTCCTCATTCCCAGTTATTGAATCTAACGTATTTTTCCATCCCCTTTGAGCCTTCTCATGTGGCAAAATTCCAAATCCCATTAAACAAGTGTCTGTGCTTTATCTAAGTCCTTTGCTTCTTTCCCCTTCAGATAATGATCTGTGTTTTTTTTTCTTTGATAATTTCTTCCTAACTCACTGAATGCCTTTGGAAAAATCACTTCCCCTCTACAAAGTTTATATGGGAGATGGGGGAGAGGGATCATACTCTAATTATTTCTAGGATCCTTTATGGTTTTAATATTCTGTGTTCTGTGTTCTATGTTGTAATGTCTAGGTTTAATGTTCTCTGCTCTATGCTGTAACATATTTCCCAGTCCTATAAATATTTTATGTTCTATGACTAGTAGGTCATATTGCCTAATGGATAAGGTTCCCGCTCACATCTCTTCATGGACCTCTCTGTCAAAGGCAGACTAATGGTGTATGTATAAATTATGACAAGAGTAGATTCAGAAAACCTGGGTTCAAATTCAGGTTTTTCCACTGATTATCTGTGTGACCAGAAGAAAATTACTTAAACGTTCATTCTCCTTTTCCTCCATTGTAAAAATAAATAAATAAATAAATAATTGGATTAGACTGGCTCAAGGACTCTTAACCTTAACCAAAGGGTCTAGAGATAAATTCCAGGGTGTCTTGTTTCAATTAGTGGTTCCCCTTATAATCCTATATATTGTATTTTATGCATTTACCAGCTACTATTCCTGACTTCATTTTAAGTGCATTTCTATTTCCTCAATCACATATTGGGTGTCAAGTTGTTAGAGACCAAATGGGAGCAGTCCATTGTCACTGATGATGAGAACAATTCTAGAAATTCTGGCAGATCCATTACATTTCTTTCCATTTATTTGTCGTCTTCTTTCCTGTTCCACTCATAAATATTCTTTAGGTATTCTGGCTCAATTTATTAGTTATTCTGCCATGCAAAACTCAGCAAGGGTACTTTAAAGTGAGATTACCAAGTTGCTCAGGAAATTCTGTTTCTTGTTTTCTTTAGATACATAATAAAATTAACTCTGCCAAATTTGGCACTTGACTTGCTGAGGAAAACCCATGAGACTAACTTCAATCTGATTGCTATTTCTTTATGTCCTCTGGTTTAATGTGTATCAAGAATTTCAATATTTATGCAGTTCTATTCCTTCTGTTTTTTAACAAAGAGATCACATTGAGAGTACCAATAGCTAAATTATTGTGTGGTTCTTAGCATTTCAGCTAGCCAAAAACTTTTGACAATTTCATAAAATCAATCAATCAACAAGTACATATTAAATCCTCTTCAGAGTCCAAATGGAAATGGGGTTTTCTATGTATGGTGAGGTCCTCTGGAAGTTCCTGTTTCTGGATGATATTTGCTGATTGGATCAAACCCTGGAGTACTACAGGGCCTCCTCAATGAGATCCACAGTCACTCAGAAGTTATCAATTTAGTAACTGACGTGGGGGGGGGGGGGGTGGAGGGAAGAAAAATGTTTAAAGTGACCCGTTTGTTTAAACAATGAATTCTTCCATGAATTTAGATTTTTAAAAGATACATACAAGAGATAGAATAATAGGGTAGATAACTAAAGACAAATTTAAAAGGGTTCCAAAACTATTAATGTTATCAGGGTGACTAACTTCAAAGATGAGCTGAAGTTTTCAGTAGATACTAAAGACAAAAAGATTTATTTAAATAAAAGGTTGAAATTACAAGAGGAAGATGAATGAAGTCTTTGGAAGATGATAAAGGAATAAGTAGAAAAGGTGGAATTATTTAACCATATTTTGATTTTGTTTTCTCTACTAATAAAGGATGGTCTGTAGAATGAGTATAGGACAAAAGGGTTTGGAAGGGAATTAAGATTTCATGTAATGAAGAGATATTAAGAGTATCTGGCTGCTCTTTATGGAGGTGAAGTGAGTAGGTGGCACACAAATACAATGTTGGACCTGGAGAAAGAAAGACCTGAGTTTTAATCCTGCCTCAGACACTCATTTAGCTTTGTGACCCTAGGCAAATCACTTAACCTCTTTCATCCCTGGTTTCCTCATCTGAAAAAATGGAAACAATAATAATTCTTCCCTCATAGGGTTGTTGGGAGATAAGACTTACAAGTGCTTTGCAAGCTTTAAAACTCTTTCTCTCTGGGAAAGCTAGGTGGCACAGTGAATAGAACACTGGCCCTGGAGTCAGGAGGACTGAGTTAAAATCCAGCCTCAGACATTTAACACTTACTAGCTGTGTGGCCTTGGGCAAGTCACTTAACCCCAAATGCTCTGCCTTCCCCCCTCCAAAAAGCAAAATAAAAAACCAAAAAAAAGAAATCTCTCTCTCTCTCTCTCTCTCTCTCTC
>NW_027185698.1:31889131-31905700 GCF_028583685.1 Petaurus breviceps papuanus
CTCTCTCTCTCTCTCTCTCTCTCTCTCTCTCTCTCTCCCCCTCTCCATATATACACATATATATGTGTGTGTATATATATATATATATATATCGATGGGTAGATATGTGTGTATGCATTATTTTGTGTATATATATGTCCTAGATCAGTTACTTTTCCAAGATAGTCTGTATCACAGAAGGATAAAAGCACTTGAACATACAATTACTAAAACATTGTCAATGATCTTTGTGGAAACGGTGAATAAAAGTGTTTCCTCAGGATTGAAGATGAGCAAACTTATTGATTTTCAAAAAGTTTAAGAATATAAATACTTTAAAATATAGATTGAGTTTAACATGAATACCAGGTAAATTTTTAGAAGATAATTTTAAAGA
Source organism: Petaurus breviceps papuanus (assembly GCF_028583685.1). NCBI lineage: Eukaryota > Metazoa > Chordata > Mammalia > Diprotodontia > Petauridae > Petaurus > Petaurus breviceps. The sequence continues at coordinate 31,889,508 of NW_027185698.1, forward strand.
AATGTTCTATGAGTGCCCAAAAAGAAGGACATGATTTCTTAGAACCAGCATAGGTTCATCAGAAATCAATAACATCAGAAAAATTTAATTCCTTTTTTGGGACAGCCGATGGAATTTCTAAGAACCAGGGGGAAAAAAGCCATTTTGACTGATCAGAAAGTAATCTGAAGGCAAATGATACATGGTTGGTTGGTTGTTGTCCTTCACTCATCATTATGATGGGGGTCAAAATACAATGTGTCTCTAATTCATTGTTGTGAAGCTGATGATCATAGTTGTGAGCTGATCCAACCATTCTGGAGAACAATCTGGAACTATGACCAAAGGGCTAAAAAATGTGCATACCCTTTGGCTCAGCAATACCACTGCTAGTCTGTATCCCAAAGAGATCATAAAAATGGGAAAAGGACCCACATGTACAAAAATATTTATAGCAGCTCTTTGTGTGGTGTCCAAGAACTGGAAATTGAGGGGATGCCCACCATTAATTGGGAATGACTGAATAATTTGTGGCACAGAAATGTAATGGAATACTATTATGCTATGAGAAATGATGACAGGCAGACTTCAGAAAAATCTGGAAAGACTTATATGAACTGATGATGAGTGAAGTGAGCAGAACCAGGAATACATTGTACACAGTAATAGCCATAATGTGTGCTGACTGACTTTGACAGATTTAGTCCTTCTTAGCAATGCAAGCATCTAAAACAATTCCAAAGGACTCATGATGGAAAATGTCATTCACACCCAGAAAAACAAATATGGAGCCTGAATGCAGAGTGAAACCGACTATTTTCTTTTTTTATTTTGTTTTTTTTTCTTTCTTTCTCATAGCTCCTCCCATTTGTTCTCATTCTTCTATACAACATGATGTGAAAATTAGAAAAATTTCTAATGTGAAAATGTTTAATAGGAATATATATATGTAGAGCCTGTATCAGATTACATACCATCTTGGGGTGGGAGGGGATGGAGAGAAAATTTAAAACTTATGGAAGTGAATGTTGAAAACTAAAAATAAATAAATTAATGTAAAAAAAATACAATGCATCTGACTATGGCTGATCAGACCAATATGAGCTCGGAATGCTCTACCATAGGTCCAGCACAAATAGTCCACCTGAACATTTGGAGTAGAGATGTCTTTAAATTTGTATATTTTGCAATTCTGCTTTGCTCATTAAAGCACAGCACCTTCTTTGAGCTGGGCACACCATGCAGAATGGGCCTATACTGTCTTCCATGCCATACAGTCAATTCCAAAGTTCTTCAGAGAGACCTGAAAGTGTCCTTGTATCTCTTTTTCTTATCTCCATGTGATCATTGAACTTGTGTGAACTCTCCCTAAAATAGTCTTTTAGGCAAACATATGTTTGACCTTCAAACATGACCAGCCCATCAGAGTTGTACTCTCTGCAATAGAGTTTGAATGCTTGGCAATTTAGCTTGAGAAAGGATTTCAGTGTCTGGTACCTTATTTTTCCCAGGTGATCTTCAGAATCTTCATAAGATAATTCAAATGGAAGATATTCAGTTTCCTAGCATGACACTGGTATACTGTCCAGTTTTCACAGGTATACAACAATGAGGTCAGCACAATGGCTCTGTAGACCTTCAGTTTGGTAGTCAAGCTAATAACTCTTCTCCCCCACACTTTTTTAGAGCCTCCCAAACACTGAGCTAGCTCTGACAATGTACACATCAACCTCTTCTTTTTTGTGTACATCCCTGAAAAATATACTGCCAAGGTAAGTGAACACTTTCACAGCAATCAAAATCTCTCCATTTGCAGTGAATAATGATTCCATGGGTGGATGGTGCAGTGCTGGTTAGTAGAGAACCTCTTTTTTCTTATTGTTAATTGTTAGGTCAAAATTAGCACAAGTGAATCAATATAAACTTTTTTGCATCTCAGCCTCAGGCTTCATTGAGTGCATAATCATCCATGAGCAAAAAGCCTCACACCAACTCTCCCTCCACTTTAGTCTTGGTTTGTTGCCATTTCAAGTTAGATAATTTACCATCAGATGCTATTTTTGTTCTTGTTGAAGGAGTCTGACAACATTGTTGAAAATATCATGCTAAAAAGCATGGGAGTAAGTAAGGAGTCCTGCTTCACTCCATTGGTGTAATGCTAAGCAAAGGCAACTTCTCAAGGTTCAAAATACCAGCATAGCTGCTCTCCATTTTATTCAGTGACAAATTAAGAACAGAGAAAATCAAAATATAGCATAATTCAAAATACAGCATTCACCAAGTGTAATTCAATAATTTCAAGTACTACTCTACCCCTGGGCAATACATTCATTTAGTCAATCACAAAGATCACAAAGTCCCTCTTCTCAAATGGAGATTAGTTTCCAATCATAAGCAAAGTACATTCATTTGGTCAGTAATGGAGCATAAAAAAGTCAAAAGTTTCTCACCCTTAGATCACAACTGAATAGGCCACCATCCCAGAGTTACAACAAGCTTAAGATATCTTCACAGCATTTAATCCCCAAAGAGAGGTCTTTTTTTCATCTTGACCCAAGAAAAGTTCTCAGAAATCTCTGTTCCTGGGGAGACAAAGCTTAACAAGACCATAAGATACATTGTCAGTGTCCTCATTAAGTCATCCTCTGTCTGTGAACAGTCCTAGGACCCCTAAAAACATCAGCAAGACCCTCTTACAGGATTTCTGTAAATATACAACAAGAAAATCCTTCTTCAGGGCTTCTGAACTAACGGCAAGTTTCCAGGACCTCTGCAACAACAGTACTACACTTAACCAGTGGACGCAATTCACTTTCTGTCTGCAGAACAGTCCCAGGAGCTCTGAACCAACAGCAAGTTTCCAAGACCTCTGCAACAACAGCACTGTCCTTCACCAATGGATGAATCTGGAAAAACAACATCAAAACAGACAGACAAAGTACCAGCATCACAGCCATGTCTCCTCAGTCCTTGTCAGCTCTGGGTGGCAGCTCTCAAAAGTCCTGGGCAACTTGAACTGGGCCTCAGCAATCCACTCCATCTCTCTGCCTCCACGATTCTGCTTCCAAAAAATTCTGCCTCTCTTCCTCTGCTTGTGCCTCTCTAAATCCACATCACCAGCTCCTCCCAGTTCCGCCCTCTCTTTTCATGTCAACAAGTCCATCCCACAAGGGGGATTCACAAGCTCTGGGTTTTAACACAATCAATCTGAAAACCAAGCCAATACAGGGGGATCTTTAAATTCCATTACTATTACAATTGGTGACTGGGAAAGTATGAGAGCATCATCCATTATCCAGAACCCTTGCAAACATGTCATCATGAAACTGACACACAATACTGATGAACTTCTCTGGGCAATCAAATTTTGCCGTGCTTTCCCACAAGTTCTCACAACTGACAGTATCAAAGGCCTTGATAAGAAGGACAAATATTGTGCAGAGACCTCTGTTCTGCTCTTGGCATTTCTCCTGGAGATTTCAGGCAGCAAACACCCTGTTAACCATTCCTTGGCCCCTTCTGAAATCACACTGGATCCTGAGTAGATCCAGTTGAAGAATCGGCTTACAAGGAGGATTCTAGCAAGAATCTTGCTGCCAATGACTAAGAGAGAATGCCCTGTGGGTATCACAGAACAATCTATTTCCTTTACCTTTTTAGAGATGGACAATGGAGGCATCATGGAACTCCTGGGGGATAACTTTCTCTTGCCATATAAACTGAAAATTTTCTGTTATCTTTTATACAAGCAGTAGACTCCCTGCCTTTTAAATTTTAATTGGACTAGAATTAGCACCAGGTGCTTTGCCACATGTGAGAGCCTAGTGGCATTCAAAATGTCTTCTTCAGTTGGAAATTTGGCTGACTTCAACTTGAGGTGTACAGTCAGTGACTTTAGCATTAGCTGATGATGATCTGATGAGAGCACTATGGAAGTGTTCAGCCTGACTCTCTGTGATCATGTTCTTAACACTAATCATTATGGTTCCAAAGCACTGAGCAGCTGAGATGTACCATATATCTTTAGTCCACTAATAGTCTTCAGGTCATCAAAAAAAGTACTTTGGATTGTTACTATCAGGGTAAAACTGAATTTCATAGGCCTTCTTACTGAGCCAAGAGGCCTGCATCTCTCTAAGTTTTGTTTGCACTTTACTTTTGTTGGGATTAAATGCTGCCTTTTTAGAGATGGATGAAGTATCCTGCTGGTAAACCCTGTGGAGTTCTCGTTTTTTCTTTAGCAGCTTCTGAATTTCTCCATCATTTTTGTCAAACCAGTTGTGATGCTTGTGAGTGTTCTGGTCCAAATGAGTCAGTGTGATGTTGCATACAAAATCTCTGAAAGCTACCCACTCTTTTTCTGCAAATAATACATAATAATCTTGGAAAGGTAGATTGGAGCCAAGCTTGGAAGGGTCTCAAATACCAAACAGAGAAATTTGTATTTAATCTTAGAGAGAATGGAAAGTCACTGGAATATATGGGGCAGTGATATGGTTAGAGCTGTATTCTAACAACACCATTTTGGCACTTGTGTGGAGAATGGATTGGAGAGTCATAAATTCATTTGCACAGTTCAAGAACCAAGTAGGACCATCCAAGTCAACTTAAGCATCAGCCCACTTTGAAAAATAATTATCAATAGTAAAAATCTGATTAACCCCAATCTGTAGTAAATTTTCTGATAGTAAATATGATATTGGTATTTAGCATCTGAAGATTTAGTAAGTCAGACTCTGACACTAGTGTATGGCATCAATCAAGTCACTTAATCTCTCAAAGACTTACTTTCTTAATCTGTAATAGTGTAAAATTTACACTATCAACCCCAGGAGTGAAAAATACTCCAATATGTTTGTGGTCTCATCCATGTGAGCATTCATTCCTTTCAACAATACAAATTTCAATACAATCATGCCTTCTTTGTGATTCTTGTCCATGGTGTAACCTAACTCTTACTAAGCTCTCCCCCAACATATTTTTGGTCCTTTTCTCAGTACCATAAGTGTTTGTGGATACCAATGAAGCACAAAGCCAGTCCATATATTAAACCTTGCCTTTGGTACATGACCAGCCCCTCTCCTTTTCAGATGGTCAAATTCTTTGTACAATTTTTATGCCACTTCTAGCATATAATTCATCAATGGTAATATGCTACAGCCTGCTCATGTCTCTTTTATATGTTTCTATTGCTTTCTGGATTATCCACAATTTATTTTTTTTTTTTAGAGATTATAGTATTCCCTGAGTTCTAACTATTTTTTTTTTAAAGCAATCAGGGTTAAGTAACTTGCTCAAAGTTACACGGCCGTTATTTCTGGGTGTGGTGCTAAGTGTCTGAGCCCAGATTCGATCCCCGGGTCATCCCAACACTGGGGCCAGTGCTCTTACTCACTGAGCCACCTGGCTGCCCCTAAGCAATTGGGGTTAAGTAACTTGCTCAAGGTTACACGGCCAGGTGTTTCTGGGTAGGTGCTAAGTGTCTGAGCCTGGATTCGATCCCCAGGTCATCCCGACACTGGAGCCGGTGCTCTTACTTGCTGTGCTACCTGGCCATCCCGATTTCTAACTATTAAGAAAATACTGGTGTTAAAAATTTGATATTTTGTATGAACTTGGGATCATTGAAAATGCTTTACAATTTTCTAAATCAGCTCAAGTCAAAAGCTCTAGTCATTAAGCACCCACTCTCTACCAGACTAGGTCTGCTAGGTGGTGCAGTGGAGAGAACATCGGGCCTTGTAGCAGCAAGCACCCTAGCATACCCAGGGTGGCTGCCAACACAGGTTCTTAGATCTGCTTTTCTAGAGGAAAACAACTCAAAATGGGTTAACAATCTTGCTTTAATCAAACATGTCATTTACCTAATTCAGGGGGGAAAAGTCAGCACCCCAAACTTCAGAGAATACAAACAAGTTACAAGCAGAAGTTACAAGCAGACAGAGAGACAGATAAGCAGACAGGATTCCAGCTGTCTGACCATTATATCCATAACTAGTCAGTTACCAGAGAAAGAAGCACCAACATCTGGGTTTTCAAAGCCAGGGGGAGCTCAACGGCTGCCCAGAGTCTAGTCTGGTCAAATCACACAACTCTTCTCAAAGTGAGCCCCAAAACAAAACCTTACATCAGGGTATATATAGCCTTCTCCTGGCTCAGAGAATGTCACAACCCTGTTGACCCACTGCCCAATTACAAAGCAACAAGGTGTGGGCATTCCTGCAAATCAAAGAAGGTTCTCAAGAGACACTTAAGCCTATCAAAGAGCCTAGGGGCAGGGAAGATCTTAGATTCCCATTCTCATAACAGGCCTAGAGTCAGGAAGACTTGAGCTCAAATTTGGCCTCAGACATTTAAAAGCTATGTGACCCTGGGCAAGTCACTTAATCTTGCTTGCTTCAATTTACTCATTTGTAAAATGAGCTAGAGAAAGAAATAGCAAACCACTCTACTGTCTTTGCCAAAAATAAAATGGAGTAACTAAGAATTGGAGATTACTGAAATGACTGACAACTCTACTAGACTGCATTAAGCTCTAAGGAGACAAAGAAAGGCAAAAACAAGGCCTTTTTTCAAGGAACTGAGGATCTAATGGGAGAAATAACATGTAACCAAATATAAACAAAAAAAGATATATAGAAGATGAACATTTTACTTTCTTCTTGCTATTCATTATGGACTCAATTCTTTGTGGTTTCCACAAAGAATTGTTTGGTTTGGATTTTGTTCAGTTTTGGAAACTATCTCCTCTTCTTAAGGGCAGTAGACATTCACAGCCTGATCCCACTGCTACTCAGCAGTGTTTTTGACCTGAGCCAGTTCACCCTTCTTTAGGTAGCCTGATGTCCCCTCACTCAACCTATTGGTGCCCTTACCCATGCCTGGCCATTGTGGATCTAAAATGTCTGTTCATTGACTCAGTGGTCTGTGCATGATACAGGTGCATGACAGTCTGAGAAAATGGCATTTTTTGTTCACTTGGGTTTTCCTAGATGAATTGTTAGATCTATCTCTTTTGAACAGTGATAAATCTTATTAAGCAAAATGGGATGGTATTCTGGGGCTTGGAGATAACTCCACAATATCACCCATAAACACAAGAATCTGTAGGAAATTTCCCTTCCATTCATGCTCTTTAGTAAGCATACACCACCCAGTTTTATGACTTGCTTGATATTGACAGTCAAAGGTCCATTGAATGAAGTTATCTCAAGAATTCCATCTATCTTTGTGAAGAAAGCACCTTGTGAGTTACTTTACCACTTTGAGCCTAAATTTTCTCATCTGTATAATGGGGTTAATAATCTTTATACTACCTACCTCACTGAGTTGCTATCAGGAAAGTGCTATCAAAGTGTAACCTATTTTTATGTTCCTATCTTCATTTTGTGAGTTAGAACAATTTAGGGACTTTGCATTTTAATCATGGTTTTGTCCCTGAATTTTCCTTCCATTGATTAGTTTCTTTTTGTCAAGCTGTTGTCTTTTATCTTGTTACCGAGTGCAAGAAGACTATCTGTGCTAAGTCTCCTCTATCCCTGAAATAACTTCCCTTTGTAGCTAAAAAAAACCTCCACAATAATAAATCACCACCAAAAAAAATCTCCTCCCCTGATGGATTATACTTATGCCATCTGTTGGGACCACAACCTCCAAACAGTGAGTGTTCACTGCTGTTTCCTTACACACAAAATCCTTTGTAATCTTTCTCATTGTCTTTTTGAACAAACATTTATCCTTGGAAAATTAGCTGAAATGTCCTTCCTGGAATTTTCTATCATTCATTACTGTATGATGAAAACATCTTGAAGCATATTTCTTGTGCTCATATCTCTTCATTTGGAGTTTTCATATGGATCATAGTTGTTGTCCCTGAGCTAGCATCCAACGTCATTCTGCAAACATGCATAGAGTTTCTACAACATCCAAAGACCTCTGCTAGCCATACAATAAGCAATCTGGTTCTGGATCCGAGCGCTAGACTGAAACTGCTCTTTCTAAGGCCACCAACCAACTCACATGTGCTCCATGCAAAGGCTTTATCTCATTTCTCATATTTCTTGAACTCTTTTGATGCTGTTGGCCATGCATGCTGTCTGGACACCCTCTCCTCTCTAGACTTCTGTGATGCTGCTTTTTATAACTTCCTTTGTGTTTCTCACCCTTCCTCCATCTCCTTTATTTTATATTCCTTTACATCGCCCATCTTCCTAATAGTTGTGGGTATCTTCCAACCCTCTGACCTTGGCCCTCTCCTTTCTCCTCACCTTTTTCCTTGGCAACTGAACCCAAAGATAAAGTCACATGCCTCAGGTGCAAAGGTGATAGATGAACTAGGATTTGAGCTGGGGTCATCAGACTTCAAATTCACCATTCTTTCTACTATCTTTTTTTTTTCCTAGCTGGCAAAATCTGAGGATGACAAAAAACCTTCACATTTAGAGCAGAAAAGGCCCTTAGAAATTTTCTTACTTAATTCCTTTATTTTACAGGCAATAGGACTGAGATCCAGAGGTCCTTGAATGTAGGGATATTTATTCCTTGGTATTTATATCCCCAGCAGCTAGGGAAGAACCTAGCATACAGTAGGTGCCTAATAAATATTTGTTGATTAACTTTCCCAAGGTTACACAGAGAAGTTACAGACCTAGAAGTAAAACCCCAAACCCTTGACTCTAATCCTATACCCTTTCTAGTAAATCTCAGTATCTTCCAATATTCCATATTCCATCCCTTCAATATCCTCATTTCACACAGAAAAAGAGATTTAATGACCTTCTCATTACCACACAGGTAGCACAGCAAGGAATTATTTAAACACAGTTCCTCTGACTCTGAGTTTTATTACCAAAGGCGTTCTTAGGGGAGACACCTGAGGATCCTCATCCCTGCATTCTTGGCCCTTTTCTATTCTTTCACTCACACATTCATTAATTCAACAGGCATGTGCACCTTCTTTGTATAAAGCCCTGTGCTGGGGGGGGGGGGGGGGGGGGGGGCGGGGATGACAAAGAAGCATCCTCACCATGGTCTTTACAACACAGACAATTAGCAGTAGCTACCATTTATTTAGTACTTTAAAGTTTAGAAAAGGCTTCACATATACAGTGTGTACCAAAAGTCTTAGTGCAATTTTAAACTTTTAATAGCACCTAATTCACATTATGGGGCAGCTAGGTTATGGGTCTAACTTCAGGAAGATTCATCTTCCCACATTCAAATCTGACCTCAGATACTGAGTAGCTGTGTGACCCTGGACAAGTCACTTAACCTTGTTTGCTTCTGTTTCCTCATCTGTAAAATTAGCTGGAGCAGGAAATGGCAAACCATTCCAGTATCTTTGCCAAGAAAACCCTATATGGGACCACAGAGTCAGTCAATAACAACAACAACAATTTTTAAAAACACAAAACTACCAGATTCTTGTGAGGAGCCAGCAAAATCATTCTGGGTGCTCCTGCATTATCTTATTTATATTTGAATATTTAAACTATTCTACTCTTAGGGTTGTTGTAAGGAAAATGCTTTGCAGACTTAAAAAAAAAAAACTATAGAAATGTGGCCTATCATGAACTCATAGAGTTCCCCAGGAAAATAGGAACTTAAGAAGATAATTGAAAATAGGTACCATATCTGAGGAGAAGTAGCAGTGTGGCAGCTGGAGTTCTAGACTCTGATGACCTGGATTTTAGTCCAGATGCTACCTCTCACTAGCTAGCCCTATGTCCCACTATGCACCAGGCACTGTGCTAAGCACTTAGGATACAAAAGGAGGCAAAGACCAGCTTAGACCTTGCCCTCGAGGAGCTTACAATCGAAAGATAAGAGTTTAAGTTTGGTTTTGCCCTTTCTAGCTGGGTGACCTTGGATAACATACTTATCAATTATGCCACCTGAGCCTCAGTTTCCTCATCTTTAAAGTAGAGATGAGAACACTTGAATTACTTTAGAATACTTTAATTGCTACAGGACATCCTGTATTATCTTAATTGATCCTTATGACATACTGGGAGATAAGTGCTATTATCATCCCCATTCTATAGATTAAGAAACTAAGACAAACCAGTTGTGTGACTTGCCCAGGGCTACACAACTAGAAATTTTTTGAGTCAGAATTAGAACTCAGGTCTCTCTGGCTCTCCATCCAGGACTCTATTTCACCACCTAGTTGACTTTAATGCATTTTATGTTTTTGTCTCCTTTTTTATCCTCAGTCCTTATCATACTGCCTGGCACATAGTAACTTTTAAATAAATGCTTATTGATTGATTTGTCTTCTGATTTGAAATCCAGCATTCTTTCCAATTCACCAGGTTTCCTTTGTCATATATTACCATTGGATAAATCTAAGCACTTCCAGCAGGCTTTCTGGACACAATTCACTTGCAAAAAAATAATCAGTGATGAAATAGATGGTGAAAGGAATTTAGAAAGCAACTGAAGATGAAGTTGGGCCATAAAAATTAAGATTGCTTAACTTCCTAGACAGTTAAGATAGCATTGGAAAATTCAAAATAAAATAATAAGCCATTAGAAGAATGAGGATGAATGCAATCACAAACAAGGCTGTCATTTAATTTGGTAAATATTTATTTCCTTCCAACATGCTCACTGTGTTCTTTTGGGTATTTATAGAGAGGCTTGGTAATGAGCTGTTTACTCTGTTGTGAACTGAAGACAAAACTAATGTGCTTCTTGAAATTTAGCCACCTAATTAAATGAGAATAAGTAATTTCCCATTGTCAGATCATCCCACATTCTGAAATTCCAGTTACACATGTGGCCTGTCTTGTCAGGTACACTGGAAAGCTATCACTTTTCCTAAGGTAGTCTACCGTATGGTTAAAACTGACTAATTACTCCACAACTTTGTAAGTGAGAACATATGGGTCTTGTTTTTCTTATGAGTGTTCCTGCTTCAAAAACAAAGCACAGGGAATTTAGGAAGGCATTTTTATTGTCCCTGTTAGATGCAAAGATCATTGTAAAAAAAAAAAAAAACAACGTCCCTTGGCCTACTAAGCATGGCACCAAGCTTTTTTAGTTCCTATGACTTCCTTTTCCTTCTAACTTCACCTAATTGAAATGACACTCCCCTAGTCCCTTTTCCTAATCACCAGTTTGTAACATGGTGAAGGTTAGGGCCTGGGTGCTGTTAAGGCGGTTATTACAGGCAGCTGGGTGGTACAGTTACAGAGAGTTCAGTCTCAAGTCAGGAAGACCTCAGTTCAAACCCATCCTCAGACATTAACTAGCTCTGTGACTCTAAGCAATCTGGCTGCCTCCATGTCTTTATCTTTCAAGTAGGGATAATAATAGCACCTATTTTTCATGGTTTTTAATCAGTCAATAAACATTGATTAAGCCCCTACTGTGTGCCAGGCAACAGGGAACATAAAGACAGTCCCTGCTTTCAAAGGGCTCACAGGCTAATGGGGAAGTTCAGTTGCCAGGAGGAGATAGTGTTTCGTAAACCTTTAAGCATCATTTAAGGGCTATTTGTTGTGGTGGTGGTGGTTGTTTCTATTGTTGTTATTACCTGCGCCCCCCTCCCCCAAGTCAAAAGAATGGACTACAGAAAAATGAGGCCATTGTTCAGTTTTGGGTGGTGGTAGTTATTTCCACTAAAGTTACCAGATATTGAAGCACCATATAGACACAACCAATACTTCAATTCAGTTAAACAAACATCCATTTATTCTAGTCATTCTACTGTTGTTTGTCCTTCATTCTTGAAGAGGATCATGACATCAGGAAGGTGATACCATGACAGGTAAGTAAATTGGATTTAAGTGAGGCAGGACTGTGCAGTCACCAGCCTCACTTTCTCCTCCAGAGCCATATGGGTCCAGTGGCCATATCTAGATCAGACTACTCAATGTCTACCATGTGTCAGATACTTGTGCTAGGGGACTTTATGTTCTATTGGAGAAGAAATTATAAAGCACCTATTGTGTGCAGAGTATCATGTTGGTAGTGGGGGACTGACAAAGCTTAGCTAAAACACGGGGCCTTATTTCCAGAGGGGAATAGGAGACATATACTGATGGCCATGAGAAATAATATCTGGATCATATCATAAGAAAACCAAAAAATGGATAACAAAAAGATTCTACCCACCTTCAATCACTCGAAGGTTTCTTAGGTCATAGAGTACAGATTTAGAACTGGAAAGGACCTCAGAGACGATCTAGTCTAATCCACTTTTGTCAATTTAGTAATGACTAAATTAAATCCCAGAGAAGTTAAGACAATGGCCTAAGGTCGCACGGGGAGTCAATGGCAAAGGTGCAGTTTCATCCAGGTCCTCTGGCTTCAAATCCAGTATTCTTTTGTCAGGTTGTCAGGTAGAAGGAAAGAAAAGGGATTGACTTACTTTGACTCCAGTGATCAGAGTTAGGGCTCCCGAGTAGAAGAGGATTAAGAGGCAGAATAAGGCAGAACTCTGTCGCAATAACAGTTCCCCAAAATGGAATGAGATGTCTTTCAAAGCAGTGAGCTTGTAATCCTCGTGGTGTTCAAGCAAGGAGTAGGGACATATTTTAAAGATGAGGAAACAGAAAGTCAGAGGGGTTAAAGTGATTTACCAAGTCGCACAGAAAACCACACCTGGGATTTGAGCTCAGATTCTCTGAATCTAAATGTGTGACATTTGTCATCTGAGGCCTAACCTTCAGTAATGAGCATCTCCATGGTTACCCATGCTTGTCCTTGGGTGACAAACACATGTAGGTAATAATAATTATGATTATTGTAATTGGTAACATTAAATAATAACTAATATCCATATAGTACTTTATGATTTAGAAAAGACTTTACACATATTATCCCCGGTTTCTGTCAAGTCTGCACTCAGATCTTATCTTTTGTAGGCAGCCTTTCACAATCTGCCCAGTTGCTACTGCCTTTTCCTTTGAGATTCCCTCCCATCTTCTCTGCATGCATTTTATATATACCCGGAATACCCTAGTTATTCCAATGTTGGCTTCCCCATTAGAATGTAAGCTCTTCAAGGTCGATACGGTTTTTGGTTTTCTTTTCATTCTCATCATTTATTACAGTGTTACCTTGTGACCCTGAACAAGTCACTTTACCCTGTTTCACCCAGTTTCATCTGTAAAATGATGTAAAATTCATTTTCCTGTAAAATGAGCTGGAGAAGAAAATGGCAAACCACTCCAGTATCTTTGCCAAGAAAACTCCAAATGGGGTCACAGAGTCAGGCATGGACTGAAAAATGACTGACTAACAATGCCATGTTCCTAGTAAGCCCTTAATAAATGTGTTTGATGGATTGTTTCATATTTCCTCTAGAGTTGGTAGAGTCCTTAAGCATCATCATCATGAAGACTGGAGAGATGATCTCTAAGGCAAGAGGGTAGTAACAGGAGCCCTAAGAAAAGCTCTTTCCCTTCTGCAATAACCAGTTATAAATGTACTCCAGGCTAGCAATTCCAAAGTTGACCCTGATATGGAGGACTGAACGTGTTGAAAGAAGAGAGAGCCAGGTGAGATCAGCCCTGGGGAGTGTAGTTAGCTGGGTGGCTTTCCTCTTCTTTTCTGTATTCCCCTGTTTTCTGTGTCTTTGCACAGAGTTACAGAATCAAAGTATCACAGAATCTAACAGTAAAAAGGGACTCCAGATGCTGTCAAATACAACCTATATCTTTTCTACAGTCAATCAAACAATCAAGCAATCATCTAATCTTTGCTTGAAGATACTCCGCAAAGGAATACCTCCCTACCACGTCACATGTGGCAACCTGTTACATTTTTGAATAGTAATGATAACCGATAGGATGTTGTCGGTGGTTTTATTTTTTTCTTTACCAAATGAAATCTGTCTCTCTGAAAGTTTAACCTCTCATTTGTAATTTTGCCCTCTAGGGTCAAGTAGAATAAATTGTGAAGGCTACAGATATTTTAAGGCAGTTATCATATTCCACCTCATCTATAAAAGGAGGGAGTTAGACTAAATGATCTCTAAGGCCCCATTCAGCTCTAAATCTATGATCCTATAATAGGTCCCTGGGACACTCTACTAGAGAGCTCCCTTCAAGGTGACATCAATCTATTACCGCGTACTCTAGGCTCCAGCGATCTGACCTGCCCTACATCTTCCTAACAGGTTGTTGTTTTTTTTTTTTCAGCCATTTCAGACATGCCTGCCTCTCTGTGACCCCATTTAAGGTTTTCTTGGCAAAGACACTGGAGTGGTTTGCCATTTCCTTCTCCAGGTCATTTTACAGATGAGGAAACTGAAGCAAACAGGGTTAAATAACTTGTCCAGCTAATAAGTGTCTGGGGTTGGATTTGAAATTGGGTCCTCTTGACCCTGGCACTCTCTACACAGCAATACCTACCTAATAAGAGTATTTTTTCCTAGCCCTTATTTCTTACTCTTTTCTACAAGCAAAATACAAGAGACTTTTTCAAATGCTTTGCCAAAATCTAAGTATACTTGTAGAATTCTTCTGATTTATCAGTTTGGTAACCTTGCCAAAAAAGAAACAAGGTTTGTCTGATCTAACCTATTTACAAGGAAACAAGGCTGGCTGAAGCGAACAGTGCATTGAACTGTGATGCAAGCTGGTGAAGGTCTTCAGGAACAGCTCCCAACAAAGCACCAGGCTGTAGTGATGCTTTGTGAAAAGCAACTTGAGAGCACCTTCTGGACCTTTCCTTGTTCTCTTCAATGTCATCCACCCCTGAGAGAGTACAAGGGGCCCCAATACTGAGAAATCGGCAAGTCCAACACTATATTTTTTTATTCTTTTAAATAAACAAAACAAAAATAGGATCTATTAATAACTTTTTTTTTGCTTTTTTGCAGGGTACAGTTGGGGTTAAGTGACTTGCCCAAGGTCACACAGCTAGTAATTGTTAATTGTCTGAAGCCAGATTTGAACTCCAGTCCTCCTGACTCCAGGACCAGTGCTCTATTCATTGCACCACCTAGCTGCCCCTTATTAATGACTTTTGTCCTGACCTCACAGCCATTTCAACCTTCTCCTTCCTGACAGTGTCTAAAATATGCTGTCTGAGTAGTCCTCAACCTCTCTGCCATGGAAGGAGGTATGTTTCATTTCCTCTACACTAGGACATTTATGAGATATTTACTTATCTCCAAGTCTGACTTTCTCTATACTGTTATAATCATCCTGTATATTGTTATAATAATGATATCAACCATGTATATAGTGCTTTAAGATTTGCAATGTACTTTACATATATTATCTCATTTGAGCCTTACTACTTGGAGGCAGATTCTATTACACACACACACACGCATGCATGTGCATGTGTGTATACATATAAATATACATATACATATATCATAGATAAGAAAACTGGAGCTGAGAGAGACTAAGTAATTTGTCCAGGGTTTCACAACTAGTGAGTGTCTGGGCTGAGATTAGAACTCATGTCTTCTTATTTCCAGGTCCAGCATTCTATCCATTATCCTGGTTGCTTCATTTTATTAGTTCAGTTTGGTTTGTTCTGGATATGTTCATAGAACATTTTTTCATGTTTCTCTAAGTCTGAATATTCAATATATCTTATTCATAAAAAATCCCATTATGTCCATATATCAACATTTTTTCAACCATTGTACAATAATAGGCACCCATTTTTTCTCTAGTCCTTTGTTACCACAGCATACTGTGTAGTGCCAATGCAATATTCACAGCACCAATGGCAACTATAAATATGCCAGCACAATTCCAAATTGCAAAAAAAAACAGACTCCCCATGTATAAGACAGAAGCAAAACATTTATTCAGACAACAGAAAACCAAATCCCCAAACCAGAAAGCCAAATCCATCATAGCAACACGGAAGGTAATATACCCTAGCACAGCAGGGAGTCACACCATCTTTTAGCCTTCTTACAAACAAACATTCACAAGCCTAGTGGTCTACTTGCCTGCTATCTTCTCCCTCCCACCATCTAGCTGCTCTGACTTCCAGCTTCCTGTGGGCTCAACCTCACCCATTCAGCAAATTCCTCGCACCACAGACTCCATGTGATTACATTCAGCCTATTAGGGGGCAGGGAAGATCTTCAAAGCAGGGAACATCTTCAAATTCCCTTAGGCCTATTAAGTGGCAAGGAAGATCTTCAAATCACCATTACCATTACATACTGCTATGAAGATAGATAGGTAGATAGATAGATAGATAGATAGATAGATAGATAGATAGATAGATAG
>NW_027185698.1:31905710-31948231 GCF_028583685.1 Petaurus breviceps papuanus
TAGATAGATAGATAGATAGATAGATAGATAGATAGATAGATAGATAGATGACCTTTGTTTCTATCCTCCTTAGGTATGCCTAGAAATGGAATCTAAACCAAAGGATATGGATATTTTAGCCACTTGATTGAAATACTCACAAATTGCTTCTCAGAATGGTTGGACCAATTCAGTTCCCCACCAGTATATTCATTTGCCTGTTTTCACACAGCCTATCCAATATTGATTCTATATATGATTCTATTTTGTCAGTATGTCAGGTGAAACATCAGAATTAATTTAATTTTTACATTTTTTTGACTATTGTTGATTCAGAGTATGTTTTCCAGTGGTCATTTATAGCTTGCAATTCTTCTTTGGAAAATCACGTCCTCTGAGGACTTCTATTTCTAGACCATTCAACCTGGAATAGGCCGATTTAATTTTCTGTTGTTCAGTGATTTCAGGCACATTTGACTCTTCATGACTCCATTTGGGCTTTTCGTGGTGATGATCCTGGATTGGTGAGGTCCTATTTAATGTAGATCCCAGCGAAACTTTATTCTCCTCCCCCTCTATCTTCCTGCCAGCTGCTACTGAGTACAAATATCCCATATTTTAGATATTAAACTTTTTTCATGATATTTAATAAAAATGTTTTCCCATTCTGCTTTGCTTTTCCTTCTATCTTCATTAATTTTATTCACACAAAAGCTTTTTTTTAACTTGGGTAGGCAATATGGCTATTTTAAATTTTGTTATTTCTTCCATCCCTTGTGTGATTATAAATAATCCCCCTAACCATTGTTGTAAAAAGCCTCTGACCTCATTGTCTTCTATTTTTCTTTAATGGTGTGACCTTGTGTATTCAGATTATATTTACATTTTGAACTTTTGAGTTGCCAAAAATGATTTCCCTACACTACAAATCTGACCATATCACTCCCCTACTCCATAAAATCCAAGGACTCCGTATTGACTGTAGGATCAAATATAAATTCTCCTTTAGAGAGTTTTTCACTATTTGTCCCCAACTTTTTTTTCCCATACTAATTGTCTATGACACCATTTCCTCTACTCCATACTCCTGGGGAAAAAATAGCCTTCTAACTGCTCCTCAGAAATGAGACACCATCTTTTACATCTCTGCCTTTTCTGTCCTCATTGCTTGAAATGCATTCCCTCCTCACTTCTACCTCTTAGAATATCTTATTTCCTCCAAAACTAAGCCCAAGTTGAGGAAAGGGACTGATTCCGGTTTATCTTTGCATCCTCAGGGCTTAGAATAATGTCTCAGACATAGTAGGCAATAAATGCCTGATTGATTGTACACTCTCTTTTCCAGCCTTCATCATAGAAATATTAATTCTCTGATAATGAAACACAGCAGTAAAATCCTAAGAGCCTCACACCAAGCCATTTTCCAAATCAGACCAAGTTTTTTTTCCACTAAACCAGGGAAAAACTCATTCTCAATACCAGCCAGAAGGTCATGCACAAATGGGCTTTTCAGTCCAACAACCTGCTGGGAAATAATCACTTTCAGATACTATAAACACCATCTATTAATAAAATGTATGAATTTCCCACAGATGGTAAAAAAAAGAGGCTATTTATGGACTAAACTTTTTCAGGAAAGCTTTTGACTTAAGGCCAAGTTAGCATAAAATAAATGATGTTATTATCATGGGAATTCTCATGCGATTTCAGGCCCAGTGGAAATGGTTTGTGTCAAATAACATTAAATATGATAGTATACAGTTATAACTCACAGTTATAGACCACTTTCTGGTTACAAAGTACTTGACATTCATTATCTTATTTGAGTCTCGCAACAATCCTGAGACCTCAGATAGTATGACCTTGGCTTTACAGATAAAGAGACTGAGGCTCAGGGAGGTCAGGATTTTCTCAAAATAGCTATGACAGTGTGGGGCCTCAAACCGAGTTCTTGTGAAACCAAGACATCATTCTTTCAACCAAAACCCACAGTGAATACGAAAGTGATTCTCATGTTGTTGGTGTTATGTAGTTGGGGGGGAGGGGATATGATTTTTGCATTAAATTCTGCATATTGTATTGTGGAATCATTTTTAACAACTTTGAGATCATCCATGATGCACATCCAACCCAAGAAACTAAAGATTATTCATTCATCCATCAAGCATTTAATAAATCCTTACTGTGTCCTAGCAACAAAAAGAAAAAGAAGAAAGAAAGAAAATGCTAGAATCTCTATCTTTTTTTTTCTTTTAGAAGGGGGAAGGCAAAGCTACTGGGGTTAAGTGACTTGCCCAAGGTCACACAGATAGTTGTGTCAAGTGTCTGAGGCTGGATTTGAATTCAGGTCCTGCTAACTCAAGGGCCAGTGCTCTATTCACTGTACCACCTAACTTCCCCGATATCTTTGGGGGTTTTTTGGTCTTTTTTGGAGGGGGAAGGCAGGGCAATTGGGGTTAAGTGACTTGCCCAAGGTTACACAGCTAATAAGTGTTAAGTGTCTCAGGCCACATTTGAACTCAGATCCTCCTGACTCCAGGGCCAGTGCTCTATTCCCTGCATCTCCTTGCTGCCCCTAGAATTTCTGTCTTTAAAGAATCTACATTCTCTTGAGGGCAGGGATATAACAAAAATGGAAAATTACACAGTGTAAAAATGCAAAATAATACACAAAGTAGATTGAAGGTAATTTGCTGGGACAGAACCTTGCCAACAGAGAAATCAGGATGCACTGCCATTAGGAGATGGTGTTTAAGTTGAACTTTGAAGGAATTTAGAGATTCTGAGGTTCAAGTGGAGGAGGGAGTGCATTCCAGGCATGGAGGACAGGTGGTACAAAGGCAGAGAACTGGAGAATGAAGCGTTGTTTATGAAGAACTGTAAGAAATTCAGTTTGGCTGGGCCATAGGGAGCATGGAGAGGAACACTGTATAAGAAGACTGGAAAGGAAGGTTGGGGACAAATAATAAAGGACTTCAAATGACAAATTGAGGGGTCTATATTTGCTCCTAGAGGCAATTGGAAGCCCTTGAAATTTATTGAGAAGATGAATAACATAGTCAGAGACCTATACTCTAGGAAGATAATCTGAAATGAAACTGGAAAGGTAGGCTTTATTCATTCTTCTAAATATCTGCTTAGTAATTCTAACATATGGACAATTACAAAGGCTCAGCTGATCCAAAGAGGAATTAGTGAGGTCTTCTAAAAATCCTTCTTTATAAAAACTGCATAGTTGTGAGACTATTTTAGAACAGACAGTGAAAGCACCAGAAATCTGTGCCTAAGTGGGTAGCTGTGCTTGTGTGTAGATGTTTGCATAGCTGTAGAGCTATGTATCTAGATAGCTGTGTCTGGGTATTTTGGTATCTATGGATCTTCTTATATGTCTTGGTATGTGTTGTTACGTGTGTGCATCTCCCTAGAAATGCATCTATGGGTACATATGCATAGCTGTCTGTGTGTGAGTCTAATGTTCACCAGACAGTGTGTTTATGCCTTGAGAAGCTAAATAAGGTCACAGACATCCTTTTCATCTCTGAACTGAAACTTGTTCCTGCTGTGCTGAATCAAATGTGTTAATGCAGCAAGACCCATTGGGCCAAACTGTGTGTCTGGGCCTGGAAACTTCTGTTACATCCAGATTAGCAGAGTGAGAAACCCCACCCTGGGCAGTATGCCAATCGTGGGTTTAATTTACTGTGAAGAAATGGAAAAAGCCTCCAAAAATTGACTCTACCCTTCATCTGGACCAAAATGATAAAAAAGAATCTGATAGGTTCCTGCATCCCAAACCTAAATCATGAGGAGGGTCAATATCCTTGAAAGTGACATGATGAAATTGCCATGTGGAATTTTGGATGAAAGTGTGATTTCACATCTTTATGTGTTCTCTCTCTTCAGGGACATAGCTCATTTGCAATTGCTAATTGTGATGACTTTCAAACTACTTAAAAACCTCTTTTCTGGCCCTTGGTTTTCTTAATCTAGTTTCATATTGTTAATTATATCTCCTGGCCTTGATAAGGACATCAGAAGAAAAATTTCCAAACAAATGTTAATGCACAAATAAGGCTACATTAATGGAATTCAAACATTCTGGAAATGTTCACTAGAACATGAACTAATGTATGTTGAATCCCAAAGTCTCATTGTCTTTATCATAAACTTGAGGCCAGTCAATCAACAAACATTTAGTAAGAACCTATTATGTGTCAAATTCTGTGCGAGGAGCTGGACATAAAAAGACAAAAGAAAGAACCCCTGTCCTCAAGGAGTCTGCATTCCACTAAGGAGGCAATGTGTACATATATGGTGAACCAGTAGATAGAATGCTGGTCCTGGAGTCAGCAAGAACTGAGTTCAAATCTAGCCTCACAAACTTACTATGTGATCCTTGGCATATCACATGAACTCTATAAGTCTCAGTTTTCCCAACTGTGAAACAGGGATCATACTAGCACCTACTTTCCAGGGTTGTTGTGAGGATCTAATGAGACAATATTTGTAAAGTAATTAGGCAAGTGCTTAATACATAGTAGGTACTTAATAAGTATTTGTTTATTTCCTTCTTTTTGTACCTAAAACATAAGTATATATAAAATAAATACAATTTTTTTTTGCAAGGGGAAGGCAGGGCAATTGGGGTTAAGTGACTTGCCCAAGGTCACACAGCTAAGAAGTGTTAAATGTCTGAGGCTGGATTTGAACTCAGGTCCTCCTGACTCCAAGGCCAGTGCTCTATTCACTGCACACCACCTAGCTGCTCCAATATAAGATAATTTTGAAGAAGACTCAGTAGCAGCTGGGGAATCAATTAAAGCATCACATAGTAGCTGGGGAAGCAATTAAAGCATCACATAGAAGGTGACATTTGAGCTTAGCTTTGTGAAAAAATTTAAAAATACCTTAAGATGCAAGATGGTATAGGTAAACACAGAGAGCACTGTATGTATGTAGCCTTGTGAAAATACAAAGGGATAAGACATAGACTGATATGAGTGAAGATCAGCAAGATGGACAATTTGGCAGTAGTATGGGTGCACAAATGAATATAGTCAAGTAAGACTGAAAAGGTTGGTTGGGGTCAGGCTATGATGGATTTTAAGTGCTAAATAGTAGAGTCTCTATAATGTTATTCATGAGGTAATAAAAAGTCTTCAAACTTTAGGTCTATGCTTTAGGAATATCACTGTGGATGGCATAGAGTGGGAAAAAAACTTGAAGTGAGCAGATCAGTTGGGAGACTATTATACCAGCCCAGACAAGAGGTGATGTGGAACAGAAGTAGGATGATGGTCATGTGAGTAGAGAGAAGGGGATGTTGGAGAAGTAGAACCCATAAGATTTGGCAAAGAGTTGAATATTTGGAGTGAGGGAGAATGGTCAAATATTCTTCAAGGAGTGTGAACTGTATGACTGAATAAAAGGAGAAAATTGAACTTGACAGAAATAGGAAATCAAGAAAAGGGATGTGTGTGAACAGAGCACTGGCCCTGGAGTCAGGAGCACCTGAGTTCAAATTTGACCTCAGACACTTAACACTTACTAGCTGTGTGACCTTGGTCAAGTCACTTAACCCCAACTGGCCTGCCTTCCCCCCTCTAAAAAAAAGCAAAAAAAAAAAAAAAAACACACAGAACAGGGATGGATTTGGAGGGCAAGATGAATTCTCTTTTCAAAACGTTGAACTGGACATGCCTAGAGGAAATCAAAATTGAAATGTCCAAAAGGCAGTTGTTAATTTGGGACTGGAACTCAAGAGGGAGACTAGTGCTGGATATAGATCTTTAGCATGGGAGGTAGAAAGATCACAGAGAAAGGAAGTATAGAAAAAGAACCTTGGTTCTAATCCTATGGTTCAATACACAGAGAAAATAGTAGCAGGAACCCAGAGAATACAAATCAAAACCAAACAAGGCTTTGGCATTCTCTCCAGAAGCAAGCAAAACCTAGTCTTAATATTAAATATCAACTAGGAAGTAAATCTGGAAGAATAAGTAAATCCAAGGATTCCCATGATGAAAAAGCTATTATGTTACCAGATGCCCTAGATTCAAAAGCAGAATAGGAGAATGAGTCCAAAACACCTATAAATAAAGTCTCATAGAGAAAACATGCTTGAAAATATTGGTCACAAGATCAACTAGAGTTCCTGTGAGAAATGAAGATTTTGTAAAAGAGTTATAATGAAATAAACAAAATAAAGCTACTAGAGAAATGAATTTTTAAAAATTAAATGATTGGATAAAAATCTTGAAAGGAGAATTAACATCTTAGTACAAAAGCAATAAAACTTTTCCCAAGTAACAGAATTCATGAAAATTAGAATGTACCAAATAGAAGGTAATGACTCATGAGACAAGAAATAATATAAAACAAAGTTTAAAAAACTGAAAAAATAAAAATATAAAGTAGTTTATACTAAAAAATAACTGAATCAGAAAACAGATCAAGGAAAGAGAATTTAAGAATAATTAGATTCAGCCTCCTGACAGAGGTGATGGATGCAGGGTACAAAATGATACATATATTTTTGGACATGACCAACATAGGAATTTATTTTTCTTGACTATGCACACTTTTACAAGGGCTTTCTTTTATTTTCTTTTTCTTTTTTCCTATGGTTGTAGGAGAGAGAAAATAGATTTTAAATTAAAAAAATAAATAAACAAAAGAATCATTGGATTCCCTGAAAGAAACAACAACAATAAAAACAGCCTAGGTATCATTTCAGGAAGGGAAGGGTATAAATAGGTATATGTGTGTGTATTAAAATATATTCTAGAATTATATAAAATCTATATACAGTGTGTACATGTACAATACTACAGGTATAGTATATATGTATAGAATATGTGCATATATATGAACCAAAGAACTAGTAAAAATAGAAAAAAATCCACTGATTACCTATCTCCAGAAAGAAAGCTCAAAAAGAAAAATCCCAGGAATGTGATAGTTAAAGTCCAGAGCTCTCAGGTCCAAGAAAAAGTAATGCAAGCAGATGGAAAGAAAGAATTCAAATACCAAAGAGCAACAGTCAAAATCTCATAAGACTTATCAGCTATAAGTATTAGGAATAAAGAGCTTGGAAAATGATATTCCAAAAAGTAAAAACATATATAGCCTTATAACCAAATATAACTTACCCAGCAATCATGAGTATAATCCTAAAAGGGGGGGGGGACTTTTAATAAAAAGAGGATTTCCAAATATTCTTGATGAAAAGAACAGCATTGAAGATAAGTTGTGAAATATAAATGCAAGTTTCAAGAGGAAGATAAAAAGGTAAATATAAGGCATTAGACATGAATGAAAGTGAAGGTATATTCTAATAAGAATACAACTGTTCCCTCAGAAGTTTAGTCATTTCTGTCATAGAAGGGTAAGAAAAATACAGAAGGTCTAAGAGTGATGTTATGCTTTGATGGTTTTAAGAGAAAAAAGAAAAGTAAAGAGAAAAGGAATGCCCTGGGGAAGAAAGCAGGAGGAAATTTGGGAGGACCTATTACCTCACATTATTGGAATGTAGGAGCAGTATAAAACCAAGGAGGAAGGGGTGGGGAGTGAATGTCCCTTGAAGCTCACTTGACTGGCTTAAACTAGTTAAAGGAGTTTGGTGTAGGGGCGGCTAGGTGGCGCCGCGAGTAAGAGCGCTGGCCCAGAGTCAGGAGACCCGGGATTGGTTCTGACCTCAGATACTTAACACCCACACAAAACAACTGGCCTTGTGGCCTTGAGCAAGTTACTTAACCCCAATTGCTTTAAAAAAAAAAAAAGGAGTTTGGTATAGAAATACATTCAGCTCAACAAGAAAGCAGAAGGGAAGGGGGAAAAGAAAGAGTAAAGAATAAGAAGCGGAGTAGATTCAGAGAGAGAAATTAGTCATAAGAAAAGAAAATTCTAACCTTAAAGGGTGAATCCTGAAGAGGTATTGTAAAGGAAAGAAAGAAAGGGTAAACTTTAAGAAGCAGCCATAAGAATCAACATAATTTCAAAAGGAAACAGTAATAACAAGCCAAAGTCATTCCTTCCACCATCCCCTACCTCTACAGGCATAGTTGGATTTCACATGATGTGCCTGGATTTCTGGTAAGTATCAAACAAAATCTCTGATATCTTTTTGAACAAGAAAAAAAATATTTAAACTAGATGACATTAGATATATTCAGAATTGGTTCAACAATATAACCAAAAATAATAATAATTAAATTATAGATATCAACCTGCCAGAAAGTCTATAGGAGATTGACCTAGGCACCTATTCTTGGTCCTGTGCTGATAAAGTTTTTATCAATGACCTAGATAAAGGTATAGATACTACACTTACTAAAACTTCAGGCAGTATAACATGGAGAGGAATTGTTGCTGTTAGTCCTTTGCATTTGAAGAGGACCAAATGACATCATGATATGAGGGTCAATATACAATGGGTCTGACTGTGGCCAATCATGCCAATATAAGCTTGGAAGGTTCCAACACAGGCCAGGCTGAGTGACCATTTGGGAGGGAGATGTCTATGAGACATGAGGTTCTAAAATTTGTAGGCATATAAGCTCCTTGAAAGTGGGGAATATTTCCCCAGGTGATAAATGGTCAAAGGATATGAACAGGCAATTTTCAGGAAGAAATTAGAGGTATCTATAATAATATGAAAAAAATGCTCTAAATCACTATTGATTAGAGAAATGCAAATCGAAAAAACTCTGAGGTAGCACAACTCACAGATCACATTGTCTAACATGAAAAAAAAAACAGAAAATGATAAATGCTAGAAAAGATATGGGAAAGTTGGAACACTAATTCATTGTTGGTGAAGTTGTGAACTGATCCAACCATTTTGGAGAGCAATTTGGAACTATGCCCAAAAGACTATAAAAATGTGCATACCCTTTGACCCAGCAATACCACTTCTAGGACTATATCTCAAAGAGATCAGGCAAGTGGGAAGAGGATCCATATGTACAAAAATATTTAAAGCAGCTCTTTTTGTGGTGGCAAAGAATTGGAAATCAAGGAAATGCTCACCAATTGGGGAATGGCTAAACAAGTTGTGATATGTGAATGTAATGCCATATTATTGTGCTATAAGAAATGGGGAGCAGAAGGATATCATAATAACCTGGAGAGACTTAAATAAACTGATGCTGAGTGAGAGGAGGAGAACCAGGAGAAGATTGTATACAATTACAGACACATCCTATCTGTGATGACTGACTTTAACAGACTGGGCTCATCTCAGCAATGCAAGGCTATAAGACAACTCCAAAGGACTTAAGATGGAAAAGGCTATCCATATCCATAGAAATGTTTATAGAGTCTGAATGCAAATTGAAACAAACTACTTTCTCTCTCTCTTTATTGTTTTGCTTTGTTTCTTCTTGTTGTTCACTCCATTGGTTACAATTCTTTACAACTTGACTAATGTGTAATGTGAAGTTATCTGTAGAACCTATATTGGATTACATGCTTCCATGGAGGTGGGGGGGAGGAAGCAAAGAGAGGTGGAGAAAATTTGGAACTCATAAACTTGTGAAACTGAATGTTGTCAACTAAAAGTAAATAAATAAATAATTAAAAAAAAATATATATATATATATATATAAAATTTTTTAATTGAGAAAAAAAGGAAGTAGGGAATGTTTTATTTTTGCTGCTTTCAGTCCTTGCATATAGCTCAGAACCTAACAGATAGTTGGCACCTAATAAATGTGTTGATAGAGCATTGATGTTTAAAAAACAAATAGGAATATTGGGGAAGGAGGGACTCATAAAAAGATTTTGATCATTGAAAATGATACAGAACTTCCTAAATGTTAAAAATCCAGTATCCTCTTCCTATTTGATCTTAGGATCAATTTATTGCCCTTGTTAAGTACAGGTCATTTCATGTTATTTGTGTATGCACATATATTTATCTGTGCCTCTGTATGTAGATGTAGATGTATATTATGTATCTGTAAATATAGATACGTGTATAGAAAGACAGATGCATATATCTATATGTTATGTGTATATATGTATAGTATCTGCACAAATCTGGCAAACGCAGGTATAACCTTCTAAATGAGCAGTCACATTAGAGAATGAAGTATGAGTACATAGTACTACATAGTATTAACTCCTTTACTACTCCCCCAATTTATATTCATACTCAGTGGTTGGTTCCCCAGAGAGTAGCTGCTGCCTTGGGATCTAGGGGTAACCTTGGCAATGACTTTTCTTAGTACTGTAGTTCATCAACTCCCATCAATGTGCTAGTAGACTTAATTATCTCTCAACAAAAGCATTTACTCAGATGGCCCAGCAAGAATAATAGTTATGGGGCGGCCAGGTAGCACAGTGAGTAAGAGCACCGGCCTCTGAGTCGGGATGACCTGGGATCGAATCCAGGCTCAGACACTTAGCACCCACCCAGAAACACCTGGCTGTGTAACCTTGAGCAAGTTACTTAACCCTTAAAAATAATAATAGTTACAAAATATCTCCTTCCCCCATAAATATGAAGCTCACACAAATACAGTGTCTATCTGAAGAGTGGGCTCAAACTTAAGGATACTGTGATAGTGGGGTAAATGCGTAAGATATATGAGCAGCAGAGGAAATTTGCAACTTGCTAGTATTTTAACACTCAGAAGTCTTTTCTTCTTTTTTGCAAAGTCCTCATCTAGCTTCCTTTGGGTGAAGCATCTCTGCTGAGTTGTTTGCTCAGCTGAACTCCCAGGATCTGCTCTGCTCAGAAAACAGACTTATAAAACAGATCACCCAAACATCACAAAAGTTGCCAAGATATTAGTGGTTAAAGGCATCAACTCAGAAAACTTATTAACTTACTAATTCAAAAACACTTCCATACTTAGTAAATTTCCAAACTTAAGCAGTTCTAGTTAAATAGTAAAATAATACTATTCTTTCAATATAGGAACAATGACCCTCCCAGCATAAGGAGAAACCTCTCTTAACACAAGACCTAGTAATTCCAACCAAAGTACTTCCTACTTACTCATTAGCTAAATTGTATTCAGTGCTGGCAAAGAGAAGCTTTTGGTAGGGATATCGATCAGCAGGAAGCAAGTTGGAAAAATGAACCCAATTTAAAATTACCTATCTCTGGAGTGAGCTGCCATTTAGGAAGGATTTAGTTAGGCTAAAAGGAAGCACTTCCTGTACATCACATTTTCCTTTTACAGATACAGAGAGGATTAATCAAACTGAGGGCTGTGAATTTTGAGATTGAATAATTCAAAATAGACAGGATTCTTAGGAGGTACCAGTAATGAAAATAAGGATGATGACATTGATAATGAAAGCAGTTAACTCTTTTTTTTTAAGCAATTGGGGTTAAGTAACTTACTCAAGGTTACACAGCCAGTTATTTCTGGGTGTGGTGCTAAGTATCTGAGCCCGGATTTGATCCAGGTCATCCCAATACTGGAGCTGGTGCTCTTACTAGCTGAGCCACCTGGCCACCCCAGCAGTTAACTCTTAAAACAGAAATTTTGTAAATGAGAAAACTGAAGTCCAGTGAATAGAAGTCATAGCCAAAAATGTCAAAGCTGGAAGAGATCTCAGAGGCCGAGACCAATTTCCTTATTTTACAGATGAGGAAACTGAGCCTTAGTGAAGTGATATATCTAAGGAAGGGGTGGGGAATCTGTGGCCTCGAGGCCACATGTGACCTTCTAGGTCCTTGAGTGCACCCTTTTGACTGAGTCCAAGTTTTACAGAACAAATCCTTTTTATTAAGAGGATTTGTTCTGTGAAGTTTGGATTCAGCCAAAGGGCAGCACTTTAGGACCTAGAGAGTCACAGGTGACCTCAAAGACTCAGATCCCCTACCCCTGGTCTAAGATCTCACAATTCTTTTTTTTTTAAGCAATCGGGGTTACGTAACTTGCTCAAGGTTACACAGCCAGTTATTTCTGGGTGTGGTGCTAAGTATCTGAGACCGAATTCGATCCCCAGGTCATCCCGACACTGGGGCCAGTACTCTTACTCACTGAGCCACCTGGCCGCCCCAATCTCACAGTTCTTTATAAGTTAGTTGAGATTTAAATCAGCTCTCCTGACATCTAAAGTTAGTAGTATTTGTACTATACAACATTGGTACAAGGCAGGCTGACTGGAAACACAATTTTTTTTTTTTACATCAGCTTACTTCTTTTTATTTCTGTGTACCCACGTATATCTTAATTTGTGATATATGCAGCAACTAAAAGTAACAAAGGAACATTTCTTTATAATGGAAACTACCATTTTGTCTTGTCAGTAATTCAGGTCAGACTCCTTTCCCATCTTTATTTAAAATTAATAAGATTTCGCACTATAAGGGAATTAAATTTTTTAAACTGTATTCACATTTTCCGGCAAAAGATTCATTTTAGTTAAAAACATATGGAAATCAAAGGCTAAGTAGAAATTTTAATAAGATCAGGTTTTAAGGCTTGGACTCTCTGCTAAGAAATCCCCAGGAGGAGAAAATGCCTGAAAACATCCAGAAGAACAGCTCCATACTTTTGTCCTGTCTTTTGTGCCTGTTAATCATGGAACAATTACTTCCACATATGTAAAATATAAAGGAATTACACCTGAATAATATTCAGTTCCTGTGCAATTTCTCATCCTCACTCATATCATACAAGTTTTTATTGGAATTGTTTCATTAGTTTACTTGTTTTCTCAGAAATTAACCTAAAGAAAAATTAATCAAACCAAATGATTTGGGAAATGAGCAAGCTAGAAACAAAAGAATATAAAAATAACAAATGTGGCATGAGGAAGTAACCCTAAATTATTTACTTATTTTATTCATTCATTTCCATAGAAAATAGAACTAAGTAGTGTGAATGTGAAGAGGAGGAGAAGGGGGAGGAAGAAATAACAGGGAATGTAATGATAATAGCTAATTTTATATTATAATTTAAGGTTATAAAGTCTTTTATGTGCATTGCAGCCTTCAAATTTCACAGCTTAATATAAACTACTAGAGACTCTTAGACCTAGAAGGACCTTAGGGAATCCACTTTGTGTCTTGGACAGAGGAGCTAGACCAGCTTCCATGGCCCAGCTCTGCTTCTAACTACTTGCAAGTCACACATGGGTAAATCATTTCTCCTCTTTGGTCTTTACTTTCCTCTTCTGGAAAATGATGGAATTGGGTTAGTCATTTAGTCAATAAGCATCACCAGTTGTGTGACCCTGGACAAGTACTTAACCTTGTTTCCTCAGTTTCCTCATCTTCAAAATGAGCTGAAGAAAGAGATGGCAAACCACTCCAATATCTTTGCCAAGAAAAATCCAAAATAGGATTAGAGTCGGACACTGCTGAAATAACTGAATAAAAATGGTAAGCATTTATTGAGCACTTATTATGCATCAGGCACTGGGCTAAGCACTGGGGGCTACAAAAAAAGGCAAAAAAAAAAAAAAGAATGAGATCTCTAGTACTTTCCATCTTTAACAATTTTTTAAGCTGTCTAGGGCAACCATCATATTTTATAAATGAGGAAGCTTAGACCCAAAGAGAGGCAGTGAATTTTCATTTTAGGCAGATCTAGGAAAAGAAACCACTACATTTTTTTCACTATAGAAGGCTGCCAAATGAGTTTTCTTTCAATGTTCTGGGTAAGATAGAACTATATAAGGGAAGAAGTAGTGTTCTAATCAGAGTGAAACCAGTTTTGCCTGTTAGTCCAAAATGTTTGTCAAAGTAACCAAAAAAATCACTTTCAGTGGCGAATAAATTTACCATTAAATTTGCATATATGTTCAATCATTCCTATATGATTTTTAAAACATAAGGATGAAGGAACTCCTGCAATAATGAGTCTCTACTTCCTAAACTTCTGTTTTTTTTTTAACTTAATTGTACCAGTAAAGATACATCCAGACTGTAAAAGTGTTTGTGCTTTTAGTATTATGGGGGGGAAAATTGGACTATAGTTGAGTTCAGAATTATTCTTAAACTAATTATGAAGTATATATATATATATATATATTATATATATGTTTATACATGTGTTATATATGTAAAGTCCAAAGTGAAAGTGAAATGGCCACTGTTTCTCCTCCCCACAAATTCCCTTCTTCAATAGCCACTGATGATGGCCAGCAATGGCTTACCTAATCACAAACATCCATCTCCCTAGCTATAGGATGAGGTCACTGGGAGCCTTAAGATTAGAATGTTATTCATTTCAGTCATTACAGTGGAAGTGGAAAGAATCCAGGATTTGTTTGTCTTGTCTCTTGTCTCTGACATTTTCTTACTAGCTGTGTGACTTTGGGCAAGTCACTTAATCTGCATGAGCCTCATTTTTCTCCCTTCTATTATGGGGGTCATAAGACTCACAGAATCATAGAACTTTGAATTTATAAGTGTCTTGGGGGCCATTTAGTCTGATGAAGAACAGAAAGAGAATCCCTTCTATGACATACTTCACAAGTGGTCATTCTAGCCTCTAGTTAAGCGATCTGATTCCTCCTGAGGAAGTCTATTCTATTCTAGAATGGCTAGGGTTGGGAGGAAGTTTGTCTTCAGATCAAATCTAAATTTTCCTACTTCAAAAGGCTGTTGTTGCTAAGAGATCCTAGAGAAAAGGCAGTGAGTTTGTCATTTATGTTCTCCTCTTCATACATTCTTTTTACAGTCATCAGGCACTCACACATAGTCATTTCCACCTGTAGTTCTTACAGAATTAGTCTCTCCCCCAGCCATGACACATATAAACCTTCCCCATGGGGTTGCCTCAGTTATCAAGGTACTGGTGGTACTACTGCTTTGAATTCTCCTTCCTGGTTTGCCATTTTGGTACCTAGATCTTAATAATAATAATAATGTCACATTTAAATAGCATTTACCTCACAATCACTATGTGAGGAAGGTGGTTCAAGTAATATTATGCCCATTTCATAGATGAGGGTGATTTTCAGTGAGATTAAATGACTCATCTAATGTCTCATTTCTCCCAAATGACAGAGCTAGAATTAGGATCCTCATTTTCTCACCATTCCAATGATCTGCTCATTTATAGCATACTATCTCATTGTTTGTCCTAGTTCCAGATAATTTGTCCAGACTTCTGATCACCTACCTTGCCAACCCTTTCATTAATTTTGTCCTCTTGCTTCCCAAAGGTCTGTCTGCCTTCTGACTCACTCACTGCCTTCCCTTATCTTTTCAATATTTATGGAAACATTAGCTTCTGAGTTTGTGATTAATTTCTTATTCCTTCTCCCTGAAGTTCTACTCATGCATCCTGCTGACTAAAGACCATGCCTTACCCAGGGATCATCTCACTCCTCTGACCTATGGCAACCTATGAACCTAGCACTCTCACCTGATTCCTAATTTCCATTCATCAATCAATAACAATGAGTCTTTGAGTCTGTGCAGTGTGCTCAGAACTACAGGTGTGATTTCACAGATCTGAGAATTATGATCTTCCACCCAATTATAGTGGCGTGTTTTAAATGTGTATCTTGTTCTGGTCTCCTTGACTACCAACCCCCCACCCCCTTATAATCAGTATAGTAAAGTTTATAAGGAGCCAGGATAAAAAAGGCTATAGCAATAAATAAGATTGAAAAGTGGAATCTAGAAGTCACATACAAACTGTCCCAAAGATCAAAGGAACATCATTTACAAATTGCATCCTATCCTACAGCAGCCAAAATTCCCATTGTGGTAATATGTGTTGAATTAGCAGAAGCCATCTAGGTGCTGCTATCAGGGTTCTGCTTCTACCGTGTGTAAATTCCAGGCAAATTCCAGATCAGGAGGTGGAGCCAAGATGGTAGAGTAAATTCCAGAGCAGAAGAATATCAAAGAGATAACTTTGACACGATGACTTATAAGTTTTACTGGTAACTTTGAGATGATTTGGTTATGGTAATGAACTATCCCTAAGGAAGCACAGATAGGAGCTGGTCTGTTTCCTCCAAAAAAAAAACCCTGTAGAAATGAGAGCTCAAACTCCTGCCCCCCAGTTCTCTTCCCTCCCCGTTCAGGTCCATGCTGCTGAATGCTTCCAGCTCTAATCCATGGTTACCTGTGTGATACTCTCTCTCCTCCTCTCCATCCTTTCCTCCACACTAGCTGTCTTCCCCTTCCCATTCACTATCCCATTCCCCTATCCTCATTCTAGACTTATTTCTATCCCCTCTATGCTTTATTAAAGTGTGATTGCAGCCCCATTTCCCACTGCCATGGTGGACTTTCACACCAAGTACCCAAAGAACCAGGCATACCTGCCCTGTATTCTAATTTCAAAAGTTATCAATTCAAGTGGTTTCTGACAACAACCAAATCAAAAGCAAAGAGACTGTAAGCTTCTTGAGGGTAGGAACTGTCTTACATACATTTCTTAGTATCACCATACATATGCCTGGTACATAGTAGGCACTTAGTAAACGTTTGTTGACTCTGACTCTGACTATATAAAAGGATAACATTGTACCCGATGCAATCTTGGGGTGTTTTAAGAGAGACACAGTCTGTGCAATATAAGAGAGTACAGTACCCACATTACTTAGTCCGGAATATTTTGTTAAGTTCTGGGTAGCAAAAACTGGAAAATGTCTTAGAGAAGGTAACCTGGGTGGGAAAGGAATAGGCGATAATCTATATGGGAATGAATCAGTCAAAGGATTAGGGGATGCTTAGCTGGAGAAATGAAGGCTTAGAAGGGACAGGAGAGACATCATCAAATATCTAAAGAACACAGGAAGAAGAGGTTAGACTGGCCCTGCTTGATTCCAATACAATGAGCAAAAGAGGCAGAACATGACTGAGACTCGGGGAAACCTTCCTGACAAAGGTAGCAAAAAATGAAATGATTACCTCCAGAGAGGGTGGGGTCCTTATCACCCCAGAGGATATATGCAGGCATGTTGTAAAGGGGAATTCCTTTATGGGTAATGATTCCATTAGATTACCTCTCCTTTCCAAATCTGACTTTCTTCAGTTCTCTGAAGCTTAAACAAAACTGTGGTTGAACAACACAAGTAATGGTTTTCTCAGAATGCAAATTGGATGTCTAATGTCGAATTCAAAAAGAGTGTGAAAGGAAGGGAGGAGAGAGACAGAGACAGTGACAGAGAGAGGAAGAGAGACAGAGAGGAGAGAGGAAGAGATGGGGAGAGGAGAGGGAGGACAGAGACAGACAGTGACAGAAAGAGACAAGAGAGGAGAAAGAGATGGGAGTGGAAAGGGGAGGAGGAGAAAGGGTAAGACAGAAGGAAAGAGGGAGAGAAGGAGAAAGTAAGAAAGAGATAAAGGGAGAAAGTGCTCATTTTTCAGAGTTCAAGAAACTTTCTTCAAGACCTTCTTTTTCAGCGCTGAATAAAGAGCCCAGGGCAGGCCAGTTCCAAGAAGAAGCTTTGAGACAGCAATCTTAGGAACTCAATTCCCTTGACTTACTCAAGAGTCAGCACCTCTGAGGCCTAGAACTGCCCTGGAGTGATGGCTTCCTTCTCTATCAGAGAAAAGCAGGTCGCCTACTTTCAGGTCACCAATACTGCTTTGGGCAGCACCTGGAGCATTCTCAGAGGTCCCCTCCCGAGTTTCTTGACCTCCCCTGACCTTGCTCAACTCAAAGAAGCCAGGGGGGGAATCACAGCATGAGGTGAGAGTGATGCCAACCCCAGGGATCACCAGGAAAGCAATATCCATTCACGACTCTGGCTGAACTCTGCTAATAAACACAAATCCCCCAAATAATTTTAATTACAAAATACAACCCCCTTAAGTACATACTGTATAAATACATACCCAGCATTTCCAAAGGCATGAAATGGAGAATTAAGCAAATGAATTAATTGTCGCTTCTTTGCCTAATTAAATTGGCGGTGCAGGCCAATCCCTAGCCTAGGCATGGGGTTCTGACATTTGTAAGGTGTTTGTTATTCCATAGCTCCCCCCAGCTATCACAGTAGATTCCTAGCATAATGAAAGCCGCAGTTAACATCAAACACAATCAAGTTTTACTTTGAATGAATAGCTAAAGACCCTTGGGCTAATAGGTGTCTTTGGAGGCTGGGAAGTCAGGGGGGAATTTAAAGTGCTTCAGCTAGTGAAACATGTTCCCATAATCCACTTCTCATTAGAGAGGTGGTGGATGAAAGGTAGAGAATGAAGCATCCTTTGTCAGTTATCAGGCATGGCCAAGGGATGGATTTGATTTTTCTTAACTATAATTCTTTGTCACAAGAGATGGTTCCATTGGTGTAAAGTGGGGCTTTAGGGCTAAGGTTCGGGAGGGAATGAGCCAAACAACTCATATGGAGGTAAGAGTAATATAAACAACAACAACAAAATCAGTACAACTTTTAAAATAAGAACTGAGAAACCCTCATGTAGGTCGTAGGACCTTAGGTAAGTCACTTCATCTCTGAAAATTAGCTCTTCTATGAAGGAAGTATAATCTTACCTGGGGTGCATGGAGTGTTCAGGGAGGACCAGCACCTCTGCTGCGAGGGTTGCAGAGCCCTTTTCAGGGCTGCTCATCTGCCTTCAGTGAACACCTGGTGCCCAGCTCTCACCTATGGCTCCAAGAAGCTGTAGCAGGTGTATCAGCCACACCATATCAGCAGATGGCTAAGCCAGGCTGAAGGGAACCAACAGGCCTCAAATGCATTAGTGAGTTAGGGGGCTACCTGACATTTGTAAGGTGTTTGTCAGAATGCAAACTGGATGCTTCATGTAGAATTCAAAAAAATAGGAAAAGAAGGGAGGAGAGGGACAGAGGCAGACAGAAAGAGAGGAGAGAGAAAAAGAGAAGAGAAAGACAGAGAGAGAGGAGAGAGACACACACAGGGAGAGACAGAAACAGAGAAAAAGAGGAAAGAGGAGAAAGAGACAGAGATACATAGAGACAGACAGACAGACAGAGACACAGAGACAGAAAAAGAGGAAAGACAGTGACAAAGAGGAGAGAGACACACACAGGAAGAGACAGAAACAGAAAGAGGAGAGAGGAGAGAAGAAAGAAAGACAGAGAGAGAGATGGATGGGGAGTGGGTTAAAGGGAGAGCATGTGAAAACTTCCCCTGGTGGAATGTGTGGACGAGAACAATTTGTCCCAAGGGCCATGGTGGCAGCTGAAGCAGGTGCTGTGACATGATTAGAGTTCAATCAGACATCAAAGATGCCAAGGTCATCCACTGCATCCCCAGACCAGTATCCTGACTTTTTTTGTGTCTTGTCACTGGACTTTGATGACTCTGGAGGAGAGAACGAGCCTGATGACTTTGTGTAACTGCCTTGCTTCAATTCAATTCATGTGCAAGTCAAGACGTCACCCGGTGATGTCATCGGTCCCCTTCAAAAATGAAAGACAAACAACATAATCTTACTTACTGCATAAGCCAGACTTGCCTAGGTGTGAGGTAGCTGCTGCAGCTCTCCATCACTCAGGTTCAAAAGACCAGATAAAATGCAACTTGTCCCAGCCCTGCTGTTATTTTGGTCCTAATGACTTTCCATGGTTTCACAATGACTTTTGATTCTTTTCTCTTTACTATCCCAGACCACATTATTCCTCACCCAGTTAGTGTCTCTTTGCCACATTCCTCCCTTGGAAGATCATGGGCTTTAGAGTTCAAACAAAACTTAGCAAAAATTTAGTCCAAATTTCTCATTTTACTGATAAGGAAACTGAGGACCAAGTGGCTTAAGACATTTGCCCAAGGCCACACAAATTGTAAGCAGCAGAGTTGAAATTTAAACCCAGGTGCTTTGATTCCAGAGCCCTCTTTTCATTACAGTATGTCTTCTCAGACGGGATGCTTACCCCTCCAATGCCTTATTCACTCTATCTCCCTATTCCAGAAGAGTGCAGTAGGGCATTGGACATCTTGCATTTTAGGAGAAAGAACTCTTTTTTTTTGGCCAACAAAGGACCTGGGTTCAAATCCTAGCTCTAACATTACCTGTGTAACCTTGAATAAGTTACCATGGTATCCTTATTTGTAAAAATTTAAAAAAAAATTGTACCAGATGACTTCTAAAGGTCTCTTCCTACACCCATTGCCTCATCAATACCAGTCATCCCCAGCTATGGGCATTCACCTCCCTAGCCCCTTGGTCATTTCAGGGCTACTACCCTGGCTTGACTGGGTCTTTGCTGCCCTCTGCTGGCCTTAAAACCTAGATTTAACCCTGTAAGATCCGGCATGCCACCCCAGAATAGATGTTGTTCTTCAGGTTTTTTAAGTGCAATCACACACACACACACACACACACACACACACACACACACACACACTTCAGAAACCTGTATCTTGTTTTTTCTTTATCATTAATTTTGTATTTAAATCAGTGGCTCACATCCATTAATAGAGAAAACACTGAAATAATGAAGGGACATGGAAGAAATGAAAAGAGATGTCATATCACAGGAATCTCTATTAAGATTTTTAAATGGCTATGTTATTAGACGATTTATGCTGAAGGCTGGGAAGTATTACCCCCAAAAATTAACCAAGGTTAAATATTCAGTAGAAATTTATCAGACCTGAACAGATTATAATGTTCTCTGAGAAAATTTACACAGAGTAGAGAGAAATTTCACAAAATTAAAATTAATGAGCATCAATTTGACATTCAAGCATTTACCCCCTACATATTTTGGATACATATAGCATGGGAAGGACATATATTGAAAAAATAGCCTTTGAATAGGAGTTGTGAGACATACTCAGGACCAAGTTAGAACATTTCTTATGGCCTCAGTTTCCTTTTCTGTAAAATGAAAGAACTGGATTAGCCTAGGGATTCTTAACTTTGGGGTGGGGAATAGAGTAGCATCAAGGACCACTTTGAAGCTGACTGGCCCCTTTACAGATGAATGTTTTTAAATAATGGAAGGAAATGCTAAATTCCACTTCAGGATTAATATAAAGACTTGGTTGTTGTGGGTTTTTTTTCTCATCCAAATTCTTGGACCCCCTGAAATCTTAACCATGGACCACATGGACTAGATGACCTCTTAAATCCATTCCAGTTTTGACATTTTCTGTCCCATAGTGTATGGTTTTCTCTAGTTCTGACATTCTGTCTTCCATGTTTTAAGCTCCCTCTCAGCTCTGACATTCTATGCACTATGTGTCTAAGGGACCTTCTAGCTGTAATGCTTAGGATCTGAGCTTCTCTTCAGACTTCCTATTTATAACACCTAATTCTGTTTGAGTCTCTGTCAGTCACAATCATTTATTTTCCTGAACATTGGAGATTTAAAGTGATATTTGTCATAATGCTTACAATTTCTCATTCTTCCTTGCTTGCTTTCAGTAGGTAATCTCCCCCTCACAGGGATGAGAAAAATCAGGTCAGAGAATTTCACTTCCACTGTTGACGCCCCTGCTTTAACTCATTAACATTAGCAGATGTTTTCTGCTGTTTATACAGTACTTACAGGAATGGCATGATGTAAGATGACCCTGCTCACTGGACTGTTGGGCAGATTAATTGCATAAAATATCATCCCTTCCCTTTCTCTCCTAACCATTTGTTCTCCAGCCCCTCTTTTTCTCTCCTTGCCTTCTGAAACACTTAGGTGTTCACCATCATTCTCTAGATAGGACTTGTGTCCAGTGCCATGCACAAGCTTCCCACAAGACTGCTAAAGCAAAACAGGAGGAGCTTATTGTCTGTAAAGTACTGACACCCCACTTTTTCTTCTGAACTGACAGTGCCAGACAAGTTAGTCTACAATGTCCATTAAGGCTCTTCCCTGACACCCTAACCCACACATAAGTAGATATATTCAGAATACAGTATATTTATCTCTTCCTCCTAATGGACATTCTTTCCTCCTTTGGTCTTCCCAACATTGGTTTCTCCTGACTCTAACCCTACCAGCCCAATGACTCTTCTTCCTCAGTTTCCCTTGCAGGATCATTATCAATGTCAAACCTGATCAGTGGAGGGGGGGTACTTTAAAGCTTTATCCTAGGCCCCCTTCTTTTCTCATTCTATACCAGGAGTTCTTGACCTTTTCTGTGTCATGGACCCTTTTGGCCTTTTGGTGATGCCTAAGGACCCCTTCTTAGAATCATGTTTTAAGATACCCAGAATTACAAAGGAAACCAAAGGTTATTGAAAATAAAGATTTTTTTTCCCTATCCAAGTTCATGGATACTCTGAAATCTATTCCCAGAACCATTGGGCATCCCAGGTAAAGAACCTGTGCTCTATGCTTTTTCTCACTAATCTCATCAGTCCCTATACATTCAATTATAACTACATGTCAATGACACCCAAATCAACATGCCTCTTCTTCTGAGCTACAATCCTGAATCACCACATGTCTATGGGCCATCTACACTTATATGGCCCTTAGGCATCTCAAACCTGACATGCCCAAAGCAGAACTTAGCATTCTCTCTGCCTAAAGCCACCTGACCTCATAACTCCCCTATGTCTCTTTAGAGGCTCCATCCTTCCATTCATCCAGGGGCATACCATCGAAGCCATTTTTGATTCTTCACTCTTGCTGAACTCCATATTCCAATCAGATGCCAAATCTTGCCAATTCTACCTCTTCCACATCTCTTGCATTCATTTCCCCATCTGAATCTCTTCACTCTTCTGATATGTCCAGCCCTTGATTCACATTCTCTTCACCTTTTACCCAGACCTTGCAAGAGATTCATAATCAGCTTTCTTGCCTCCAATCTTTCCCCTCTGCAATTCTTTCCCCATAACACTAACAAACTGGTTCCTGAAGAAGAGATATGACCATGTCACTCCCCTGCTTAAGAAGATTCAGTGGCTCCCTACTTCCTTTAGGATAAAATTCAAACTTCCCATTTTGGCCTTTAAAATCCTTCACAATCTGGTGCCAACTGGGGCAGCTAGGTGGTAAAGTAGACAGAGTGCTATACCCAAAGACAGGAAGACTCATCTCTTCCTAAGTTTGAATCTGACTTCAGACACTTACTAGCTGTGTGACCACAAACAAGTCACTAAACCCCATTTGCCTCAGTTTTCTTATCTGTAAAATGAGTTGGAGAAGAAAATAGTATCTTTGCCAAGAAAACCACAAATGGGGGATGAGTCAGACATGACTGAAAAATGACTGATCAACAACAGCAATCTGGTCCCAACCTCTTTCTGTACTGATTGGGGAATATTCCTCCTCACACATTCCATATTCCAGCCAAACGTGACTACTCGTTCCTTCTTTAACATGACCTCCCATCTCTAAGCCCTGTCTTTACACATGTTGTTCTATGTTTGAGCTACTCTCCCATCTCGGTCTCTTGGAATCGTGGGTTCTAGCCAAAGCTTAACTGAAGTGCGATGTCCTACAAAAGCCCTTTCCTCCTTTTCTCCCACTTATTGGTAACTCTCCCTGCCAGAAGTCACACACACACACACACACACACACACACATGTATATACACTATACATATACAAATGCACAGAGATCTATATAGAGATCTATATATATTTATACATACTAAATACACAGATGTTTATATATATATATATGTGTGTGTATGTGTTTGTGTATGTGTGTGTATGCATGAGATAGAAAGATAGATAGACTATCCCAAAAGTCTCATTGCAGTTTGAAATATGTGCTTGTATACACATATACATTTATTTTTCTGTATACATGCTATTTTCCCCAATTGAAAAAAAAAGCTCCTTAAGGATAAGTAGAGTCTTCTTTTTGTCTTTGTATATTTTAAGATATATAATTAATTTCTCTATAATTATACATAATATATCATTAATAATTTAGGGCATATGATATATGGCATATAATAGGTACTTATTAAGTTCTTATTGAATTAACTCAAATGAAATTCATTCATTACAATGATATGCAAGAAAAATTGAGCAAAGATAAGCTTGAACAAAGGGAAGCAAATAGCCATTGCTTTCCCTTCCCCTCCCTCCAGCAAAAAGAAATGTAAAATGAAAGTTTTATTCTAGTCTAGATAATTCCAAGGGTTCTTTCATTTCTATATCTAGCTTCCAATCCTAACCCAACCTAAATGCTACCTCTTCCAGGAAGCCTTCTCAGGATTCTGCTGTAAAAAAATAACAGGGACTTTCTGGCTTCATATGACATTTGGATTTTTGGTACCTCTGATAGAAGTCTCATGCAAGATTGCATAGTATAAGTATCTGTGTCTCTTCCCCCACCCTCTTACGAGAATCTTAGTACTCATAAGTTTGAAATGATATTTTATCTAAGCTTTGTGTCTCCTCCATCCCTCATTTATAGGGGATTATGTTTGTTTAAAGAACACATCAATGACTAACCATGCTGAATGAACTTGGGCACTTATGTCCCCTCCCTTGACCTCAGTTTTTTCAACTACAAAAATAAGGTGCTCCCATAACCATAGACTTTTTAAAGCTGCAAGAGATCCTACAGATTCTCATCAACCCCCTCTTCACAGCTCATGAAATTGAAACGCTAGGGCAGTGACTTGGCCAAGGTCATCAACAAACATTTGTTTCAATAAGGCAGTTAGTTATCCATTAAATAACCATTTAGTGAACACAGTATGCAAAAGAAATATAGGACATGTTCCCTAACCTGAACAGGGTTCAAATCTTGTTAGTATTTCAAAATATCACTGGCTTCCATATTCCCTTCTGGTTCTGTCATAGATCTACATATGCTAAGGCAGTGAGGTTTTCTAGAATTAACACTAGATTTATAGTCACATTTGGGTCCAAATGGATACCAGGATACCAAGAAAAAAGAATCAATGGAAAAATTCTTAGAATTTATATTAACTAATGAGAGAAAGGAAGAAAAAATTTTTAATATCTTTGAATAAAACTATAAAATTCATAAGGTATCAAGAAATTAGCTTACTTATATACAGTCAGGTCTTATATAAGTTAAAAAAAATGTTTACATAAAGGCAGGACTAAATAACTGGTAATATAGTCAAGGTCCATGGAAGGGCTATGCTAAAATGATCAAGATGACAAACAACATAATAATCCAAGAATTTTGCACTATGGCAAATTGCTATATCAAATTCCACACTATATCAAAATTTTAGAATGAAATTTTAGAGTTAGCTAAAATAATACCAAAATTTGTATGGAAGAGTCAAAGGTCCAGAAAGAGAAATAAAATTACAAAGTAGCTATTACTGAAAGTGTATAGTACTTTTTGAAAACTAGAAAAGAAAACCAATGGAACAGACTAGATAACGAAAACTTTCACTGAATTTGGAACCACATGGCCTGGGTTTGAATCTTGCCTCTGCTTAATAACTGTTTGACCAGCAGCAATATTCTTGACATCTTCAGTGTGTGCAGATGCCACATGGGGCTTTCCTGTATTTCCCCAGGGTTACACTGAAGGGGTGAGGTGTGGGGGTGGGGGTTGTCTGGCCACTGGCAGTTGCCTCCTGAGTCCAGGTAGGCTCAGCAGCTGGTGGACCCCCATCACACAAATAATGGTTCTCTATGCTGGTGTCTGCTGCTTCCCCTTGCTGTAGGAAGGCACTCGGGGAGTCCTGGTGTTGAGCCTTCCTGATCCACCACCCCGGGGCTCAGGATCTCCCACTGGTCAATCTGCTAAGGTGAGGTTTGCAGCTGGCTTGCCGGGATGCCTCCCATCCTGTACTGGTCCCCTTCAGCCACAGCAAAAGGGACCTTTCCCGTTAATCCCCCTAGCCTCACAAGCTAAAAAGCTGCTGCACCCCATCTTTCTGCTGGCTCCATTGTTCCAGGATTTTTCCTGGGGTGGAATTTTCTGGGCTTTTCAAAGTCAGTAAGGAAGAGTGAGAGTGACTTCCTGCTTATTCCGCCATCTTGGCCCCTGTAAGTCTCTCCTTGACTTCTTTGAGACTCTGTTTCCTCTTCTACAAAATGGAAACTTTGATAAAATGATTTCTAATATCATACATCTGCCTCTGCAGCTCTGCTCCCATGACCTGGAAGCAAACAAGGACACCAGCTTAATATTCCATTGTACACTCAAGATGACAAATTCATGGAGGAGGCACACTTGACAGGAGAACTGTTAGAAAGACTTTAATATATTTTGGTTGAAAATATGTTTAGTCTGACATTTTACATCACATAGCAGAATAAATTCCAAATGGATAAGTCATGTTCATATAAAAGGTCACTCAAATATTTAAATGGCTCTGCAATGGCATTGATGTGGACGTTTTCTTCAAGAATGTCTATCAAGGCTCATTCACGCCTCCTCATGCTGTGTGACTCTTATCCATGACCTCCCCCAAGGTCAGTCTAGGATGTTGATCTTATATGGTGGGGCCTTCCTCACTTTCTTCTATCATTGAAAGATTACCAGTAGAGCACACTGGCTCCTCATTGGTTATCCCTTTCTCTTACAACATCACCAGCCTGTCTTGTTTTTTTCATCATACATTTTTTTTTGTCTTTTTGGAGGGGAAAAGGCAGGATAATTGGGGTTAAGTGAGTTGCCCAAGGTCACACAGCTAGTAAGTGTTTGAGGCTGGATTTGAACTCCAGGGTCAGTGATCTATTCACTATACCACCTAGCTGCCCTGATCATACACTTCTTTAGGGCATCCTTTATTACTACTTTTCTTTGGTGTTTTGTGTTTGCTGTGTGTCATGGCCTGTTCAAACCTAGCATGTGCATCTCTCTTGCTTTCAGATTGATATTTATTTTAAAGCATATGTAAATTCATTGACTTAGAGCCATCAATACTACCAATGGAAAAGATGGACCTTTGTTTATGGGAAAAATCTGAGATTATTAAAGGAATTTTGAACTTTAGTAAAGTGAAATCAGTTTACCATCTTCCTCCTTTTTCATTCTGGGTCCAACTTATCCATTTGCAACATAAATCTAAGATCTGTAAACTGATCTATGAGCTCCACAGGCTGTTTACCTAATTGCTTGTCATCTAGACAATGAACATTCTTTATCCATTTCATTTTTTTCTTATTGTAGATGGTTAGATTTAATTATTTGGAGAAGTTATGAATCTCTTCTAGAAAGTTCTGCCCTAATTCAGGAATCCATATAACCAGTATCATCCACAAACAAGAGCATCCGAGAAACTTCACCATCCATGAGGAATCACTCTTTTACCTGGCCTCTGTGTTGGATCTCCTGCATGACAGTAGAGAACACCTTTGGAAAGCCTCTTTTCCCTGTTTTGTGTCTCACCTGATAGTTAACAATAATATGGTCAGTGAACAATGTTATGCCTTTCTTATACTATGTAGACAAAAGGATGGGAAACACCTTGATCAAAAATTAGAGAAAAATTAGAAAAAAATAGAGAAAATGTTTTGTAGTTGCACTTAAGGGATAAATATATAATAAGATAAGATAAAGGCAATTATAAAAGGCAAAATAGGTAATTTTCATGATATATAGTTAAAATGTTTTAAGCAATCATAACAAATTTAGTTAGAACAAATTATATAGATAAGGAAAATATTTGCATTAATTATCTGATCAAATTCTGACTATGAAATTGATACAAATCTATAAGACAAAGCAAGGTAAGCAAGCAAGGAATATGATCAATAAAAAAGAAATGTAAACTATTAATAACCAAATTGTTTTAAATCCCCAAATCATTAATAAGAGAAATGTACATTAAAACTACTTTGAACAATCACCTTATACCCATCAAATTGACAATGAGGTAAAAATTATAAAGGTTAATATGAGAGGGGGCATGGCATGCTAGGGGTACTGTGAGTTGGTTCAACCATTCCAGAAAACAATTTGGAACTCTATAACACAAGTTACTAAATTATTCCTATTATTTTTCCCATGATTTGACTACTAGGTTTACATA
The DNA here is from genome assembly GCF_028583685.1 of Petaurus breviceps papuanus. Taxonomy (NCBI): domain Eukaryota; kingdom Metazoa; phylum Chordata; class Mammalia; order Diprotodontia; family Petauridae; genus Petaurus; species Petaurus breviceps. The sequence continues at coordinate 31,933,488 of NW_027185698.1, forward strand.
CCTCAATGGGCTTGGTAACAATAACAAACAAACAAAAAACATATATATGATCCCAAACATTCATTACAACAGTATTTTTAATAGCCAAAAAACAATCAGTGACAAATTTTATTTCCATTGATTGAAGACTGGCTAAACAAATTGTAGGAAATAAATATAAAGGGATTTTAGTATGCTCCATGCCAAAATAAGGCCATCAGAATGAGACATTAATAAAGGATTCTTCATTGTATGTATATATGTATATGTGTATGTATATGTATGTATATGGAAGAATGGGACATTGGATAGCCCACTTTGGCATCAGGAAGACCTAGGTTTCAGTTCTTCTAAAATACATGGACTATGGGATTCCTAGGCAAGTTACAACCTCTCAGTACGTCAATAATCCCAGGAAACCCTCTCAAATTGCAAAATACTTGCTGATCTTTAATGATATAAGGAGACTACTTTCAGGGAGTTCCCTATACCAATGAAATCACAGGTCTAGACCCTACTCCATATATCCATCTATAACCATCTATCTATACATGTATATATACTTCATGTATATACATATATTCAGATATTGAAATATATCTGCCTATATATCTACATACATGTATACATAATATATGTGTGTATATTGATATGTATATGTATAGATAGACAGACATGCATATTTCAATAAGAGAAATGTTAACAACTAGTGAGGACATCAGGAAAGCCCCATGTGTGAAGAGCCTAAGAATTAAATTGTGGGATAAGCTCAAAATTCTCCAAGGCACAGATGTGGAGGGAGTGCAATCTAGACATAGAGACCACTTATATAAAGAAATGAAGGTAGGATAAGGAATGGCTCCTTTTGACTGGAAGAGAAGTGCAACTAGACAGATCTAAAGCTCCTTCTGGGGCCAAATCCTATAAGTAGCAGAGGGTAGTTAAGGCTCTAATTCAGACTTTGGGGGATATACTAATCTTTTTTTAAAATATATTATTGTTCCCAGTTACATATAAAGACATTTTCAACATTTATTTTTTTTAAACTTTGAGTTCCAAATTCTCTCCCTCCCTGCCCTGCCCTCTTTCTCCCCCTCCCCAGTATGGTAAGCAGTTTGATATAGGTTATACATGCTTAATTATGCAAAACATATTTTCACATTAGTTATGTTGTGAAAAAAGACACATACCCCTCCATACTCTGCCCAAAAAGAGATAATAGTATGCTTTAATCTGCATTTAAGGCTCCATCATTTTTTTTTCCTTTGGAGGCAGATAGTATCTTTCATCATGATTCTTTAAGAATTGTCTTGGACTAGTGTACTGCTGAGAATAGCTAAGTCATTCACAACTCTTCCTCATACAATATTATTGTTACTGTGTACAATGTTCTCCTGGTTCTGCTCAGTTCATGTAAGTCTTTCCAGATTTTCTGAAATCATTCTGCTTATCATTTCTTGCAGCACAATAATATCTCATTACAGTCATATACCACAATTTGTTCAGCCATTCCCCATTTGATGGGCATGGGAGGTCCTAATATTGAAGAAGTCATAAGTGCTTAATAAATACTTGCTGAACTGGCTGATACTTTTGTCTTCTCTGGGCATCTCAATAAGGCTTCTAAAGTTGCTAAATGTAGGTTAAAATATGTAACATATGTACATATATACACAGAGACATACATATATACATATACATACGTCTGGGAATTAAATTTATATTTGCCTGTTTTACCCAACAAGCTTTTCTGAGGCTAGGAAACTACTTTATACTTTTTAAATTTTTAATTCCTCTGGATCTCCCATGACACCAACCACAGAACCAAGAATAGTATGTTTCATAGAATTATTAGATGTCTGAACACCTGGGAACCTTAGGAGAGTGAATAAAGAATGATGTTAGAGCTAAAGGAGACATAGCTTAATCACCTTGTGTTATGGGTAAGGAATCTGGTAGTGGATAGATGCTTCTTGAATAATTTGTTGGAGAAAGAGCTTTATGAGGCAACTCAGAATAGATAGGACTAAATATCATTTTAGAACATGCATTCAGGTTTTCACAACATAGAATGAAAGGGTGTGGTAGTAAATGTTTAACAACCAGCTTGGGGTGGGGGTATTAACAACATATTTTAAGTTTAATTTGCACTATTGATATTTTCTTTACCATTTCTCTAAGGTTAGATAATGAACAAAACAATAAATCAAGCCCTGATTTGTAGCACTTGATGAGTTCTGAGGTATAAATGCTCACCCTGAAAATTTAACAATCTTCTCCCTCAATAATGCCAGTATGAGCTGGATCCTACACTCTCCTGGTCTAAATCAGTGTCCTGTTGGCCATTTCAGATCTCAAAGAAGCCACTGCCTGGGACAAGCAATACCAACTGAAGTGAGAACCACAATTCATGCCTTGCATCAATTTCATGATGTGAAAATAATACAAGAACCAATAAGTTTCATTTAAGTTGAATTGAACAAATAGTTCGTTTATTTAACAGTGGCTTTGGGGATGAATGCTTCAAGCTGAAAGAAAGCTCAGAAGCCACGTAATCCAACCCACAGGATTTAGAGTCCTGTGTCTACTCTACCAGAGAGGCCTCTTAGATTGGGCTCCCTCTTAAATGCCCTGTGGTGGGGGACAGGAAGGGAAAGGTACCGCTGACTGTGAAGGGAGAGTAGATAGGAAGCTGGTCTACCTGGAAAGGAAGAAAGGAAAAACCCAGGGAGGGAATGGGTTGGGGTTTTTTCATGGAGCCGAGCAAGTGTGTGGGAGTGGGGGCCAGGGGTTAGCAAACAGGCTGCAGTCCTCTGCCCACACACCCATCTTGAACCCAAGTTTCTCCCCATTTCTCAAGCAGAGCCTGAATATCTGTTTCCTTCTGCTCTACAGAAAGAGTGCACTCATGATATTTGTACCCATTCGAAGATTTATGAGCTGAAGCAAAGTGGTTTCTCTACCCTAGTTAAAACTGACTAATCTAAAGCTTTAGAGCCCTGATAAGCTCTGATTTCTTTGTCTTAATTGGGCATTAAAAACAGAAGTTCTCATTCCTCATCTTCTTTTCCTTTCATTGGTAACATTGGCTGATACTGGTATCATTACCATGTTTACCAGCCTCACCTAAATGCACTATGCATAGCAAAGTTGGCCTCAGGGAGCATCAAAACTGGCAACGTGTTTTACCAGGGCAAGGTCCACAGATCAGCTTCCTGGATCTTGCATCCAAATTCTCTGGAAGAGGGTGGGAAGTCCCCAAGGTCTAAAAGCAGGTTATTTCCCTGTCAGAAATCTTCCCTCTGACATACCCAGGGCCAATGCCAAGGCTGGGGCTGCTTTTTAATCTTCCTCTGTCTTTACAGTTCCTCCTCTGGGGCTTTCACTACCAGGGCAAGTAAGCTCCTCATCTTTCCTGCAGAATCCTGTTTCTAGCCTCAGCCTAGTACTGATATGTGGCACCTGTGGGCAATGAAGATTCTGCCAGCTATGAAATGCCTAAGGGGTATGATGTTGTGCAAATCCCATTATAGGCACCCTCCCTTCACAAATCCCTTCTGTGTATATCTCACAGGACCTTTTATTTTTCTTGAATTCAGTCACCCTTTTGTTAAGTACCTACTCCACATGAGGAGGGGTGGGGCTGAATGAGGCAGGAGGCAAGCTTTTGGCAAGATACAATCCCTAGCCCTCAAGGTTCTTATCATTTAGCTGCCTTACCAAGTCAACACTATGTCTTAGAATGTAAACTCTGTGAAGGCAAGGATTATCTTTCTTACTTATACTTTGATCCCCAGTACCCGGCACATTATAAATGTATGATAAATGCCATGCCCGGGAGGTAAATGACTGTGAGCGCTGTAGGCTTCAGATGGGAGTGCCAGTTATAGGGAGGCAGATCTGAGCTCTGCATGAGCATAAGTTTTGTGAGCTAAGCTGCACAACAATGGAAAGGACCATATTTGGTGGGAGGAGATGGAGAGGGACATTGAAAATCTATCAATATGCCTAAAACTATACTTAGCATCTGTTTTTAACTCAGAGACCCTATTCTGGTAGTGCATTGTGGTAGAGAACAAATTGCCAGTTCCTACCAACCAGGAAAAACTATGAATACAGAATAGTAGCCTTATGTCTATTTTCCATGGAACAGATTCAATAAATTTAAAGAGACTCTTTACCAGAAAGTTAGGCAAAAGAGTTGACCTTTTTGTTTTGGTGTGGGTTCTGTGTGTGTGTCTGGTTTCTTTTTATTTGTTTGAACTACATTATGATTACCATCTAATAATCCAGAGAGGAATCAGGGTCTGCATTGGTGGAGATTCTTGAAGTGGTGAAGGGTTGACAAATTGGACCATCTGCCAACTGCAGAACCAGGATGGGGAGGGGACTGGTGATCATGGAAACAAAGAATCAGTTACAGGAACTGAGGTGGCACACAGGGAAAAGAATGAGTCTATGATCATTGTTTTCAAGTATATCTGAAAGAACAGGGGATTAATCAGATTTATTCTGCTTGGCCCCAGGAGCCAGAAATAAGATGAATAGGTGGACATTAAAGGGGGTTAGGGGTGGGGGGAAACATTGGATTTCATTTGATAATCAGAATTTTCCAGAAGTGAAATAGGGTGCCTCATGAAGTAGTACTCTGCCTATTATTGGAAAATTTCAAGCTGAGGTTTCTCATAGATATTGTGGGAAAGAATTCTACCCCAAGTAGGGAATGATTCCACTAGGTGACCTCTGAGGGAGCTTCTAACTCTAAGATTCTATGATTTAATTTAGATAAAGTCCCTCTAGCTGGCACCTCCTTTCCACATCATTTTAAAAGGTATGGGGCAATAAGAGAAAGGGGCCATTACCTCCTAACTGAGCACCTCGGTAGATAGCACTCCTAGGCAAATTTAGAAGAGATAAAAACTGCATTCAAAAGGCTCTCAACATCCATAAGGAAAAAAAAAAAGAATGAGCCCAGAAAGGGAGAGAATGGGCTCCATTGGAAAAGGCCCTGAATTTGAAGTGAAAGAACTGAGTTCAAAAATCATATCTATTATTTACTACCTGTATGGCCTGGGATAATTAATTTTACCCTCTTTGGTCTCAGATTCTTCATTTGTTAGAAGAAAGGGATTAAAGGAGGTGACTTTTAGGAAGTCCTTCTAGTTCTAAATCCTATGACCCCCGTCTGAAGCATCCAATTGTAGTCTCCAGGTCTTCACTCCATGACAGATGATTTAACCTGTCTAAGCCTCAGGTTCCTCATCTGTAAAATGGGGGTGACAATATTCACACTACCTGCTTCACAGGATTGTTGTGAAGAAAGTCATTTCTAAACCTTATGGAACAATAGAAATGTCCTTTGTTATCACCAGCTTCACTGTCCCTCAGTTTCTCCATCTGTGTAACAAAGGGATCAGCATCGATGATTTCCAATAAAGTCCCCTCAGCTATAAAGTTCTGTGATGGGAGAGAGCATGGCAAAGAGGAGAAAATGCTGACCTTAGAGTGAGAAAGATTAAGGCTTGAATCTTGATGCTAATATTAATTAGATAGGTGCCCACGGGCAAATCATTTCATCCATCTGAGACCCAGATTTCTCGTCTGTAAAATGGAAATAACAAAACCAGTTGTACCTTCCTCACTGGGCTGTTATGAGGCTCAAACATGATACCATCTTAAAAGTGGTTTGAAAGAGCAATATAAATTCCAGTTATTATTATGAGTCTTTTTCTGTGAAAGGTTCTGAGATGTGTTCCATTTCTCCTTTTTACCCTTTCTTCAGCAGGAACTAATATATCCATTGCCTTAATCCCACAATGCATCATGCCTCATTATTCTAAGTTCTTAGGCACTTTCTGAAACAACCGTTATCAAGTTCAATGTTATCTCCTACTAGCCAGACTTGAACTTGGAGATTTCAAATCAGTGCTCAGAGAAGGAGGAGGAAACTGTTCTCTGGACATTACAAGGATAATGTCCACTGTGGGGGGAGAGGGGAGAGGATTTTTCCTGTCTTCTGATAGTGTTTCATTAATGTCAGCCGAGATATGTTGAAATTATGCCTTAACAAGGAACTTTTGCCAGCCAAACTATTATTGGAACAAGTTCTCTGATAAGGGAAGCAGGATTAGAAAGGGCTCCCCTGGTAGAGATAAAAATCACTTTGTAACAAATGACACCTTGATGCTTAGGAAGAGGTGTGCAGTGGTACCAGTGATCATTGCTGTAGATAATGGAAGAGGCAGAAGGCAAAAAGGGGGCATTTGAATTTCATAGTGGTAAGCCTGGACTTTAATTATGAACCACACAAAAGTACAACCAAATTAATTCATGGGAGGAACCTTGAAATCCAAGCAGTCTTCTCACACATAGGATCATAAGATTAAAAACTAAAAGGAATATTAAAAATCAGCTGGTCTGATCCTCTGTTCTATCAATAAGAAAGCAAGTGAGGTAGTATAATTTATCCAAGGTCACAAAGCTGATGTTACTAAAAATAGATCCACATTTGAAGCCCTCCAACACAAAATTCCTCACTCTGTGACTATACCAGGCCATCACATCTCTGCATGGTGGCTATTGGGAAACTGTCTGCTTAGCCAACCTTAGAAATATTGCAATTACCAATTACCACCTTGTTATCTTCTAGCTATATAGAACATGGTGGTGTAATGGTAATGAAATTTGAAGATCCCTTTGTATTGGAAAGCTAAGAGTTACTTAGCACCTAGTTTCAAATTAATCCTCTGTTAAAGAAACAGAAGGTATGAACCCCTGTTGCTGATGTAACAGGAAGGGGCTGGACATGGAGGAGCTATACCATGTTTAAGGAAAAGCACAAGATGGACAGTCAGAACTTCTTGGGATAAGCAACTAAAGGCTGGGCTGCTGCTGCTGGACTGAAACTTCCATGGAGAAAGTGATTTTGATTTTGAGAATGTGAGAAAGTGATTTTGATTTTGAGAACAGGAAAAAGTGATTTTGATTTTGAGAATGGAGCTGCTGAAGACTTCTGAGGACCAGCTGGAACTGCTGAGGCTGCTGAGGATTCCAAGGGGCAGCTGGAGCTGCCAAAAACTGAGGAAGGGTGACTGTGGTGTCGATATTCTGTACAAATGTTGTTGTGGCTTTGTTAATGTGCATGAATGTTCTTGTGGCTTTGTTAAGCCTTGTCCTCCCAGGAACAGAGACTGTGAAGGATTTGAGATGGACTTGACACCAAAGCTGAACAAGGAGCTGGGAGATGTCTGCCTTTGGACTCAGGTGGCAGTTGGTTAGATTCTGAAAGGAGCTGGGACCATGGAAGAGGAGCCATGGAAGTTGAAAGCCTGCCCTGAGTCAAGGTGAAAAGACCTCTCCGTGGGTACTGAGTAGTGATGAAATTGTGATTTACTTGTGACTAAAGGGTGGATAGCCTATGTATTTTCCAGTGACTGATGACCAAGTAATAATGACTGATGATTGAATAGTGACTGATTTGTAACTTAGTGTGCCCTATGGGTGGAGGACTTTGACCTTTTGTACTTTATGATTGAATGATTGAGTTACTAAGAGACTGATTGACTAAATGATTGTAATTTGTTCAAAATTATGTGACCACTTTGGTGAAAACTATGTGTCCATTTTAGTGATAAGTTGTTGAGTTGTGACATGGTGAATGCTGTATTTTGATTTTCTGTGATAAGTTATAAGATTGTGGGTGCTCTATCTTGATTTTCTGCAAATGTTTTGCTCTGATTTGTTATTGAATAATTAGAGAGTTTGCTATACTATGTAATCAGAACCTTGAAAGCTGTTCACAGCAGCAATCCTCTGGAAAGTTGCTCGTGCATGGTGTTACAGATGGGTAGGTCATAGTGACTTCCTATATGCACTCAGTTTCAGACTGAACAATTAAGTCTTGGCAAAGTGGACCATTGATAGTCATGTGCCTGGAGCTGATTCTTGGAGGAGGTTTTTCTGTTGTTAAGAGGGCAGGACCCTCTATTCAAAAAATACTCTCCCTCAAAAAGGGACACCTCTACTGACCTTCAGATATAACAAAGCATGAAATTGAGAAGGTATTGTGTTACTTTCTGTCCTCAGAGGAAGGAATTGAGCAGTAGAAAAAATATTTAAACATGAACATGACCAGTCTGCTGATAGAAGGTAAGATAAAAATCTCCTGAGGCAGCATTTTATTTCCTCTTCTTTTTTTCTGGTTGAAAAAAGGATCATTTCCTTACTGCTTTGCTCATCTCTAGTGACTACTAAGGAGGTTTCCTGCACTGAGATGAGATAATAATTATAATCTACCTCCAACCTTCTTTCAGGAATATTTGTGTATGTTCTATCTTTAGAATTGTTTGATATTTATATTAGCAATTCAGTTCTATTAAATTCAACCTATACCCAGGGTTCCTTCATTTGCTTATTATGTTCTTTTGCTAACAAATATTTATTAAATACCTACTAACTGAAAGTCACTGTGCTGAGAATGCAGAGACAAAAATGAAACAATTCCTGCCCTCTAAAAATTCATGTCTTTTCATATATATTTTAATGAGTTATCTGTGTGCATTTTGTGCTTCCCCCTCCCCAATAGAATCCAAAGGAATTTGGGAGAGAAAGAACCTAATTCTACAACCCTGTGATTCTCAAATTTCATTTTAAAAAATTATTAAGTACCTACTACATTCAACATACTCTTCTAGGTATGGAGAATATACAGCAAAAATAAAATAATTCCTGGCTTGAAGTAGCTTACATTTTATCTATATATAACCTATATGTAAATAAAGAAATACAATATAATTTGAGAAAGAAAAAATGAATCCCTAACTGTAGAAATCAGAAGAATGCTTCATGAAGTATATTTATATTGCATTAGAAATTTCCCTGAAAAACAAAATTTTCTGATTTTTTCATGGATTTCAGTCTGCCAACCTTTCTCTCTTCTAGGACTTAAAAGACCCCATGAAAAGAGAACACTGACCTTTAGAAGATTTGGGGATTTCTAGGGTGATAAACCAATAACTGGTAAAATGAATGTAGTCAAAATCTCCCTTAATATTACATGTGTTCCAGGGGTCAAAATAGTGTAGCTACAAAGAGCTAGCAGCTGTTGTTGAGGCAAGTTTTGAGTCGGTAGACCTGGGTTCAAGCCTTGGGTCCATCATTTGCTTGCCAAACCTTGGGCAAGGCTTTTAGCTTCTCTGAACTTCAATTTCCCCATTGGTTCAATGAGAAGAATAGGTGCCCTGGCTACTTCACAGGATTATTGCAACGATTGAATGAGATGATGAGTAGGAAGTTCCCTTTTACTATGAAACATTATATAAATGTCAATTATTGTTCATATAAAAATAATCATCATTATTATTTTTATTAACATTTATTACTTTTTGGACCCATGCCAAAGTTCTCTTGCAATGCCTCTTCATGGCACAAAACTGACCCTAATGAGAATATTGGTCCAAAGAGGAATTTTATGTCTACTGTCTGAAGACCATCGTCAGGGAGTCTCATCACAAGGTTAGTTGCAAAATGAAGAATTTGGGGCCATAGCAACTTTCAAAAAGCACTGAATAAGTTATCAAGGAGCTGTGTGTGATCTGTAATGGTAGAGGGAAGACCCACACTGGTAAACATACAGATCCTTGAGGTAACAGCCTACACCTTGGTGCTCATACTTTTTTTGTATGTATTATTTTATCACCCTCCTTGCCCTGACCCAAGTGCCTGCGTGCCCTTGGTGCCTGAGTATTCTGGGTACCACAGATCTTCTTTGAAGCAAGGATGATCAATGGCAGTTTGCTTGGGAATCAAATGTCAACAACAATAAGCATATGCCTATTTTAGGTGGGTTTGGTGGGGCCCCTAGTCTTAGCCACAACAAAGAGTTCTGTGGGCTCACATGGCCCCATGTTCAATCCCAGAGGTGATAGCACAAAGAGGGTCAATTTCTCTCTCCATCTCTGCCTTGTCCCAAGAGGAATTCTAGGGAAATCTCTAAAACAATCTTTATAGGTGGCCCATGTCTGAGGTCTCCCTGAAATGTCAGTAACAGAGTCACTTCTAGAAAAGATAATCAATGTACAATATAATATGAGATATAGGCCTAAGAACTACACCTATAATTTCATAAGTTTAGAGAACTCTTTGATGAGGCAGTTCCCTCTACCAGTGCCCATAGGCAACTGCTTTGTAACTTAGAAACTTAGCGAGCTGCCTAGGCCACTGAGAGATAGTCAGTATGTGTCTGGGCAGTATCTGAATACAGTTCTTCCTGGCTACCTCCAAAGCCAATTACATCATCGGCCACCCCTATACCACAATGCTTCTCTATCAGGTCTAGGAGAACTGTTTATTTCCTCTACTGCAGAAAATATATAAGATCCAAAGGATTGACAGGTACCCTTTGACAAATACAGAACACATAAAACATCTCAAATAACCCATTATATTCATTATTCTTACCCCAGAAAGTACAGCCAAGTTTACAGGCCTGTTGAACAAATTCAGAATTTTGAATTCACCTCAGATTTCCACTGTCTGAATAACTAAAAAATCCAGATCTCCTGGTCAGCCATGGCACAGCTTTCATTAGTCTTTAGATGTCAGATCCTCCTGGTTGTGACACTCTTTTCCTCAAAGGAATGTGCTGTTACAGAAATCACTTCCCACTGGGCAGCCCGCACCTGATTCAGAAACTCAGGAACTTTTAAAGTCATGAAATACTCACCAAAGACATAAATATTCTATTTCTCAGAACAGCTAGTTGCTTATCTGTGTTCAGTGAAGGAATCAGAAAGTCAGAAGAGGACAGCCAAGGACTTGTGGCTCATCTCAGACTTTCATTTGCTTCTCTGGCAAACCACCACTGGGGAGGGGGTGAAGAGAAGGGCAGAGAAATACCTTCCCCTTTCTAATTAAAAGTTGAAGAGGAAACTTGAATAAGAGCCTCTAAAAAGAAAGGCTGAAATACTCCCACAGTTCTTATAGATTACAGAAGGGAAGATTATTCAACAAGTCTGTTCCCACTGATTTTCAAGTGCCAAGCAACTTTGAGACACAGTTGCTGAACATTGGTCAACAGTAGCTCCAACATCTCAGGAGGCAAATATCCCTCAGGGAGGAGCCAGAGCACAGGTCCAGCTCTCTGGGAAGTGCATCAATCCAGAAAATCCAGGGGTCCTTTGATCACCCTTTCTATAGAATTGCAATCTTAATCCTTATAGCAATATTTGTACCATAAAAAAAAAAACATTCAATAACTTGAATTCGGGGCAGCTAGGTGGTGCAGTGAATAGAGCACCGGCCCTGGAGTCAGGAGGACCTGAGTTCAAATTTGACCTCAGACACTTAACACTCACTAGCCATGTGACCTTGGGCAAGTCACTTAACCCCAATCACCCTGCTCTCCCCCCTCCAAAAAGCAAAAAAAAAAAAATGAGTTCACCGAATTTAATAAACACCTACTGTGTGCAGAGTATTCTGCTACAAAGTGCCAGAATAAGTGCAATATTCCAACAAGACTAAATCCCTGTCCCCATGGAAACTTACAGTTTAAGAAGCAGGTTTAGAAAGAAAGAATAAAATGCTCCATTTTATAATCAACAAAAAGCAAGTATAATGGCTTTGCCTTCTCACCCATCATTTAATTGTGTGACTGTAAACTCTGATCTACTTTGGGAAGAAATTTTTTTTCAAAAGGCTGACTCTTCTCTTATGTTTTCATTAAGGATATTCTTGACATGTGTGTGGATCATTCTCATAAAAATTTTGTAGGGATGAGCACAGAGGTATATAAGTTAGGAATTATTGATGATCTCTCCATGACTTTTTTGGGGGGATAATAATATCATTAGCAATTCAGTATGTTCAGATACCTTGAAAATTGAGTTTTGGGGGCAGCCAGGTAGCACAGTGAGTAAGATCACTGGCCCCAGTGTGGGGATGACCTGGGGGATCAAATCCAGGCTCAGATACTTAGCACCCACCCAGAAACACCTGTCCGTGTAAACTTGAGCAAGTTACTTAACCCCAATTGCTTTAAAAAAAAAAAAGAAAGAAAATTGAGTTTTTAAAGCTACCATACAACATCCTATAGTAAGGATATTTGATAAATACAAAGAAAGAAATTATGTAAGATAATAAAGGGGATCAGGAATTGATTTGTGGAAAAGACAGCATCTGAGCTGAGTTTTAAAGAAGGGGTCGCCCTCTAGAGACACATAACCTAAAGAATGCATTCCTAGTGATAAAATTCCAAGTATCAGTAACAGTTCAACAAAAAAGAAATTTCTTTTTTTTGTTGTTGAATTTGAGTCCAAGACTGTTTCCCTCCCTCCCCACCCTCCAATCTCTCACACTAGAGAAGGCCAACATTTGACAGAGATATGTATGTGAAACCATACAATACAGAGTTACACATTTCAGTTCCTTCTCTGGAAAATAGCGTCTTTCTCCATAGGTCCTTTGTAGTTGATTTGAATATTCATATATCTCACATTAGTTTAACCATTCACATTTACTCTTCAAACAATATTGCTATTATTGGTTTTGCTCCTTTCACTCTCCATTATTTCATGCAAGTCGTTTCATGTTTTCCTAAAATCAACCTGCACATCACTTCTTATAGTACTGTAGTGTTCCATCATAATCATATACCACAACATATTCAGTCACTCCCTGACTAATAAAAATCCTCTCAATCTCCAATTGCCACCACAAAGAAAGCTTCAATAAATACTTTAGAACATATAGGGTATTTTCCTTTTTTTCTAATCATCTTGGGAATCAGACACAATAGTGACATTGCTGGGCCAAAGAGTGTACACAATTTTATAGCTTTGGGCATAATTCTAAATTTGTCTCCAAAATAACTGGATCAGTTCGCAGTTCTATCAACAGTGTATTAGCATCACAATTTTTCCATATCCCCTCCAACATTTGTCATTTTCCCATTCTAATGTTTTAGCTAATCTGATAGATGTGAGATAGTATCTCAATGTTGTTTTAATTTGCATTTCACTAATCAATAATGATTTGGATCATTATGTATGACTATATATGTATATGTATATACATATATGTATACATATATATATATATATCTTTGATTTCTTTCTTCAAAAACTTCCTGATCATCTCCTTTGACCATTTATCAAGTGGGAAATTAATTCATATTCTTGTAAATCTGACAAAATTCTCTATATATTTGAGATACGAGGCCTTATCTAAAAAAGAGATTTCTAAAAAGCTTCCATTTTGGTGCTTTTGATTATTCTGTTCACAAGAAAGATGGTCCTAAATATGCAGAAAGCAACAACAGATTGGAGCACATACTCTATGCCCAGCTCTCTACTAGTTTGCTAGGAGACAGTTGTTGTTGTTTTCATAAATATAAGACTCTCTCCCTTTCATTTCCATCCTTGTTATCCCTGCTTCTCATTATAGCTACCTCACCCCACCTTCAGTCAGCATCAAAACCTATCTATTGTCTATTCTTATAACCTATACCTTGTTCATCCTTCTACCAACAATATTCATACTGTTTGCTTATTCCTGGAAGAATATATCTGCCTATTCCTTAACACATAAGAATCCAGGGTCACACAGCTAATTTTCTGAGGCTGGATTTGAACTCAGGTCTTCCTAACTCCAGACCTAGAAATCTACTCACTATACCACCTAGCTGTTCCACTGGGTACTTTTTAGTCAGAAAGAAATTACAGGGAATTTTTTGCTGTACGGTGTGCAGGACTCTGTAGCATTACCTGTACTAATAAATTTATTTATTTGTTTGCTTTTTGGAGGAGGGAGAGCAGGGCAATTGGTGTTAAGTGACTTGCCCAATGTCACATAGCTAGTAAGTGTTAAGTGTCTGAGGTCAGATTTTAACTCAGGTCCTTCTGCCTCCAGGGCCAGTGCTCTACACCGGCTAGTCACTGCACCACCTAGCCACCCCTCCCTGTGTTTATAGGTGGGTTGAACTCTTGAATGATCATAACCTATTGAGAAATCTCTTCAACATTCCATGACTTTATGCAGCTGAAACAATGTTATCTGGAAATGAGACCACCTGGGAGAAACCACTATTTATAAAGAATTCTTCTTCTACTTCTGCTCTCTGCTGGATACCCATGGACATATGTACATCTATTTTATGCCTCACTTGATAGTAATAAACAGATCAAAGCTATTTCTATTGTTGTCTCTATCAAGGAATCTTTTATGATCTAACAGATGCATGGAGGGCATTCTTTCTGTTGGAGGAAAGTGTTTAAGACTGAATCTTGCTCTCCCAATCTAAAAAAATTAAGAGTCATAAATGAGCAAAGTCTTTAAAGATGTGATCTTTTGGGGCAGCTAGGTGGTGTAGTAGACAGAATTGCCAGACCTGAAGTCAGGAGTTCAAATCTGGCTTCAGACACTTACTAGATGTGTGAACCTAGTGAGTCACTTAACCCTGTTTGCCTCAGCTTCCTCATCTCCAAAGTGAGCCGGAGAAGGAAATGGAAACCAGTCCTGGGGTGGCTAGGTGGCACAGTGAATAGAGCACCAGTCCTAGAGTCAGGAGGACCTGAGTCCAAATCCAGCCTCAGATACCTAACACAAAAAACTAGCCATGTGACTTTGGGCAAGTCACTTAACCACAATTGCCCTCCAAAAAGCAAAAGGAGAAGAAGAAGAAGAAGAAGAAGAAGAAGAAGAAGAAGAAGAAGAAGAAGAAGAAGAAGAAGAAGAAGAAGAAGAAGAAGAAGAAGAAGGAGGAGGAGGAG
>NW_027185698.1:31948631-31954915 GCF_028583685.1 Petaurus breviceps papuanus
CAGGAAAGGGGTCAGCCAATTGGTCAGAAAGAGATTACAAGGAACTTTTTACTGTATTGTGTGCAGGACTCTGCTGCACTACATGTACTAAGTTCTGGGTCACAGTCCCAGTATGAGAAAGAGCACTAGCAAATTAGCATGTACAGTCACAGAGGACCAAGGACCCTGGTCACAGTTCAAGGATTGAAAAGGATATTTATGGTCTCTCACAGACCACAACACCAGCAGGAGAGCAATGACCACATCTGTCCTTAGATCATACCACCTTATAAGTACTGGAAACTTATAGATCCCCACCCTGTCACCCCAAAACCAGTTCTGAAAAGATTAGCTTGAAAAAACCTGAAACTTGGGACAGTGACCCCTCCATGCTGGGAGAAGAGCTTAACTTTAATATAAAATTAAAAGTCAAGATATAGGCTGGGAAAATGAGCAAACAACAACAATAAAAAAGAAAAGAACCTGACCATAGAAGGTTACAATGGGGAAAGGGAAGGTTAAAAAATGAATTCAGAAGCAAACCACAAAGTTAAAACAGCTACACCCAAAGCTTCAAAGAAAATAAAACATGAATTGACCCCAGGCCCTAAAAGAAACCCTGGAAGCATGCCAAAAGGATTTTAAAAATCAAATAAGAAAGGTAGAGCAAAAATTAGGTAAAGAGATGAGAGTGATGCAAGGAAATCATGATAAAAAGAGTCAACAGCTTGGCAAAGAAGACACAGAAAATTGCTGAAGAAAATAACATTTTAAAAACAGGAAAGGCCCTAGGGTAAAAGAGGTACAAAAATACACTGAAGAAAAAAAATCCTTAAAAAGTAGAATTGGTCAAATAGAAAAGGAGGTACAAAAACTCGCTGAAGAAAATTCCTTAAAAATTAGAATTGGACAAATAGAAGCTAATGACTTTGTGAGACATCAAAAAACAATACAACAAAATCAAAAGAATGAAAAAATATTAGATGTGAAATATCTCATTAGAAAAACAACTGACCTGGAAAATAGATCCAGGAGAGATAATTTAAGAATTATTGTTCTACCTGAAAACTACAATCAAATAAAGAACCTAGACATCATTTTTCAAGAAATTATCAAGGAAAACTGCCCTGAGATCCTAGAGCCAGAGGATTAAATAGGAATTGAAAAAAAAATCCACAACTGCCTCCTGAAATAGATCCCAAAATGAAAACTCCCAGGAATATTATAGCTAAATTCCACAACTCCCAGCTCAAAGAAAAAATACTGCAAGAAGCCAGAAAGAAACCATTCAACTATCATGAATCCACAGTGGGGATAACCCAAGATTTAGCAGCTTCTACATTAAAGGATTGAATGATTTGATTGATTAATGCCCATCAATTGGGGAATGGCTGAACAAGTTAAGGTACATGATTGTGATAGAATACTATTTTTTTAATAAAAAATGATGAGTAGGATGCTTTCAGAAAAACCTAAAAATACTTACATGAATTGATGCAAGGTGAAGTAAGCAGAACCAGGAGAACGGTGTACACAGTAAGAGCAATATTGTATAATGATCAACTGTGAATAATAACTATTCTCAGCAATACAATGATGAGAGACAATTACAAAGGACTTATGATGAAAAATGCTATCCACTTCCAGAGAAAGAAACAATGGGGTCTGAATGCAGACGGAAGCATCTTTTTCTACACTTAGGGTTTGGGGTTTGTTTTACCACTGTGTTTTGCATAACTGCACATGTATAACCTATATCAAATTGCTTGCCTTCTCAAGCAGAGACAAGGGGAGTAAGGAAGAAAGAAAATTTGAAACTCAAAAAAAATTTTTTTTGCTTTTTTTGAGGGGCAATTGGGGTTAAGTGACTTGCCCAAGGTCACACAGCCAGTGTTAAGTGTCTGAGGCCGGATTTGAACTCAGGTCCTCCTCACTCCAAGGGAGGTGCTCTATTCACTGTGCCACCTAGCCGCCCCTCAAAAATTTTTAAAAGAAATGTTATAGATCGTTTTTACTTGTAACTAGAAAAAATTAAAAAAGAAAGGATATCAGCCAAGAAGTCTGAAATAAGTATTTAGTAGAAAACATAGAACAGAGTTAGAAAGAACCTGAGAGGCCCTTATAACCCAACTTCTTCAGTTTACAGAGTTCCGAGGAAACAGAGACACATAGAGGCACGAATGATCGAAACAGGAGAGACTAGGAGGAGAATGATATTGTCAACAGTAAGAGGGAAGCTGGAGGGAAGAGATTTGGAAAAGGGGAAAGGAATAAGCTTTAAAAGTGTCTGCCATATGCCAGGCGCTGTGCTAAGTGTTTTCACTTGGCCCTCCCAACAACCCTGAGAAGCAGATGACATTATTGTCCCCATTTTAGCAGAGGGTAAGTGATTGTTCAGAGTTACACAATTAACAAGCCTTTAAACCAGCACTCTCTCCACTGTACCACCTAGCTACCTAGTTCAGTCATCATGTTTATTTTGGAGAGTTTAAGTGTCCGTTTAAGAGGCCAGCAGGATATTTAGGTGGGGGTGTCCAGCAGGCAGCTGGAGCCCAAGGACTGGAATTCAGGAAGATTTTTATCTATATATTATATGTGTGTGTAAAATATGTACATATGCATACATCTATCTATCTGATATATACCTACATAGATACATGATACATGTTTATATATTATAGAGGTATAACATATAGATATTAGTATATATTCTATAACATGTAGATATATACATGATATATACACAGTGATATCCTCTATAGTAAATATAATAGGGACGGCTAGGTGGTGCAGTGAGTAAAGAGCCGGCCCCGGAGTTAGGAGGACCTGAGTTCAGATCCAGCCTCAGACACTTAACACAAAAACTAGCCTTGTGACCTTGGGCAAGTCACAACCCCAACTGCTCTCCAAAAAGCAAAATATATATGATATCTGCATAGATATCATGTTAGATATTATACATCATATGGACCTGTGGTAGAGCTTTCCAAGCACATATTAATCTGATCAGTCATAGTCAGACGTACTGTACTTTGTCTCCAACATTGTGGTATCATTTTGGTACTATTCAAGAATGAAGGACAATAATTATCCAAACAACTAAGCGCATTAAACAGATAGATGTGTTATGCACTTTTTTTGGTCAATTAGTCATGTCCAATTCTTCATGACCCAATTTGGGGTTTTCTTGACAAAGATGTTAGAGTGGTTTGCCATTTCCTTCTTCAGTCAGATAAGGAAACTGCGGCAAACAGTTTGGGGTGACTTGCCCAGAGTTACACAGTCAGTGAGCATCTGAGACCAAATCTGAACTCAGGTCCTCCTGACTCAAAAAATACAAACACATATCTCCAGACCTCATCACCTCTCACTAGGACTTTTACATCCTCCTCCTAATTGGTTTCCCTACCTACACTCTTTCCATCCTCCAATCCATGCTCCACATAGCCACCAAATTTCTATTCCTATAAAATAGATATGACTATGCCTTAATATGACTCTATTAAGACAAAATACAAAATGCTATCATTTAAAGCCCCCCAGAGACTGGCTCCCATCTACTTTTCCCATGTTATTTCATATTATTTCCTTTGATACAATCTCTTAAGCCATCAGGCTAGGCTGCTTAGCTATTCCTCCCCTCCCCTACATGACATTGTATATCCTGTCACTGTAACTGTATAAGTTATGTCCCTTCTATGTGGAATATAATCCCCCATCATCTCCACTTCTTAGAACTTCTGTTTTCCAAGTATCATTCACATCCTCACATGTCAGAAGCCTTTTCTGATCTTCCCCACCCACACCCACCCTGTGATTGCCATTCTCTCCTCAAAATCATTTTGTATTACTTTGTATATCTTGTAATATTTTCTTGTAAACTTGCTGTGTCTCCCAAGGAGAATATTAAGGAGAGAAACTGTTTCATTTTTTTCCTTGTATTCCCAGTGCCTAGGACAGTGCCTTGCAGAGAGTAGCTTAATGATTGTTTGTTAAATTGACTCTAACTGAATGTTTATGCCTGAAAGGTATGATACAAATGTGAAGAATTATTAACTGAAACTTCTATCCAGAGAACTCAAGATGTCACTCTCCAAGTGGCATCTCAGAGAACCCCAGAACCTCCTGTCAGTGCCAATGGGCATCATGCTTCATCAACAGAAAGAAAAATCCTCACTTAATAGTTTTCCACACATAGTAACAGATGTAATACTAATCCCTTCACATCTGTATAGCATTACACAGTTTACAGAGCATTTTCACCCACAAGATCACATCTGATCCTTACAACAACCCTGTGAGGTAGGCAGTTATAAAATAATCCTCATCTGTTCAGTGAAGTAAACAGAGGTCTAAGGTACCTTCCTAGCTCCAACATGCAATGATTTTGCAACTTGGTCAAGGTCATCTGACCTTCATGATAGGGATCACTTCACATTTACCTCTCTTAGGGTACAGAGAGAGTGCTTTGTAAATTGTTTTAAATTTATTTTTTTGAGTCAGGACTCCAATGTAGAGCCCTCAACTTCTCCAGCAGTGAGCACTCTCTCTTCTAGGCCCACTGCTAGATGAGGTAATTGGTGAAAGGCAAAACTCTTAACTGGTACATGAAGGTGCCTTCAAAGCAGGCCAATGGGGATTTCTACAGCCTACTGTCTTTTACATACAGAGTTAGCATAGTGTCTGAGTCCTAACAAGTGACCTCTGCTTTGGAACCAGAGCAGTTAAGTGCTTTGTTTCATAACAAAGAAGAGCAGACTACTGTTTTGAAAACCAAGCTTTTGCTGGGAAGATGAAAGCTATCAAGAAAACATCCCACAAGTCTTTGTTTAATAACAGAGATTATCCCAAACAGTGACTGTACACACACACAAACACACACACACACACACGCACGCACGCTGTGTTTAGAAAGGACAAAGAAATATACCACCTACAAAAGCATGTTACAACTGGAAGGGTTTTTAGAACATAAAATGAAAGCTAAAAGGAATCCAAGAGATAATCTCTAATGTGAGCAAACCACTTCATTGCTGCTAATAAAAATCTGAGCTCAGAGACAGTAGATAAGTCACTTGCCCAAGGTCACAAAGGTAGAAAATAGCAGACCCAGAACATGTAGAAAAGAAAAACTCAATACATCCTTAGCAGCCTCAGTGGGAAAATTTTTTTTCAGTTTGAGAGATGTTGTTGGAAGCAAAATAAATTGGAATTGGGAGCAGGAGACAGTTATTGTTGAGGTACTGCTCTGTTACAAAAAAACAAAAGAGCCTGGAGAAATTTGGGGAATACATTTTCAGACTGATTTTAGAACAATGATCAAATTCCACAGTTAATTATTTAACTTTCCACTTTTTATAAGCCCAGCTCTAATTAAGTGCTAAGCCTCAATAGGCCTAAAGATCTATTAGAGACACCAGAAGAAGGTTACCTATTGCTGCTTCCCTGTCCATCTTCATGTAGCCTTCCTGATCTCTAATTTCCACCTGTCGCCTGATCCTCCATCTCCTTGGGGAAGCTGAGCTTCTGAATCATGAGGCTTTGCCATTTCTAACTTGATCCAGCCGTTTCCTGGCTATCTTGGAATCATGTCAAAATGGAGAAATGCCATTCCCCTCCCTCTTTACTCCTCTACCTAAGAACAATAATTAAATCACCATTACCTTTCCTGAGAAGGAGATGTCAAGCAGTTGTCATATGACTCTATTCACAATCTCTGTGACTTCCCTTCACCAAAACCCCCTTCCCTGGCCACTTCTCACCTAGATGAGTCATCTCCCCATTTCCTTCTGGTCTTTGAAGATCAGGACTGTCATGCTTTTTCTATTTGTGTCCCCAATGCTTACCACTATTTATATAGTAAATGCTTAATAAGTACTATTTTATTCTTTCACTTATCTGTTCCTCTGAGTCAATGTCTATAGGTGAGCGCACAATTCATGACCACATTTTCACCCTGACAGTGTGATTTTTCCACCAGACTTACAAACACTTTTCAAGAGGGATAGTTTGGTATGCTGTGAGCAGTCCAGGGCTTAGACTCATAGCTCTGTCACTTAGGAACTTCCTGGCTTTGAAGTCCTTTCATTTTAATGACCCTAAATTTCTTCCCTTGTAAAATTTTGCTTTGCCCACCTGTGGAAGGTTTATAAAGAACAAACAAGATAATGGATTTGTCAAAAAGCATAAAATATACATAAATATCAGCTATTCCTATTATTCTCAGAAGAAGGGAAGGGAAGGCCCAGTGATCTATCCACTGTGCTACTCAGAATTCCCTCAATAAAAAAGAGAAGAAGGGAAGG
>NW_027185698.1:31955015-31967323 GCF_028583685.1 Petaurus breviceps papuanus
TATCTTGTTTGTTCTTTATAAACCTTCCACAGGTGGGCAAAGCAAAAGAATGGAAGGGAAGGGAAGGGAAGGGAAGGGAAGGCCCAGTGATCTATCCACTGTGCTACTCAAAGTTCCCTCAATATTCTGAAAGCAAAATTTCTCTGAAAACAGACATTTTCAGTGTGGGGCCCACAAAAAGTCACATTTTACTGCACACTGGAAGGGACCTCCAAGGTCCCTCCAATGATCAAGTATCATCCCATAGTTTTGTAGATAAGGAAGCAGAGACCTAGAAAGATTAAATAACTTGTCCAAAATCACAAACCTAGCGTGAGCAAAAGCTGGGATTTGAACTCAGGTCTCATGCACCAATGAGTCAAAGTTTTTCCCACTGCCTCACAGCTGTCACCCTTTTCATAGGGTTATAGATTTTCAACTGCATGGGACCTTAGAGGTCATCTCATCCAACTCAATTCATTTGACAGATGAGGAAGCAGAGACAGTAAGTGATATTTCAGGGTGCCTCAGGCAAGAGATAGTGAAACCAGTTTTTGAACCCAGGTTCTCAGGCTCTAAATCAAATATGGTTTCCATTATACCACCTTCAAGTGGGAAGCTGTCACTTCCCAAGCTCTGTTATGATCCTTGATAAAGAAAGGGTGTGACTGAATCCACTTTGGCAAGACTAAGTGTTATTTCAGCTGAAGCCGTGGTAGTAACATTAGCTTAGCAGTTTGCATTTACAATTCATTCAGAGCACTAAGAAGAAAACATTGACAAAATGAGAAAGTATTTTCTCTTTTGCTAGAAAGGTATTAACAACGAGAAACAGCAAGAAAAGAGCCGTGGGGTGGCATCTAACTCCAAGCAAGGATGTCAAATAGTATGAGACCTTTCTCCCATATCCCCCTCCAACTGCCTACAGTTAACACTATCATTGCCCCATCCAGCCTTGTACACACATATACCATCACCATCCCCCGGCCCCACCTCTGACCTGCACATCCTTCTCATGGATACTGGCCTCACATTCATTCACATTCATTTGAATAAGAATTCATTAAACACCTATTGTGTGAAGAACACACCATGGAGGGATAAAGATGAACAAGAACCAAGAGGGTGATGACCAATTCATAGATAATTCTAATACTGGTTAGAATATGAGAGGTAGGTGATGGATTAACCCCTGGATTTGGGATCAGAACACCTCGTTTGGAATTTAAACCATTGGAGAGCTGTGTGGGTAGATCGGTAAGTTGCTGCATTCCTGGGAGCCTAAAGCTTTACAATGGCTACCTGGCACAAGAATTGGTACAGTGTGACAGTGTAAAGATGGGTGGACTGACTGCTTTACTTAACCGCACCCCACATAAAGAAAGCAATACAGGATGCCCAATCAAAGGCCAAAACGATGAAGTCTCTGAAAGCCATTTGATGAAGTAGAAAGAAGCCACACAGGAAGTCTGTTCCAATTGGCTAAAGGATTTAGTCATGCCCTCTAGGTCCTGAATTAGATAAAAATCAAAGAATTATAAATACAGGAGTCAAGTCAACAAGCATTTATTTGGTGCCTACTATGTGCCAGGCATTAGAAGAGCTTTCCAATAAAACCTCTCAGGAGGAACCCTTAGCTTTGGCCTTGACCTGGTCTTCTTCCCTCTCTTCCTATCCCACTTTGGCTGGAGGAGGAGGACCTTTAAATTTTCAAAGAGGCCAGAAAATTTTCTGATAAGCACCCTAGAATTGTCCAGACAAGTATATAATACAGTAGCAATTAACAGTAGTGTCTGCATTGGGAACCAAAAATAGATTGGATTCAAATTCACCAAACTTAAGGGAAACTTTTTGAATATCTCATGATGGGGAGAAAAGGACTTTCTCAGCAGCCAGGAATGGTGAATTACCACTTTGCCACATGGGCTTTCTAAGCTTAGTTCGCACCTCCCTTCCCCTAGACTTTATATGTACTTTATAGGGAGAGTGTTATCTACTTTTAGGGAGATATTTTATACTAATTGTTCTTACTGTTCTTCCTTGGTACTGCTTTCTAAAACCTGCTGAAATTCTTAGCATGGTGTCTGGTACATAGTAGGAATTTAGGAATGCCAGTTGACTGACTTACTATTCAACTAAATTATTCTCAACTAATAATAAGAACAATGGGAGCTTAAACCATTGGAGAATCCCCCTAACTCCTCCAGGACACTCCTAGGATTCTAGGGGGATATCCAGCTTCCTACAGCTTGTAAGACTCGTATATTAGAATGGGGAGTTGGGATAAGGATGCTTAGAGTTTAAGTGGGCTTCATCAGCATGCAAGAGCCAAGCATAGGGAAGGTATACAGCAGACAAAACTCTGAGGAGACAGGCTATCAGCCAAAGAGTTAACTTTCCCAACACTGCTTGAATCTTGCCTCCTGATGAGGTGTTAACCAGGCCCTGGATCATGCTCCAGCATCTCTAGTCCCATTTCTTTTAACTGAATTTCAAGGCTATCCATGGGACTATCCCAGCCAAGCCTTGAGGTTAAGATCTGCTTACCTTCTCAATTTTACACTGTCCCCCATGCCCACCCGTTTGCCTAAGCATATGTACTTCGCAACTTCCCTGGGAGAAACAGGACATGATCTTCCAAAGCCTTGGAGTTTTTTTTTTTCTTTTGTTTTTTTAATCTTTAAAATGGATGCACTAAGATTTGTACTAATTCACAGAACAAAACAGTGTAACACAGACAATAAAGAGCTAGCCACAAAGTCAAGAATACCAGGGTCAAAATCCTGCCTCTGACATGTACTGGTAGTATGAGTGGGGACAGTAACTTAACCTTTTAGAGCTCTAAGCAGCCCTCTTAGGATTATCTCCTGCAGAGAAAGTATCAACTTACCTTGGTAAAGGGACTTTCCTCACATGGGACATTTGCTATACACAGATCTCGTCCCCATCCCTAACTCGCAGGGTTATTGGGTGCTATACTAAAATAAGTATAATATACAATAAATACAAATAAAATAATAAAATGCTACAGAAACATCAGGTCTGACAACAAATACATAGGCAGAGTACAGAGTGCCACCGAGTAGCATTGGGGTGAGGATACTGCTTTATAAATGTGACCTTGGAGACATGCTTGGGGAATCCTGGAAGGCTTCATGGTTGAGTCTCGATTTAGATCGGCAAAGTCATCTTCACCCCTACCTAGTCACTAAGAGGCAGATCATTCCTGAGTTTTATGGAGGAAATGTTCAGTCTGTGGAGGAAGGAGAGAGCAGGGTATGGACCAAGCCTTGGATTTGGAGAGAGAAGACAGGAGTTCCAATCGGAGCCCTGGTACTTCCTACTTGGATGGCCTTATGGCAGTTACTTCATTCTCAGGATCTTAATTTCCTCATTCAATAAATGCTTATTAAAAGCCTACTATGTGCAAACACCTACCTTTGCTAGGCATGAAAGCAAATAACAGCCCCTGGCCTCAAGGAGCACACATTTTACTGAACGGTCTCCTCTGTAAAATGAGGGGTTTGGACAGGACAGACTCTAAATCTTCCTGATTGAGGCAGCAGAGCTGAAGCATTTTCCATAAAGCACTGGGGTGGTAAGACTCACTCCCCTTACCTTTTACACTAAGCAATTCCTTAGTCAATAAAGGAAGCAGGACCAAGCCAAGTCATGGGACCACCAGAAATCTGGACTAAGGCCAGAGTAATTTTTTTATACTATCAATGATTTCTCCTCCCTACTTGTTTTCCCAGAGTGTGTGTAATATCAAAGCACAGCCAGAGGCAATTAAACCAAGGGTCATGGAGTGTAAGTGCCTTTACATTTTAATTACAGGTTAATAGGATAGACCCCAGAAGGTTTCCTAATTAATCTTTTAGGGAGTTGCATGAATTTAACGATGGCTGAGCACAAGAGCTACCTTCTACCTAGGAAATCAGACTGGCTGAAGGTAACACAGTAGGTTTATTTCTAATATGAAAGCAAAGCCTTATGTTTGTTCACCAAGCCTCAGATTCCTACAAAAGCAGCATCAAAGTTAAGACAAAGGACATGTAGCATCATGAGCACCCACATAGACAATCAGACATCCAGTTTCTCTCCATCTGTCACACAGGTCCCTTTCTCTTCATTCTTATCGCTACTGTCCTAGTTCACATTATCTTTTGGTACTGAAATTACTACAATGGCCTTTAGATTATCTGGTCAATCTCTAAAGCATTTACCATATCCTAAATCTGCACTTTCTCAGAGTGCATATTCAGCTTTAAGAATCTTTTTACAAATTGTAATTAAAAAAAAAAACAATGGAAGCTTTTTAATAATGAAAATTGCATTTATAAAGTATCTGTATAAGAATATAAGAAATCTCCAGTAAAGTGAACTACTACCCATGTTACACAACAGATACCTCCTATTTTAGTTGCTAATAAATGGCTAGATAACTCAAAGAAAAAAATTGCAAATTTCAACTGCGAACCTCTCCCCACTCCAATCAATCCTCTGTTCAGCTGACAAAATAATTTTCCTAAAGTATCATCTGACCATATTATACCCCAATCCCTCCCCCATCCCATCAGATAAATTTGAGTAAATCCCTATGGCCTCAAGGATCAAATAAAACTTCTCTGACTGGCATCTAAAGCGCTTCCCAGTCTGGACCTTTCCTAGATTCCCAGTCTCTATACATTCTACTCCCATCTAAGCACTCCATAATGACATGCTTGCTGGTTCTCCTATGAGACTTTCTATTTCCTATCTCCTTACCTTCCCACTGGCTTTTCTCCAATCCAGCTTTCCTTCCTATACCCCAAATGACCTTCAAATCAATATACTTTGAAGATCACTTAATATGGGGGAGAAAACAAATCATGAGTTATGTTTGATATCTTAGTCTTGGCACTTATACAATTCTGAATGACTTTTATAGACAGGGGACACATTTTGGTATTCTCTAAACTAGTTATTTTTAGGGCATTTTAGAATTTAAGAATAATTATTGTATGCTTTTGTAGAGCTTTTCCATGTAGTTTCCATGCACACTCCCCTCCCCCTCCCCCCACCATCCTCTTCCTTTAAGAATTCTGTCAAGGTCACTTCCTCCAAAGAGGGCTTTCTTCTCCCCGACCCCGTCCTCCAGCTACTGCTGCCATGCTATCTAAGTTTATTTTCCATCTAGTTTGTATTTATCATGTATGTTCTGACTTACAGCCACTGTCTCTCCCATTTTTCAAGCTCTTTAAAAACAACTATGTCAGAAAGACCTGAATTCAAATTATGTCTCAAATATTTACTAGCTGTGTGTTCCCGGGTAAGGCATTTAACTTTCTCAGCCTTTGTTTTCTCATCTGTAAAATAGGGATGATAATAATATCCTATGCCCCCTATGGGGGAAGCTAGGTGGCGCAGTGAATAGAGCACCAGCCCTGGAGTCAGGAGGACCTGAGTTCAAATCCAGCCTCAGACACTTAGCACAAAACCTAGCTGTGTGACCTTGGGCAAGTCACTTAACCCCAATTGCCCTCCAAAAAGCAATAATAATAGCAACCTATCTCACAGAGTTGCTGTAACAATTAAGCAAGATAGTATATATGCAACTTGGTTAAGTCTGGCCCCATTCTTCAAGGCCATGTCTGTCATGTCTCTCTCGGAAGGTTCTCAAGTGCCTTGAGGGAGTCGAAATGTCTCTTTTTCTAC
Source organism: Petaurus breviceps papuanus (assembly GCF_028583685.1). Taxonomy (NCBI): domain Eukaryota; kingdom Metazoa; phylum Chordata; class Mammalia; order Diprotodontia; family Petauridae; genus Petaurus; species Petaurus breviceps. The sequence goes on from NW_027185698.1 coordinate 31,960,692, forward strand.
TGCCATCAGTTTGAGCCTCCATTCTCTGTGTTGTCCTATTTTGGTGGACCAAGGACTAGCATCCCAGTTTCATGTAACTACTCGACCTTACCAAGGGATATTAACTTAACAGATAGAGTAAGAGCAAATGTACAAACATTTCCCCCAAAAAACTCAGAGGCATAACTAGCCCCACCCCTCCCCACACATAAACCTTAGTAGTGGGGAGAGGGAAGAGGCATTAGGTTGGAAACTTAGTTCAGCACTGGTTCCACCAAATTCACATCCAAATTTGGCAAGATTCCCACTGTTGGAGTCCCAAAGTTGATCCCAAAGATCACTTCTTGCTCCCTGAAGGATTGAGGGCTATGTTGTAGGAGAAACCCAGCCTGAGCTCTGGCTCCCAGCTTATAGTGGCTTGCTCTCCTAATATTCTGAAACTAATCAAATCAGACACTACACTCCCTTCATGAGACTACATGAAAGGAAGATGCCATAGGAGATGACTCAATTAAAAAAAAAAAAAAGGCCAGGAGACCATACCTGAGGCTGATGGAAATTTTTGAATATTTCCATAGCCAAACAAAGCTCTTCTCCAGCATGTGGTTAGCCAACCAGAACCAGTTACAGAATGTTCCACAGTCTGTCTCTCCAAAGCACTTCCTTTTCATATCCTCACAATTCTTCCAGAAAAAGCTTCCTAGAATCCTTCATGTGGAGAGATGCCATGTTAGGGAACCTGGGCATACTCCAGATTCGCATTACACATTTAAAGAGATTTTCAAACCTTAAAATGCTATATAAATGCTAACTTTGGCAATTAGGGTGAGGCCATGGCCATGGGTAGGGTATTCCCTTTTGTTCCTAATTAATTCATGAGATGCCTAATAAATATTTGTTGAACCAAGTTCAGGTTAGTCACATGGAGAGGTAAGAGATCATAGACTCATTCAAACTTTAATCGAGTGTTCTGTATTCAAAATTGATCTTCAAATCAATATACTTTTGATGATCCTTTTTTATGAGGGAGAAAACAAATCATGAAATATGCTGAGTATCTTAATCTTGACACCTGCAATTAAGAATATTTCTCTTTCATAGGCAGGGGACACATTTAGGATGTCTCTAAACTTGGTATTTTTAGGAAATTTTGGAACATAATGATAATGATGTACTTTCACACAGTTCTTTTTGTTTATAAAAGTATTTCCACATCTAGTATTTACCTGCCATCCTTGAATCCTTGCTAACTGACACATTTCACAGGCCCCAGAATAATCTTGAGTCCTGTATTTCCTGTCCAATTTCTCCCCATCCTCCAGTGTTTCCTGTTCCATGAAGCCTTCCCTGATCCCTCCACTAAGAAGTCATCACTCTGTCTTGTGCCCTAAGAGAATACATACTCTTATTGCATCTTTACTTTTACTTGGTACTACAGTTTTATGTACCCGTCTTCTCTCCCCTACTATTATGAATCATAACTGACACTTATATTGTGCTTTAAGGCTCACAAAGCACTTTACCTGAATTATCTGATTTGTTTCTCCCCATGGCCCTGGGTGGTAAGTGGTACAGATATTCTTATTCCAGGCTGGCACATACCCATAGTCCCTGCTGTCAGGGATGCTAAGGCTGGTGTATCTCTTAAACTTGGGAGTTCTGAGCTGCAGTAGAGCTAAAACTGAGGGCCCTCATTAAGCCCAGCACGAATATGGTGAGCCCTTGGCAGCAGAGGGTCACCAGACTGCCTAAGGAGGGACAGTGATGGAAAAACAGAGCAGGGTAAAACTTCTATAATGATGATTGTTGGGATCAGGACCATGAATGGTCCCTGTTCTTCATAAGTGATATGGAGACACAATCTCAAAAACAAACAATAAACATCAACCTTTATATCACCAAGCTCTAACATGCTGAGCTCTTAAAAACTGCTATTCTAGAGATGCTGGACTAGCAATAGGACTATTTCTAGGGAGACCAGGGTAGAGATGGGGCATTTCTAGAAGCTGGGCTAGAGATGGAATATTCCTAGAGACTGGGCTAGAGATGGGATATTTCTAGAGACTGGGTTGGAGATGGAATATTTCTAGAGGCTGGGCTAGAGATGGGATATTTCTAGAGGCTGGGCTAGAGATGGAATATTTCTAGAGACTGGGCTGGAGATGGGACTCTAGAGTCTGGGCTGGAGATGGGATATTTCTAGAGGCTGGGCTAGAGATGGGATATTTCTAGAGAGTAGACTGGAGATGGGATATTTCTTAGAGAGGATGGAATACAGATGGGATATTTCCACGGGTTGGGCTAGAGATGGGGTATTTCTAAGTTTGCTATGATTTCCACTTCCCAAATTATTCTTTTCTAGTCTATAATGATTATAATGACCTACTAATGATAAGTTGAGCACTAGAAAGTATCAGAAAACATGAGTATGAGTATTAAACATGCTAATTGCTCATTATCTGGTTTTATATGAGTTTTTAATCTTTCAATCTCAGTTTCCTTATCTGTAAAGTGAGAATAATAATACTTATAGGATCAGAGATCTAACACTGGAAGGCATTTAGTCTTCATTTTACAGTTTAGGAAATTGAGACCCAGAGAGGTTCAAAGACTTATTCAGCATCACCCAGGTACTAAGTGGCAGAGACAAGATTCAAACTGAGTTCCTAGGATTCCAGGTTCAACACTCTTTCCACCAAATAGCCCTGTGAAGTAAACAATGCAGTAGGAGGCAATAGTATTGTGAGGGATGAATGAGAAAAGGTATGTAAATAGTTTTGTTCATAGTAAAAACAAAGAAAAATGCAGATGTGAGATGCTATCAAATGTCTCCTGAAGTCCTCTTCTGATGCTTCATCATGGTCTAGAGATGTCCTTGGGTCATTTAAGGCTATGCCTGAAGAGCAGAAGCTCTGACCATCTTTATTAAGTACTTAGTATGGACTAAATCAAGGGTGGGGAACCTGAGACCTTGAGGCCACATGTGGCCCTTTAGATCCTCAAGTGCAGCCCTTTAAGACATGACATTTGAGATTCAGTCAAGGGGCCACACTTGAGGATCTAGAGGGTCACATGTGGCCTTGAGGATGCAGGTTCCCCACTCTTGGACTCTTTTTGTATCACTCCTGGTGATACAAATTCAAAGAAAAAGAAAGAGTCCCTGCCCTCAAAGAGCTTATATATGAATGTACACAAAATGAAGCTAAAAATGGGGGTGGGCATGGTTTTGAAGTCCAGAAAGTCAGAGATGTTGTCAGGAATGAAGAATGGCTGACCTGGGCTTCTTCACAAAATGGAGGCATTAAGAGGACCTCACCAATGGGAGAAGGTGGTGGGTCTTGTGAGGGAATATTCCAGGGTGAGAATGGCATAGGAATGGGTGGATGTTCCAGGGTCAAGCCCTAAGGGAAGTTCCAAGATGAGGAAGCAACAGAGGAATGATAGGGTGTGCTTTTTGCCAACGCATCAAATCTCAGTTAAGAGCAAAACCTCCATCTTCATCCCACACCAGGACAGACAAACTAACAGCATCACTCTAATCACTAGCCTGAGTAATCAGCCAGCTTCCCCTGCACAGCTAACAAGGTCTCAAGTGTAATAGCATGGAGTCAATGGTGGCAGTAAGAGAGAACAGTTCCTATGGACAGGCACAGTGTGAGTAACCAGCTCTCACAGGCAGCTCTGACACCCAGCTTAAAAAAAAAAAATCTGCATTCAGTAGAAAGCAGAAAAAATATAGGCTCATGATTCATGGGTCATTTAGGTGGGTACATTGGGTATCAATTTCCAGCCTAATCCTTGGAACTAGAAAAGGGCAGATCTTTTAAGCTTCCTTAGGACAAAAAAAAATGCACTTTTCTCAGTCCCTTTATTAGTCAACTACACAATGTAGATATGGAAGCCCTATTTTCAAGGTCAAAGCCCACAGCCTCTAGTATCTAAGAACTTAAAGTCCTTACTGAACCATCATCATTTGCATGTGTATAGTTGTTAGGGTGTTGTCTCTCTCCATTAGACTGGGAGCTCCTGGAGTTCAGACACCACAAGTTCAGAGACCTTTCTTCTTTATCCCCACCCCTTAGCTGAGTGCCTGAGACTAAGGGTTTAAAGATGATTGTTGACTGACTGACTGACTTTATCTAGGCTTTATATAGTTTGCCAAGGCCCTTCCTTCCAACCACTCTGAGGTAGACCATGAAATCATGCTGAATCTAACCTTCAAGGCTCAACACAGCTTGACTCTTCTGCCCTCTCTGAACTCTGTGCCTTTACTCATGCTATACACTGATCCTGGAATGGAGTCTTGCCTCTTTTCAGCTGGAACTGAAGAAGTTTTACCATCTTCAAGGCTGAGCACAAATGTCCCTGTCTCTATCAAGGTTCCCTGACTACCCGAGGTAAAACTGATTTCTCCCCACTGAATTTCTCATGGCGCTTTGCTTTAACCTCTTTGCATACATAGATCTTACTCCCTAGCATTAATTGTATACATCACTCTGCCCTCCTTTAGGCTGTGTTCACCTTGAGAGCAGGCATTGCATGTTATCTGTTTGTTAGCCTAGTATTTTGCACAGGTCTTCACACACCATGAGAGGCATCTTGGAATAGTGGCCAGAGAGAGCTAACCTCAGAGTTAAAATGACCCTGATTCAAGTCCTGCTGCCTCTGAATCATTCTGGCTATGTGATTCTGGGTAGGAAATATAACCTCTTAGAGCTTCAGATAATTATCCAAGACTACAAATTGCATTGATCGAAGGAGTTTCTTCACCTGAAATTCCCTATACCAATAAAGTCATATGTCCAGTCCCCACCAGACTCCATCAGATCTTAGGAATCACCAGGGCTCTGTCTGATAGATGAACTTTGACCTTATCTTGTGCTGATCAACCTCACTTACTGACCATATCCAAACCATGTCATCTACTCTCAGGTCATCTTTCTCACCTTCTTGCCACCAGAAATTTGGTCTGTTCCAACTGAGCTCTAGAGTGAGGTTCTGCTTTATTTTAACTGAGAGCCAGACCATCATCTCACTTCTGTTTCCAGAAGTGTCCTTGAATGCATTGCCTTTCCTCATTAGAATGGCAGCTCCCTGAGGACAGAGTTTTTCTTACTTGAATTTTTATTTCCAATGCTTACCACACATTCCCTGGCATATAATAAGTACATAACTAAGTGTCTATCTATCTGCCTAGATATCTATATCTATCTACAGACATTATTAGTTTTTTTATTAATTAATATATTAAAATCCACATTTCATGAAGAAGGAAAAGACTTAGAAAGATGAAAAGACATGATGAAGGGGTCCCATAGTTGATAGGAATCAGACCTCAGAATTGAATCAAGGTTGTCCGATGTGACAAGTTCAGGGCTCTTTCATCAATAACATAGTTCTATAGGGTATATCCCAGAGAAAAGTACAAAAAAGAAAAACCAAGAACCAAAGGAAAGCAAGGTTATAAATCTATACATTTAGAATTATAAGGCATGTCAGAAGTCATTTGGTCCAATTCACTCACTGTGTAGTATATGTGGGAAAAGAGACCCATAGAGGTTAAGTGATAACCTTTGCTCAAGGTCAGATGGTAGTAATTAGGTAATTCACAGAGAGATATGAAGTGGACAGGCTTGGTGTGGCAGCAAGCACCCCAAGAGTCCTTAGGGTTTGCTGCCAACACAGGTTCTTAGATCTGCTTTGTTAAAGGAAAGCAACTCAAAATGGGTTAACAAGCTTACTTTAATCAGTCAAACATATATCATTTACCTCGTTCAGGGGAAAAAGGTCAGCACCCTGAACTTCGAAGTATACAGACAGAATTATCAAGACAGAAACAGATCAAGTAGACAGCTTTCCAAACTGTCCAACCATTACATCCATACCCAATCAACATCTGGGTTTCAACATCTGGGTTTTTCAAAGCTGGAGGGCTCTGGACAACGGCTTCCCAGAATCCAGATCAAATCACAGAACACTTCTCAAAGTGAGCCCCAAAACAAAGCTACACATCAGGGCTTATATAGCCTTCTCCTGGCTCAGAGAATATAACAACCTTATTGACTCACTGGCCAATCAAGAAGTATCTACTGAAAAACAAGCCTCCCACCCCAGGCTCCAGGTGCCCTTTAGCCTAGGGGCAGGGAAGATCTTTAAATTTATATTCCCATTACACTTGGTCACAGTCCACAAAAATATCAAAGTTCCATTACACAGGAAAGCTACCAGAGATGAGGAAGGACGAATGTCACATCAAACTCTTCATTATATTTAGATTTCATTTCCCTAAAATCTCAGGCATTTTTTTCTATATAAACTGTTGAGATATGCCTTCTCTTTTGAAGTCAATTTTTAAAACCTGTATTAAAACTTTACATTTATCCACACTAAAGGTCATTTTGTATGATTCTGCCCATTGTTCTAACATAGAGATTGTTTTGGATACAGGTTGTGTCAACCAGGACATTAGCTATCCCTGCCAACTTCAAACCATCTGCAAATCTGGCAAGCATGCTACAGATACCTTCCCTAAGTCATTTATAAGAATAGTGAAAAACACAAATCTTAAGATGGGTCCCTGAGGCACATCACTACATATCTCCCTCCAAGTTACTCTCTCTCTCTCTCTCTCTCTCTCTCTCTCTCTCTCTCTC
>NW_027185698.1:31967423-32015773 GCF_028583685.1 Petaurus breviceps papuanus
TCTGTCTCTGTCTCTCTCTCTGTCTCTCTGTCTCTCTCTCTATCTCTGTCTCTGTCTCTCTGTCACTGTCTCTGTCTCTGTATCTCTCTCTCCATATAAATATGTGTGGGTTTATATTTATATTACTGTTATTTTACAAAAAAAAAAAAATATATATATATATATATATATAGTCATTTTATGCATACTGGGCCATCTCCAGTTGTTCTGATAAATATCTGGGTACTGGGCCCAGAAGGCTCTGGATGAAAAAGTTGTGGTTGGTGATTTTGCACAGCCCTCCCTCACTTAAATCCAATTCACTTGCAGGTCATGTCAACATCTTCCTGCTGTCACGGTCCTCTTTGAGAAAGAAGGACAAACCACAACCATATGAGGCACTTTTATGGAATCAAAGAGTATGCATGAATTTAACTTTAATCTATGAGATAAACTATAAAGGATACAGAGAGAAAGAAGATAAAGAAAAGCTTCTTTCTTGCTAGAACTGTTAACTTTTATTTCATGAAGAAATGTTATAAAGAGAAGTGAATCTAGAGAGAGATTATTACAAGTGAGGGCTTGAGAAAAGCTGAAGACTATGCTTTCTGATCGAAGTCAAAGATAACCAGACAGAGAAAGAAGATGGAAATTTTTTTTTTAATTTATGAAACTATCATAAATTTCATCAAAAGAGGATAGATAGAATGATTATAAAGAAGAATTTGGTATTATCAATATACTAAATGGTGCAGGACTTTTCAGAAGTGAAATCATTACAACTGGGATCAGCTCTGGTGACTCTGATGATGAAATCTCTCAGAGCTAAAGTAAATAATTTTCCAAGTTGGGTTTTTTTTATTGTCAACTTAATTATTTATATGTTGTAAATTCAGTAACTTTAGGAGATTAAATATAAAGACAGATATTATTATGTACAATTGAAATAGTATATTTCTCTGATTTACTAAATAAACAATGTTATGTAATGGTGTTGGAGCATGATTCTTTTCAAAAGGACTGTGTGTTATTGGTAGTGAAGAAACAGGACTTCCACAGGTTTCCGGTTCCCACCACCTCCAATTCATGAAAAAAGGTGACTCTGAACAAACTTTTGAGCTACAGAACCCACAAAATGACACAGAGAAGCTAACCTTTTGCTGAGGACAGACCAGCAGGCTGGCAGAGAGCAGCCAGCAGAGCATTCTGGGAGCCCCTGCGAGAGTCCAGGGTTTTAGCCCTAGGGAGGGCCTGACCAGCTGCCTGGCTGGAGGGACTTCACATCACCATCAGTTGTGGTGGTTTCCAGAATTATCAACCAATAGATGCTAAGGACAAAATGAGAGGTCAGTACAGTGTGGGCTTTGGGATCCAGTAGTTTGGGAAAGCAGTCAGCCTTTATCCCCTTGAGGGAGAAGCCGCTGATGCACCCCGGCCATGCAGCTGCCTCCACATGGCAGCTTCAGCTCCTGGCCTGCAGACTGTAGGGGGACCAAGCGACCACTCTGAGGGGTAATTGCTCTTACTTTAACCTGCTTGGATCTTGATTGCAGGCTAGGGTGGAAGTCCTAGAGTGTGTGTCTAGCTTGCCAGAGCATGTGAAGGCTTCAGAGAGGGCATCCAACTAATACCTTCGGCTGCTGAGAAAACCCCAGCAATTGGGACAAAGCTCCCCTGTCTGGTAGTAGAGTCCTACTGTGACAAAAAGCCCAAAAGTTAAGTAATAGAGTGGCAACATGAGCAGGCAAAGGAAGCAAAGCAAACAGAGCAACCCAACTTTACACTCCTATTTTTGGGACAAAAAGGATCAAAGCATGGAACAGGATGAAGACAGTGAAATCAGAACTCCAGCACCAAAAGCTTCCAAGAAAAATACAAGCTGGTTACAGACCATAGAGGAGCTTAAATAGGATTTTGAAAACCAAATAAGAGAAGTGGAAGAAAAATTGGGAAGAAAAATGAGAATGATGCAAAAAAAATTATGAAATTAGAGTCAACAGCCTGACTGAAGAAAATAACACCTTAAAAAATAGACTAACTCAAATGGCAAAAGAGACTCCAAAAGCTAATGAGGAGAAGAATGCCTTAAAAAGCCAAATTTGTGAAATGGAAAAAGAATTTGAAAAGATCACTGAAGAGAATCATTCCTTCAGAATTAGATTGGAGCAAATGGAAACTAGTGACTTTATGAGAAATCAAGATACTATAAAAACAGATTCAAATAAATAAAAAAATAGAAGGCAATGTGAAATATCTCATTGGGAAAACCACTGACCTAGAAAACAGATCCAGGAGAGATAATTTTTTTAAGCAATTAGGGTTAAGTAACTTGCTCAAGGTTACGTGGCCAGTTATTTTTGTGTGGGTGCTGAGTATCTGAGGCTGGAACTGATCCCAGGTCTCCCGATGCTGGGGCCAACACTCTTACTCACTGTGCCACCTGGCCGCCCCTTCAGGAGAGATAATTTAAAAATTATTAGACTTCCTGAAAGCCATGATCAAAAAGAGAACTTAGAAATCATCCTTCAAGAAATTCTCAAGGAAAATTGCCCTGATGTTTTAGAACCAGAGGGCAAAATAGAGGTTGAAAGAATTCACCGATCACCTGAAAAAGATCCCAAAAAGAAAACTCCTAGGAATATTATAGCCAGGTTCCAGAATTCTCAGATCAAAGAGAAAATATTACAAGCAGCCAGGAAGAAACAATTTGAATATTGTGGTAACACAATCAGGATAACTCAGGATCTGTCAGCTTCTGCACTGAGGGATCGAAGGGCTTGGAATATGATATTCCAGAGGGCAAAGGAGTTGGGATTAAAACCAAGAATCACCTACCCAGCAAAACTGAGTATCATGTTTCAGGGGAAAATATGGTCATTCAGTGGAATAGAGGAGTTTCAAGCATTCTTAATGAAAAAACCAGAGTTGAATAGAAAATTTGACATTCAGATACGAGAAGCAAGAGAAGCATGAGAAGGTAAATAGGGAAAAGAAATCATAAGGAACTTATCAAAGTTGAACTATTAACATTCCTACATGGAAAAATGATAATTGTAACTTATGAAACTTTTCTCAGTATGAGAATATTCGAAGGGAATGGAAATGTATATGTATATATACACACATACATATATATGTCTATATAGGTATATGGGTATATGGTATAGGTATATGGGCATATGAATACATATGTGAATGTGTGTATATATGTAGACCTAATAGATAAAGGTCACAGGGCCTTTAATGGGAAGGGATGATACTTAAAAGGTGAAATTAAGAGGTAAGAGAGGAATATAATGAGAGGAGATAGGGAGAGAGAATGGGGTAAACTATCTCATATAGAAGTGGTAAGAGAAAATGGTTACAATGGAGGGGAAGAACAGGAAGGCAAAAGGGAATGGGTCAACCTTATTCTCATTGAATTTGGCTTAGGGAGGGAATGACATACACACTAAATAGATTATCTCTCCTATGAGAGTAGGGGAGAAGGGGATGAGAGGGGAGAAAATGGAAGGGAGAACAGGCTGTGGGAGAGAGAAGTTGGAAACATCCACTTTTGAAAAGGGACAGGATCAGGGTGCCCAGATAGCACAGTGACTAAGAGCACCGGCGCCAGAGTAGGGATGACCCGGGATCAAATCCAGGCTCAGACACTTAGCACCTACCCAGAAACACCTGGCCGTGTAACCTTGAGCAAGTTACTTAACCCCAATTGCTTAAAAAAAAAAGGGACAGGATCAAAGTAGAGAATAGAAACAAGTGGGAGTTGGGATAGGAGGGAGGGAAATAATAATCAGTCTTTTACAATATATCTACTATGGAAATGTTTTGCATAGCTACACATGTACAACCTATATTGAATTGCTTATCTTCCCAGAAAGGGTGGGTGACAAGGGAGTTAGGGAATGAATCTGGAATTCAAAGTTTTAAAATCACATGTTTAAAATATAAATATATATATATATATTATCATCATCAATATTATTTTACATGTAACTGGGAAATAAGATATACAGGCACCAGGGCATAGTTGGAAAGTTAGGGGTATGGGAGAAGATATGGGAGAGAGCAGATCGGAGGATGGGATATCCAGTGGGATAGCTATTTTGGGGTGGTGGGTAGGGGAAAAATGGGGAGAAAATTTGTAACTCAAAATCTTGTGGAAATGAATGATGTAAACTAGAAGTTAATAAAGCATTTGATTAAAAAAAGGACTATGTGTTTCTGCATCTGGGTGTGTGTGTGTGTGTGTGTGTTGGCAGCAAGAAGTGTCTTGGCCTAAGTGGAACTTGGAACATATTTTTTTTTTTCACTGAAAGCAATGACATAAATGAGGGTTGTGGTCTATCATTCTATACTCCAAACTCTTCCACAACTGGCCCTTGACCTTCTGTTGTTATTTGACCTCCATAGGCCTAATCCCCATAGGAAATGCTTGTCCCAGAAGTGCCCTTAAGTGTATCTCAGAATAACAATAGTAGCACAATTTTTCTATAAATCTTTTGTGAGGAAACTACTTTGAAATCAATGGGGAAGTTTTTTTTTTTTTTTTTATTAAGTGTTTACAGGTTCTGTACAAAGTTTGGGTACAAAGAAAAACAAAAGAAAAAGAGTCCCTTCACTGGAGGATCTTGAATCGTCATGGATACACGTATATGTGTAATTGTATACATGATAAACGCAGAATTGATTTGTGGAAGCATCAAGAATAAAGAAATTGCCTGGGGGGGAGGGGCGGGGGGAGAAGTGGGAGACAGATAGAAAAGGCTTCCTGCAGAGGATGGCACTTGAGAGAAGCCAGAAGTAGGAAAACATTCTACACATGGAAAAGCACTATGTAAAACTTAAAACAAAATTGTATTATTACAGAACTGATGAGCTAAATTCTAAGTAAAACAACATTGTCGGAGGTTGTTTTCTACAATAATAATCTTCTCTTCTTTCAGTTTTCCTAGATCACTTTGCATAAAAGGAGCACTATCACATTCAATTTATTATAGTTAGACATTCCATGGTCCTGAGTAGATTATCAGCTCTTTGAGATCAGGGCTTTTGACTTTTTTTTTTTTTACTCAACTCTAAGCACAGTATGTTCCACAGAGTAAACACTTAATAGAATTTTAAATTTTAATATGCATCAGGTTAAAGGGTTTGAGTAAGGAAAGCCTGGAGTAGAGTCTCACAGTAGACAATAAATGTTCATTGATTTGACTTGAGTTGAATTGAGTCAGTGGAAGATATACCTATTGGCAGGCAAAATTCAAACAAAAAAAGTTTGGGTTTTTTTTTTAGAGATGCAGAGTATAATAGAATTTGGCGGGGTAAGGCTAGAGTCTGTGGATAAATGAAGTAAGTGCCAGGTTTGGAGACCTGATACATCAGGTCATCAGAGGAATCCCTGCAGTTTTTGACTGACTGCCAGAAGAGAAGGGGAAAAGGAAAGGAAAAAAAAAAAGGAGGAAGAGGAGAGAATCTGGCTCAAGACCAAGGAGAGAATTCAGGGAAATCCCAGAAGGGAGCTATAAAGAGAGGCTAATTATTTGCTCCCTAAGAAATTCCTAATATCTGGTGTAGGATCTATCTAGGTCTGTGGGTTTCTTGCAGACGAGGTTAGCCAATGTTGATTATTTTTTTAATAGGAATTTCTATATCTAGGTAATGTATGATTCATCTCCCAGGAAAGCAGAGCAAAGAGAAAATGTTGAACTTGAAGAAGTAGTTCAAAAATTTTTTTGGTTAATAGCACAATACACTTTATTGGGAGGAATCAAGGCAAACTGAATGTTTAATTTAGCAACAAAGATGTATTCCAGGGCAATTAGTTTCAAGACTCATTTGCTGGACTTTGGGATTCTTGTCTCTCCTTCTCTTTTATCATTCATTTATCTCTTCTTTCTTTACTTCTTCCCCTTTCATCAGAGGAGATAGCCTTTCACTTCCAATGATAGGACTATCATTTTGACCATCCTGAAACCAATCTGGAAAGAGAAGGCAGCCAATTGCAGCTAGGGGTATGGGTGAGGGAATGGGGAAGTGCAGGGTATGAGGTGTAGGAGAAAATTTGATAGCACGGATAGGGAAACCTGCCGACAGGACTTCCTATGGCTTACAGGCTTCATAAAAGATACTTCATTATCCCATCCATTGACTTAGTTATTATAGAAGGGTTTAGTTATCTTGGGAAAAAAAATTGGTCAAGACAACTTTATATGAGTTATGTTTGTACATTTGTTCCTATATCCTTTTTTTAAGAGAGAATTTAAATGAATCAGAACAGCTGAGTTACAATCTCAACTCTTCCACTCACTAGCTACCTGATATATCTAAGTCTTCATTTTTTACCTGTAAAATGAAAATAATACATGCTTTAACTACATCAAAGGGTTGTTTTGAAGATTAGATATTGTGAATATGAAAGCATTTTAAAAACAATATACAAATATAGTGTGGTTATAACTGTAAAATATTTCACCCTACTCCAGGGTTTGACATCATACTCATCACCCTAGGTCCAATTAAGATGTTAATTCCTTCATGAAGCTTTCTTGATATTGACTTAACTATCTCTTCACATATACACTACCTTTGTGCATATGTCGTACCTTTGGGCATGCTCTTTTTTTTAAGAGGAATTTTTAATTGTATTTTTCTTTTTAATCTTCCCAATTTAAAATAACCTATATTTCTCTTCATTTTTTTGTATTTCTTTTATGACATTTGGTCCCTCTGATGTTAAATATGGCTATTTCTGGCCATGTCTTATCCCTTCCACTAAACCATAACTCTAATGGGAGCAAGGACTCTGCCTAACTCTTTCTATGCCTAGCACTAGGCCTTAATCACAAAAAAGTATTTATAAAAATAAATCTACCTTTTTAAAATTAGTTATAACAATGACTCACTTACCTAATATATTAATATTTATGAAATTTTATTGATGATGAAATTGGAGGTCAGAGAATTTGATTAACCACAATCAGGCAGTGTCAGTTCATCACTCTTTCCAATAGGCCAAGAATGAGTGAATGGAAGGATGATTCGATGGATGGATGGATGGATGGATGGATGGATGGATGGATGGATGGACAGATGGATGATAGTTGCTATTGTCACTGAAATTCCTCATAGTGAATTTTGATTTAAATACTCTGAATAAAATTGCAATCACAGTTAATGGGAGGGGCAATAAAAAGAAAGGACTAGAGTATTACCAAGGAAGTAGCATATCAGATTTCATGTGCTCTGAAACAAACTTGGCAAAGCTTATCCCAAAACATTGCCAACCTGTTTTTAGAGAGGCTGAACTGAATTTTATTGTGAACTTAAACTAATTTCCCTTTATCTTTTTCCAATTTCAATTTTGGATTTGGATAGTTACTGGGAGCCCTTGATCCTTGATCAACAACAAAAGCACCTTCATCAAGGGAATTAAGGAACAATTATGAGGTAAATAATATTCATCTTGATTTTTCAGGTGAACCATAGATGTCAGTGGAAATTGACTTGGGGAGAATCATCTTATTGTCTAGAAAGGGATCTTTAACCTGGGATCTGTGAATATTTTTAAAAAATTTTGAAAACTGTATTTCAATATAATTGGTTTCCTTTCTACTCCTATGGATTTTATTCATTTAAAGATTAATTGTCCTTAAAAGAAGCACATAAGTTTTGCCAGATTGACAAAAGGTTAAGGACCCCTGGTTTAGAATTTTAGTATGAAATCATTTCTGTGATTAGTTTTCATGATTAGCATCTGTGGCAGTGATATTGATTTTTAAAACAAACAACCCAGACCAAGCCGCTATGAATTATTATTGTTTTCTTCAGGTAGTGACCTTGGGAGGTACTTTCTCTAATAATGCTGTATCTGCCCAGAAAATCTTTGAAAATCTTTAGTAACTGTCTTGCAGGGCTTCATTTCTCATCCTTAAAATAAGGACTTTGAACTAAATGACTGCTAAAGTCTCCTTTAGCTCTAACATTCTACCCTACATTCTGAAGGTCCATCCATTTCTGGGATTCCATGTTGCATATTCTAACGTCTCTTCCAGCTCTGTCTAAAGCTTCTACCTTTAGCATTCTGTAGTCTCTATCCTAGGATCTCTTCCATTTCTTACATTCTTTGGTCAATACCCTAAATTGTCTTCTAGCTGTGATATTCTATAGTCTATCTTCTAAGGATCTTTCCAACTCTAATAGTCTATGGTGTATGTTCTGAAACCCCTTCTGATTCTTACATTTCACATTGTGAGTGCCTGTCTGGTTCCGACATTCTTTGTTCTCTATTGTGAGTTCTAAGATTTCATCCACCTCTTATACCCCTTGTGCTATATTCTAAACTCCTGCTTACCTCTAATTTTCTACATTCCATTTCTTCCAGCTATGGCTTAATTTTGGGAAACAAATACAAAATAGTTAAAAGCCCCTCTGGAACCAAGACTGGTGAGTAAGATATGTCAAGCTCTGTAAGAGTCTTTACTCCATAACATATGTTGACCATCAAGTAATGAGGGTGCTATTCCTGACTGGCTGTTAAACTGGTTCTGAAGGTCATTCACAGAGAAACACCCCTAAAGTGTTTAGTGAAGTGACAACATTCTTGAAGAAGGGACTATGTGTGTCACCTGCCAGGGTGATTCTCTAAAAAGCTTAACAAATATAGGGATAGATAAATTTAGGAATATATATATATATATATATATATATATATATATATATATATATGTGTGTGTGTGTGTGTGTGTGTGTGTGTGTGTGCGTGCATGCATGGAGGCTTTAAAGTTTCATCACTTTATAGTCATATCATATTTTCCACAACTCCAAAACAATAGGAAAACTTTAATTCATTAGTTCACATATCTCTCTACAGAATTTTAACACCAATAAGACTTTCTTATCTACAACAAAGAGATAAGTAAGCAAACTGGATACTTAGCTGTTCTATTTGAACATCTATATGGATGCTTAACTAAAAACAGAATACTAAAGTCAGTTATGTCGTCTAAAATGACCTTGTCTGAATAATGGAATGAAAACACAAGAGTACATCTTATGCTTGCAAGTTAGTCTGGATTCCTTTCCAATTTAACTCTATGAAATACAAAAATGTGTTCCAAGTCAAATATTAGAAAATATCTCTTTCCAATCCCCATCTACTTTGTGCTGTTTTCTCAGTGGATGATGGGAAATATTTCCATGGGGGTCATGAACTCTGAAATTCAAATACATTTACTGCTGTTCATTTTCCCAGGAGTTAGAAAGAAGGGAAACTAGAAGACAGAAAATAGATACTTAATTAAGCAAGGGATTGGGAAATTCCTTTCACCGTCCTCTCCCTCCATCTCTAGACACAATAACCGGCCTCCATATTTTAAGTACATTGAAGAGGGGGCAGCTAGGTGGCACAGTAAATAGAGCACTGGCCCTGAAGTCAGGAGGACGTGAGTTCAAACCTGGCCTCAGACACTCAATACAAAAACTGACCATGTGACTTTGGGCAAGTCACTTAACCCCAATTGTCCTCCAAAAAGCAAAAAAAAAAAAAGTACATTGAAGAAAGGGAAGACATAGATAAAAATTAGAGACTTTGTTTCAGTCACCAGTTTCAACCTCTGCAAGTATTTGGTGGTAATTTTCACTCTCTCACCTTCTTTCCTCTGATGATCTAATGGTAAAAAAAAAAAAAAAACAAGAGAAAGAGGAGAAACAATGATTCTCATGGCTCCCTATTTCCTATTGCAGCAGAAAAATCCTTGGTTCTGTACCTGGCTCTGATACTAGCTCAGTAACTAAGACCTTGGCCAACCCACTTCACTTATGGCCACAGAGGACTTTATTTCATCTTTAATCTATTAAGGTTATTGAGCTTTGAGGTTGTACATGCAATGTTCTAAGACCTGTTTCAGGTTAGATTCTCTAGAATCATACTGCTTATAAATTCCTTTCTTGGTTTTCAAAGCCCTCTCTAATGTGACCCCACCCTTCTCATTTTCCATTACTCCCCAGTAAGCATCCTTCTTTCTCATAGGCTAATAACCCCACTGTTTGCTCCATCCTGCCTCAGCCCCCCTCTCCACTTCCAAGCATTTACTAATAGTAATCTTCTCATTTAGAATAACCTTCTAACTTAACTTTTCCAACTCATTGCCTATATATCATTTAAGCCTCACCTCAAAAATAATTTATTCCATGATGATTCTAGTCCATATTGTTCTTCCCTTCTCAGAACATCCACTTACATTAGCCAGTCTTAGCACACAATATTTATGTGTATATTATCAAATAATGAGGTAGTGAGGGAGTCTCACAAGCATTAGATTTGGAGTCAGAAAACCTGGGTTTTCAGATCTGCTATTTCCTAATGTGGCCTTGGGCAGGTCACTTTACTTCTTAAGGGCCTTATTTTCTGTTCTAAAATTAAATAATTAGCCTTAATGGTCTCTAGGCTCCCTCCCAACTCTACTTTTTTCTTGTGGCTATAGTACAAACCATTGAAAAACCATATACCTGTTGCCTAGGGTCAACCTAGCTAAGTGCAATAAGCAATGAGTATTTTTTTCCAGTCACAGCTATTCATTGGGACCATCTACAAAGGCATGGAGAACTTGGCATTTGCATTAATGGAAGGAGCATCTATACTTAGAAATCATGGATGATGGAAGGAGTGAAATTTATAGTGCTTTGTGTTTATTCAATGTGATCTCGTGAATGTTCATTTTTTACCTTCAGCTAGATGGCATATTCCTTGAGGACAGGTACCATATCCTTGATAGTGCCTGTTATAGTGATTTGTAGTAGAAGGTCTTGAGTATTTTGGTCTTATAGCCCATCATGCATAACTTCAGGCAGACATTGACTAAAACTGGATGTGATTTTTTTTGCTTTTTGGAGGGGGAAGTGAAGGGCAATTGGGGTTAAGTGACTTGCCAAAGGTCACATAGCTAATAAGTGTTAAGTGTCTGGGCTCAGATTTGAACTCAGGCCCTCCTGACTCCAGGGCCAGTGCTCTATTCACTATGCCACCTAGCCACCCCTGGATGTGATTTCTCAGGTGCTCATTTTTCGCCTTCAATTAGAGAGAATGTTCCTTGAGGCAAGGACTATGTGCTTGGTAGAGACTAGTATAGAACAGCTAATGGAAAGAAATCTGATACAAACTTAAGAATACATATATGGACAATTGAGAGCTGTGTATTTAATCAAACTGAAAGAGAGATGGATTAAACAATAGTCCTTTAGGGTCTTATTTTATTTCTCCTATGGCCTCAGACATTCCCTGCCCTAGAACTTGAAAATTCCATTTCAGGTAGAAAGAGGTAACTTGGTATGGCAGAAAGAACATTGGACTGAGAGACAGAGGACCTAGATACTGATCCACACACTACCTGTGTCCCTAATCACAAATCATTTTTCTCATCTGTAAAATGAGGAAGATTGGGCTAAATTGCCTTGAAGGTCCTATGATAGCTGTAAGTTATATCCTTACGAATCCTATAACATTAGCACCTCTCATAGAAAACACATCACTTCCATTGCTTCTCTTACTCATAAGTTCTGGAGACTTACTTGGAGTTGTAATCAGTTATTGTTTTCATGGATGAGATGATTTTCCTGATAACTGCATAAGGCATTCGAGTTAATATATTAGAACTACAGTTTAAGGTTAAAGACACTTGGAGGTTTATCAGAGTAATATGGAAATGTGCTGGACCAACACATCTTCCATTTTGACAAGCGATTTTGGTTGAAACCGTCAAGGACAATTACCACTTTGGCCAGGCAATGATGTGACCCTTCAGAGAGAAGTGATCCCTTATGGTTAGCAGCTGTAATATATAGCACTGCTTCATTTAACTTCAAATATCACAAGAGTATAGATTGGGTTCAAAAAGCTAGTCGTGACTTTCAGTTAAGATGCAAGGATGAATGGGCAAATTATCACCCATTTGTTCTACATGGACAAATGGAAGTCATAGACCCACTGTAAAACATAGTCCTGACAATTCTTTAAAATGTCCGAGAGCTTCAGAGATTATCTGTAGTCTACCATAAGCAATAAAAGCACTGGATATGAGGAGGATCTGGGTTCAATGATGACTATGCAAGCTTTTATGATTGGGCTTCATATTAGAGGTATGCATAATTTCCCTTTCCCCACAGAGCATTGAAAGTTCACTCTCATTGAGTATGTCCATGCCATGTTAAAGCTCTTGGAATAGACCAGAGACAGAGCAACAGCAGATTAACTTCAATCCCCCTATTTTCTTCCCCAGGGCTGACAAGTTAACAGGTGTCTAGACTCATTGTGACATTTGTCCTGGATTATTGCCTCCTACTTGGTCTCCCTGCGTCCAGTCTTCCCCTTTTCCAATTCATCCTCCATATGGCTACCAAAATAATATTCCCAAAGCACATCTGATCACATCTCTCCCTTGTTGAAAGAGTTCCAGTGATCCCTGGCTGCCTCTAGGATCAAGAACAAATCCCCATGTTTGTTATTTAAAACCCTTCATAATCTGGCTCCAGTTTACTTTTCTAGATTTATTGTGCATGCCTTCCCTTCACATTAAGAACCAAGCAAACTGGCCTATTTGCTGTCCCTTATACCTAAAATTCCATCTCCTACATCCATGCCATTTACACTGGCTGGACCCTATCCTGGAATACATTCTACCATCCTCCCCGCTCCACCTCTTAAAATCCCCAACTTCCTTCAAAGCTCAGCTCAATCATATAAGACTTTTCATGAAGGTTATAGCTGCTAGTGTCTCCTCCTAGAAATTACCTGGTATTTACTCTGTATCTATCTATAGGATCATAATTTTATGGATCTGGAAGGGATCTTTATCTGACCCAACCTCTCTTTTAACATATGAGAAAACTGAGGTCAATAGAGGTTAAATGATTTTCACAAGGTCATTCAGGCATTAAATAGTAGAGTAGTGAATTGAACCCATGTCCTTTCCTTACTTGTACATGTTGTTTCCTCCCCACAGATTGTAGGTTCCTAGAGATCAAGGTCTTCTTAGTATTCCTAGAACATAGCACTATGCCTGACATGTTGTTAAGTCATCTCAGTTGTGTCTGACTCTTTGTGACCCCATTTGGAGTTTTCTTGGCAAAGATACTGGAGTGGTTTGCCATTCCCTTCTCCAGTTCATTTTACAGATTAGGAAACTGAGGCAAACAGTAAACACACAACTAGTAAGTGTCTGAGGCCAGATCTTCCTGACTTCAGGCCTGACACTCTATCCAGTGCACTGCCTGCCTGACATCTAAAGATATTTAATAAATAAATTTAATAAATTCTTATGGATTGGTGAATTGATCTAGCAAATTGTACCATTTGCCTTATAACTGACAGAAAAACAAGAAACTCTTTGGTCTTATAGCCAAGAATGCATAACTTCAGGCAGACATTGACTAAAATAGCACCTAAGCCTACTCCTAGAATCTCAAGGGGCATTAAAGCTTCAAGTTGGAGGGGTTAAGAGGGCAGGGAGGAGTTAGTAAGGCTGAACTTGACACAAAGATAAAGTACACAGCTGCCTAAATGATTTGATTTGACTGGTGGGGTCAAAATGGAACCCCCAAAAGCATCTCATAGGATATGTGATTTAAAGATAGCTAGTGGGTTCAATGAATCTTTGTATATGGAGGAAATGAAGTAAAGAGGAATATTGGGAAGAACATTCGATCTGAAGACAAAAGACCCAAATGAGAACTTGCTAGAAAATGGTGAGCTAGTGGGAGACAATGGCATATAAGTCAAAGGACTTAGAGATGGTCTCTAAGATATGTAAAATATGTAAAGAAAAATATGTAAAGAAAAATTCGTGAACAAGTGGGACTCTAAAAAAGTATCAGTCTTAGAAGATAGTGAGTGTTCCATAACTGGGTTCTTCAAATTAATTTGACATATGGTCAAAGGACCTAGAGATGTTTGGCCCAGAGAAAAGAAAAAATCTTCCTGCACATAAGAACATTATCAGAGTCTCAAGTATTTTGAAAGATTGTCACATGGAAGACATATTGAATTTATTCTGCTTGTACCCAGAGGATAGAATTAGACACAGTGAATTGAAGTTACAGAAAAAAAAATAGGTAAAGAAAAATTCGTGAACAAGTGGGACTCTAAAAAAGTATCAGTCTTAGAGGATAGTGAGTGTTCCATAACTGGGTTCTTCAAATTAAAAATGAATGACCCCTTATCACAAATGGTGGCCAGGAGAATGGTGGCCTCTGAGAACCCTTCCAATGATGAGACTCTTTCTGATTCTTTCATTCTAAACCAAAATACTTCATTTTGTATATTAAAAATGAATAAACAAAATAAGAACAAAAACATATATAGTCCCAGAGAGTCTCAAATTTGCCTAAAGCTCAAGAATTAGGAAGGACTTAAAGGGTAGTGTCCTAATACCATTGCCCTTTATGTTACTGTACAGCACCATTAGCAGATTTCTGTGTATTTACTTAGTCCCATATCAAGTGATTTCAGGGCCAGCTTCTCACCATGTCAACTACAGCCTGGAACAGATGTATTTGAAAAGCTTTAGGAATATTTACAAGAGCAGATCATTATTTCCTAACATTTGTATTCATTTCTGTGAGCTGTTGGCTTATTTCTGGATATTAATTTAAATCTGCTTCTAATTTTAATTAGAGGTAGAATTTAATGATGCTGAGTCAATTTCTGCCTTTTTCTTTTTTTAAAGGAAAGAATGTTAAGTTCAGCAATCCAGGATTAAAAGTATCTGTATTTACTCCAGGTCTTAAGAACAATGAGTAGGGATTAATGTTTGCATAGGGAATATAGCAGTGTCTGGCAATGCCTTTTGAAATTAATTAAAAATGTTTTAAATTTCTTAATGGGTTATTTAGTGAAATCACACTAAAGTTATAGACCGCACTGTCACATTATGTTAGAAGTCCTCAGCATTTAGGTATTAAAAAGTTTCTAGTTCTATCCCACCTGAATTTCCATCCATCCATTCTTCTCTTCCTATCTCTTTGGATAAGACCAGTAGGGGAAGGAGATATTTAGGCAGGTCTTGTTGATATCCAGCTAATGAGATTATACTTCTACCTTTTCAGAAGATGAAAATGGATTTCAATCCTTAGTTGTGTCTGGGCTTAGCAACATTCAGAGAATTATATCATCTCACAGGGTAAGGGAAGGGAATAAGGATTTAAACAGCACCTACTATGCATCAGTTACTGTGCTAAGTGCTTTCCAATTATATCATTGGATCCTCACAACAACTCTCTGTTATCACCATTTTACAGTTGGGGAAATGGAGGCAAACAGAGGTTAAGTGACTAGCCCAGGATCATGCAATTGGTAAGTGTCTGAGGCTAGACTCAGGTCTTCCTGGCTCCAGGCCCAGTGTTCTATGCACTGTGCCAGCTAGCTGCCATTTTGCCATTGGGAGGGGCCCCAGTTCAACCCCTAACTGAACAAGAATTCCCACTGTGTCACCCCCCTACCAGTGACTTGCTGGGAGACCTGTAGTAACAGATTGGCCATTATCTCCTGAGTCAGGCCATCATTCTATTTTTACATAGCTCCAATTGGTAGGAAGTTGTTTCTTTACATTGAACTGAAATCATTCTGTCTGTAATTTGAACCAGTCTAATGCCTCTTCAAATACAACACATAACAATCCTTCAACTAAGCAAGGGCAATGATCCTAACCGCTCCCCATCCCCACACCCATTCTTTTCTGTTTTAGGCTAATTATCTCTAGTCCCTCCAACAAAATGTAGTCCTTAATAATAGTAGCTAACTTTTTTATAGTGCCTTAAGGTTTACAAAGCACCATACATAATTTACCTCAATTGGTTCTCACACTAACCCTACAAATAGGTCATAGTATTATCCTCATTTTACAGATGAAGAGACTGAGGCTGAGAAACATTAAACAATTTGCCTAGAAACACAGTAAGGCCAGTTTTGAACCCAAAGGTCTTCCTACCTTCCACTGCTTTATCCACTGTACCATTCATGTGTCCTTGAAAGGCATTGCCTAGAGTCATTGTTTTTTTGAAAGAATGTATTGATTCCACAAATTGAAATTGGAAAACAATGATAACCCAACAGCCTAATGGAATGAAGAAGGAAAAACTGTAAAAATAATATATCTAAGCCAAAGGGAAAAAAAAAACAGTACCCTGGGGCAACAGAATATTGGGAACAAAGTTTCCTTCAAAATCCATTGAAGGAAATAGTATAATAATTGATGTTCATAAAGGTGATCTCGAGACATACAGAAAAGTTAAATTATGTCTTTTTCTACACTTAACAAGGCAAAGAAGTAAAATACATTTCACAAAGATTTTATCCAATACAACTATTTTTTTTAAGTGGGACATTTAAAGGGCTAAGCTTCATTTAGCTGGAAATTTTATCTTATAGAATGGCTCAGCTTCACTCCACTATTATTATGTTTCAGCAAAGAAGGACAGTATCCTCAGATAGTGCAAAATGTGCTTAGGTTGTACTCCTGACTTTGTTAATACTTAGCGGTATGACCTTAGGCAAAGACAGAGCCAGCCATATATAATGATTTTGGCAATAGGGGCAAGCATTGTAAAGAATGCCTGGGAAAGTGGCATTTAGATCAACTTTGTAGCTCATGATGTGAAAATAATACAAGAAATAATTAAGAACAAAATCAGTTCAGTGGAGAGAGATTGCCCAGGACAGTGATGCATAAGGAAAACTGGAACCTCAGGAAACTAGCCCTTATAGATATATACCACGAAGCTAGTGCTGAGAAACTGGAGTGAGGGAAAGGAACAGACCTGAGATAGAATATGGCAGAAATCACAGCCCATGGAGTAAGGATGGCAGTAGGAGTGTGGGAGAGAAAAGAGTCCTGCCATCCTGGAATTTTCCTATTTTAACTCATGATTTTTGTTAATTAAGTACTAAGACATGCTATTTCTAGTTGCCAAAAGAGTAAAAGGACCCCCAGAACCTAAGTGTAATAAATTGTAAAATTGCACAATATTTTAAAGCCATTATTTTAAATGACAGCTCTGGGCAAATCACATCAGAAGCCTCAGTTTCCTCATCTGTAAAATGAGGGTGTTGGATGAGGTGACATAGAAAGCCCCTCCAGCCCTGGTATCTTCCGTTCTATGGTCTAAGGCCCTTGGAGTGCTAGCATTCTATGTTCCAAAGTGCCTTTTAGCACTGAAATTCTGCATCTTCTTTTCTAAGATCTCTCCTCATTTCAATATTCTTTCGTTCTAGGAATAGGGACAGGACTTGGGATGAGATGAGGACTTGCAGATCAGGACCTCTTGTCTTAGAGGATTATCCGGATCATTGAGATTTACCTGGAGCACATGACTTACCCAGGGTCATGGCCACTATGTGTCAAGGGGAGGGTTTGAATTCATTTCTTCTTGGTTCTAAATCTGTCTCTTTCTACCATGACAAGCTTCCTCTCCAGGAATTAAAAAAAAAAAGTAAATGAGTTTATTTTCCATCTAATGCCAATTAACCAATCAAGTGGCACATATTGAGTGCTTACTATGTCCCAGGGACTGTAGTAACTGATAAAGAGACAAAGAGAAGCTAAACCAGTACCTTCCTTGAAGACGTTTATCCACTAATGGGGAGATAATATGTATGTAGCACAGTAGATAGAGTAGCTGGCCTGGAGTGAGGAAGACTCATATTCCTGAGTTCAAATTCAGCCTCAGTTTCTTGCTATTTGTGTGACCCTGGGTAAGTTACTTAACTTCTGTTTGCCTCAGTTTTCTTATCTGTAAAATGTGCATAATAAAAGAACCTACCTAAGAGGTTTTTGTGAGGGTTTTTGTGAGGGTTGAATGAGATAATAATTAAGTGTTAAGCATTAGTGCCTGGCACTGTATAAGTGTTATCACTACCACTCCTTCTCCTCTTCCTCCTCCTGCTCCTCCTCCTCCTCCTTCTACTACTGCTACTGCTACTGCTACTACTACTGCTACTGCTACTACTACTACTATTACTAGGTTGCTGTGAGGATCAAATGAAATAATTTGACAGGCATACCCCTAGCACATAGTAGGTACTATATAAATGTTTATTCACATCTTCCTTCCCCTTTCCCTTCCTTTCTCTAAGACCTCTTAATTGTGAAATCTGAAGGTCTTTTCTCAATCTTCATCCTTCTCCATCTGTCTGATATATTTGTTGTTGCTGACATCTCTTGTATCCTGGATTTTTCTCCTTTCTGGGTTTTCACGATCATACTATTTCCTGGTCCTTCTCCTAAAGGTCTGACTGACCTTTCTCAATGTCCTTGACTGGCTCATCATTTGTAGCATGTCTTGTTCCTCAGGATGGTTGTTTCCAAGGTTATCATAGATTCCCTTCATCTCCCACATACTCTCTCTTGGAAACCTCATCAACTTCCATGGTTTTAACTATCATCTCAATGCATATAGCTTAGACGTCTATATATCCAGTCCCAGTATCTCCCCTGAGCCTCACTCCCTCATCGTCAATTTTCTATTTTAAATTGGATCTCAAACTCAGCTTGTTCAAAACTGAACTCGTTATCTTTTCTTCTTCAAAACTTTTATTTCTGTCAAATGTGCTACCATTCTTTTACTTTCCTGAGTTTGTAATCTCAATATTATTATTCATTCCTGTTCTCTCTACCCTCCTTTATCTTGATCATTGCCAAATCTTGCCATTTCTACCTCTACATAGACCTTCTGACCCCATTCTCTACTATCACATCTTGCTTGCTGGCTCAGGTCCTCATCACCTCCTAGCTAGATTATTACAATAGCCTCCTAATTGACCTTTCTTCCTCAAGTCTCCATTATATCAACCCATCCTATATACTGCTGTTGAAGTAATTTTCCTTGAGCATAGAGTTAGCAATGTTACCCTTCTACTCAACCATTCCAGTGATTTCTCAAAGCCTTTAGGATAAAATACAAACTCAATTCAGCTTTTAAAGCCAAATAGAATTTAGATTCAATATATCTTTCCAGCTTCATTAGATATTATTCACACTCTTACATGCTGTGATCCACTCAAACTGGTCCTTCTTTGCTCCTCCCAATAGACACTCATCTCCCATCCCCATATATTGGCTATTCCATATGCATGAAATGAACTCTTTTTCTTTTCTTTCTTTTTTTTTTTTTGGAGGACAAGGGCAGGGCAATTGGGGTTAATGACTTGCCCAAGGTCACATGGCTAGTTTTTTTGTGTTAAGTGTCTGAAGCAGGATTTGAACTCAGGTCCTCCTGACTCCAGAGCTGGTGCTCTATTCACTGTGCCACCTAGCTGCCCCTGAACCTTTTTCTTACCTCTACCTCAAAGAGTCCTACTTTCCATTAAAGAAGCAACTCAAGTACCATCTTCATCACAAAGTCTTTCCAATTCTCTTTTCCTGCTAGTTCCCTATCCCTCTCAAAAAGAACCTTGTATTTAATTATTTTACATATATTTCTATTTCTATGTACATGTCCCGCCCCCCCCCCGCAATGAAAAACTATGTTCCTTCTGAGTAGAGACCTCATTTTTGCTACTTGTTTCTTTAGTAACTAACATATATTAGGAGCTTAACATGTGGTTGTTAATTCATTGGTTGAGTAGAAGAAAGGTAACCTTAGGAGGGGAAATCTAGTGGAATGGACTAGGGTGAACAGGAAAACCTCCTGAAAAAATTAGGGTTCAGAATTAGTCTTGAAAGAAGGTATAGATGACAAGCACTGGTGATGCACAGAGAAAACATCCCACTCATGGGAGGGGAGCCAGTACAAAAGCACAGAGATAGGAGATGAAGTGTGGTAGACCATGCAGTTCATGGAAGAGAGTAAACTATGAGAAGAGTGGGGGCGGCCAGGTAGCACAGTGAGTAAGAGCACCGGCCCCAGAGTCAGGATTACCTGGGATTGAATCGGGCTCAGACACTTAGTACCCACCCAGAAACACCTGGCCGTGTAATCTCGAGCAAGTTACTTAACCCCAATTGCTTAAAAAAAATTGAGAAGAGTGGGAAAACAAGAAGGGGTCAGGTCATGGAGAGACTTACATGCTAAATAGAGCAATCTGTATCTGACCCTGGAGGTAAGAGGGAATCATTGGAATTTATTTAACAGATGAGGTGATTTTTTTTTTGCCTTCATCATCTCCCCTCTTGCAAGAACTCTAGCTGAGTCTACTAGAATGTAAGCTCTATGAGGGTAGCAAGTATATCTAATTGATATTTATTGTCTCTCCCCATGCCTGGCACAGCCTTTTGCTTAATCAGTATTCCATAAATGCTTGCTGAATGAATAATGATGTTGAATGAAGTAATCAGCAAAGCTGTAAAAAGAAATCTTTTCCATGTTTAGCATAGGACCTGCTGAGAAAAATGAGATATTTTTTTCCATAACTATCTATTCTTCCCTTGTAACAGCACTACTCAAAGCTCTTTCTCAAACTTTTGAAGAGGGCAAAATAAAAGGCTATACGATGACAGTCTATATCATGAGTCTGATCTCCCACACAGGATAATGTAGGCTGACAAAAAAACCTCAGAATTCAAGAACATTCCTTGTCAGAGTCAGGCATCTTTTTCAGTGTTTGAATAACCTTGTTTATCCCCATCTCATGATTTCCAGTTTCACCTGAACCAGCTGGCTAATGGAAATAACATCAGCCTTCTGCCTTTCGCTAGTCAGATATTTAGCACATAAAAGGGCTTCCAGTCACTCCATGGTTGTTATACCTCCAAGACAGAGTGTTTGCACAACAGTGAAGAATCGGCCCAGAATTCCAATGGTCTTTTAATGCTACCATTCCTGACAAATATACAAATATGCCTTTCTCCATTTACCTAAAACTGAAGGCTGTTTACAAGGAATTTATAATCAGTTTCAGAAATTATAGGGAAAATCTTAGGACATAACATGAGGTTTTAACACCTTTCAAACTAACTGCCAAGTTTGGATTGATTTTTAATGCCAAGGTTAAAATGAATCCTGTGAGAAGGACTTTGGGGGAGAAAGAATGCAAGGGAAGAGAATTTTCTCAACCAGACACTACCTCACTAGGGAAAGGAAAAAACAGAATTACATTATATTTTCCAAGAAATGATGGCAAACTTAGAAAATAAACAACCTCTTTAAAAAAAAAAAAACTTAAGAACTTAGATTGCCCAAAAGAGGTTAGGCTCATGCCAAAATTGTTTTCCCCATGATTTGCAACTCACAACTGCTCAGGAAGTTTTGATTATTATATAGGCTACTTTCAGCTTAAAAAGCAAGACTTCATTTACCCAGAATGCCCTGAAAATAGAATCTTGATTCATTTACTTTTCTATTTGATGCCTGTTTACCCAGACATTCCTCCTCCTTTCTTTCATGAAGAAGAAGAATTGAAGCTGGACAAGAACATGATGGAATAGGAAAGAATATAATACCTATTGCCAAATATGTTGACTATTCATATCAAAGAGTGAATGGGCTTACTTGGTCCCAGTGGGCAGAATAGCCCCAATTGAGACAAGCCAAATTTTGGTTTAATATATAGTGGAAAGCTTCCTAAAGGTTCAAAGTTATTCCAAAGAAGTCTGGGTGCCATAAAAGGAAGAGGGTTATGTATCACTGGACATCTTCAATTAGAGCCAGATGATATTGGAGGAATTAATATTTCAGTAAAGGGTTGTTCTACATATTCTCTACAGCCCTTTCAACAGCAAAGATTTTATGATTTTAAAATGCCCTCATCTTTTGCCTTACTTTAGTAAATCTAGTGTAGTTATCGACATTGGTCTGACATTTGAGTAGAGTGGAGGATGGCAAAAAATATGTTGGAAAATGGCTTAGTTTTGACAAACAATAGAGGTCAAATGCTTCTGGAATATTCAAAATATCATGATCTATAGCCATGAGAGTCTTCATGAAGAATAAAAAGTATCATGTTAGTGGACATGGCGAGCACCTAACAAAATCACACACAAAAAATGAAACTGATGACATTAAACAGGAAATTATTGGTTACTGATGCAGAAGTCATATCAGAATCACCCATCTCTGTAAAGTAAAACCATTGACTAGCTGCAGTGAAGGTGCAATTCAATATCAAATTAGAAGAGGAAAAGATTAGAAGACAATGCAAGTAACATTCAGAATTTCAAGGTGACTGGTTCAAATACTCAATGGTGCTGAAAAATGAGAAACAATGAAAGATATTGACGTTACCTGGCCTAATTTCCTGAAAAACCTTAAAGAAACTTTAACAGTCATAACACTGAGAAGGCAATGAAAGGGGGAGAGAGGGGCAAATGGCCTTAGCCATCAAGACCTCAGTCCCCTTCATAAGCAGAGAGATGAAAGCCAAAGGCATCAGCAGTTTAGAAGAAAAACATACTTGTAACACCTTATGAAAGAGAATTGTAGGAGATTCTGAGCAATATCAACTAATAAGATAACCAAAAAGAAAACCCCATGGAAATGAAAACAAGCCCACAGAAACTTTGATGTAAGACCTATATGAGACACATCATCCCAAGAGCATTTGTAGAAAAAAAGTTGCAGGAGAATAATAGATAGATGAAAAATGAAACAGATTTGTCAGTTTATCTATTTTCATCACCAACTATCTCAAATGTGAAGAATTTGAAAATTCACTTAAGAATCTGAAAATTCACTTTGGTCCAAACTAAGTAGACAGCACAGAAATCTGTCCTGAAAACAGCATAATCTTGAAATGGCTTGAGAGTTCCATTTACAGTATATTTTGTGGAGAAGAAACTATGAAATAACATACAAAATTAGGATTCTACTATTACTTAAAAAGACAATCAAGAGAACATAAATAACTACTGATCCAAATGCAATTTTCTCATTTTTATGAAAATCCAAAGCATATGTTAAAAGCATCCTTAATGAAAAGAGAAGGAAACAGGTCAGTTTCCAATAGTTCTAACAATTCTAAATAAGCAATCCTCAATATACTCTACATAGTCATAGTCACTTGATGGGAATACAAGAGCCTATAGTGTTTACTTTGTTACTGTTGATTTAAAAAAAAAGAATATTTGACTCAATAGAGGCAAACATAACCTTAATTAAGGACACTCATTCAACAAGGACTCTTTCACATACAATCATACAAGATTTATGGATAAATAGAATAAATATTAGATAAATAGGATAAATAATGGATAAACAGTTCTTTTCAATGATTATTAACTTCAGCTGAAGCAAAAAAACAGCGATGTCTTCACCCAAGTCTTTCAGCACTGTGGTGGATATTGTATTCTTCAGGTTCCAAATGGGAGAGCATTTAAATCTAACTCTAAGGATCCTCTAGATCCTACTATTTGAAAATTGTACTAATAGCCTCAAATTCCAAAATATTATAAGGCTTCTGCATAATTTATGATTTCATAAAGAAATCATTGAAGCTACCCATAAAGAAAAAAAGTAGAAAACAATTTTCTAGACTATTTCTTGCATGCAGTTGGATGGCCAATCCATTGAATGAATAAATACCTTAGAGCACAGACCTAGGAAAGGCCCTGCAAACACAGTTTGCCCTAGCATTACAGTGGAGGAAACAAGTGAGTTAGACTGAGTTTGAGATGTTAATACTTCAATTACAACCTGTTAATCCATACAAAAACCTATCTTTTTGACACAAATGTTCTCTTGGTTATGCTATACATTTATAAGTCCTGGAAGAGTATAATGTCTGTCTGAAGAATCAAAATATCAGAATAGATCTAATGATGACATATAGGAAGTGGAATTAAGGATATCCCTGAGGAATTATATCATCAGAAAAGAATATGGGCTGTCCATGCAGTCAGACTGAAGCACAACCAATTTTTTTTTTTGCTTTTTGGAGGGCAATTGGGGTTAAGTGACTTGCCCAAAGTCACACAGCTAGTAATTGTGTCAAGTGTCTGAATCCAGATTTGAACTCAGGTCCTCCTGACTCCAACGCCGGTGCTCTATTCACTGTGCCACCTAGCTGCCCCAAAGCACAACCAATTTTAAGTAGATGGATGTTAAAAAAAAAAACACACACAACAACAAAAAAACTAAGGACAGGTCTTCAACACATTGGGTGGATCCTTTTATCTTCCAGCAAAATAATACTGAGAAACATAATCACATAGTGTCTCCTGCAATAGGACAGGAGTTTCTTGACTGCAGGGATCATTCCAAGTCTGTCTTTATTTCCCCAGAATCTAACAATGTCTGGAGCATGGTGGGTGCATAATAATAAATGCTTATGGACTGATTTATCAATAGTGATTTTTGGAGCTATAACTTACACCAAAGAAGGGGATGGTCTCATCATGAGATCTCAGATACACTGAAATGTTAAAAACCACAATATTTATTCTTCATAGTTCTCTTACTGATAAAACAATTTTGAAACCACTTCACCCACAAAAATCCCTATTTATGGTTTTTACTTTATATCATACATTCCAATATACATTTTTACCCTAGTGTAAATTCAGTGTATTGGAGACCTTTTCTTGGGTCTTTTTTTTTTCCTTAATATCTTGTGGACTTCACTGTAACAATCTAACTAGAATCAGTTATCTTTTGCTCTCACTGCATGGCTAGCCCATACCCTTTACTAATCACACATTTCCTCAAGAATATCCTAAATGTCACTTGTCCATACAGCAGAAGTGGAAATATGCTGATTCGGCCTTCTTGTGCTTAATATATGACTTTCCAATGTTCTGTAGGTTGTCTGACATTTTGATTCTTTAGAAGCTTTGGTGTTCCAGGATCTGTGGTATCTCATCACCGAGATAATATCTGTGTCCAAAAGATGTATTTTTATACTGATTAGTAGATTGGGGTTGTTAAAAGCACTGCACAATTTCCCAGACTCAATCTAATTCATTTGCTTCCTCCTATATAATTCTGGGTCTAGTTATATTTGCTGAGTTTGTCCTAGAGGTATGCACTAAGTTACTTATTAATTCAAAGGACCAGCTATTCAGCTGCATGTTATAGTGAGGAAAATTGACATTTTTCATCCATTTGCCTTTTACAGTGTGGATGGTTAAGTCAAATTATGAAATTATGGATTATGAAGAGACTATAATATTTGGAGGTTTGATGCTATCATCTGCAATTTTGAGTAACCAGGGTATCTGACTCTCTTAATGCATTTCTCTTCCATTTGAAGACTTATTTAATTTGAACCTTGACTTACTCAATTCTATACTTCCCTTTGCCAAGGAGGAAGCAGCTAGAAAGGCTTATAGCATACCGGTGTATTATAAGTGTGCTTGATTTGGAGTCTTGCAACTAGGAAGCCTGAATTGAGTCCTGACTTCTTCATCAAATCATTTCACATCTTAGAACCCCAGCTCTCTCATTTATAGAATGGGGATAAGAATATTTGTCCTATTATATATTATAGTGTTATTAGATACCTTCCACCTCATCTCTGAAACCTTCTTTGATCCTTTCAGTTCCTCTTACAAGGAAATTGTGCCTCCCTAAGTAACTTATCAAGTAAAATTGTATGTTATAGTTATTTATGTATATTCCTTAATCACCTCTTGGACCATAAGCTCTGTGCAGGGAAGAAATATATCATGTCAAAATATTATATCCCCCACCCACCCACATCTTAGCAGTGACTCACACATATTAGACCTTTAATGCATGTTTGTTGAATGAATGAATGGATAGATAAATGATTGCCTGAATGAATATAAATCACTTTGTAACTATTAAGTGCCATTTTTAACCATTAAGTTGGGAATTCAGCGAGGAAGAAAGACTCAACGGTTTTTAATATCTAATAATTGGTGAGAAGATAAAAAGTAAAAGTGTTGAGAAGTGGATGGAGTAGGATTTCTTCTTTTCTTTTTTTAAGAAAATAGCAGCTGAGACTATAGCTGAGGATAATTATCATCTGTATCCAGGCTTTGGCTAGGATCTTCTAATTGCAAATCCCCAGTAGAATGTAAGTTCTTTGAGTGCAGTGTTCTTGTTGCTGTCATTGTTTTGTTGTTGTTTTATATTTGTCATTCTCCCCCATCCGATCTCCAATGCACAGTATACTACACATGCTGTGTGCTTTTAAAAAAAAAACTCTCTTATTGGATTAAATTGGGTCAGAAATTCTGAAGCAAAAGTCATAGATAATAGAAAAAAAAGGGAGGGGGGAAGTTTCCAAAAATATTGGACAGGAGAGCTAGTACATTTTCTATTAATTTTTTTAACTTCATTCAGAAGCCCTCACATAAGGGGTCCCCTGTTCAATGAACTTTGATTTCAAGACTCCTGCTTCCAGATTAGTAATCAGATCCACAGAGAATTGAGTATCTCATTTACAGTGAGTTTGAACAGGATGTTTTAGGAACCCATGAGATTGTACTATATTTGGTCTTTTTTTTTAATAGAGCCAAGTAACAACCATGTGTCGATCTCCCCAACTGAAGAGAAGGCACAAGGACTAAAGATTGCTTCTCTTCTCTCTAGCAAAACAGGCTAAATGGCACGTTCTTTAAAAAAAAAATTAGAAATGCACCTCGAGATCAATAAAGAAAAAATAATAATAATGCAAAGGATCAGAGAGGAATCTAATCCTATGTAGGGAGAATGAAATCATGTAAAATAAAGAAGAAGGGGAAAGCAAGGGCTGCTGCACCCAATTGCATGATTGGTGATACACATAGGAGGGAAGTGATCCTGAGAGAAGGAAGCAACAGCCTCGATTGTTAAAGCCTGGGGTAGAAAATCTAGGAGCACAGATGGGGTTTTCATCACTCCTACAGTTTGAAGTTAAGAACTTCAGAAGAGAAAGACAGATAGGAGAAGGGGATAGCTGGTTAAAGAGATGATGCTAGAGAATGTCATTTCAATATCTGGACAAGGATTTAGTAGGTCATAGGGTCTTGTCCAAGAATGGTGGACAATTAATGATGTTTTTAAAAAATGAACCTACAGAATTAGGTTTTAGACCAAAAATAACAGGAGAAAATTTTCCTCATAATTCTACTAAGCTTGTTACAACAAAGAAAAAGATTCTGCCATTGACATAGGGAGAATATTAATATAGATGCCCACTAATTCATAACAGACAACATCCAGGAAGAGAAACGACAGTAATTGAATCAGAAATTTAGGGCTAGAAGGAAACTTGAGGATCTTGA
Source organism: Petaurus breviceps papuanus (assembly GCF_028583685.1). Classification (NCBI taxonomy): domain Eukaryota; kingdom Metazoa; phylum Chordata; class Mammalia; order Diprotodontia; family Petauridae; genus Petaurus; species Petaurus breviceps. The sequence goes on from NW_027185698.1 coordinate 31,994,552, forward strand.
AGGAATCTTGACTACAGTATGCCAATGGAAGGGCCATTCAAAACAGACAGAGGGTGATAGCAGAGAAGGCCTGGATATCTATCATGAAGAAAACCACAATCAGGAATGAGAGAGAAAGCAGTTTTTTTCTGTTTAGTAGCAGAAGAAAAGAAAGAACTAGAATCAATGGGTAGACGTTGCCAGAAAAGCGATTGTTAGTTTTATTTGTGGGAGAAAAAAATTTCAAGTAACTGGAACATCCAAAAGCAGAATGGGGTGGTTTAAGGGGAAAAATTTTCCTCCTCATATGGGGTCTTCTAGAAGAACCTGCAGGACCATTTGTTGGCAGTGATGAAGAGGGGATTCATGTCCCAGGAGCCCCAGTGCTCCCTATTATCTCTGGTATGCTGTGATTTTGTGAATAGGAGCTATTTGAATTATAACCATTATTTTTGATATCATAGAATTTAGAACTGACAGGAACCTTGGAGATCATATTCTAGCTCAACCCCATAATTTCATAGATTACAATGCCAAGGCCCAAATAAGTTAAGTGATTCACCCAAGGTTATGGAGGTAGCAAATGGCAGAGTAAAGACTTCAACCTTCCCCCCACCACTTTCTCCCCACCGCCCCAACTCCACCTTCTTCTGACTCCAGACCCAGAGTTCTCTGTGCTGACACATCTTGCCATGAAATATCAGGAGGAGGGGTATGTAGGGGGAAGGCCATATTTTAACATGAACAGTATGCTTCAGATAGATGAAAAAAATGTTATCTTTTTATTACAAGCCATCTTGAGGATTTGTTTTACAAGCATGATGAAATCCTGAGAAAACTGCAATTTAGCAGTCTTTACTTCTTGTTGGACATGGTTTCTGTGACCCACTATATCTCCTCACAAATGCCTCCTGCTGCCATTCTCCAAAAGCCTAATTCGATTTTTGATTTTAATGCCCTGCTGTTTTTTCCATTTACTCGTGGAATATGAACAAAAATGAATATAGTATACATTGACATTCTGCTTTAACAATTACAAAAACACTTTAACAATAATTAGTATTTCTAGTATTAATCTCCTATTTAGATAGCATTTTGAGGTTTGTAGAGTACATGACAAATATTATCTCATTCAGTTCTCACAACAACTCTGGAAGGTAGATGATAATTATTCCCATTTTATAAATAAGGAAACTGAGAGTGACTTGCCCAGGGTCATGCAGATAGACTGAATGTCTGAGCCTAGATTTGAACTCAGGCCTTCCTCCATGTCCAAAACTCAATCCACGTATTTTACCACTCCAGCAGTATGCATATTTTTATCTCATTTTCACAGCTGAGAAAACTGAGGCTCAGAAGCTTGCCCTAGATCCCATAGGGATTAAGTGCAGGCATCAGCATCAGAATGAAGTCCTGTGCTCTCTCTGCTAGAAGTCAGGAAACCTAACTTGATTAGGGCACTGCTTTAGAAAAATTACTTTGGCAGCAGATGGAGGGCGGGTTGGAGTGGAGAGAGAATGAGATTGAGGAAACTATGAGAATAGTCCAGGCGAAATGTGCTGAGACTTAGTAATGGAAATTGAAAGGAAAGGATGGATCCAAGAGACATCATAACATTCAAAGAAGGAAGATATATCATCCTATCTAAACATTTGGAAAAAAATAAATCTCTATTAGGATGCCCATAAATGGTTTCTAGGCAAGAATATTGAACTGTTAATTCTTCTTAAGGAATCCTGGAGTAAATGACCTGTAGGGATGTTGAAAATATGTCTTAGAAATATTGAGAATATTTTTTACAGCTCAGAAAACTATCCAAAGAGAAAGTTTAAAAATAACATCTCCTGAAATGGCAGAGCAGAGATCGCTGAAGCAACATTTCATTTGGGTGTTGTTCAGGTCACAAAGGAACTAAACAAGTCAGAAATAGCTTCAAAAAATGCGTACTGATTAATCCCAGCACAGGAAAAAAATCTCCACTTTGGTTCTGTGAAGTTTGGGTTCAGTCAAAGGGCCGCGCTTTAGGACCTGGAGGGCCACATGTGACCTTGAGGCCACCCTGGGCTAGCTCATTACCTTGAGCTTTATAAAGGCTAGGCCTGCTAGCTCGGGCCTGGTATGACTGAATTCCCCTTCCTTGACACATTAGTACCTAAGAATGAAGATCTCAAATAAGATGAAACAAGAAGAAGCACATCCTGGGGTGGCCAGGTAGCAAAGCGAGTAAGAGTACCAGCTGCAGTGTCAGGATTATCTGGGGATCGAATCTGGGCTCAGACACTTAGCACCCACCCAGAAACACCTGGCCACCCAGAAACACCTGGCCGTGTAACCTTGAGCAAGTTACTTAACCCTGATTGCTTCAAAAAAAAAAAAAAAAAGCACATCCAGTCTTAAAACTGAAAGTGACTCTCTCATCCTGCCTTCCCTAATCGCTTTAAAACATAAAGGTGCATGAATTTACATGCACATATGGGTGTGTACATTTATATCATGGGTAGTACATATATACAGGACATCCCAAAAGTCTTAGTGTAGTTTGACGCTAATCAAGCTTAAAACCACACTAAGACTTTTGGGAAATCCTGTAGCCATGAAAATAAATGTGTATGAAGGATTATGTGAACATGGATACATAGAACATCGGAGTCAGAAGGGACCCTAAAACTTCCTTAGTCCAAACTCAAAATTTTACAGGAGACTGGGGTCCAGAAAAGTGAAGTCAATTCCCTGAGGTCACAGTATGTTCCCAGTATAGAACACAAATGTTCCAATCCCAGGCCTAGGCTCTTTAGTCTTCTACCACCAAGCTTGCATTTTAAGTATATACATGCATAGGCATGCAGACATAGAGAAAGTATTACATGCTTATACATATACTTATGAAAAAGGTAGATAGCTATGTTTCATGTATATCTATTTGTGTATATGTATAGGTATAGGTATATATTGGTTGGTTGTTGTCCTTCATTCTCAAAGAGCACAAAAATGATATCATATGTGTATGTGCATGTAGGAAAATGCATGGATGCAGACATATGTGTGCAATGCACATACATATGTATGTTCAAGTGCATAAGTATGAATGTGTGTATAAGTTTGAATAGATATGGATATGGATGTGGTTATGGGAAATGTTATACCCAGCTCCAATCAGTTCTGCAGAGCTGATTGTTAAATTTTCAATGTGAACATTTATACCTCAAAACTCAACAAATGCTCCAAATTATGGCTTGAATTATTATTTTGTTGATTATCTAGAATTAAGAAAGCAATGAATAAAATGTTAGTAATGCAGAGTAAACATAAAAATGTATCATGTAGACATTTTGGGTGGAAGGGAAAATCTAACATTAAAAATTTATTAGAATATATGGATAAATGTCCAAAGGACAAAGGTTACCAGATCAGTGACTTTTTCTTTATGTGGGCCACACAAAAAATAGGAGAAAGTGCTTAATGATATTAACAAAAGAACACCTTTGTTTGGGTTTTCCTTCATGTCTATTCCAGCAACAATGCCTAATCTAATTGGATCAAGCACTGATTTAGAATTCATTCTCATTTGCAGAAAAGATCCCCAGTGTTAAAGTCATGTAGAACATATCACTATTTGCAAAACAAAAAACAGAAACTTTTCATGTTTTGAGAGAAAAAATGCTTTATGTCTACTGTGATTTCAGTTCAGATATTAAATGAAAAGAAAAAAAAACAGATTTAGCTGATAAGTAATAGGGAGCCATTACAAGTTATTATAAAGGAGAGGGAAAGAATGAAGGTGGTATTTAAATAAGCTTACCCTGATAATGGGTGCAAGAGGGAGATAATGGAGGAAGAAATACCAGGGATCTAGTTGTTCCAGCAGTTTAGAAATAAGTTAATTAGGGTGCACCTAAGGCTGAATTTGGGGCAGTCAAGGGTACCTGAGTGCCACAGTGGATACAGCACTGGACCTAGAGTCAAGATTCAATTTTTCTGAATTCAAATTCAGCTTCAGACACTAACTAGCTATGTGATCCTGGGCAAGTCATTTAACTTTTATTTCCCTCTCTTTCCTCACTTGTAAAATGAGCTGAAGGAGGAAATGGCAAATCACTACAGTATCTTTGCCAAGAGAACCCCACATGGGGTCACAAAGAGTCAGACACAACTAAAAAATGACTGAACTGTTAACAACAAAACTGAATTCATGATAATGGAATCATAGAACATAAAACATCAGGAGCCAGTGGAGGGGAGCCTGCAGCCTCGAGGCCACATGTGGCCTTCTAGGTCCTTGGGTGTGACCTTTTGACCTAGTCCAAGTTTTATACAACAAATCATTTTATTGAGGGATTTATTCTGCAAAGTTTGGATTCAAAGGGTTGCACTTGAGGACCTAGAGGGTCACATACAGCCTTGAGGCCACAGGTTCCCCATACGTGCAGTTAGTACATACAATGTCAGCTTTGAAAGGGAGCTTACATACAGATTATACAATGTCAGAACATCTTAAAGATGGGAGGGAGCTACCAGAACATAGCAGTAAAATTGGAAAGGACCAGAGATCATCTATACAACCCTTTCATTTAAAAGCCCATTTTTTTAAATGTTAAAGTTCTAACTAGATAACATTAATATTGTAACTTACAAAATTTTGTAATACTCTTGATTTAATTATAATTACCATTAAAAGAAAAAAAGGAAATCCAGCTTTATTGTCCCCATAGAGTAAAGGTTGGGATAGTCAATTATATATGTATTGAAATGGGATGTGTAAGCACGAAAGAAGCTGACTTTCGGTACAAAAGCTCCTGATGCCATTCCAATTAGCCTTCTCCTTGAACTAGCTTTGTCCAACACTTATTTGCTTTTATTACCAGCTGTCCTTGTAAGTTTCCATTAGCTTTCTAATTGTATAAATTCTTTTTTTACCCCTTTTTCTTAAGGATAACTTTAAAAATAGCAGAAGAGTGTTTCAACCCTTCAAGTTATCATCACTCTCTACTCCCTTTCCTTTGGTATTATTAGTAGGCCTCTCTCCATCTTGCTCCCATTTTTCTTCAGATCTATCTATATAAGCAAGCCTGCTTGTTCATCACACTTTTGCTAGTGTTAATTCATCCCATATTTCTGATTTCTCACATAATCTTTGCTGCAGTCTATTTTGACTTGATTTCTTTTTGTCTGTTCAGTTTCCAAGAAGATACATCTCCCTCTGTGGTGTGTGTGTGTGTGTGTGTGTGTGTGTGTGTGTGTGTGTTTGTAGAGGGGAATATTTCTATTACAAACAACTCTCAATTATCTGTATTGTGACTTGTCTGTCAAACTGATTTGATGAAGACCTTTTCTAAAATCCTGTATCACTTATGGCTAGTTTTGCTTAACCTATGATGCCAGAGTTGAGATTTTGCACAGACCTTTGGTTAGCTTACTGACCTTGGGTAAATTACTTCACATTTCTGGGTTTGTTTCCATCACTGTAAAAGGAGGGGACTGGTGTAAATGATCTCTACTGTCCCTTCCAGCTTTCAACATGAGGATACTATGAATGTTTGAATGTATAATTGCTAGTAAATTTGTCCTTACATGAAATCAAAATCTAATTCTCTACAATGTATATCTCCTTGGTCCTCTTTTTGTCCCCCAGAGTCTGTAATTCAATTCAATCTAACAAGGATGGATTAACATCTGTTTGTTACGTGCCATGTAATGTGTTAAGTACTGGAGATTCAGAGATACAAATAAAACATTCCCTTCCTTACATGGGAGGAAGGAGTGGTAGGAGGTCAATAACTATGCTAACAACTGAAAACAAAGTATATACAAAAAGACGCGGTGGCTAAGTAGTGCAGTGGATGGATCATTGGGCCTGGAGGCCGGAAGACCCATCTTCCTGAGTTCAAATCCAGCCTCAGACAGTTACTAACTACGTGACCCTGGGCAAGTAACTTAACCCTGTTTGCCTCCACTTCCTCATCTATAAAATGAGCTGGAGAAGGAAAAGAAAAACCACTCCAGTATCTCTGCCAAGAAAAGCTCAAATGGGGTCACAAAGAGTCAACTGTGATTGAAAAAACAACTAAACAACAAAAATGATGCAAAAGAATTTGGAGGCCCTAATGATAACTTTTGTTTTATAGTTTGCCTCACAACAACCCAATGAGGTATATAGTGCCTATATTGTCACTGACATTTTGTTTATAAGCCTATTAAGGCTCAAAGAGGTCATAATAACAATAGGTAACATGTTTGTAGTATTTACTATATGAAAAGCACTGTGTTAAGAGGTTTATCTCATTTTATCCTCACCATAAACCTGAGTGGTAGGTGCTATTATTATCCTTATATTACCAATGAGGAAACTGAGGAAACAAGGTAAGTGATGTGCCCAGGGTCACACAGCTAGTAAGTATCTGAGACTGTATTTGAACTCAGGTCTTCCTTACTCAGTGCCCACTTCTGAGTACTAGGGCGCCACCTAGCATCCTGTTCTGGAAATGGTCACACAATTAGCTGGGAACCTCACATTCAAATCCTTCCTCAGCTATATGTTGTGGAGCAAAGTCTCTTGAGACAAAATCCTACTCTTTTTTTTTTTAATTCACCATAACAGAAAACAAAAATTCTCTCTGATATCTCTTCCTCATAATAAGCCTTCAACTGAACCCATCCTCCCTCCCTCAAAATCTTCAAGGTCTTTGTCTGGGCAAGTATGTGAAACAGGAATCCTGGAGAGCCCTGTTATCGTGTGTAAGCAGCAGTTTTAAGATTAGTCTTCAAGAAGGAAACGTGCAATCAGCTGGTGATGATTCTATGTTTGCCCAAATTGAGAGTAATAGGCGTCCAGGACACACCATGAAGTGACGGTGAATTCAACTGCATCCTGAGTGTGGTTTGGCAGGGGGTGGATGACTTTCCTGTGAACATTTTATTCATTAATCAAATTAACCCATGCCCTTTGGCTCCCCTCATTAATCCGATGCTTTCCTAGACAAAATTCTGTTCTCTCCTCACCATTCCCCTCTATGTGTTGCTCCCTGTTTAAACATAAGCTCCTTAGGACAGAACTGTCTCCTTTTTGCTGTTATATTTCCAATATTTAGCACAGTTCCTGGCACATAGAAGGAACTTCATGAATGCTTTTCCAGTCATTCATACATTAATTTTGAGAAGCTCAAGTCATTTTATGAAAATTCCATAATTTTATCAGTTTTTGTAATGTCACTGTAAGTAGAGATACTTGAAAATCATCAGATTGCAGCACCTCAAACCATCTTAAATATCCTCTAACCTTTCTTAAACTTAGGCTTCTTAAACTCTTTCCTCTCAACCCCTTCAGTGCTTCTTAAACTGTGGGATGAGATTCCATTCCTTAGCAAAGATTTTATTTAACCTAAAAGAAAAATTTTAACAATAAAATAAAAAGTACTTGCACCTGAGCCTGTATACTGTCAAAACAACTCTATCCTCTCCTAGTCCAGCCCCTTTAGTTTATAAATAAGGAAACTGAGAAGCAAATAGGGAAAGTGACATGCCCATGGTAAAAATGTAATTGACAGATTTTAGATTTAGTGCTTTTAAATCCAAATTGAGTACTCTTCCACTCTATGGTGTATATGTGTGTGTGTTTATCATTTTACACCTGGGGAAATCAAAGAATAAACTAGTTTATTAAACTCACTAAAAGTCACCCAGCAACTGTTTATGTGTGAAAAACAAACAACATTTTAAAAAGTTCACGATAAAGTTTTTCTTCACTTTTTTTAAACCACACTGTTGACGCTCTTTTCATAATTTTCTTGCATCACTCTCATTTCTTTTTCCAATTTTTCCTTTCCCTTCTTTATTTGATTTTTAAAATCCTTTTTGAGCTCTTCCAGGGACTTCTGTTGAGCTTGAGACCAATTCACATTTTTCTTTGAGGCTTTGGAAATAACAGTTTTGAAATATTGTCTTTTTGAGTTTGTGTTTTGATCTTCCCTGTCACCACAGTAATTTTTTATGATCAGGTATTCTTTTTGTTGTTGTTTGCTCATTTTTACAATCTATTTCTTGGCTTTCAATTTTATGTTAAAATTGAGGTCTGCTCCTAGTGTGGAGGGGGAACAGTCCCAAGCTACAAATTTTAGTGCAGTTGTTTTCAAAGCTAATTCTGGGGGTCTGTAAGTTTTCAGTTTTTCCAAGGTTGCATGATATGAGGAGAGGTGTGGTCAATGCTCTTCTAACCTGTGCTCTGGTCTTCACCCAGGAAGAGACCTTGTTCCCCTGTGTAATGGGAATGTAAATTTTTAAGATCTTCCCTGCCCCTAGGCTAAAGTGCACCTGGAGCCTGGGGTGGGAGGCTCGTTTTTTTTTCAGTAGATACTTCTTGATTGGCCAGTGAGTCAATAAGGTTGTTACATTCTCTGAGCCAGGAAAAGGCTATATAAGCCCTGATGTGTAGCTTTGTTTTGGGGCTCACTTTGAGAAGTGTTCTGTGATTTGATCTGGATTCTGGGCTAGCTGTTGTCCAGAGCCCCCCGGCTTTGAAAAACCCAGATGTTGAAACCCAGATGTTGATTGGGTATGTATGTAATGGTTGGACAGTTTGGAAATCTGTCTACTTGATCTGTTTCTGTCTTGATAATTCTGTCTGTATATTCTGAAGTTCGGGGTGCTGACCTCTTTCCCCTGAACTAGGTAAATGATACATATCTGACTGATTAAAGTAAGCTTGTTAACCCATTTTGAGTTGTTTTCCTTTAACAAAGCAGATCCAAGAACCTATGTTGGCAGCAAACCCTGAGGACGCTTGGGGTGCTTGCCGCTACACCCTGTAGCTCAAGTGCTAGTGCTCCTGTCTGCCTTGGAACTGAGACCATGGGCCCTACTCTCTTGGAAATGAGCACAAGCACACTTCTCTTCCCTGGAACTATGACCAGGGTTCTTGGTCCTCTGTGGGCACAGGTACAAATGTTCCTCTTTATCTGGAGATGAGACCCAAAAACTACATACGGGCAATGCAACAAGGTGCTGAAGCCAGTAATCTCTTCCTGGGCAGTTACCCTCTTTAACCTCTGTGGGCTGAGAGCTCCCAAAGCTGCTGCTGCCACCAATGCAGCCACCTCCAAGGCCTGCTGTGCTCCAGGGCCAACCACTACCCCCAACAGGGCATACCTTCCCTGACAACCTCCTAAATCATTCTGGATTGGAAAACTGTTTTACCCCCAACATTTTGCTGACTCTGCTGCAGTAGAATTCTATATAAGGCATTATTTTAAGGTCATTTGGAGAGTTCAGGTATGTTCCTGCCTCTCCTCTGCCATCTTGGCTCTGTCCCCACCCTCCATCTGATCCCTTTCTTCTTGACTCATGTGGACTACAGAACAGTGAAGAACAAAGTCTGATTTGCTTCTCCATATCATTTCCCTGCTACTTTCTGCCTCAGCTCCAACTCATGCTTGGTCCAAGAATTCTTCTGTACCCCTGTTACTTCCCTAACACTGACTCATGTGCCAGCATCTCCCAGCTTTCCCAGTAACTCCTCCACCTCTCTCTACTGCCAATTGTGTGGCCATGTGGTTACATCTCTAGTAAGAACAGGCTGTTCTCTGGAGTACATAGTTCCCTGGAGGGGCCATGGGACTTTGTAGACTTAATCAGATTTTTCTTTAGGAAAGTCATTTTAGGAAACTAGGGAGTGCATATTTCTCTGGCTTCTCTCTGTCTACTTTTATTCTTATAAAGGCTAGTCCAAGGGTACAGCCCAAATGTATGGAACAGGCTAAAATTCAATCAATCATCTATAATGTGGTATTGCTGGGCTAACTAATACCTAAGGAATGATAAGTTCATGCAAGGAGGAGAATATCATCAATGCCAGAACAAAGGCATCATCGTCACCAATCTTGTTCAAGACAAGCTAGGTTTGCCAAGTGAATTGTAGATTTCATTAAGGAATCACAAGAGGTATTCATGAAGGCCCTCCCAGACACATCCTCAACTTGTACCTCACTCTGTATTCTTAGCTCAATGCATTATTTGTTAAATACTGAAGGTTGAACAAACGCGTGAATATACGAGAACTTTCCTATAATGTGTAACACAACCAAACTCCTGCCACTCTTCAAGATTTCACGATGTGAACTCAATTGTATTCTTATTTGAACCATGATATTTTTCCCCTGGGAATTAAGTCTGGTTCCTAATACTTCTTTTTTTTTTTTTTTTTGCCTTTTGGAGGGCAATTGGGGTTAAGTAACTTGCCCAAGGTTACACGGCTAGTTTTTTTGTGTGGGTGTTAAGTGTCTGAGACCGGAACCAAACTTGGGTCCCCCTGACTCCGGGGCCGGCGCTTTGCTCACTACACCACCTAGCCACCCCTTCCTAATACTTCTTAATCCCAGGGCTTTTTTTTACACTTTTCCTAAATTTTTGCAGGAGATGGTGCCTTCATTGAAACTTCACTCCACCATTCCTGTCACTATCATATTGCCTTCCACAAAGGGTGTGTGGCACTCACAACCCCTCTGAGAAGTGTGTTGGCAAAACAACCAGCAGATAATTATCTGACGCTTCAAGGAAGTGATTCTTTTAAAAACAGGAGGCCACGGGGAGACAGAAGAAGGACACCTGACACGCATTGCTTCCTGTGGCTATTTATTCTAAAATGTCTCTTTCACGCTCAAAACTTGTTAATGTGTCTATCTATTTATAATGTGCAAGACAACATCTCCCGCTTCTCTAATTCATCTCCTCTCTGTTCTTTTATCTGTTCTTCATATCTTTGCCCTCCTTTGATTATCCACTGCATATCTTTGTATGGTTGAAGGCTCCCTTTGAAGCTCTGTGTTCTCCATTGAAAATCACCTGAAAAAATGTCAAGCTCTCTCATCTGACCGTCTGGTTTAGAGTTATGGCAATTAACTCATTGAACTCAAAAGTATCATAGAGAGATTGGAGGAAATGTCAAGGACATGGAAATAAACTGGAAAGATCTGAATGCAAAAATGTGGACTCTATTTCCAATCAGCATTAGTGGGTCAGAGCAGATATTATGGAGGCCATATGATCAGAGATATGGATGAGTCTGTTGACCACTAGCAAGATGGTGTCCACATGATGGCTGTGCAGCTGAGGAAAGGTATCTTCATTAACCTATAATGAAATCCAAGCTTATTAGAGTTTGAAAGCTAGGAAGAGGGATGGAGATTATGATTTCTGTGGAAATTCCATCCACCAATGCAGATTGGCACCTTTACCATAAAAGAATTTTAGAGACTAGCCAAGAGGGTGGAAAGGTTAAATTACTTAGCCAGGGTCATTATGTGGAACAGGTGGGACTTGAATCCTAATCTTCCTGGATATCTCTCCTCTCCCTGGAGAGTGAGAAAAAAACATAGAATATAAAATATAAGGAGATATAACCTAAGAGCTTATGGGACTTTTAGAATATTAGAGGTGTAAAAAAAAACCTTAGCACATAGAATGGTAGAATATAAAATATAAGAACAAGAATGGACCCTGAAATATAGAATGTTGGATCATAGGAATTTAGAGCTGGAAGGGGCCTTAGAATATAAAATATTAAACACATCTCATACAGTTTGTCAGAGCTGGAAGAGATGCTACAAATCAATCAGTCCAAATCACTCGTGTTACATTTGAGGATACTGAGGCCCACAAAGAAATGATGTGGCTTTTCTTCCCCATACAATTTTCCTTGCTTCATACAATGAATTCTAATATGTCACGTCCTTGTGGTTTATAATACACAGTTCATGCCACTGACCAGCGTCCTGATGATTTTCTTACCAAACACTACAGATTTGAGAAGTAGAATTTTACTCTCTATTTTTCAAATCAATTTCTTCCTGAGAGAATTTGGTAGTTTCAAAACATCTGTTTGAAATTACATGTAGGAACTTATCTTTTGGGAAAGTTCAAGGATGTTCCTTTTATACCTTATGAGTACAAAGAAAAAGATTTGGGGAGTCTACCATGAAATTTCAATTAGATACTAAAAGCCATTGTTATCAAGCCCTCCATCTCTCTGGACCAGGTCCCAATCCAGTAAACATCATTGGCATGTCCCAGAGTGATTTAATTATATGAAATCGGTTTATTCATAATTGAAAACTTCTACAATTAAAAAGGATAGTGAATATCAGAATATACTATCCATTTGTCAGAAACATGACCATTGAATAAAAATAAACAGGCCAGGGGAGGGGTGGGAAAGAGGGGGTATATATTATTGAACACAAGATAGCAAGTAATGCCCTAGCTCTGCTATATGAAAATTGTCTTGGTAACATTCTGAAAAACTCAAAGAAGAGGCTTCCAATGAAAATCAATTTGCACACCACTTAAGAAAATAAAATCACAGATTCTCCTAGTTAGAACAATCCTTAGAACACAAAATGTTAAAAATGGAGGGAGCCTAAAAATCCAGTCCAACCCCTTTATTTTATAAATCAGGAAATTGAAGCCTAGAATCTGAGGTCAAGTCCGATCAATTCAATTGACTTAAGCATTTGGTGTGTGCAGAGCACTGGGTGAGATCTAGAGTTTGATAGAACTTGTAAGCCCCCTGAATCAGGGGACTCACATTCTAGTGTTTTTAATGCTAAAAAATATATCATAGGCTTTAGTTAGAGAGGTGGGTACAAATTCAGAGCCGGAACCAGAAATTTGTGTCTAGAACACACACCATAAATCATGCCCTGGGCAAACTGTATGAAAGATATCACCTTTCATTTGAGAGGGCAGACACCATGCAGTACAGGCAGAAGAGACCCTGGGACACCAACCTCCATGGGCAGAGACCCTGGGATGCCAAGAGTCTGCTGAGAAGTGAGGAAGCAGGTTGTCTGATATCTTCCTATTTAGACAAATTCTTTTTGATGCCTGGATGACTAGATCAGCTGTTTCTTTCCCCTTCAGATCAGTGAAGCCTAAATTCCTCTAACTTTTGGGGGGCTAGAGGGGAGGGTGGAGGGTTACAATGATAGCCAAAAAAGTGTTATGTTAAATCTTGAAACAATCTTAGTAGCCATCCTATCCAAGCCCTTTGTTTTACAAAGGAGAAAACTGAGGCCCCAGGCAGGCAAAGTAGATTGTCCACAGTCAAAAAATGAAAAAGTTAAAAAGACACTCTACCTTTGCTAAAATCAAGGCTGAGCAAAGGTGGGATGAAGTGGAGCCCAAATCTCATAGATTGATAGGCTTTTGGAACTAAAATGAACCTTAAAGACCACTTCATCAAACACCCCCTTCCCCATTACCACCAGCACTATTTTTTTTTTGAGGGGGAATGCAAGGTGATTCAGGGTTAAGTGACTTGAGCAAGGTCACACAGCTAGTAATTGTCAAGTGTCTCGGGTCAGATTTGAACTCAGGTCCTCCTGACTCCAGAGTCAGTGCTCTATTCACTGTGCCACCTAGTTGCCCCCAGCACTATTTTAAAGAGAAGGAAACAGAGGCCCAGAGTTAATGTCAGACCAAGGGCCAGAACCTAGGATTCCTACTTGTCCATTATTTCAGCCAACTTGTTGAAGTTTGGTCTCCTTTTGGGCTCCCAGTCCTTTAAAAGAAGCAACTCCTGGTCTTATGACTCAGGACAAGCAGCTGGAGTGAGGTGAGGGAAGATCATATCCTTCTATCTTCCCAGGGGCACTAAGGCACCCAGCTCACTAAACTCCTTTTCCTTCCATGATTTTCATACACAGCAAAGTTTGAAAAGCCAGGTTAGACAAAGGGAAAGAAAAACATCTCCGTGATGGGAAAGGAAGAAGCATCCCTAGGAAGGTATGGCTTTCTAGCAAGGATTAAGGGTCCATTTTCCCTCTCTTGTCTTGATTCAACTAAAACACTCCAGTCACCATCCCTACTCACCCCACCCCCAGATTGTGCTGAGAAATAATAGAGAACTCTTAAGCCTGAGGAAATATATTCCCCTCCCTCAGGCACCCTGGTTCCTGTCTCCTACAGAACCCAGGGATGCTGAAATGAAACTCTGTTGACTAGCAAGGATGACCATCATGCTTTCTACCCAGTCCACCAAATCTTGGCCCAATCGGGTGGGAGTTTGGGAGGAAGTAGAAGAAAACAAAACCAAATTTAAAAATAGGTTCCCAGAGGAGGGAAAGATGTGTCCTCAGATGTGAATATCCCTCAGCAAAGGTTGATGTGTCCTTTCACTGGCCTTCTAATGGTAATAGCTACTATTTATAGAGTACTTTAAAGTTTATCAAGTAATATTATATCCATTATATCATTTGATCTTTACAACAACTCTGCAAGGTAGGTAGTATTATTATCCCCTTTTAACATATGTGGAAACTAATTAGAACAGAGATGAAGTAATGACTGACCAGGATCATACAGATAGTCACTGTTCAACACAGGATCTGAACTCAGGTCTCCCTAACTCCGGCATTTTCTGAGCTGCCCCACAAGCTAATCACAGCAGGAAGGAGAATCAAGTTTCCCAGCCTTCTGATCCCCAGAATCCATGGTCTTGTTAGCCATCATTTTTTTTCTGCAGCAGGCCAGGAAGAAATAAAGAAACTTGAAGTTTCAATTTTTCGTTAACAAAATGGAGAAAATGGGAGTTGGCCTTGCCCAGAATTTGTCGAATCTGAGAATGGAAACAGGATCTCTGATTTAACCATGGCAGATGTGAGGTTAGCATATGGTTAACAGGAGAGAGATACTGATGTAGCTACAAATTCAAATTTTGATTCCCAATGTGAGGAAATGTTGTATTTGAACACAAAATTAAACCAAAAGAACTATTAAGGAGCTTATATTGGTTGTTGCATATCCACTCTCCTCAGACTCTCTTTGGTGTTCAGCCTCCAAAATAATAATTCCCTTCTGGGTTAGTTTTTGCATATAGAAATCAAACAGCCTTTCCTCTCACTCACCAGAGTATTCCTCAAAACTCTTTGCTTTTTTCTCTGGCTTCCTCCTGGTTCCCACTCATTTGCTAGGCTGGACTTGCTCTGATAAATCCTCCTTAGCTCAGCTTCCCACATGGAAACATTTCCGGGGGGGGGGGGGGGGGGGGGGGGGGGGGGGGGGGGGGGAATTCAGATAGGATTTGCTGCCAAAGATGGGCGAATCAGGCAACTAGGCTTCCCACTTTCATCCGATAATCCAGCCTTTTCCTTTGTAAGGATTCTGTTTTACAGAACACTTTGTGTAAGGTTTCCCAGAGCAAGAAATGCTGACTGTTGTGTTTCTTTTCATTTGTTTGGGTTTTTTTTAATGTATTGAAATTTTTCATTTTCTAAACTGTCTCCATGTTCAATTTGATTAAATTATTATGAGTTACTGGATCTCATCACTAATGTGTGCTTTTAATTTTCAAAGCTCTCCAGCAATATTAATTGGAAAAATCTTCCTGGGGTCCCTAAAGTGGGAGGGGAGGGTGGGTGAAACTGACAGGATATGATTCCTCCCCATGGGCCTCTGATTTTAAAGTCAGGAAGCTATGGGTTCTTTCCAGTAGTGTCAGGAGCTTATTAGAAAAACAAAATCTCTTATCCTTTGAGTACTTCCAGAAGTGTGCTATTAAATGTTTAACAGTCAGCTCTCATCTCAGGAAAAAAAAAAAGATGTAAGCAGGACATAGTTTTAAATTTAATTTGCTGCAGTAACACTTTTTTAAGTCTAGGAAATCAACAACAAGAACAACAAAAATCAAGTCCTGATAGGTAGTTTGCTAATTTCCAATATGTAAATTCTCACTCTAAAAATTTAACTATCAGCTTTTGCTGGATATTGTAAGCTGGCTCTAACATACCCCTGGGGATCTCTACTTCTCCATGAAATAACTTTTGCTCCCTTTTTCAAAGGGTCATGGCAAATATAACAGCAATAGCAACAACAACAATAGATTTGGCAATACATTTAGTCTTTATACTATCTTGGTTCCTTATTTAAAAAAAAAAAGTTACCCAAACCTGCCTGTAATTTCAGAAATGGTTATTTTCTTTACATGCATGAATCACTGATATTATTTATATGGTGCTTTGAGGTTTGCAAAATGTTTTATAATATGCTTTATCTCATTTGATACTCACAATAACTCTTTAAGGTATTATTGCAATTCTGATTTTAGAAACAAGGAAACTGAGACTGAAAGAGACTAAGGGACTTTCTTTGTATAACACAGCTAGAATAACATCTTTGGTATTTTATGACCTATGTTGTAATAATACTTATTGTGAGGGGAAGCTACGTGGCGCAGTGAGTAAAGCACTGGCCCCAGAGTCAGGAGGACCAGAGTTCAGTTCCAGTCTCAGACACTAAACACCCACACAAAAAAACTAGCCATGTAACCTTGGGCAAGTTACTTAACCCCAACTGCCCTCCAAAAGGCAAAGTAATAAAAATATTTATTATGTAAATTAAAAATGCAAGTCATTGAGAGATAAGGAGGAAGGACAAACACCATCACCATAGAAAAATCACCTTACCAGTTAAATGGAGTGGATGGGCTGCCCTACAGGCTGATCATGGCTGGATGGATTGGAGTGGGAAAAGAGGCTTAAGGCAAAGAAGTCTCTCCATAAAAATTCTCTTAAGTCACTCATCCTTTGGTCAGGGCTTTCAAATCTCTAAAGTAGATCAAATTATCTACTTTGCCTCTCTCTCCTCTGTCTTTTTTTCCTGCCCTTTCAGTACCATCACACAGATCCTCGGGCCCATAGCATTTGCCACATCTCTAATGCCAATTAGTGCAATCTCATCTTCATTTAGTCATTTTCTGCCAACACCCACAACCCATCCACCCTCTAAACAGAATCTCCAGAGACCATGACTTAAACTACTCAATGTTATGGTGCAGCCTTACCTTCACTCTAAATATTTGCTACTCTACCTTGTCTTTTGATCTCTTGTTCTCAGAATTGTAATGAAATCAACACTACTACTGCCTCTGGAAAGAGCTTTTGATTGACTGGAAAAGAGTGCAGGAAATGACACCTCACATTCTGGAAGGACCACAAAGGTCATCTAGCCTAACCCCCTTCCATTACACAGTAATGCCTGGACTCAGGTCAACTTGCCTAGATCGTCAGAGTGGGATTTGAATTCAAGTCCTCTGACTTACCAGACAGTATGGTTCTACACAGTACCACAATTCTCAATGGAGTACTAGTCTTGATGCTTAATCCCTCTCAAAACCATAGGCATTTCAAGGGGGATTATAGGGAAAGGATGATGCTTTACCCAAAGAAATTAATCTCTAATGATAGAATTTTGGATGTCCCCAGGGAAATGGTGGAGAAAGGAAGGAGACTTCTCAAGGTCCTTTAAATAATAAGAGTAGGTCACATGTGCATACACATGTAACACCACATACATGTAACATGTGTGTAGATGTGTCTATGTGTGCATATATACATATATACCTGATCAAGGTAATATTTTGGAAAGGCAAGTTTGGTGGTAATCTCTAGAATGGATTGGAAGAGAGGAATAGAGATTAGAGACAGAACAATTAGCAGAAAATTCTATTAGTACAGACTTAATGAGGGCTGTGGACAACTCTGGCTCTCATTGATTGGCCAATAATACTTCCCTAACCAAGCCCTACTTGGTCATTGTTTGGGCCCTGATTGATTCAGTGGGAATGTAAATGGCAGTTATTTCTATTTTGGCCATTTGCTTCTCCAACTCATTTTATAAATGAGGAAACTCAGGTAAATAGTGTTAAGTGACTTGCCCAGGGTCACACAGCTAGTAAGTGTCTGAGACCGGATTTGAACTCAGAAAGATAAATCTTCCTGACTCCAAGCCCATCAATCTATCCATTATACCACCCAGCTGCCTCAGTGGAGCAATTATTGACATTGTAATGAATGAGACAAAGGGGCAAGCCTCTGCATTCCCCTACCCCAAACAGTTTTTATAAGAAGATTAGAATTTATGATGCATTGGTTTTTAATTTCTCTCTACTCAGTACCGAGTATTATCTGCAGAAAAGGAAAAAAAGTTGTTGCTTTTTTTTGAGAAAGTGAGGACTTAAATAATATGGTGATGGGTCCTGCAGAAATAAAATCAGTATAAAGGAAGAACAGTAGGTAATTATCAGACTAACCTTAATCTGATTTGAGTTTTATTGCAGAAATTCAAGATCTTATGCCAACTTTATTTTTCCCTCTTTGAAAATGATCTCATTCATCTTCACTGGGTCCTTTAGCCAGATAAAACTTACTGATGACTTCATCAAGAATTCAACAGATTAAATCACATGGCCACCTTCTTCCTAAGCATCCTCATTTAACAGGGATTAGTGCCCTAGATTTATCCACAAAAATAGTACATATGCATTTATTTTATTTTCTTTCTCCAGTTTTTGGACATTTTTATTTAAAGTTTTGAGTTCCAAATTCTATCCCTCCTCCCTGAGATAGTAAAACCATCAGATATATGTTATATGTGGGCAATTATGTAAAACATTTCAATATTAGTTATTTTGTACAAGGAGACTTGAATAAAAGAAAAAATGAAAGAAAGAAAGTGAAAGATAGCATGCATCAGTCTGTATTCAATCGATATCAGTTCTTTTTCTGGAAGCTTCATCATTAGTTCATTGAGATTGTCTTTGATCACTGTATTGCGAAGAATAGCTAAGTCATTCACAATTCATCATACAATATTGCTGTTCCTATGTACAATGTTCTCCTGGTTCTGTTCACTTCACTATGCATTAGTTCATGTAAGTTTCCAGGTTTTTCAGAAATCATTCTGTTTGTAATATTCTATTACAATCATATACCACAGCCTGTTTAGCCATTCCCCAACTGATGGGCACCCCTTTGATTTTCAATTCCTAGCCAGCACAAAAAAAATAAAAGCTGCCATAAATATTTTTGTAAAAACAGGTCCTTTCCCCCTTTTGTGGATGTCTTTGGGACATAGATCTAGCAGTGGTATTACTGGATCAAAGGTTGCCCTTTGGATATAGTTCCAAATTGCTCTCCAGAACGGTTGGATCAGTTCACAACTCCACCAACAGTTCATTGTTATCCCAGTTTTCCCCCATCCCTTCCAACATCCAACATTTTTCTTTTTTGTCATATTAGCCACTCTGATGGGTATGGGGTGGTACTTCAGTTGTTTCAATTTGCATGTCTCTGATCAATAATGATTTAGAGCATTTTTTCACATGACTTTGATTTCTTTGTGTGAAAACTGCCTGTTTATATCCTTTAACTGTTTATCATTTGGGGAGGCATTTCTTTTCTTTTTTTTTTTTGTGAACAAAAAAATGTACCTTTATTCAATAATGATCATGTCATCTTATTCAACAACATCGTCATAAGTGTCCATACCCTGAATTCCGTCCTGGATGTCTTGCGCCTCCATTTCCTTCAGAAGAAGTGGACGCAATCTGTCATGTCCAGCAAAATAGCTCTCTTTAAATGAATATGTCTTGTCCTTTGCATCTATGTATTGATAAATCTGGAAACGGCCACAGCTGCTGCTGATCTGGAGTCCCTCTGACTGGCAGCTGGTCAGGCCCGCCCTGGGGCTAAAGCCTCGGCGTGGTGCTGGGCTCGGCTCCCAGAGCGTTGCGCTGGGCGATTCCTGCCGGCCTGCCGGGCTGTTCTTAGCGGGAGGTTAGCTTCTCTGTGTCATTTTGTGGGTTCTGCAGCTCCAAAGTTTGTTTAGAGTCCCCTTTTTACATGGATTGGGGAGGGTGGGAGCCGGAGCCGCGGGAGGGTCGTGCTTCTACTCTGCCATCTTGGCTCCGCCCCCCCCCCCGAGGCATTTCTTTTCAGTGACCTATAGGCCAGTCACTTCAACTATGCTACTATGCTCAACTTTCCTTCAAATCTTTCACCCTGAAAGAGGATTTATATGATTCTACCTTTCACCTTCCACATGAAAACCAGTGTACCACCATCCCCATTTCAAGAATAACTGCTCATCTTTGTAAAAAAAAAAATCTTCAGTGCACTAACATTTAAGATTTTCCCCATGTTGGTTCCAATGTATCCCTCTAGATTGATTTCACATCATTTCCCTTCAACCACTCTCTGGACTAGTCAAAGTAGATTTCTAGGTGTTCTGCCATCTTTTCCCCATTTCCTTAAATTCATATTGACTTTCTCTTGGTTTTAGATAAACCCTCATTCTTATCTCTGCCTGTTGAAATATTCCTCTTCCTTTAAGCCTAGGTCAGGTGCCACTGTCTTCATGAAATCTTCTTGTTATACTGTTAGAATGCAAGTTTCTTTAGGGTAAGGATGGTTTCTCTTCTGTCTCTGGGGCAGCTAGGCACAGTACAGAGTATCAGAACTGGAGTGAGGAAGACCTGAATTCAAATGCAGCCTCAGACACTTACTGGCTGTATGACCCTACTCAAGTCACTCTATCTCAGTTTCCTTATCTGTAAAACAGGAAAAATGACAGCACCT
Source organism: Petaurus breviceps papuanus (assembly GCF_028583685.1). Taxonomy (NCBI): domain Eukaryota; kingdom Metazoa; phylum Chordata; class Mammalia; order Diprotodontia; family Petauridae; genus Petaurus; species Petaurus breviceps. The sequence continues at coordinate 32,014,930 of NW_027185698.1, forward strand.
AATTCCCAGGTTTGTAGTGAGGATCAAATGAGATAATAATTATAAAGCACTTATGTGCCTGGCACAAAAGTAAGTACTATATAATTGTTTAGCTATTACTATTATGAGTTTCCCTAGCACTTAGTAAAGCATTTTGTTTCCCCAGCACATGGTTAACATTTAATAAATGTTACATGATTAATTTCTTCTTTGGCATCCAAAGTCACTGCTCAAGGCTTCTCTGAGGTGCTCCTGAAGGCATCTATTGATCTGGTGATGTCATTGTCTTCACTAGCTTCTGCATTGGGCTGTCTCAGCAGAATAAATAAAAAGAATAAATATTCTTAAAAGCATAAGAGATTTAGAACTGAAAGGGATTTTAAATGCTATCAAGTTCAATGCCCTCATTCTACAGATGAGGAAGCTGAGACCCAGAAAGATGAGATGTCTTACTTGCCCAGGATCACACAGCTGGTAAACTTTGTAAATGGCTAAGGGGAGAGGGGAGATTTGAGCCCAAGTCTTTCTAATTCTAAGTCTAGTATCCCATCCACTACACCGCTGCCTATGAGTGAGCAGGACTGACAAGCCTTTTGCATTTAAACATTAAGACCGCTTTGATGTTACCTTTCATGAAACATAGAAGCTCCAATAAAACCTTCCTTTGATGCCTCCTCATTGAGGATAGAAAATGGCACTGAATTCTTGGAATCTCCAAAATGGTGGTGACAATTGTGGTGGTGGCAGTGATGGTGATGATGGTGGTGATGGTGGTGGTGATGGTGATGGTGGTGGTGATGCTGATGGTGGTGATGGTCATGGTGATGGTGGTGATGGTGATGGTGGTGATGGTGATGGTGGTGAT
>NW_027185698.1:32015783-32025989 GCF_028583685.1 Petaurus breviceps papuanus
ATGGTGATGGTGGTGATGGTGATGGTGGTGATGGTGATGGTGGTGATGGTGATGGTGAAGATGAAGATGAAGATGAAGGTGATGATGATATAATGCTAAGAGGTTTGCAGAGCACTTTACAAATGTAATCTAATTTTACCCTAACAAAAACGCTGGGAGTTAAGTACTATTATTGTTCTCATTTGACAGATGAAGAAACAGACAAATAGAGGTTTGCGACTTGACACACAGCTAATAAGGGGAGTGGGAGAGAACAAGCATTCATTAGCTGCCTACTCTGTGCCAGGCACTGTGCTAAGTAAATACTCTACAAAAATTTTCTCATTTGAATTAATAGGCATCTGAAGCTGGATTTGAAATCAGGTCCTTCTGAATCCAGGTCCAGTTCTCCAGGTACTGTGGCACCTAATTCAAGCTTTGGCAGGTCCTACCAAGCTTCCAGGTGTCTGAGGAAATAAAGGCCCACCACCAGGAAATTGACCTGGTTAAATATGGGGCTGGAGGAGTGAGAGGAAACTTCAGTCACACTTAATTTGGGGTGTCAGGGTTTGAGAGGAAACCACAGAAATTCATGAAGATTGAACTACATACTGAGGCATGAAGGGTTGTGCTCTTCATGGATGAAGTGATTATCCACACTGACGAAAATCACTGAGCCTTATAAGTTCCTGTTATTTCTAAGGCTTCTTCAACTTTCCACAAGGATCTATTAAGAGCTTACTAGGAACAATATACTGCCAGTTACCTAGCAGGGGGCAGTCAGAGAATTCACTGGTTTTCCAAAAGGAAATCGTGGAAAGGATGTGACTTACACAAAAATAACTATAATCCAAAAAGAAACATTATTGCCTAAGAAATGTAGAAATGAAGACCTATATGATGACCAAAGAGGAAAGAGCATTACTGACTTCAGAAGTTGGGGAAGGAAGTAGCATTTAAACCTGGCCTTAAAAAAAACAATAGGATTTCAGTAGGCAGAGACAGGTATCAGGTCTGAGATTCTACAAAATTCTACTCAAGTTAAATCCTGACTATTTGAGAGAGTTATATGACAAGATGTTATTCCAGAAAGGACATGTAATAATGAATCATATATTCAGCATTGCTGGGGAATGAGATTCCACATAAGTAAATTTTTCTAATAACTAATGTTTGCCACTTAAAGGGCCCCAACTTTTTTCATACCTTTTTGAGGCAGTTTCCTTTCCTTAAACAGATGTTACTAAAGAAATGTAGTACTCTGCTTATTGTGGTTGAAAGTATATTCTAGCCAAGAAACTTGAGCACAAGATCTCAGTATGGAAGGAGAATACAGAACTTGACCCTGTTCCATTTAATATTTTTATCAATGACCTGGATAAAAATCATATTTATCAAATTTGCAGAAAGTCCTAAGCTGGGAAGAATAACTATATGGTAAATGACAGAATCAGGATTCAAAAAGATCTTAACAAGCACAACTCAGCACTTTGGTCTGAATTTAATAGGATAAGGATTGAAAGGGATAAAAGTCTTATACTTGAATTTAAAAAAATCAATTCAACAAGTGAAATGTGGATGATGTGTTGTTAAACAGTAGTAATTCATCAGAAAAAAAAGATATGGGGATTTTGGTAAATTATAGCCTCAGTGCAAGTTGACAATGTTCTATGTCAACCAAGAAAGCAAATGTATATTGTAAAGGAATTGTGAAGGAATAAAGATGTAATCATCCCACTGGACTCTGCTCAGATCAAACTACATCTAGAATACTGTGATTAGTTTTGGGTAGTAGTAGTAGTAGTAGTAGTAGTAGCCACAGCAGCAGTAGTAAAAGTAGCAGTAATAGTAGCAGCAGTATTGATAGCAACATCAACTACAGTAGTAGTAGTAGCAGCAGCAGGAATAGTAGTAACAGTAGTGATAGTACCAGCAGCAGCAGCAACCTAGTAGTAGCAATAACAGTAGCAATAGCAACAATAACAGTAGTAGTAGTAGTAGTGGTGATGGTGGTGGTTACAACAGCAACAGTAATTACAGGAATAGCAGAAGTAGTAACAATAATAGTAATAGCAGCAGCAGAAATAGAAAATGGGACTTCCTTTATTTATAGGTTCAAGATTCTTCCAGGTGGTTGATCTTAAAGATAATTAACCAGAGAAAGGGGGTATTAGAATATTATTGGGAGTTTCTTCTGGCATATTAGAAAAACTTGTTGGCCTTAGAGTCAGAAGACCTAATTTTAAATCTATACTCTGCCAATCACTAGCTGTGAGACCTTGAATAAGTCACTTTACTTTTATGAGTTTCCATTCCCTCCCTTGAAAAACTGAGACAATAATATTTCCTGCTGCCTAACTCATAGAGCTTTGAGGAGGACTAAATAAGATCATATAGGGGAAAGTACTTTGGAAACTAATGAGCTATATAAATATAAGGAAATTATATGAGTCTCATTATCATTCAGAAAGACAAAGGCCATTTTCAAATACTCTTTCTCAAGTTATAGAGAAAGCCAATTATTCCAAAAATCTCAGGCAAAAATGGATGTTTTCAAAATTAGGGATTCTAAAACTGGGTGAAAGCAAAAAATATCTCATCCCTTTTGGATTGAAGCTAAACTCGTCTTTCAAGAGACAGGTTTAGTAAGTAAGCTGCATCAAATATTTGCTTATAAAATGTGCTGTGCTATCTTCCAATGTGCTCTAGGCCATGTGTAGTTTAAAATATTAGTAATTTTTATATTTAGAACTCATTTGACAGTCATTACTTGGGAGAGAACATTCTGTTGCTTCGTGCCATGTGCCCACAATGTCTTCTGCAAGGTTAAAAAGCTGCCTCTCCTTTCCCCCCTCCCCCCAATGAGGACACTTTATATCTACAAGGAAAACTAAAAGCTCCTTTTTAACCCAGGGGTTATTAGAAAAGTTATTCTGTTAGCTCGACTGGGAGGTAGTTATTTTGCCCACATTCTCCAGACTAAATATAGTGGTAAGCATCAAATCAAGCCAAGAATCATGGTATAGTATAATAATTCTCAAACTTTTTGGTCTTAGGACCCCTTTACATTCTGAAAAATTAAGGATCCTTCCAAAGTGCCTTTGTTTATGTGGTTTATATCGGTATTTACCATATTGGAAATTTAAAAGTTTTAATATTATTCTGAAAATAGTTTTAACCTTATGGACAGAGGTCTTTAGGACTCCCATGAATCCTTGGGCTATACTCTGAGACCCTCTGGTATGGTGGAAAGACCATTAGGTCAAATCTAGGTAAAGTAACAATTACTTATTAAACATTGACTATGTTGGGATACAAAGAAGGCAAAAAATAGTCTCTGCTTTCAAGAAGCTCTTGTCTAACAGGGGAGACAGCATATAAACAACTATGAACAACCAAGAGAGATATGGGATAAATCAGAGAAGATTTCAGTTGGTAAGGGACTAAGGTTGACGTGAACCAGAAAAGTCCTCTTGCAGAGGGTGTGGGATATCAGCTGAGATTTGAAGGAAACCAGTAGATCTAGGCTATAGCTTTGGTTCTGCCATTTGTTATTCCATGACCATGGGCAAACAGCTTTACTACTCTGTGACTCTCAATAAAATGAGAAGCTTGGGGTCTGTAATATCTTCTAACTATAAGAATCCATAATCCAGGGAGTAATGAGCTCTCCGTCACTGGAAATCCTCGAGTAGGTATTAGAAGATTAGTTGTTTGGGAAATTGAAGCAAGGATTAAGTTACCTCACTTCTACCCCCCATTTGAATTCAATTCAGTAAACATTTTTTAAAATATCTATATTATGTTAAGTATCACATCTAGATGCAAGGTTTAGATAAGACTGATACTATTTTGTCTCTTTTTTTGTTATTTTTGGGTTTTTTGGAAGGCAGTTGGGGTTAAGTGACTTGCCCAAGGTCACACAGCTAGTTTTTGTGTTAAGTGTCTGAGGCTGGATTTAAACTCAGGTCCTCCTGACTCCAGGGCCGGTGCTCTATTCACTGTGCCACCTAGCCACCCAAGACTGATACTATCATAAACATATCTTATAGTGAATGGTCTCCCAATCATAAATCTTAATGTATACATAGCCCAGTAAAATTTGGATTAGATAGCAGCTGAAGTTCCTTCTGGATCTTCAGTCAAAGGGCTCTGTTAACATAAACAATACAGGTCAGAAAACCAAAGCCCAAAGAATGAAATAACTTGCTGTAAGTCAAAGAACAAGCAAGTGACAGAGACAAACCTGGAATCTAGGCTTATACCATCCTGCTCAGTGCTATTTCCCCTCCACCATGATGTCCAGGTTTTTATGTATTTCATTGGGTTGGATTAGGAGAAGGTGGAGAATCAGAGTAAGTGTTGATTACTCAAGATCTGACCCTGGGTAACCACTTTTAATCTACCCTAAGGTGCTGAGGGAAGCTGGAGAGTAGAGTTTTAATTTAGCTCACCATTTTCAGTGTTCATATGCAGAGAGGATGGTCCAAGAGTATGAAAAATGAAAACTGGAACAGAACAAAAAAAATCATTTTGAAGACACTAGGGGATGCTGACATCCTTTAGCACATTTTAATACTATTAGGATTAGGATCCTAGGGATAAATTCTGCTCCATAAGCATTTATTAACTTAATACTTTTGTAAATGAAAATCCCTATCACTGATAGATCTCCTCTTCTATGGCTCTAATTAGCATCTCTGTGACTTTTCTGACCAAAACATACCTCCCTATATGTCTTGTCTCCCTTATTATGATGTAAACTCCTTGAGAACAGGAACTATCTCACTCTAGTATTAGCGTCTCCAGAACTTTATATGGTGTTAGGAAATAGTAAGCTCTTTAATAAGTACTTTATCATTCATTCATTCATTCACTCATTATATTAATCCTGCAAGATAGATAGGAAAGACAGACATTACCATCTTCCCATTGCAGACAAGGAAACTAAAGTTGAATCCATTCATAAATACCACTAAGACTTGGTGGGATGACTGATTAGAATGTGGCCAAAGAATGATTTACTTTTTTCAGAATGAATAAATCAGATTAGAGGGGTAGAGAAATAGCACTGTATTTTGTATAATCCAATCCTATAAGTATTTATTAAGTGCCTACTATGCATAGGAAATCATGAATATGGAGGAGAGCTTTGAGGCAAGGTATGCAGTAAGAAACAGAATACTATGATAGGAGCATATAACAGACTGAGTTAATCTCATGGTTAATTTAATATAGTTCTATAGAGTTTAGAAGATGCTTTCCTTATAATTAGTACCAGTATTATTATGTCCATTTTACTAATATCTAGGAAACTTAGGTTCCAAAATATTTGATGGCTTACCCATGGTCCTATACCCAGTAAAGACTAGTTGAGAACAGCACTCAGGCTTTCTGACTCCAAGTTCAATGCTTTTTCCACTTCATCAGGCTGGCAAATATTTCCAGTGGTTCAGCACAGTTTTACGAGATGGTGTATGTAATCTGATGTTATTAGTATTGGGAAAGGTCTCTTTCCACACCCCACTCAAGAAATATAATCCTCCTATTCATTTCAATGAAGCTAAAGTCCCTTAATCAGAACCTCATTCTATTGGTTTTAGCTGAACCAAGCTTCAGTTCCTGCTCCACCTCCTATTGAATTTCAAATAGCTCTCAGAGTGATTATTCTTCCAGTATCATCAGTCATTTCCCAATTCTGGAGTCTTTCCTCTTCTTTTGTTTTCTATTGTAGATCACAAAAACTTTTTATAATTCCTAACCATTCCCTGGTTTCTTACTTGCAGCGCATAGAATTGCATTTTCTTTTGTCTATTCTGGTCAGGGTGTTGACAATAAAGAAATAAAGGAACTGGGATAAAATAACACATCCTCAGTGTGAATGAGCTTATTGGATTCTTTCTTAGAAACAGTTTTTGAAAGAGGGATTAGGGGGAAGACACCTTGATTTCCTGTAGTGTAGGTATGCTCCCTGCATTGTTATAGAGACTATCAGTGTAAGGAAAAGGATAAAGCCACTTTGATACACTCATTCTATCAGTGTAGGGTCCTCACCTTTGGATCTGGTGAAGGTAGAAGTCAGTACTTAAGTACTTCAGTACTTAACTACAATGTGCCAGGAACTGTGCTAGCATCGGGAATATATAGAAAAACAAAAACAGTCCCATCCTCAAGGTTTTCACATTCTAACATGCAAGTATATTTCTAGGTAGCCTACATAGGTAGCACCAGCAGCCCATCAGTACAGACAGTTATGTGAATGGCACACGATTCTTCATCTCCTAACACCAACATTTTCACTGGCCATTCCCCCATGCCTGGCATTCTCTCCCTCCTTATCTCCACCTCCTGGCTTCCCTGGCTTGCAGCAAGTCTCAGCTAAAGTTCTACCTTCTATAAAAGACCTTTCCCAATCCTTCTTAATCTTAGTGCCTTTACTCAAATTGATAATTCCAGTTTATCCTGTATATATGCTGTTGCTTGTATGTTCTACATAGCTGCTTATATGTCGTCTCTTCTATTTGATTGAATGGGACTTAGTATGATGCTTGGCACATAGTAGGTATAGTACTTAATAAATATTGATTGATTGATTTTGCTGAGACAAAGGGCAGGAAAAGATAATTGTGGTGTTATTCATAGGCAGTAACTTGGGACTCAAGTGTCAGATTTGTTTAACTACAACCTGCAATCACTTTCCATGTGTTTATTACCCTATGTGACAGTTATGAGCATTGTTGGTGGTTTAGTCCATTAGGCCGGACCACCAGAATGGATGCATCCTTATACCTACTCAAACCTACAGCTCTGTGTAGTAGAGAGGTAGTACAGAGAAGTAGAAAGATTAGAATTGGTTAACAGAGTCATAATCAGACATTATGACTGGTGAAAATTCATTTGAGAGAGGAAGGTGATGGAGAAGGGGCACCACCCATGGCAAAAGACAGAGTACATGTGAAGCTACACCAAGAGAGAATACGGCACTTAAATTCCACATTGTTTGAGGGAAAAGGCAGACCATGGGAGAGTGCCACAATGAGGAGATCCTGAGGGTGATGACCTGGGTGATTGAAGGGAAGACTTCAGAGTGTGAATAAATATGCCCTCCCCAAGAGGAAATATGCCTCCCCCCGACCCATGTCAGTACTCTCTGAGAATTGTTTATAATGAGAGAGTTGGGGGGGGGGGAAGGAGAGGAAGAGAGAGACAGAAAAAGAGAGAGAGAGAGAAAGAGAGGGAGACAGAGGGAGAAAGAGGGAGAGAGAGTGATGAGCCTCTACTGAAATGATTCCTTCCCACATAGCAATGGTGGGAGTCATAGAGAGGTGGCACCTAAGGTTTAGAACACCGAGCATTAGGGTATTAGGCAAGTGAGTAGTGTTAACTAGATGGAGCCAGTCCCTAATCTGTGGGTGACTGGAGCTGAACAGAGCAGGTTAGAGACAGGAGAGTCAGGAATCAAACAGAAGTTCAATTTCAAAGTGAGGGAAATGGCTTGCAAGCAAGGAGGCAGATTACACATGTGCTGGGGTTCCACCCCTAGTCAGGGGACCCACCCTAATGTGGCTAAACCTCTCTATTTATACCAACAATTGTGCAGAGAGTTGTATCCCTGACAATGAGGGGTGACAGCAGCAATGACACAAGTTTGATTCAGAGCAAGACTTCATGACTGGAGCATGGATACTTGTCCAAGCTCAGAGAACACCTGGTGCTGGTCAAAAACAATCCAATACTTACGTGATTTTGCCAGAGGGTGAGATCATTCATAGAGTGAGTGCAAAGGACTGCTGTTATGCCAAGCTCAGGGCACAGTTTGCTTGCTGGGCCTTAGCTCTGGAAAACAGGATGTCTCCCAATATCTTGACAATATGCAACATTAAAAGGACACAAGAACATAAAAAGACAAACTTTACCAATGACTTGTTCTACCATTTCCCTGGCACACATAAGTGTATGAGCAAATTTCTTTGGTATTAAAATGCACATTATACCAGGCTAGCAAGAAAGTCTAACAATTCAGTTATATTTTTAAAAGGCATACCAATTATTTCTAGGTTTAATAGTTGTTCTATTTGCAGTAAGAATTAACTAAAGAAGTAGAAAATATTCACATTAGGTCTATTCAAATGTTCGACATTTAGGAATGAATTATTTATTGAACAGGAGACTATAAGTACCTTTTTTCCAGTTTCATCATCCATAATTTTAGTGATATTTGAATTAGGATTTTATAATCATTGATGAAGAACTGGAAGGGACTTCAGAGGCCATCTAGTTAAACCCTGTATTTTACAGATGACGAAATGGAGAGCTGGAAAGATTAAGTGATTTGGCTCAGGTCACACAGGCAATAAGTATCAGAAGTGCTATGTCATTTGGGTCATACATGGCTTCATACACTCATTGAGCACGATGATAGATTGCAATTGCCGACTCCAAAACATCACTTCTAATTGAGTTGGCTTTGTTTACAATCTATCCATTCTGAACGACTTCATACTTATCGGATATGTTGTTTTTTCTTTCTAATTGGCTTTGTGTCTTCTTAGGTTTCCAGTTGTTAAATGAACCATGTAAATAATCAGCATCTTAACATTGATACCCCACTGTTGGGGAGGCTTGTTGCTATACATCCACTCAAACATCATTTTTCTTTCACGTGCTATAGGACATTCAGTTTAGCAGAGCATTAGTGAAAATTGCTATGTCTCACTCTTGATTTCTTATCAGAGTACTACAAAGACTAATAAAATCTTAGAATTAGAAACAACCCAAGAGGTTATTTGGTTCAACTTTCCAACCATTGCAGAAATCTCCTCTGTAATACTCTTACAAGTAGCTAGGCAGCAAGGTGGCACAGTAGATACAACTTAGGACTCGAAGTCCGGAAGATTTGAATCTAAATCAGCTAATTACTGGCTGTGGGACTGGACAAGTCACTTAACCTCTGTGTGTTTATGTCCTCATTTGCAAAATGGGGATAATAATGATCCCAAATGGAGTCGTTGTGAGGATCAAATGAGTTAACATATGTACAGCTCTTTACAAACCTTAAAGTCTTGTATATATGCTTGCTATTAGCCCATTATTTCCTTGAATACTCCTAGAGACTGCAAGTGAGATTTATATTCATGACCCAAGTCTGAGCTGCTTAATTATGTGACTTTGGGCAAATCATATTCTCTCTCCTGCTTTCAGTTTCCTCATCTGTATACTGAGGAGTAACATAGGAAATTCAAAAGCAGTCAAGGAAGCTTATTCCATTATTGGACAACTCCAATGATTACAAAAGTCATCCTTACAGTGAGTTGCCATATGACTCTTTGTTATATAACTTCCACTCACTGAAGCAAGCAATCATATCCTCTTCCTGACCACACACATCCCAAGCTTTTTTTCCTCCAAACTAAACATTCCCATTTCCTTCCTTTAACTGTTTGTCCTAGGACATGTGTTTAATTTTCCTCTCCATCATAGTTGTTTTCCTCTAGGCATTTTCCACCATACCAACTTCCTCCTAAAATGTAGTGTTCAGAGATGGAAGCAGTGCTCACAATGTGCTCAGGCCAGAACACAATATAGAAGGGTTATTACTACCCTCCATCTGGATACTATATTTCTATTAATACAAACTAAAATTTAATAATGTATTTAATAGCCTCATGAGACTGACTCAAAGAAGTCTCATAGTATATAGTAAATTACTACATCTGGTCACCAACTTTCATTTAAATTTTTATAAATGGAAAATCAACCTCACAACTAAAAACTACTATGAGGTAATCAGCATATGCCCATTGCAAAATAATACAGAGATAGTATAATGATCTAAGTTGTTACTAGATTAAAAAGAATATCTAGGATTCTACAGATAAATAAAAATATCTTTATCTTTATGAAAAGTTGGCTGAAAAACAAATTTTTGTAAATTGGATTTCATGTTATCTATTATAAAATAAGAGGTATGTTCTCCCTTGATAACTATCCTAGAATGACCAAATTTAAAACCATTGCTGACAAAGAATTTTGGCAGCCTCATATACAGGGCATACCAAAAGTCTTAGCAAAGTTTTAAACTATTAAAATATCAAACTGCACCAAGACTTTTGGGACATTCTGCATTTCCTGGCATTATAACATACAATAATATAATATTTTCTGGAAATTCTCTCTCTCTCTCTCTCTCTCTCTCTCTCTCTCTCTCTCTCTCTCTCTCTCTCTCTC
>NW_027185698.1:32025999-32033240 GCF_028583685.1 Petaurus breviceps papuanus
CTCTCTCTCTCTCTCTCTCTCTCTCTCTCTCTCTCTCTCTCTCTCTCACTCACTCACACACGAACAAACACACACTTACAAACAAATTTACCTTTTGAAATTTTGTCAAATTATGTAATTCTTCACTTTCACTCCTGCCCTGACTCATAGGATATTTTTTTAAAGTAGTGGGCATTTTCTGACTCCAAAGACAATATTGTTACTTTCCCCCACCTTTGGTCAGCTTTCTAATAATATCTAATAGAGTTAGCTTTAACATTTATTGCCTAAATCATGATATACAACATGGCAGAGCCATGTATTATTGACCTTGGAGAAAGGAAGACCCAAGTACCCTGCTGCTAACAGTTCTTATGTAAATCTGCTCACAGCCTGTATAAGCCTTAGTTTCTTCATTTGTGAACAGGAAGCTGGAACAGAATTCAAGGTCTTTCCAGATCTAAATAGAAGATACTTTCATAGAAAGTGTGATGCTATGACACATCTTGAAATTTATTATATTAAAGCATGGTTTCTTAGTTTCCAAGCTGATACTCTATCAGTTTCTTTTTTTTTAAGCAATTGGGGTTAAGTAACTTGCTCAAGGTTACATGGCCAGTTATTTTGTGTGGGTGCCAAGTATTTGAGGCCAGAACTGATCCTGGATCTCCTGCCGCCGGGGCTGGTGCTCTTACTCACTGCACCACCTGGCCACCCCTTACTCTATCAGTTTCTCAAATTTAAAACCCTACATGCTGAATTTAATTAACTTGCAATTTAGATCATCAATATAATACCTTAGGGATCATCTTTCTAGACTCACTTTTACAAATGAATACAACGAGTAACAGCATTTTGCTAGGATTTGCCAAGGTCACATAGTAAGCCACACCAAAATTTTAACCTAGGTGTCCTGATTCCAAAAGCAGTATTCTTTCTATTAAATCAAACTGCTTCCCATAACAAGAGACACCTGTAATAGAGAATTTCATAGGTCATTAGAGCTGGAAGAGACATTAGAAATGATCTAGTCTAGAGCCTTCATCTTCCAGGTTAGAAAATTAAAGTCCAGAGAGGGGAAATGATTTGCCTCTGCCTCTTAAAGACGTTAGATCTGTTAAAGCACACTTCCATTTTAAAGAAGAATAAAATCATTTCTTTTGGTGTGAGTATTGTATTCTTAGTAACTAAATAGAGATTCCTTTTATTTGGGTTCAGACCTATAATATCCTCAGTGTAGGCAACTCCCTCCATCAATTCAAATCAACACCTGTAAGAAATTTATAGCCTCAGCAAGTTTAACAGGGCACCAACGCAGTAAGTGACTTAGCCATAGTCAGGTAGCTGGTATGTGTCTGAGGGAGTATTTTAACATGTCTTTCTAACTCTAAAGACCAAATTCTATCTGCTATACCATAACACCTCCCAAAAAAGACAGAAAATTCTCGGTAGATATTTTAGAAAAATCTATTTTCTTTCTTTTCAATGCTCTTTTTTTTTGAGTTCCAAATTTTTCTCCCTCCCTCCAGCCCCTTCTCCACCCATAAAGAAGGGAAGCAATATTATATTAATTATGCATGTGAAGTCGTGCAAAACATAAGAAAATAGATTCTTTAAACCCATTTACTTAGGAGGGATAAGGTTTTTAATTTGGTGTTATTAATAAGAGCAAAAACATTAATTGGGATAACACTTTATAATTCCAGAGCCCTTTAACACTAATTAGTTCTTTAAAGCCTTTAAAGCCTATGATAGGCAGGATAGTATTAAGATTCCCATTTTATAAGTAAGGAAATGGAGGCAGACAGAGGGAGATTAACTTGCTCAAAGCCAGAGTTTCTGATGGAAAAAGGATTAGAACTCATGTCTCCTGAGTCCTATTCTTTAGTGGTCTTTCACCTGAATCCTTTCTGTTCTATATATAGATGATTAAATAGAAAAGAATACCTTGTAGTTGAATAAGAGAAGGCACTTCTGGATGCTACACAACTTTTTTTTTTTTTTACAAAAAAAGCTTGCCACTGGGGGTGGCTAGGTAGTGCACTGAATAGAGCACCAGCCCTGAAGTCAGGAGGACCTGAGTTCAAATCTGACCTCAGACACTTAACACTTACAAGTGTGACCTTGGGCAAGTCACTTAACCCCAATTGTCCTGCCCTTCCCCCTCCAAAAAGCAAAAAAAAATAAAGCTTGCCTCTGCTTAAACCACCTGATCATACTATTTCCAGGCCAAAGACAGCCTTAGGTCTAGAGGAAGATACAGGAATATTACTTGTTGGGGATATTGTAGAGAGGATTCCCATTCCTGTACATTTTCCAAACTGTGATTTGGGGGCAGTAAAGTGGCACAGTGGATGGAGTGCTGAGCCTGGAGTCAGGAAGAAACATCTTCATGAGTTCAAATTCAGTCTCAGACACTTACTAGCTGTGTGACTCTGGGCAAGTCACTTAATTCTGTTTGCCTCAGTTTCCTCATTTGTAAAATGAGCTGGGGAAGGAAATGGCAAACCACTCCAGTATCTTTGCCAAGAAAGGGGATCATGAAGAGTCAGACACAACTTAAATGACTGAACAACAATAGAGTTGTCAACATAAGGTTTTAACCACGGAAGGACAGGGAACAAAGAGGCAGGGAGCAAGAGGTACTGGAGGAAATGTCTTTGGCACAGAGTTTATCATTATCATTTAAAATAATGTTCTGGAGGAGGCTAGGTGGCGCAGTGAATAGAACATCCACCCTGGAGTCAGAAGGACCTGAGTTCAAATCCGACCTCAGATACTTAACACTTACTAGCCATGTGACCGTGGGCAAGTCACTAAACCCCAATTGTCCTGACTTCCCCCCTCCAAAAAGCAAAACAAACAAACAAACAAAAAAACCCAGAAAGTGCTTGGGTTACTTTATGCCCCATCACTTCAAACTCCCAAACCAAAGTTCACGGAGGCAGTGGTATTGAAAAGGGTCAATAAGACTAATACTTATAAAGTTAACTCTTTACTTCCAAATGCAATGCCAGTTGATGCCTCTCAAGATCATCATCAGTTCATATCATGTTAAAAGAACAGCTCCTAGGGGCGGCCAGGTGGCTCAGCGAGTAAGAGCATTGGCTCCAGTGTCGGGATGACCTGGGGATCAAATCTGGGCTCAGATACTCAGCACCACACCCAGAAATAACTGGCCGTGTAACCTTGAGCAAGTTACTTAACCCCGATTGCTTAAAATAAATAAATATATATATATGGATGGATAGATAGATAGATAGATAGATAGATAGATAGATAGATAGATAGATAGATAGATAGATAAATGAATGAATGAATAAATAAAAGAACAGCTCCTTTTTTTGCCTCAGGACAGTAGGTGGAAGTGGGAAAGGATAAATGTTTGGAGTCAGAAAGTCTGTGATAAAGTCTCATCTCTACCACTTACCAGCTTCAAGTCTCTTAGACTAAGCCTCAATCTCCTCACCTATAAAACAGGCATGATAATACACTTCAATGAATCCATGGTCCCATTGTTTTCCTTTTTGTCCCTTTGAAGCTTTGCAATGTCTTTTTGTAAGTCCTGAGAAGAGAATCTATCCACTGTGCTGGAGGCCTTTCTTGAGATCCCTCTCTTTTTAAGCATTTCTTGGGTGCCCATGGGTGGACATCTCTTGGTCCCACTATCTACTATTCATTGCCCTCTCTACATGCCCTATGCATCTACTTTTCTGTTCACGTGTTTCCAGGACAAATCTTTTGTGCCACTTTCTGCATGCAAGTCAATCACAGGTAATATGCTGAAGGTGGGTAATAGCAACCCTATGCCTGTCTAGTGCTCTTTGGCTCGCCTATAATTCTGGGTTATTGGGAGATAGTAGCATTCCATGAAGGAGTCATAGAGCATAGCGGGCTCAATTTTGCTGTTTAAAAAAATGGATATTTATGTCAGAGAATAGCTCAGGATGAGTAAATGCACTTGGCAATTTTCCAAATATAGTCCATCTTGTTCTCTTCTTTCTCATCAAATCTAAGGCCAATTCATTGCCCAGCTACAGAGCAAGTCCAAGAAAAATGAAGTTATAGACAAACTAAAAGAACTAAAGTCAAAATGTGATGAAGAGATTCTTCATCCATTTGCTTTTTCCTATATGTATCGATAGGGTTCTTTCTTTGGATTGTCATCGAGAAACATGAGAGAGTGAAAAGAACACTGAACTTGGAGTCCCAGATCCTGACACAGAAGCTTGCTATTTGTGTGACCTTGGGAAGGGTTGAGAGAAAAGGAAATAAGCATTTATTAAGAATCTGCTATATGAGAGGCACCGTATTAAGCACTTTCCAAATATTATCTCACTTAATCCTCAGGCAGATCAATTCACCTCTTTTGGCATCATTTTCATCATCTGTTAAATTGAGGGAGGGGCAGCTAAGTCATGCTGTGAATAGAGCACCGGCCCTGGAGTAGGGAGAACCTGAGTTCAAATCCAGCCTCAGATACTTAACACAAAAACTAGCCGTGTGACCTTGGGCAAGTCACTTAACCCCAATTGCCCTCTAAAAAGCAAAAAAAAATTTTTTTTTAATTGAAGGAGAGTGAGCACCCAAGGTGGGGTGGGGAGAGGAATTACGTGAGCAGTAAGTTTCCTTCCAGAGGAGTCTGTAACATTCTGTGGCTTGATACAGTCAGAAAACATCATCTTCAAATCAACCTCTGAAGGATCTCACCATCTATATTATAACAACCCTACTTCCAACTGAGCAAAGCTCATGACATCCTTCATGACCTTGGCCCTTTGCTGAACACACATCTTCCTGACTGATGTTTCTCATGATTTGATGGTCACTGAATGAAGTTATCTCTTTGGTAGACTCCATAAAGGAAAATTTGACAATCTTAATATGCATGGGAGATACCTTATCTGAGAGGTTTTATGCCTACATTTTGCTCTCCTAAGTCATTTTTTTAATTAAATGATGATCCCAAAGGGATCTTATATTCTTGGTGCCTTTCAGTCAATTGTATAGCTAGAAGCATATGGCCAGCTATAGAACACAATTTGTGAAATGATGCTTGTTCCCTTCCCATATTCCCATCACAGATGCCCTTGATGTATGAGTTGACCAGTCTCTCATAAAGTTTTTATAAAGAAGAAAACATAGGCATATGTGTCAATTACGGATGTCTTCTAGACGTCTTCTTTTGGAATTAATACTGTCAGTGATTTTTCCTAATCATTTATTATTTTCCCCTTTATCAGTTATATTAGAAAATAAATAAATCTATCAATAAACATTTACGAAGAGCCAATGATAAGCCATGCATGTTGCTAAGTACTGCAAATAAGAAGAAAGGTAAAAGATAATCTCTGCCCTCAAGGAGCTCACAGTCTAATGAGGTAAATAACTACAAACAGAGTATCTAAATCACTAGAATTAGAAGGAACTAGAATTAAGAAGAATTAGAAAAGGTTTCCTGGAGAAGATGGGATTTTAGCTGGGACTTCAGGAAAACCAGTAGGGTGAGATGAGGAGGGATTGGACTCCAGAATGGGGGATAGACAGAAAATGCCTGCAGATGGAGTGTCTTGTACAAGGAAGACCATGGTCAGCGTTGCTGTCCTGCAGATTGACTGGGAGGATGGGAGAGGGAGGAGTGTAAAGCTTAAGAAGACTTGAAAGATAGGAATGGAGCAGGTTATGAAGGTCTTTGAATGCCAGAAGACTTTACATTTTAATCTAAAGGTAATAGATAGGTAACTACTAGAGTTTACTGAGCAGGGGAAAACATGGTAGATGTGTGTACTTTAAGAAAATCACTTTAACAGCTGAACGAAGCAGAGCCTGGAGTAGGAGAGATGTTTCTGTTAGGGACACAAACCAGCAAGCCTCTCAATGCTTTCAAGATTGTACTTCTGGGACAGCTTGTTTGTCAGGATGTTAGAGCCCAAATGCAGTGGTTCCAGTAGCACAGACAATGAAACAGATCTGCCATCGTTTCTGTTATTTACTTTCATTTTCTACCTGTTTGTTTTCCTCTTTCCTAGTTTCCTTGATGGGTGCTTGTTGGGCTTATCAGGCTTATTTGCTCAGGTCAAACTTTCTAAAGACTCATTCCCCTTTACTTCTCTTCACAGTTTTGAAAGATAATGCTACTCATCCTTCTCCATGCCATTTTGCAAATTAGTTTATAGTCTAAATTATTGCTGCCCTTAGCTTCTGTGTCTTTCCACTTTGCTAGATCAAATATTTTCTGGCTTATGCAGTTTCTTGGTTCTTTGTGACTTTTTTATACCAACATGTGTTACCTTTGAGAAGTTTAACCAATGTCTTCTCCTTCATCTATTTCCCTTTTTTTCCTCCTCCACATCAATAACACATTTGAATAGCTCAATTTGAAGCTATTATAATCACAAATAGTTATCCCTTCCACATTCCCATCTTGGTTTTAATATATTGCAGGTCAGCAGAAGAAATGAAATGGGAATTTTTGTGGAGTTTTGCAGAAGCTGTAGACCACACTCAAAGGCCAGCAAATGGCACAGAAAAAGTTTAGAAACTCAGAAATGCATAAAATATGTGTATAATATTGTATAATATAAGCATATTTTTATCTCTTAATACTATAATAATTCAGACTTCTTCTGTGGCACAAAGGGAGGACCAAAAATCTTACATGAATTTTCCAGATTGCAGGGGTGCTATACCGCTAACCCCTGGGATGTGGAAGGGATAATTGCATAGTGTATTCTTTATATATTTATCCTTTCTTCTAATTTTGCATACACAATAAAACCAAATCCACAAACTCTATTATCATGAAGTGCCAAATAAATTATAATTTTACAAATGAAGAAACTGAATCTAAAAGGTTACATGACTTGCCCAGGGTCACACAACTAACAAACATCTGAGATAGGATTTGAACTCAGCTCTTCCTGACTCCAAGTTCAGCACTTTATCTACTGATTTACCTACCTGTTGATACCTTGACAAGTAGTCAATCAACCATCTTCTACTTGAATACATCAAGATGGAGAGCCAGCTTCTGTCCAAGAAAGCCCCTTCCATGGGGCGGCTAGGTGGCACAGTGAATAGAGCACCAGCCCTGGAGTCAGGAGGACCTGAGTTCAAATCTGGCCTGAGACACTTAACATTTATTAGTCATGTGATCTTGGGCAAGTCACTTAACCACAATTGCCCTGCCTTCCCCCCTCCAAAAACAAAAAAAGGAAGGAAGGAAGGAAGGAAGGAAGGAAGGAAGGAAGGAAGGAAGGAAG
>NW_027185698.1:32033250-32044628 GCF_028583685.1 Petaurus breviceps papuanus
AAGGAAGGAAGGAAGGAAGGAAGGAAGGAAGGAAGGAAGGAAGGAAGGAAGGAAGGAAGGAAGAAAGCCCATTCCATTTTCATATAGCTCTAATTGTTAGAAAGCTCAATGTAATTGTATGAATCCAAATCTGCCTCCCTATTGCCAAATTGCCTCCCTACCTATTGATTCTAGTTCTGCCTTCCTAAATCACACATAAACATTTTGGTTACATATTCCTGTCTTTTCTTTTCCTGGCCAAACATTCCATTTCTGGTTCCTTCGATTATTCTCCAGGACACAGTGTCTAAAGTCCTCATCAATGTAGTCACCTTCTTTAAATATGCGTTCATTTTACAATATCCCTATTGAAAAGAGGAGACCTAAACTGACTTTATTTTCTACTTTCCTTTTCTCTAATAAAGTCACATTTTATATACCCATTTAAACAATCAGTCCTTATAGACAGAGACCTTGCCTGACATTTATTTCATTTAATTCCAGTGTTATCTGACATGGTGCTAAAGAAATAATAATAATCATAATAACTCCCATTCCTATAACAAAGATTTCAAAAGTGACCTCCCCCACAAACACCTGATGACCTAAGTAGTGCAAGCATTTTCAGCCTCATTTGACAGATGAGACCAACAAAGCTCAGATGGCTTGACTGCCTTGCTTATGGTCATATAGCCAGTAGTCAGAATATGAACCCAGGTCTCCTGACTCTCAGTTGAGGGCTCTTCCATTACCCCAGTGGCAGAAATGAATACTTAAATTCATCAATCAATTTAAGAAACATTTATTAAGCAAACACCACCCTGAAGAATACAGAGACAAATGCAATGGAGATGCCTATGTGTCTCAAGAATCTGATGTTGAGAAGGAAAGAACCCTGGACAGAGGCCTGACCTAGATCGCCCTTTGATCTCTTACTGCTCTTCCTCTCCGAGTCTACCAGGTTCTCATCTGAAAGCTGCCAGTCTCACTTCATGTGACATGTGTGAAACTCTACTTCTTCTATTTTATTCTTTGCATTCTTCACTCTCCCAAATAAAGCAGTCTGCAGGCTCCCACACAGCGGCTGCTCCTCATGGCAATGGCCCTGCAGCACAGCTCAGTATTTCAGTGTGCTCACTGTGGCTTTTGTTAAAGATCTCTTTACCTTACCTGAATTAAGCAGGAACAGCCCTTCTCAAGTGCAGATGGTGTGGAGACCTCTGCCCTGCTGTTTGGCAGTGCAAGAAATGATTCATACCCTGTATATTTTGCCCGAGTGCTATAAAGATAATCCAGAGATATTAACCCTAGTGAACAGTGTTTGGCAACCAAAACATAAAAGATTTTTTTTAAAGATATTTTGGATGATCCAGCATCTGCCAACCTTGTCCAAAACAGATGCTCTGATCAAGACAAATGCAAGCTATGATAATAAATTTTAAGTGAAATGGGAAGTTAAGAGAGGTAGCAGAGGTTCTAATCTTGATTAAACCACTAACTAGCTGCATGGCCTTGGGCAATTCACTAATTTCTGTGGTCTTCAATTTCTTTATTTGTAGAATAAGAGGGTTAGGAAAAAATATTTCTAAGGCACTTCCCATTTCTAGTAATCCATGTTTCGTGTTCTGAGGTCTCTTCCTGGTCTAACATTCTGTATTCTATGATGATATAACATCAGTAGAAAAAATTGAATGGGATTTGGCCTATAGGGCTTCCTGTAGAAAGTCACCTTTTCATATAAGCATCCTGTGTAGGCTCACTTCATAAAAACAGATAGTGATACCCTGAAAGTTCAAAGTTTAGATGTGTTGGGGGGTGGGGGGGGGTTAATTGTGGGACTAAGGTCAATTAGCTCTTCTGTCACTGGGGCAAAGCTAGCTCTGACAGAAGTCACTGAAAAGAATCCTGCTTATGCAATTTGAAGGGAAAATGCTCAGAGCTACATGGGTACTGATGGAGTAATTCATATGACCTTCAGAGTCATGGAATCTGGTCTAACTCAGGCCCAAACAAGTGATGAATTAAAAAGTATTAGATGATGTCTATTATTCCCATACACTTGGTGGCTAACAGAAAAGAAATACCAGGCATCAGCAAATATTTATTAAATATTTAATAATAAAAATAATATGTGCCGAGTGTTATGTTAGGCTCTGGGGATAGAGAGACAGAAACAAAATGTTCCTTGCTTTCAAGGAACATGAGCATGTTAGAGGACAATTTCTCAGAACAATTGTTTTATCAAGTTATTTCAGGACAGTACCTGAATAATCTTACCTATCACAATAGATTTACCTTGTCTGGTTGTCATACTACTGTCATATGATAAAAATAATAAAAATAACGAGCATTTAAATGTACTGGTTGGCAAAGTTTTATGTGTGTGTATGTATATGTATATATATATATATATTCTCATTTGATATGCCATTATATGTACATATATATATGTGTATGTGTGTGTATGTATGTATATATATATATAGAGAGAGAGAGAGAGAATTACCCCATCACTTTTACAGATGGAAAAACTGAGGATAAGAGATTAAATGACCTGCCCACAATCACCCAGCTAATAAGTACCTGAGGCATGTTTTAAACTTAGGTCTTCCTGACTCCAAAACCAGCACTATACCACCTAACTGCCATATATGTGGTATGCCTTAGGTCATATTGTCCCAGAATTCCCATCCCTGCCAATCTCTGCCAAATCAGAACTAGAAAATTATCAGAAACCCCAAATCAAAATGTACCATGAAAACAGCATATGATTTTGCCCACTGTGCCATTTCATGGGTATTCCTTGGTTGCTTTCAGAACCTCTGTTTTGAGGAGGATGAGCAGGATGGCCATGTTTTCATTCCAGTCTGTGTTGTACTCCTGGCTTTTCAAACTTTCTCTACCTAAAATACTATAGAAATGTCTTTGCTCTGCCACTATGCTTCTCACACTAGAAGTACCTTCCCCCCCTGAAGCTTTTTCCTTTTTTGACTAGCTCCTCCCAGAATCTCCATTTTAAGGAGAACAGGAAGGCCAGCCATGTCTTCATTTCTCTCAAGGCTATACTCCTGACTTACTAGACTTTCCCTCCCAAGCCTCCTCCTCCTCCTTTTTTTCTCCTCCCTTTTCAGCTTCCTTTTATTTGTGTTCCCTTATTAGAAGGTAAGCTTCTTGAGGGCAGGGACTGTCTTTCTTTCTGCTTGTATTTGTGTTTCCAGCACATACCCCAGTACCTGGAGTATTAAGTGTTTAAATGCAGATTGACTGGACTGACTGACTGACGGGGAGCTAGAGTTGGGAGGCAGTTCCAAGACCCCACCAGGCCACTGTCCAAGTCTATACAAAGGCTCCCTAGAGCAGAAGCATCAAATAAGCAGCCATGACAACACTCCTAAGGGCAGCCCCGACCAGAAGGAGATGCAATTGAGATGCAATTCACAAAATAAATAAAAATACTAACATGGATAGTGTTAATATGTGGTTTTCTAGATCAACAAGCAGTCTGCAGGATCCTTTGCTGCAGTTTCATGGCTCTCATGTCTCTATTTGAGTTGGACACCACTGCCCTGGAGTGCACCAGGTCTTGTGTTTCTTGTTTGTTTCCTCTATTTTCAAAGAGGATCAATCCCATCATGGGGGATGATGACTCATGAGTGAATTGGATTTAAGTGAGACAGAGCTGCACAAAGTCATCAGCCTCACTCTCTCTTCCTGAGCCATCAAAATCCAGTGGCAGGGCAAAAGTCAGGACAACCGCTAATGACCCAGGATGCTGTAGATGACCTTGGTGCCTTTGATGCCTAACCAAGTTCTAAGCTCTCCACAACATTGGCTTCAGATGCCTTCATGACCATTGAAGTAAATTGTTCTCCTCTGCCCATTTTGCTGGGGGAACTCTTCACACTGGAGTAGACATCCCCTTAACTCACCTACATGTGTGAGGCCTGTTAGGTACCCCCAATGTGCTTTAAGCCATCCACCAAAATGGTTTACCAGAATGGAGCCAATGCACATTGTACAGCTTCTTGGAGCTCTAGCTGTGCCTTCCCAGTTCTGCTATTATCCTAATTCTCCTCTCTTCTCTCCTACACACAAGCCCTGAAATTGTCTCATCCTAGATCCTCCCCCAGTTGCAAATTGTTCTTTCACTCTCCAATATTTTTACAGCATACATTAGAATCATTCCCTCCAAACTTCCTTAATCATTTATCTCAGAATAATTGCTTAACCACCCTGAGATTAACTCTCTGCACTCGTTAAGTAGGTGGTGAAATCTCAGATACCACCAAGACACAACTCTTTCTCCTTTATGTCCAGAATCCCAAGCTCCAGAACCCCAGTAAACTTATCCCTACATCCAGGGAAGTTACCAACCACACTTGAGGCACATTACCCAAGACACTCAGAGGAGTGTCCAAGATACAAATGCAACTTACTTTCTCCTTGACTGCCTCCTTGTGGGTTGGTACCCTGGAGAGAAAGACCCAAACAAAACCTAGGTATGAGAAATTCCCAGGGAAATCCAGACAATGAAACAAACTCTTTCAGAGAGTTTGAGGCTTCCTCTGGACTGATACTCACTCCAACAACAGCCTAATTTACTCCAAATCAAGAGTTATCAAAGAAGCCATCAATGGTGGATATTATCCTTCCTCCTCCATTAACATCCCAGTTATACGTTTGTCCTACATGCTGCTAATGGTGGTAAAATTGCTAGTTATACAGTTGTCTTCCTCTTTACCTCTTCCCCTACTACCTACCTACCTTACCTCCCTCCCCCTCCCCCAGCTATTGTGTTTACAAAATGTCACTGAAAAATACTTTTTTTTTTTACACACAAGAAACAAAATTATATTGAGTGGTCCAGACCATGAATTGAAAAGAGGAAGATATCACTTTGGTATGAAATAGTCAGAGAGAGCTTCATGGAGGAGGTGAGATGTAAACTGAACTTTGACGGATGAGGACAATTTAAAAAAGTAACTGAGAAAAATAGAATTGCACGGACAAGGGCACAAAATTGGGAAAGGCCATGGGAGGTTCAGAAAACCCAAGTCTGACCCTGGAACATTTGAATTGGGAAGTGATGAAAGTGATAGGAAGATAATGCAAGTCTAGACTGGAGACTTTGGCAGCCACACATAGCGGTTTAGACTTAGTAGGGTACTAAGGAACCACTGTAGGTCTCTGACCAACCTCCCCTTAATGGCTGTATTTTGGGCCCTCCTGGCTTAGAGTTAATGGTAACTGTTTCTCTTTAGAACAGCAAGACTGAGGGTCTTCCTCTCCCACCCTCATGTTTTTTATTTTTTCTCATTAAAGGGGCCATCCCTTGACTCACTTCTTAAAGAGGCCTATTCACCAAATGGGCCTTACTTCACTCTAAGTGAGTACCTGAAAAGGCCTTAGCCTAAAAGGGTGCATGAGTCTCCCATCGCATCCTGGGTCATCTCCAGGCATTTGATGAATATCTGGTCACTGGACCCCGATGGCTCTGGAGGAGAAAGTGAGGCTGGTGACCTTGCACAGCCCTTCCTCACTCAAATCAAAGTCAATGGCAATTCAGGTCATCATTTCTCTTATGCCATGGTCCTCTTGGAAAACTAGGGACAAACACAATCTGTCAGGTTATTGAATAGAAGAAGTAATACTGGTGAGAGGACTGAGCATTTGGACAATACTCTCACAGATGCAAAATGCTTTCTATACATGAACTCATTTGCTTCCCCACAAGAGCTGTCTTAAGTAGGTAAGGAAGAGATGGTTATCTTTGCTTTACAGATGAAGAAAATGATGCCTCCAGAGGTTTAGTAATTTTCCCGAGGTTATATAAAATTAGAACCCAAGCCTTCTGACTCCAAAGGAAGTTTTCATCCACCCATCAAAACTGAGAAAGAGAAAATAATAATACCACATCCCCCACTAGAGAACATTGTGAAAAATCCGTTTCTGAAAAAGGGTCCTTCCTGTTCATTTATAATCTGAAATAATGCTGAATCCAGGACAGTGACCAAATAAAAGCGTTTGTTTTCCTTCTACCGCTCCTATTAACTCAAAACCATGGCGCTCCCATTAGGCAGAGGACTATACCCCGAGGAGGAAATGTAAATTTCTCATATGTTCCATGTACCTGCTCCTCCGCAGGACACCATTGTGATGACTGTTGACAGCAAATCCTTTTTGAAATGCAAATAAATGTTAGATCATGTCGGAGGCATACATAGGAGGCTACTTTCATCTAGTTCCTTATTTCAGACCCTTAACCCATTGATCGCTCTGTTGCCCATGGAGACATGCCCTGCTTCTGACCCCTATCCTATAGCTTGCAAAGATGCCGGAAACCATGCTCTCCTTGTTTCCTCTAACAACATGAAATGCCTTTCTAAGCTGGAGGGAATTGGCCAAGGAGGCAGAAATAACAACAGTTTTAAGCATGATGGATACATGAGCTTCTTCAGGTCTCCAATTCTTTACCGGGAAGCAAAGGTCACCAACAACTCCTAGGTGTCCCTTACTTCATTGGGTCCTATAAAAATGAGGGAATTTACTAATTAGCTATTGTCTAATCATGGCCTGGCATCAGAGGCTGACAAGAGGTTCTGGTTTAGGAAGTGTGTGGCACTTGGAGGGAAGGCAAGGTTGTCAAAACTTTCCTGGGCCTTCCAGAGGCTCTTTATTCAAAATTATTTCTCAACATTCTATATAACTTCATCCCGATCCAGCCTGTTCTGTACAACACTTTGACCTATATCCTGTATTTTTCTCCTTGAGTATCCCTCCTCTTGACTTGATAATAGGGATTATTTCATTCTCCATATATGCTCTTGACTTGATAATAGGGATTATTTCATTCTCCATATATGCTCCACAAATGATGGTTAATATGTTGACTTCAAAGACACAGAACTATATAATTAGTAAACTCGGGTAAATAGAGTCAAATATAGCTAATTAACCCTTTATTTAAAAGTATCTCCCAGTACAGAGACTCTCTAGTAGGAAGGGAGTGTGAGACTCAAGGATGGAGTTTACATCCTATAAAAAGAATGCCAGGATTGATATGTGCTGGGGATTATCAGCTCCAATGGTCTGGGAAATCCACAGCATTTTATAATGACGTTGGGTTGCATTTGGGATAGGAAGGTCACAACAGGTGGGACCAGGTCAATAGCCCAGGATACTTTTCATATACACAAATGTCTCAGGTTCCCATTTTTCCCTTGCCTCATGTTTGAATGAGTGTGTCTCACTACAGATTTCTTCCCTACCGACACAGGTTAAACTCATATGTATGGTACTCAAGAGGCTGGAAGTTTCTGAGATATCCTGGGACCCCCCTCAGATTATAATAACTGTAATCCATGAAGAGAACAAGACTTTTCAATATGTGTACAAATTGAGATGAAAGGTGTATTGGGCATTTACTTAATGAGAGTAACAAAGACACTAAAATTATTGCGAGGGGGCGGCTAGGTGGCCAGTGAGTAAAGCGCCAGCCGGAGTCGGGAAGACCTGAGTTCTGTTCCGGCCTCAGATACTTAACACAAAAAAACTAGCCGTGTAACCTTGGGCAAGTTACTTAACCCCAACTCCCCTCCAAAAAGGCAAAAAAAAAAAAAAAGTTATTGAGAGGGAGGACAAAATATTTAGATTCCTATGGGTGTCTATAGTAGCACTAGTGTCCTTATCAGAAAATGAATATTTTTTGAAGAACATCCAAATTAGGTAACAGATGTGGTAATCTTTTACTCTGAAGAAGGCACTGTAGAAGCACTGAGATTTAGTGGGCAGAATGCTGGACATGGAGCTAAGAAGACCTACCTTTGTCTATAATTTAATAACAGGTAAATCATTTAATTTTTTCTGAGTCAAAGTACTCTCATCTGTAAAACGGAGGAGAAAAAAAAACACCTGTAGTAACTATTTCTCTAGGTTACTGTGAGGTTCAAATAAGTTAATGTATGCAAAGCAATTTCCAAACTTGAAAGTGCTATTTAAATGTTAATTATTACTATAAAAAGGCGAGTTATTATTGGCAGTCATTCTCGAATTAGCCAGGTAATATACAAAAGACAGGCTACAAAGTTCACAGGAGTCTAGCTAGGCTAATTCTACTTGAATCAAATACCCGTGAACTTCAAAGAGGGTTTTCTTTCAATAACAACAGAGAGGAAGGCTGAGCAAGCTGAGAACTGCTCCCTGAACGCTTTCATTTTTGACATGTGAGTTTTCTATATGTACACATGTTTTATCCAGGGAAAAAAATCCCTAGAATTTCATGGCCAGCTTCCCTATGCACATGATTCTCTTATATGAACTGAAGTTCATCTACCATCCATATCCTGGAAACAGTATTGCTTCTGATGCAAATCAGGCACTAGATTAGAGGAAAGAAAAAAGACTATACCTTTCTGAAGCTGCCAGCAAAGCAACCGTAAAGACACTGATGTAATTATTAACCTGAGGGAGGAGAGAGAGCAGAAGGCATGGAGGAGGGGAAAGAGAATCTCATTTGGATTGCAGCTACTGTGAGAAGAAGCAGAACCTAGGATATCAGGAGACTTCAGTGTGGAGGACACACCAGGCTGTTCCGGGGAGATAAGAAGAAGAGTGGACTAGTCAGTTGTGGTTACAACAAGCAGAAGGAGTAAGCCCTGGGAAAGTACTGACACTTTCTAAATTTTAGCGCCCTTGGACAAAGCCCCAGTCACCCTAGCCTAGTTAGACCTCTGAGTAAAATAAAGAAAATGGAGACCAAGAAGTGAGGTTCGAATGTATCAATCATGACCCGATGAAGTTAGGCGCTGACAGATGCCTCAAATCCCCAAGCAATTGCCAGCTGGTTGAACACCCCCTCCCAGAGCTTTAAAGTCCAACTCAAATAACACCTCTTCCAGGAAAAAGTCCTTGATGTTCCACTTGGAAAAGGTCCTTACAGAGAACTTTGCTCACACTTCTGTCATCCATGTGCATTAGAATGTACTGCATTTATCTCTGAGTGTATTTCATCAATCTATCGTACTGTGAAGGCCATGAGAACAAGGACTAGGATATATACATTTTGTATCTCCCTTAGTGATGGTCAGGGCAATCAGGTACTGCAGTGGATAGAGTGCTGGGCCTGGAGTCAAGAAGACTCATCTTTCTGAGTTCAAATCCGGCCTTGGACATACACTGTGTGACCCTGGGCAAGTCACTTAATTCTTTTTGCCTCGGTTTTCTCAACTGTAAAATGAGCTGGAGAAGGAAATGGCAGACCACTCCAATATCTTTGCCAAGAAAACCCCAAATGGGTTTACAAAGACAGACAGAAAGACAAAATAATATTTGAACCCAAATCCTTTGCCTCCAGACCCAATGCTTCTCTTTTTTCTCTACTGATTTATCTTCATAAAGACAAACTTTGTCTTATAAACTCTTGCAGATCCAAGTATAAAAAATCTCTCTATTAGATTCATCTTCTCTACTTAGATGTCCTCACCCAATCACTCCAGCAGCCATATCTCTGGCCTGGACTGTGTGTGACTTGTTTATTCCATTGTTCATATTTCATGTATTCACTTTTAGGTATTTAGAACCATGTATTCCTCATCTAACTTGTTTCCCATGACCTACTGTTCCACCCTAACTTAGCTACACACAGAACTGGCCAAACCCTAGATCTTGACATAACTCCAAATATACCACTTCCATTTTTATGAACACTGAAATTGCCTTATCTGATCACAATTTGTTGTCATTCCACCTCTCCCTCTGCATTACAACCCTAAAACCTGTTCTTCCTCTTAACCATGACCTCTAATCTTTGATCTCCCCCCCCCATTCTCTCCCAGGTCATCAACCCCCCATATTAGCTATTTTCTTTTCCCTTCCCCATCTTGATCTTTGGGGAACCAGTTCAACTCTCAAGTTCCTTGCCCCTTATCCTATCTTATCATTATTATTCCTATCCATCTTGCCAAGACAAATCTCAGCTTTGGATTACTCCTATCATTCACTGCCTCAGCAACTCTATAGATTTAAATCTGCAATGGCCATTACAGGCCACTGAGTCCAACCTCCCCTCTTCCAATTTTGCCCAATTTCAAGGAAGAATTTGAGCCTAGGCCCTCCTAACTCCAAGCCTTACGCTTCTCCATTACATCACACTTATCTTTTTTATCTAGTTCCAAATACCCCATTTACAGATAAGATTTGTTAAAAATCTAAATGACTTGTCCAAGGTCATACAGACAGCAAGAGACAATTGAACCTAGGTTTTCTGATACAAGTCCAGGGGATTACAAATGTATTTTCAGCCACAAAAAGGCACAGACACACAGGGAGATTCTGCTGTTAGCAACAGATATATGGACTTGATCAGATAGAAAGGAAAGTATATATGCTAGGATTCAGAATACCTATTCTGGAGTCCTTTCAGCAATTTCTACCTGGGTAAAATAAACCGCTTCCCCCTCCCGTCTCTCACTATTTTTCTGTGTTGTCCTTGTCTCTGTCTTTCTCTCTGTATTTCCCTCTGTCTTCCTCTGCTTTGCCTCTCTGTCTCTGTCTCTCTCTCCATTACTTTTTATCTGTCAAATTAGGGGAATGGACCAGATGATCTATAAAGTACTCTCCCCAAAATTGTATGAATCTAGTTTATTTTATAGAAGTATATCTTACTCAGTATGGAAAAAAAATGTTGAGGACTGCTAGTGCTGCCAGGGTTTGGGGGGAAAGGAACCCAAACAGTCCTAGAAGAGAGAAAATTTGAGCTAAGCCTTGAAGGATGTGGAGACTTTGAAAAGGTGGAAAAAAGAGAAAAAGATTCCAAGTAAACAATGAGATTTCCATTGACACCAATAATACTCACTTCTGTTGCTACCAAAGCCAGTTTTCAAAGACAGGAAAACAATGTCATTTGCTTCCCCTGAACAGGTGTGCTAGGCTGTATGTCCTGTAAGTCATGTGGTCAGAAGCTCTTGGAAGGTGTTGATTATATTTTCAACAAATGGCTAGGTCAATGTATGTTAGATAAACTTCAACATCATTTGGCCTAAATTTAAAGTGAGACAGACAACCTAGAGAGCTCTAAGACTATGGATGTCTTTTTTCAAAAAATGTTTTTATTGTCTTTTTTTAACATCACCAGGTTTTCTCCACTATCCCTTCTTCTTCTCCTCCCAGAGATCCATCCTATACAGCAGTCAATTTTAAAGACCCTCCCCCCAAAAAAAAGAGCTGAAGAGAGGAGAAGAGGGAAGGGGAAGGGAGGGAGAGAGAGAGAGAGAGAAAGAGAGAGAGAGAAAGAGAGAGAGAGAGAGAGAGAGAGAGAGAGAGAGAGAGAGAGAGAGAGAGAGAGAGAGAGGGAGAGAGAGAGAGAGAGAGAGAGAGAGAGAGAGAGAGAGAGAGAGAGAGAG
>NW_027185698.1:32045028-32086406 GCF_028583685.1 Petaurus breviceps papuanus
CTCTCTCTCTCTCTCTCTCTCTCTCTCTTTCCCTCCCTCCCTTCATTCCTTCCCTCTGTCTCAAAAGTGGTACATATATATAATTGCATATATGCCATATACATAGAATATACACACAGTATATTAATATAAAAACTCAGCCATCTTTCACAAACAACTTCTTTTTGCTGAAACAAAAAGGGGCACTGACTCACACTAAATAGCCCAAATGCCCTTAACATCTTTGACATTATTCTAAGACCACAGGCCAAGATGGGGCTTCCTTCGATTCAATAGAAATCAAGAAGAGGAAATGGAAGGTTTCTGCTGGTCAGCCTTCTGAGTCTGTGGCTGACTTCACAGGAAACCATCCCCAAAGCAGGGCCTGAGAAGGTCTTCACCAAGGGCTCTTTCTCATTTTCTGGCACACATTTGAGAATGAACCCCAGGAACCTTTGGATTCTGGAAGCTCTAAGTTCTGCATCCAGGTAAAGCTGAAGGGTTTCACTCTGTCCCAGTCTCCCAGCTGTCCATCCCTGAATACCTATGTCCATGTCTCAGAGATGGTATTTCTTACAAGAATCCACAGAAAAGACCTTGCATAAAACATCTGAAGGCTGAAAAGCAAATCTACTCTTTTAACTCAATTTTTAAAGAATTCCTCTTCCTGCAAAGGGGGGGAAATCAATATAACTACTTGTAATTTATTGAAAAACTAGATCTTTTCAACAGTAACTTTTTTTAGTAGATAGGCTAAGGTCTCTGGTTAATTTAAAGTAGATCATGTCAGTGTCTGCCTTTCTATGCTGCTTTCTTTTTTTTTAGATTGCCTGAAAAGAAAAGAGCCCTACCCAGAGACCACTCTGTGTTTTGACCTAAAGGAGAGTTAGATCTCAGAGCCTGAAGAATAATTGTATTTTTCTTTTTAAACTATCAACTGTCTGTGTGGTGTTTGGTTTTTGTCATTTCTTAATATAATGTTTTCTTTGCTAGTCTTACATTGATTAACAGTGGGTGTTAGAAGAAGAAATATTGGGCTTGTTTTCCTTGACTTCTGAGGGAAGGACAAGGAATATTGGCTAAAGAAGCATGTATTGGCCCAATTTAATTTCCTAAACATTTTAACACCTTTGACATTGTTCAAAGACCACAACCCATGAGGTGGGCTGATTAGCAAACACCTTCTATTTCCTCTTCTTGACTTATATTGAGCCAAAGGAAGCCCCTTTCTTGGGCTGTGGTCTTCAAACAATGGCAAAGGTGTTAAATCATTTTGGCTGTTTCGTCTGATCGTGTACCTTTTACTGTTTCAGCAAAAAGAAATTGTTTCTGGAATATGACTGGGGTTTTGTATATTAGTATACTAAAAGTAATATATATGTGTGTATATTATATATATATATATATCATTATACATATGTATATATGTGTGCGTGTATGTATATATGCATATATATATAACTATATATATATATATATATATCACTCTTGAGAGAGAAACAGAAACATAGGGAGAGAGGGGATGGGGAGAGGGAAGGATGGAGGGAATTTTCCTAAAAGTAGTAACTATATAAAATGGGACTATGCTTCTTCTGGAGTTAGTGAATTCCACCTGACTGAAGGCCTTCAAGCAGAAACTAAAGGATCACAGAGGACTTAGGTTCAAAGCACTAGATCTGGGATCAGAAGACCAGAGTTTAAATCCAACTCTTCTCTTTAGTATTTGTTCAAACTTCTCTAGAGCTCAATTTCCTCATCTGTTAAATGATGGGGGGTAGGGGTGGGAATGGGGGAAGAACTAGATCAGGAGTTCTTAAACTTTTGGGGCAAGAGACTCCTTTGCCAATCTGGTGGAGCCTACAGACCCCTTCTCAGAATATTTTTTTTTAAAGCAATTGGGGTTAAGTAACTTGCTCAAGGTTACATTGTCAGTTAACTTCTGGGTGTGGTGCTGAGTATCTGAGCCCGGATTTGATCCAGGTCATCCCGACACTAGAGCCGGTGCTCTTACTCACTGAGCCACCTGGCCACCCCCAGAATATTTTTTTTAATAATGGAAGAAAATAATAATTTTTAGTTAGAGTTTAGCAAAAATAAAGATGTACACTTTTTGTTTTTTTATCCAAATTCATGGATTCCCCTTGAAATCTATTCAGAAGACATCAGCTCATGTCCCACTTCTGGTGCTAAATGATATTGGGGCAGTCACTGAAACTCCCCAGACCTAAGTTGCTCTCTCTATAAAAGGCCGAAAATGTTAGCATTACCTACCTCATTGGGCTGTTATGAAGAAATCTCTTTCTAAACTTTCTAAAGTAATAAGCTTGTACGTAACTGTGAGTTGGTAACTACCATAGATTAAATTAATAAACATTAATTTAAACATCTTTTTAAGAGAAGATAATCCCCTTGGAGAAGTGTTCCTGTACTGATCAGGTGACATTTCCCTACTTGTCTCACAGGGCTGTTTGAAGGATCAAATGAGATAATCTATGCAAAGCACTTTGTAAACTATAAAACATTACATAGAAATGTCAGCTATCATTGTGATTCCTCTTCTAAAGTCCTTCTGTGATGTTTCATCCCAGCCTAGAGGTGACCCTGGATCCTTAAAGGCTATGGCTGTGAAGTGTAACTTCAAGCACATCTTACCAAGCTGCAAAAGCTTCAAGTATAGAGGTCTGTCCGTAAATTTCCTATCTGCTGCCCAAGGATGGATCTTATTAAGTTCAGAAAGGATGTTTTGGTTTGGGTTTGGGTTTTGGTTTATCTTAACAAATTCAGATAGGATTTTTATTATGTATTGTTTAGTCACTGAATCTTTTTTTTTATGAACCTTTCCATCCATTTCCAGAGATTGATTTGCATCCATGAAGAGAACACCTACACCAACAGAACCATGGATCATTAAAGTATAGAAGAAAGCAACATCATCATCATCATCAATAACCATAACAAGGTATGGGTTCTTTAACCAACAGATTTAGAGCAGAAAAAGACCTTAAGACCATCTAATCCCAACCCTTTATTTTACAGATGAAGACATTTAGGTCAAGAAATATAAAATGACTTTTACAGGGTAAAACAGGTAGTAAGTGCTGCAGTGTAGAATTGAGCACAGAGCTTTGTTTCGAAATACGATGCAGTCTTCACAGCATATTCAGCACATACTGATGCCTTTTTTTTTAACTAGCCATGACATATAATTTCCCAT
The DNA here is from genome assembly GCF_028583685.1 of Petaurus breviceps papuanus. Lineage (NCBI taxonomy): Eukaryota > Metazoa > Chordata > Mammalia > Diprotodontia > Petauridae > Petaurus > Petaurus breviceps. Next base: position 32,048,222 of record NW_027185698.1, read on the forward strand.
CTCATCAACTTCTTAGCCTCTGACGTTTGAAAGGGTTAAGTCATCAGCAAAGAAAGATAAGAAACTGAATGGAAATTAGTTCTGATAAGGAATCACGACAGACAGAAAACAAAACTGAGCATATGGAGAGCTAACTACCTAGTCTTTGTCTAGGAGTAAAAAATGTGTCAGAATAAGCAGCAACAATGTGTTAATGTTTTCTTTTTCCCCCCACTTTCTTTATTCATTTCTTAAGCTTTTGCATTTTATTCTGGACAGAGCACTTTGGGGACCATTGTCAAAATTCGTTTTCTTACTGATATAATATCAAATTGTTTCAAAGCACTTTCACATACATTGCATAATCTGATCTTCATTGCAACCATTTGCATGAACCTCATTTTGCAGATTCAGAAATCTATGCCCAAAATGACATAGTTAGTATGTCATGGAATCATGGAATTTTAAAATATAGAATGTTTATACTAGATGGGTCCTTCAAACATAGGATTCTAAAGCTAAAAGAGACCCTAGAACACAGTACAAAAAAATATAAAAAGAGAGAGTTAGAATCTTTAAGAATAGAATATTGGAAACAATGGATCTTAGAGATCTTCTTGTCCTCACTTTACAGATGAGTTAATAAAGGGTAGAAGAGGTGAATTAATTTGCAGAATGTCATGTTCAGTGTTAGTAGAAGAGCTTTCCATCAAAAGTGGGGCAAATAAAGCTCAAACCCAGGTTTTCTGATCCTAAGTCCAGTGTTCTTATCATTTTCAATATGCTGCAGTCCAATCTGTGCACTTGCAGAAATACGGTCACAGCTTTGCTTTCACAATTGAATTTCTGTGATGGTTTGTCACTCCCAGATGCACTGCAAATGATAACAAAATGCTTATGTGAGCTTGGCTCATTGTTTTCAATAGTACTGTTCATTTAAAATACCTCATTCAAAACTTTTATTGACTAGAAATGACCTTCCAGTGTCTTAGCCTGACAACATGTGTATTGTTTTTGCTGTTTTGTTTTCTTGGCAAAAATGAACTGAATGATCCATGCCTAGTAGTGTGCTTCTACATGTGGTCACTGTCTTCAGAGAGACCAAGGGCATACATATAAAAGAGGGTGTGGTCTTGATTTCTCTGACTTCTGAAAGCAGAAATGGAGTCAATGGGTATAAATTATTGGGAGGCATTTGGGACTCCATATTAAGGGGATTCCTAACAAACAGAGCTGTCCACTATGCCATAAGGTTCATTGTCATTGGAGAGATTGAAGTGGAATCCAGATGACCCTTTGAGGGGCCAGATGAACTAGAAGACCACTTGTAGGGAACATATAGAGATATTTCATGCTTCAGAAAGGGTCTAAACTAATGACCTGTTAAGATGTCCTCCAATTCTAAAATTTGAATATCCATCAACTTTATGGTGAACAGTCCAAAGAAACTGATGTTTTCACATTAACCTCATTTATAGTCTAAATGTTGTCACTACTGAAACCACTGTCTTTTGTTACACTGTGTTCTGTAAAAAAAAAAATGAGCTGAGAAAGAAAATGACAGCAGCAGATGAGATAGAATCAGAGAGAGAGGAAGAAAACATATAAAAAGGCAAATACAGTTTTAAAGAGCAGGCAGGAAACAGAGAAAGAAAGGTACCCCCCTTGTGTGACTAATTCATAAGTTTGTTGCTTTTTTTCCCTCAAATTCTCTTAATGCTATGGTCAGTGGCACTGGAAATATGAGGAGCAGATGACTCTCGAAAAACAAGCAAAAAAAAAAAAATAGAAACACCAGAGACACTGCAGAAGAAAAATTAGGAACTATTGATTAGATCAAGCCATTTGAGATTTTATTAAAGATGATTTAAAGTAAAATTTTTAAAAATAGACACAAAAGCACACTGCCCTGAGACTCTTAATGGGAGTAGCTCCTTAGCTAAGACAGTTATAAAATCATCCACAAATGTTTTATCCTTAATAGCAGAAAAACTATGAGCATACTCTGTTTTATTCTTTGAAAAAAAAAATCTCTTTCTTAAGTATCCATTTGATTTCAAATCTCTCCATTTATTGGAAAGCTAATAAGATTAAATGTAATATTTAATTAAATTGAGCTGATTTCCTTGAGTACAGGGTGGAATTTTTTTTTAATCTACTCAGCACATATTTCTTTCCCTGTACACATATCACTGAAATGCATTTCTCCCTCTCTAAAAGAGAAAAAGGAAAAGGACCTTTCTCTGAATCATAACCAAATAAACAACTCTCCAGTTCTGAGCAAAGTTGATTTCAAACTTCTTGCTTATGGTAAAAAAAAAAAAAATGGGTTTTTTGTTTGTTTTTTTTCTCCAACACATACATCATTTTGGACAGGGTTGAAATGATTCTGTGAAATCTGAAGAATCAAATGTGTTGTCCTTAGCAACAGTAAAATATGTTGCATTTTAACTTGGAAATAAAGAACAAAGGGTACCCATAGAAGCCTATGTTGCTGGCCTTGCTACAGACCACCATCTTTCTGTCCCCTGAATGCCCCCTTGTGCATCTTTAGATTCAGCTGAGCTGTTTCCTCTACTGGGAATTCTACCCACCCCCCACCTTTGCCTGTTGATTTTCCACTCAGCTTGAAGACCACCTCAAATATCACCTCCTCCAGAAACACTCCCCATCCCCCTCAATTCTCTTTGGACAGTCACAATGCTCCCCTTCAGAACCTGACACTGTCTCCATTAGTCCATTTCTCATGTAGTTTTCTGTATTACAATTCTCTATGTTGGTGTATTGACCTTACCTCTGTTTTATGAGGAAACCCAGTTAGTAATGGGCTTCTCCTCTTGGAGACCCATGTGACATTTTGCTTTTTAACTCTCCCATGACTTTCTAATGGTATATAAAGTATTACATTTATCTTAGAATCTCTATGCCACATAGTGGATAGGATCTGGCCTTCAAGCTACAAAGACAAGGGTTCAAATACCACCTCACACACATTAAATGTGTCACTGGAAAAGTCACTTAATGTTTCAATGCTTAGGAAACTCTATAAGAATATTAATTGTAGGAAAGATGCCAACCTGCATTTGGATGGAGAGGTCCCTTACCAGAGAGTTACCCATATTCATTAAAACCATATATCCTCAGGGGCGGCCAGGTGGCTCAGCGAGTAAGAGTACCGGCTCCAGTGTCGGGATGACCTGGGGATCAAATCTGAGCTCAGATACTTAGCACCACACCCAGAAATAACTGGCCGTGTAACCTTGAGCAAGTTACTTAACCCCAATTGCTTTAAAAAAAAACACACATATCCTCTTCCCTTTCCCCCATCCTTGTATCTTATCTTCCTATCCCAAGGTCCATCAGAATAGAGATTATAGTTATCCCTTCCACATCACGACTTTCCCCATTGCAATTTCAATATAACATGGGTCAGCATAAAACATTAAATGGGAATTTTTTGAGAATTTTATTTGAGAGCAGACGGCATGAGTAAACCAGCAAATGACACAGAACAGGCTTAGAAATTCAGAAACATAAAATATATGTATAGTATTACATTATATCAATACATCTTATCTTTGAATACATCATATGTCTAATAGCTTTGAATACCATAATAATTTCAACTTTTTCTCTGATACAAAGGGAAGGCCAAAACATTTTACACAGATTTTCCAGGTTTTAGGGGATGCCACCCCTCCCCAACCCCTATGATGTGGGAGGGATAACTATATTTCTTTTTTTGGGGGGGGAAGGCAATTGGGGTTAAGTGACTTGCCCAAGGTCACATGGCTGGTTTTTATGTTAAGTGTCTGAGGCTAGATTTGAACTCAGGGCCTCCTGACTCCCGGGCTGGTGCTCTATTCACTGTACCACCTAGCCACCCCTGATAACCATATTTCTTATGTAATCTCTATAACCTCTAGAGGCAGCCAGAGGGTGCAGAGGATAGAGTGTTAGATTTCAAATCAGGAAGATTTGAGGTCAAATTCAGCCTAGGATATTTAGTAGCTGTGTGACCCTGGTAAAGTCATTTAATACCTGTCCACTGAAGCTTCCACATCGGTAAAATGGGGATAATAATAGCACTCACCGCCAGGGTTGTTGTGAGAATCAAATAAGATGATATTTGTAAAGCACTTTGCAAACCTTCAAACTCTATATAAATGCTAGCTGCTATTTTTAGTGCCTCACACAGTGTTCCATACATAGCAGGAATTCAATGAATGAATATTGGCTGAATCTGTTAAATTGCTGTTCCCTCCTCCATCCCCTACCCCCAGGCCAGTACTTGAGTAATTTTTACTTTTGCATTTGGTCATTCTCTGTGCCTCCTTAAACTCATTATCATTGTTATATTATTTAAAAATTTAAAAAAAACACACCAGATCCAGACGACTATTTTTCTGTTTGAAGAGTAAGAAGTAGCTGAGTAAATCTTTTTTCTAAATAGATTTACTTCCCCCACTCCCTTCAAATGCTTGGTTTATGGGTCGGTTTTTTTTTCCTTTATGAAATATTCATTTAGGGTAAGGTTAAATCCAGCAGAAATATTTATGAAAAAATGTATTTTTTTTACAATATAACCCAGAAAGACAAAGGGATTCCCCCTGAATAATGAGCATTCACCGGGATAGGGAGGAAGTCTGATATGTAGGCTTTCGTGTTTTCACTTTAGTAAACTTTGTTCTGTTATCATGTAGGTATTAATTATTTCTGGATTAAGTCTGGCACCCAAACTTAATCCATTTCCAAATAGATGCTTTCACTTACAAACTAGATGGGTGGGTGGGCGTGTGTGTGTGTGTGTGTGTGTGTGTGTGTGTGTGTGTGTTTCTGGAAAATTCATCAGCCTACATAGAGGATATTCTGGCCTTACCCTCCTGAACTGACATCTGTGTTTTCTGAGGAACATTAAGCATCATTTGGTTTGTAGTGTTGTCTTTCTTCAGCTCATCTGAAAAAAAAAAGTAGGCTAACAAAAGACAATGATTTCAATTATTACCAGAGAAAAAGAGTATCCTAGTGAGAAAACTATTTTACTATTATATTAATAACCACTTTTAAATTTAAAAAATGTAGTCTTTTCCCCTTTATTTCTTCATTTAAGAACCAGCCCCTGTAAAAGCCAAGTCTCTGAAGGACATGACTAATTGATAAGATGTCCCTAACCCTCAAGGAACATGTTCTTTGATCTTGGGTCAGATCCCACATGCTTAGGAGACCTTATTTCTGTTTAGAGTGCAAACAGAGTCGAGTCTAGGCAGGTTCTTACCTCAGAGGAAATGAACCCCTGTTCTTGTATCCTTCCATTAGAGTTTAGGGTGACCCAGCTCATGAAGGAGAAAACCAATCAGAATGGTGTGGTTAGAGACAGATTCTCTCATCCGGATTGTGGGAGTTAGCAGAGTCCCATGATCAAGTCATGTTCTCAGTTGGAGGAGCTGAAGACTTCTAGCCCCCCTCCTCATTAAATGTTCACCAATTAGTATTGATTTTCAGTTGTCAGAGAATTCCCTTTCAAAGATTATTTAAAGCTTTCAGGCTTTCCATGTCTTTTGTCTTTGGTTACCAAAAGAAACCACTGATCATCAATTTACTGATTATGAGCTAGCTTATTTAATAAATTGATTATTAGATGGGGTGGCTAGGGGCCGCAATGAATAGAGCACTGGCCCTGGAGTCATGAGGACCTGAGTTCAAATATGGCCTTAGACACTTGACACAAAAACTAGCTGTGTAACCTTGGGCAAGTCACTTAACCCCAATTGCCCTCCAAAAAATGCACAGCAAAAATAAGTACATAAATAAATAGATAGATGGATAGATAGATAAATAAGCAAATAAACAAATAAGTAGATGATAGATAGATAGATAGATAGATAGATAGATAGATAGATAGATAGATGATAGATAGATAGATAGATAGATAGATAGATAGATAGATAGATAGATAGATAGGCAGGTAGACAGACAGACAGACAGACAGACAGACAGAGAGAGAGAGAGAGAGAGAGAGAGAGAGAGAGAGAGAGAGAGAGAGAGAGAGATTATTAGTTCCCCAGAAACTGTGCCTCTTAGGATTTTTCATTTGTCACACTATATAACTGAGATAATGTCAAAACAATCATTTCTCTCTCCTCATCATAAAGCTGCCATAATATTTGATGCAGTGGACTGTCTAGGACCAAGGCCACTTTTGTCCAAGGATCAGAGTCAAGTTAATTGGACCACACAGGATTGTTATAGCCTTGAGACGCTAAGAATCTGGGAGTGACATGAGATCTTGGCTCAAACAAGAGACAGGCCTTGTTCTTTCCCAAAAGAAAATTCCCTAAAGTCTCTAGAGAAGTAAGCTGAATCAGGGGCACGTTCATGTGACTCTTTCAACTACATGTCTGTCTTCTGCAGTTTGTCTGTCTCCCCATGCATCTTGAGTCAGTTTTCAAGAGAACTTGGAATTATGCGTGTCTTCTCTAAAAATGGAAAGAATGTCTCTTCTCCCCAAACCTGCTGTGCCAACTGTCCCCTTCCTGCAGGCATTCTCTCCACCAATTGGAACGTCTCATGAAAAGTGCTCCAGGCTTGGCTATAAACCCAGATTACACTTGAAAGATTCAGAAAGACATTTTAAAGGCTGAGGATAGGTGCCATCATTTAAAAACCAGGTTTCAGTGAGCACACAGAACGGTTGGATCCAGGACACTAAATGTGCTTCCAAATTACATCAAAATAGTACATAAGACAAAAATTGCCAGTACAATGAAAAGTTCTTTCTATTTTGGTTGATGGTCTAAAAAAATGTGAATGTGAATGGAGTAAAAGTTTCACACCAGTAAGTGAGGTAGGTGGATAGAGAAAGAAGTTAGATATTCTCGAATTTTAGAATGGCCATCCCCTTCTGTCCTTTAAGAGAGCCATAAGGTATGCTTTTCCTTTTAAAGTTCAAGTAAATGGTAGCACAATTTTTTGTGAAAATTTATTGGAGAATTTTGTGACCTATTTTTAAGATATTGAAGAAGTATTAGGGGCATCACAAATCTAGGGCAAAAAAATAATTGCTGTTTAGATTCTGTAATTATAGAACTGAGAATTGGAAGGAACCTTGGAAGTCACCTAGTCAATTATTCACAAAACACAATGTGAACTGAGACCAGCCATGGCATTGTAGATAGAAAGCCAGCCTTGGAGTCAGGAAACTTCATTCTAGTTTTAACTCTAGTTCTGTGACTATGGGCAAGGCAATTGACTTTTCAGTGTTCCAATGCAACTATCTTAAGACTAAAAGTTAAAGGAGAGGTGGTGAAGGGATTTTCTATACTTTGAGTACCATCAGAAGTTCTCAACACCCAATGAAATCACAAAATTCACAGATCTGGACCAAGAAAAGAAATATGAATTAATAAATAGACATCATCTGTCATAGATTACTTCACCCTCCATGACTAAGAGGGCAGGGACTGGTAACCAGGGAGAAGGAAGGAGCCAAGGTGGGACAAGAGAAGAGTGGAAAAGGAAGAAGCCAATGTTTTAAGTTTATAGGTTTTAAAACTAAGAACTTTTGGTCATACAAGATTTGTAACCCTATAAAATTTTGCCTGTTGTGGTCATGGTTTCACATATAATCCTCCTTTTCTGTTCTACTTTGTACATGGAAATATACTTTTAGTAGATAGAAAGCATTTGGAAAAATTCAGAATTTTAAAATTGGAAATCACCCATTTCCATACTTTATAGAACTAGAAACCCAAGGAAAATACAAAGCATAACTAGAACCCAAACTTATACTTAGGGTCAGAGAGACTTGAGTTCAAATCCAGCCTCAGATATTTGCTAACTGTGTGACTATGGGAAAGTCACTTACTTTTTCTGTGTCTTAATCAGACACATTATCCCTTACACAGATATTTTGTCAAGTATATGGAGAATGGATTGGAGAGGAGAAAAATCAGAAGTAGAGAAGACAGAAAAAAGACTGACAGTAGTGCTGCTGAGAGATTGTGAAGCCTTATATTTGGAAGAGGAGCAAGGATAAAAAGAATAGCATAAATGTAAAAGATGTTTGAGAAGTAGAATCATTTTGATATGGGAAACAAGGGAAGAGAAAGAATAAAGAATATCTCCAATGTCACAAACCTAGATAACTTAGGTGATGTCCTCAACAGAGACAAAGAAGACTTTGAAAGAGAAGTGGGTTTAGGAAGAAAGGAAGCTAAGGTGTATTATTCAGGACATGTTGAATTTAAGAGGCCTGTGGGGTATATGTTGAGAGCAATTAGGTAGCACAGTGGATAGAGTGCTAGGCCTGGAATTAGTAAGATCTGAATTAAAATCTGGCCTCAGACACTTACTAGACCTGTGATCCTGGGCTAGTCACTTAACCTTTAGTTCCTCATCTGTAAAATGGTGACACCCTGGAGAAAAAAATGGCAAACCACTGCAGTATTTTTGCCAAGAAAACCCCACAAAGGGTCACAATGAGTCAGACACAACTGAAAAAATGACTAAACAACAACATCAACATGGGATATCCTATAGGTAAGGGACAGCATATAATGGGAGTGCAGGAGAGACATTGGGAATGAATATATAGATTTAGAGGTAATACTTAGACCCATGAAAGCTGATGAGTTCTTCAAGAAAGGGAATATGAAGAGAGAAGAAAACAGGCTCTGGGAGAGAGGCCTTGTGAAAATTTGTCTTAAGGAATAAGAGTTGGATAAAGATCCAACAAAGCAGAATGAGGAAAAACAGGAGATCCAAGACACAGCAGTTTCATGGAAACCAGAAGGAAGGGGTATTCATCAACATTAAAAGCTGCTGTGAGGTTAGTCAAAGACCATGAAAATGGGGCAAAGGCCCTTAGATTTATCAATTAAAAGAAATTGGTGACCTTGGAGAAATAAGATTCAGTCAGTGGTAGGATCAGAAGCCAGACTAAAAGGAGTTGTAAAGTACATAGAAACAGAAGAAGTGGATGTAGCTGATTATTTCTGGGTGTTTGGCAATGTAAGGGGAGATACAGGACATATAGACAAGATAGCTTGAGGGAATGGCAAAGAGGTGTTTTTTTGTTGTTGTTGATTGTTGTGGGTTTTTTTGTTTGTTTTAGTAGGAGGTAGGCCTGAGTGTGTTTATAGGCTATGGGGAAATGATCCAGTGGCAAAGTAACTAGAGGAGAAAGGAGAGATTGAAATCCATGGCAGAAGTGGAGGAGTTGGCCTTGGCAAGGAGAGGGGGTCACCTCTTCCTCAGAGAAGGGAGTAAAAAAGGAAAGAGAGAGCACGTGGAGCCATTTTAAGGTTTGGAGCAGAAGAGGAAAGGAAATTCACAGCAGATGGCCTCTGTGTTCTCAGACAGCAAGGACATCTGCTGAAAGAGAGAAGAGCTTGGGAGCTGGAGGAGAAAAGAGGTCTGGAATAACCACTAAGGCAAGGGCAATGGAATCAGTGAAAAAACAGTATTGGTTTTGATATACAGAAGTTGGGACCCAGGTGAAATTAAATAGCATGAACCCAGTGTGCCCAGTGGTATGACTTATTCCGTTTCCATTTCAAATCCATCTAACTAATTTATCATATGGTCTAGATCTTTCCATCTTGTCCACACGGGTAGTTGTCAAATGAAGGGCTGAATCTATGCCATCCCTCTGATCTACTAGGTCAGTAATCCTGCCAAAGAAAAGAAATATGTTCTTGGACCGGTTTGGGGATGGGGATGAGGTCAGGAATGGGGTTAGTTTAATTGTCTCAATGTTTATAATCAGTAAATTCATGACAGATTCTACAGCCATATGTATGTTATTTCTTTTATTTAAAAATGGTCGTACTTTCTGGTTCTAGTTTTTAACCTTGCTACCTATGTGAAATTGGACAAGCCAAATCCTATCTCGGGGGTTATAATTTTCTTATCTGAAAAATAGAGGCTAATTGAATAGAAGCGGTAGATCAACCCCACATCAAGAAAGCAGCCTGCAGCTATGGAACAAGTCTAGATTAACTGGCCACATGGGACTTAATCCAATGACCTTTGCCTTCTTGCTTTGTGACCCTAACCAATGAAGCTAACCTCCCTTCAGCAGGGTGGGTGTGGAGCTCCAGATATCTCCTTGAGTTCCTGGAGTTTTTCCTCTAACTGAAGCTAATTGGCTCATAAAGTTTTAGAACCTATGACCTTGGCCTCATCAGCACTTGCCTTAACAACTCAGTGAATGAGAAGGTAGAAAGAGAACAGGGAACAAAGGGACACCTAGTTGTTTCTCTAGTCAGGAGATGGGTTGAGACAACAAGCAAAATTGTCATCTAATAGTCTATTAGGCCAATAATATAGGACATTCTATAAATAACCAATAAGATACAAGCTCATATAAGGGCAGCTACTTGGCACAGTAGATAGAGTGCCAAGCCTGGAGTCAGGAAGATTCATGTTCCTGAATTCAAATCTGGCCTCAGATATATACTATCTGTATGACCCTAGGCAAGTCACTTTACCCTGTCTGCCTAAGTCTCTTAATTTATAAAATGAGCTGGAAAAGGAAATGGCAAACCACTCCAGTATCTTTGCCAAGAAATCCCCAAATGGGATCAAAAAGAATCAGACACAACTTAAAAATGACTGAACAGGTGACCATGGGGAAAAGGGGACCATTCAAGAGAGGAGAGAAGCAGATGGAAAGTCAGGGGCTGAGTTAGTGGTAAAATGCATAACCATCGACAAAGATGGAGACTCATCCCTATGGCTACAGAACAACTGTCTGTCTTTAAGCTACAAAACCTGAATTTCATTGTCAGTTTCTGGCGGATTTGGGTCTTGTTAGCAGAAAGCATCGAAGCCATTGATTCAGGAGGTCTGATTTAGAGATGAGTGAATGAATCTATTAAGCATTGATATTGTGCAAAGCATTCTTCTTTGGTGTCTCCCATCCTGTCTCTGGGCCTCATTTTACTTTTTTTGTATAATGGACCACTAGACTATATGATCCAAAGTTCCTTCTGATCTGAATATCCTCTATTCTCTGTCTTGCCCTCCCCTCAGGTTCTGACATGCCATAATTTACTTATCCAAACCTTGATTCCAAATCCAGTGTTTTTCCATTATCCCATGTTGCTCACAGACTATGATTTTTCCAGGCCAGCACTGACTCTGACCCACCCTTCCCACTAAGTACAGTCACCTAAGGAGATCCACCCAGTCTACCCTGTAATAAATAGGCTTCCCAATCACCACTCCTCCACCCAAGATAACCAGTCTCTTTTTCCACCTGCATTGCTTCTGGCACTTCAGCTGTCTCAATCTCTCCATGGTGTTGTTGTTGTTGTTTTTTTTTTAATTTATTGTATTGGTCCTCTTCTTTATTTCATTCATTTTTTACTTTGAAAGATCCTTATTATCTTTGCTATAGGAGGGAAGCTGAGTCTCTTTTCTTCTCACCTCTGGGCTCCTTTATAATTTTCCATTCCAGCAAATTGAGTGAAATGTCCCCAGTATAGCCTACTATTGTGAGAGTAAACTATCATTTACTTTATGGGCACTCAGTTTGATCATTCTTTCTCATTCACTGTCCAGTTTCACCACATCCTTTATGCAAAAATACACAACATTGGACAGAAACATCTAATCATTTCTGAGTACAGAGACTACTTCCTGTTAATGTCCTTTTCCTGGTAACCCAAAACTTTTAACTACCCCAAGTTCCTCTCTGAAACAAAAGCCCATCTTATAATTTGTTATTATTCAATCATGTCAGTTGTGTCCAACTCCTTGTGACCCCATTTGGGATTTTCTTGGCAAACATACTGGAGTACCATATACTTCTTCAGCTCATTTTACAGATGAGGAAAGTTAGGCAATACGGTTAAGTGACATGCTCAGGATCCCACAGCTATTAAGTGTCAGGGAACTGATTAGAACTCAGGAAGATGACTATTACCTCTAAGACAAAATACAATGTCCTAGGCTGCCAGTGGCTCAGTAGCTAATTCATAGGGTCTTCAGTGGATAGAGCCAAGAAGACTCATCTTCCTGAGTGAAAATCTGACCTCAGACACTTACTAGCTATAAGATGCTAACAGCAGTGGGGAACCTGCAGCCTTGAGGCCACATGTGGCCTTTTAAGTCCTTGGGTGTGGCCTTTGGACTGAGTCCAAATTTTATAGAACAAATCCTTTTTAATAAAAGGGGATTTGTTCTGTAAAATTTGGATTCCGTTAAAGGGTGTACTTGAGGATGTAGAGAGCCACATGTGGTCTCAAGGCTGCAGTTTCCCACCCCTGTCTTAGATAAGTCATTTAATCCCTCTGAGCCTGTTTCCTCATCTGTAATTTGGGGGAGAAGTGAAAGGGGATGACAGGACTTGTTATTTCACTCACATAGGGCAGCTAGGTGATGTGGTGGATAGTGCCAGACCAGAAATCAGAAAGACTCATCTTCCTGAGTTCAAATCTGGCTTCAGACACTTACTAGTTGTACGACCCTAGGCAAGTCACTTAAGCCTGTTTGCCTCAATTTCCTCCTCTGTAAAATGAGCTAGAGAAGTAAACAGCAAACCCCTATAGTACCTTTGCCAAGAAAACCCCAATGGAGTCACAAAGAGTTCTATACAATTGAACAATAACAACTAAGTCTTCAGATACATATAAGTTAAATGACTTACTCTGTCACATACTAGTGTCAGAAGGGGTATTTGAATTTAGCTAAGCCTGACTACAAGTTCACTCCACTATACCCTACTTCCCCCAACAAATTACATTCTCTGTCTCAGCAACAATTTCCTCAAGGGCATGGCGATGGAAGGAATTGGTCCCATAGGGTCAGGTCCAGCTCTAAATTCTGGTATCTCATGGTGGGGAGGGGGCTGTGGAATGCTACAGAAATATAAAATTTAGCAAGGAGCAAAGCTGCATTTTGAAATAAAAGGCCTGACTCTAGCTTTCTGCTGAGAAGGCCCTGTGGATTTTTCTGAGTAGGCAGTATCTGACCCAACCTGTCCCCAGCGCCCAGAGGGGAGCCCACAATTGCACACAGGGGAAAACCAGACTCAATAAGCGTTTGTGAAGTCCCTGCGGCAGACAGCATTTACACTGACAGAAAGAGGACAGTTAAAAAAAAAAAAAACTCCCAGTGCTCTCTGAATAAGCCAATTATGAACCTTGATTGATCTTCACTTTATCAATCATTCCAATCTCTCCTGCTTTGTTCCTTTCTAACAGAAAGCAACTGTTACAATTAAAGAAGGATTAGAATACAATATTTCAGATGGGCTTTACCAATTTCCTCTTATTTCTACAGGCCCTTTTGAAGATTTATTGACTCTGATTGAGTTCTCTGGCCCCTGGGACCATGAACAGGCAGTAAGTATACCCATTTCCCTACCATGTAGATAACGAATGCATGCAATGTATATGCCACTCACGCAAATAACTGGGAAGGGCAAAGAGATGTCCCACTTGCAGCCACAGTCAGAGACTTCCTGTGGGGTGATGTGGTCAGTGAATCACTTTCAAAGGAGAGCAAAGAGGTTTTCCTTATCTATCCCAGAGAGGCTGAAGGATGCATCAACCTTATTCTGCCCTGGTTTGGGACAAAACCAGGAGCTAGCAATGAGGAAACCACCAAATGACAATCTCAGTTGTCTGTTCATAACAGTGGGAGCATAAGTCAAGGTAACATGTTTTAGGACCAGAGCCAGAAGAGCCATGGTGGGTTATCTGGTCTGACTCTCCTTCCATAATAGAACAGTGACAAAACCAGGGTGGGGGTAGGCAGGCCTTCTTCCCAAGGGCTGCTGTGGGGGAAGGTCCTTCATTCTCATTGAAATTCAGATGTTTAAGCCTTAATTTATATTTACAGTCATGAAAATCTTTTCTTTAAGGACGAACTCTCATTGATTTAATTATAAGAGCTATACGAAATGAAGAAAGAGTAAGGGGAGGGTCCCCAGAGAAGGCAAGGAGAAGAGTCTCCAGCCGCAAAAATCAAAGTTGAAGGCTGGAGGAGGAAGAGGCTAGGATGGAAAACCCTGCAGGGTCATTTCTTCTGCAGACTACTTTCCTTTCTAACCCATTTAGGGAAATAGGTAAGGCTTTCTCATTGATAGCTTCCCCACGTAAATTGTCCCAGTGTTAGGAATCATATTTATGTCTCTGTAGAGAAGGAAAAACTGAAGTTCTCCTGGGTAGAAAGGAACAGTCAGGTTTTGATCTCAGGTCTGGTAACTCCAGGCCCATCCCTCATTCCTCTCTTCTGAGATACCAGGAAGTTGCTGTCTGTGTACAAAGTCGGTCTGGGAGTTCACCTGGACAGTGTGCTGGATATGGAATCAGAATACCTGGGTGTCGGCTCTGCCTCTCATTACCTATATGACCCTAAACAAACTCACCTCTCTGGGCTTCAGCTGGGAAAGGGAGGCATTAGACCAGGTCACCTCTGAATTCTACATCTAGCCCTGTATCTAGGATCCTATCTCTTTATCTGTAAATGCCTTAAGAGTTACAGAAGGTTTAGGGCTAACTGTAAAAAGCTACAGGGAGCAAGTCCAAGGAAGTCAAAGAACTCAGAAATAAACTATGGGTTAAAGATAAGACTAAACTTGGAATCGAGGATGGAAGAAGGAAAAGGAAAAGTCAAGGACTCTATAGTTCCATTCTCCTGCCCTCTGGTCAGATCACTTATTGACAATCCAGGACACATCCAGAGAAGGGGAATGAGGATTAAGACAGCCAGCTGGCACAACAGATAAAACCCTGACATCTGAGTCAGAAAGGCCCAAATGCAAATTTATTGTGTAACCCTGACCAAGTCACTTAACCTCCATCTGTCTCAATCCCCTCATCTGTAAAATGGGGATAATAATAACACTAATGTTGCTGTGAGGATCAAATGAGATATTTATAAAACACTTCACAAACCTTAAAGTGCAGTATAAATGCTAGCTATTAAAATGAGCAAGATAGTGAGGAGGCTTAAAATCATGCTAGATGAGAATGGGTTGAGATAATCAAGATTTGAGGCTGAAACAGATCTGGAGGGGAAGCCGAGTCTGATGGTTCTGTTGATGTATTTGTAGTCCTGTCATAGGGGAAAAGATTCAGGCTTGTCTCCACAGGGCAGTACTAGGAGTAATGAGTGAAAGCTATGGGATAAATTTTGGGTCAATATATGGAAAAAAAAATCCCTAATAATCTGAGCTGTCCAAAAGGGTAACAAATTGCTTTAAAGGGTATATTGAACACCCAGTAAATAAATGGTGGCTAGATAAGTTTTGCCAGAGATGCCTTATAGGGAATTCATCCTTCATGTAGGAAGATGGTCTAGATGACTTCCAAGGTCCTTCCCTTGCAACTCTAACATTCTATGGCCAGTTTATAACTTTTAGCTCCATATGATTATATTTCCTTTTTTTATTTTAATTTTTTTGCTACATTTTAAGTTCCAAGTTGTCTCTGTACATGTATATATGTATGTATACATTTATACATAGACAAATTTATATCTACATATTTATACAGAGATAGAGATATTGAAAACCATACTATATTGGGGCGGCCAGGTAGCACAGCGAGTAAGAGCACCGGCTCCAGTGTTGAGAAGGCCTGGAGATTGAATCCTGGGCTCAGACACTTAGCACCCACCCAGAAACACCTGGCCGTGTAACCTTGAGCAAGTTACTTAACCCCAATTGCTTAGGGGCGGCCAGGTGGCTCAGCGAGTAAGAGCACCGGCTCCAGTGTTGGGATGACCTGGATCAAATCTGGGCTCAGAAACTCAGCACCACACCCAGAAATAACTGGCCGTGTAACCTTGAGCAAGTTACTTAACCCTGATTGCTTTAAAAAAAAAAAAGAAAACCATACTATACTTACTTCTATTTAGCAGTTCTTTCTCTGAGGTGGGTAGTATCTTCCTTCATAGGTCCTTTGTGGTTGATTTGAATATTTATAATACTCAGAATAGCTTAGTCATTAACAGTCACTCTTTGAACAATATTGCTGTTACTGTGTACAACATTCTTTCAGTTCTGCTCATCTCATTCTCCATTATTTCATGAAGGTTTTTCCATGTTTTTCTAAAACCAACCAGCTCCTCATTTCTTAGTATGACCATATCTCCAATCAATTAGTCCAACTCCTTTATTTTATAAAAGAGGACAAGTAAGGCCTAGGAAAGTTAAGTGGATAAATGACTTGTCCATGGTTCCATAAGTAGGAAAGTATGAGAGGGAAGTATCCAGATTCATGTATGTGTGTGTGCATGTATTTAACTGAATAGCTACAGGAAAGAATTCAAAGTCAGGAAATAGGGAGGTGCACTTGGATGAGTGGGTAGGGCTGGATTATCGAGGTGGAGGAGTGTGATTTGATCTAATAGGTCAAAAGGAGCCTCTGTGGGTACCTTGAGCTAGGAAAGGACATCATGAAAAAATTTCTTAGGAAAATTAATATGGCAGCAATATTGCGATAGTTTTAATTCTTGACATGATACAGGTGGGCCACTGAATATAGCAGGGAAAGAAACATCACTGCCCCTAATCCCAGTTAAGTAGCAATATGATTTCCAATGCTTAATTAGTTTTGTCCTTTCAAGGGGCCAATGATGCTAGGAGAAACTGCTGTGGATGGGGCCCCTTAAAAGAACTCAACTTTAAAGGGAGGCAGGGCAGTCTAGAAGATAAAGAGGCAGCCTTGGAGACTCTGTTCTGGAGATCTCTGTTCAAATCCCACCTCAGACACATACTGTCAGTGCGACCCTGAGCAAGTCATTAACCTTTAAATAATCTAGGCAACATTCTTATACTGTAGGCTGCAGAGAAGGAGATGATTTGTTTTAGTAAAAAAAAAAAAGTGAGAATTTCCTCACATGGCTATTTCCCATACCAATGAAATCATGGGTTCAGTCCCTGTCCAGTAGGAACAGAGGCTAGCAAAGGTTGATAGACTTGTCCAAAGTCCATTTAGTAAATGGTTCAGCCAGGCCCAGAACCCCTGCCTCTTTGTATTAACTCTATCAGTTTGTCTCTTGTGGCAGAGAGGACATTTGCGTGTCCATGGAGAACTCAAGGGCTCTAGGCCTTGGTTGCAAAGAAAGAACAAGATGGTCCAGACAGGGAAGGGAAATCAAATGACCAAATGCCTATTTCACAATTACCCTGATCTATCTGTGCTTGATAAACTTTTAGAAGTAAGATCAGCTATTGGTCTTTCCCTTGGAAATGCTGCCTGTCCCCTGGAAACAAAAGAAACTGAGACCAGAGCCAACTTTCCCAAGGCCAGGCCTAGAAGCAAGTCTCCTGACTCCTCATCCAATAAGCTTCCTGTTATGCAGCTATTCATTCAACCTTTCTATTTTCTGAAGCATAATCTCAGTTGCATAATTTGCTGACTTGTAGGATTTCATAATGTCCCCACCTTATCTCCGTGTTTCAGCCATGCAGCAATGGTGGATTATATGAGTTACTTAGATTGTTATTTTCTTAAAAAGTCAAGTTTTCTAAAAATAACCTTATACTTGCATTCTAATTGCCCCCACCCACCCACCTACACACACACCCTCTGTACCTTTGGACAAAATCATTTCACATCACCAGCCTCAGTTTCCTCTTCCGTAAAATCACAGTTTGAGATCCCTTTTACCTCTAATATTCAAAGGAGTATTTCAGTTCAACAGTCTAATATTCTTCTTCTATAACTTCCTATGCTTTCAATAAAGTACTTTCCCCCTCCCCACCTTTATTTTCCTACTAGATACCCAACAGAGAGCACATGAAGTTTGGGCAAGATTTGACCTATGCCTCACTAAGCAAAACAATTTCCAGAACACATACATTCCTCCTAATTCCTCTAATATAGAGAAACAAGCATCCAAAAGTAAACTACTGTCCCTTTCCTTTTATGAGGTCATGAAAAATCACAGTATTATAAAGGTCTTTAGGGGTCCTCATCTTATAAATTGAAACTGAATCATGAAAGATGGGTACTGGTTTGCCCAAAGTCACACAATGAGTTAATGAAAGGATAAGGACTAAAATAAAATGTACATAATAATGTGTATGGGTATGCAAGAAAGAAACTTGGTAGCTAAAGTCAAAGGAGACCTGAGTTCAGATCCCATCCCAGAACAAAAATGGGCAAAATCCCTTAACCCTAGCACCCAGAGGCAGTTAAGTGCAGCAGCTAGAGTTCTAGACCTAGAGTCAGGAAGACCTGAGCTCAAATCTGGCCTCCAACACTCACCAGCTGTGGGACTTGGGCAGGTCACTTAATGTTTATCTGGCTCCGTTTCGTCAATTATAAAAAAATTTCAGGGGCAGCTAGATGGCACAGTGAATAGAGCACCAGCCCTGGAATTAGGAAGACCTGAGTTCAAATTCAGCCTCAGACACTTGGCACACTTACTAGATATGTGACCTTGGGCAAGTCACTTAACCCTAATTGCCCCACCTTCCCTCCCAAAAAAGATCAGAAAAAAAGCAAAAACAAAATAAAAAATTTCAGTCAATTTAGTCACATCTAACTCTTCATGGCCCCATTTGGGATTTTCTTGGCAAAGATATTGGTGTGGTTTTCCATTTCCTTCTCCAGCTCATTTTACAGATGAGGAAATTGAGGCAAACAGGGTTAAGTGACTTGCCCAGGGTCACACAGGTAGTAAGTGTCTGAGGCAGGATCTGAACTCAAGAAGATGAATCATCCTGACTCCAGGCCCAGTAATCTATCCACTGAGCCACCTAGCTGCCCCGAAACTATAAAATAGGGATAATAATAGCATTTCCCTTTCAAGGTTGTTGTGAGGATCAAATGAGTTCACATTTTAAAAGCACTTAGTACATAGTAGGTGCCTAATAAATGATTGTCTCCTTCCTCCCTTTCCTACTGGGATAGAATACAGGCCTGATTTCTAGTATGAGACAATTTTTACCATGCCAACCTGTGTCATATATATATATCATGACAGTAATAACACAGCTCTATAACATCTGGAAGATGTTAAAAAGATTTACTGTGATCCAGGTAGCATAAGTATGATAGCATCATTTTACTGATGAGGAAACTGAGATTTATAGAAAGTAAATGATTTGTCCAGGATAATCTCCCAGCTAATAGAGTCAAAGCAAGTCCATAGATTCCAATCTATAGAAATCCAATGCTTTCTTTCCACTGCATAATAATAGTTGATATTACCATAGTACTTTAAGATTTGAAAAACATTGTATAGAGGTTCTCTCCTTCAGCCCTCAGAAAAATCCTGAGAGGTAGCTGCCGTTTTTATAGATGAGAAAACTGGCAGAGAGAAGTTAAGTGACTTGCCCTGGATCACACAGTCTGAGGTTCACTTGAACTCAGGTCTTCCTAACTGAGTCCAGTGCTGTTATTCACTGAACTATCTAGTTGCAGCAAAAATATGAAATTAAATTTTTAAAGATGATTTTGAAAATTACTTTAAAAAACTACTCTTGGGTCACTCAGAACTGGGAAAAGTTGATAGTGAAGAGTGGGAGAAAGAAAAATAAGGAAATCACTAATAAATAATTGGTTGTCTGAAAGAGAGCATATATGTGGGCAGATCATTATTCCTCCATTGGACCAATTTTCTTTTCACCTGAAATTCCAGGCAGTTGAGAGAAATGTTGTGGTTTGGGGGTTATTTTTTTCTTTCTCTGGTGGTTACTTCTGATTGGGAAGATAATTGTACCAGGATTTCCCCAAGGACCTCTGTGCTTCTGCCAAAAACCTTATCCATCCTTCCTCCACACTTTTCACCTCCCTCTGAATTTATAAAAGTTCTTCGTTGACGGAAGCGACTGTCCACTCCTTCCGCTGGCATTTCCCTGAGGGACAGCTGGCTCTGCTCTGCGTTCCCTTGGTTAATCCCCTATGGGTAGATTGGCATCTTGTTTGCCCTTTCTCCCTCTGATTGGTGGTTGTCTTTGAAACAGCTGTACCTGCATTTCCCCCTGGGACTGCCTTCTTAATGAAACTGCTGTCCTCCATCCCCTTCACTCTCCACACCACCTGTCTCTGGTGATTTTTACCTCCAGACTTAACACAGACAAAAACTTGTTCTAGGCCCAACTGAAAGCATCCACATAACTCTTTCCTGTGTTTGAGTCAGCCTCTTCTCTGCTTGTTACTTTTAAATTACCAGCCAGTATAAATATCCTGTGGTCTGCCTTTGATAGCCCACCAGGAACAACCTGGCTTGCCTGAAAGTTGGTTTATAATTACTTCTAGATAACAGAAAGGACCCATGGACTCCTCTACTTGATATAGCAACTCATTCCCAAGTGATATTCATAGGATTTACACTTAGTAACCTCTGAAAATCAAAATGAGGGCACCCCACCTTCAAATGGCAAAAATAGGGGGGTGATTCAGGTCTTCTTAGGGTAGTGCTTTATATTTATGAAGTGATTAATCTACTTCATCTCATTTACTCGACGAAACTCTGTGAGGTATAAAGAGTAAGAATTCACTGACCCATGATTACTGATTCCTAATCTGAAGTTCCGGGTTTTAGCCACAACTAGCCATTCTATTTCTTGGGCAAGTACCCTCTTGGAGAGACTCTTTCCTCCTCTGTAGACTGAGGAAGACAAGTATCCTTGCACTATCTCTTAGCATTGTTATGAAGGAGACATTTATAAGAATGTAAGTGCTGTATCAATGTGAATTTCCATCATTCCCATTTTACCGATGAAGAAACTTAGGTATGGAAGTGTCCAAGACCATAGCAAGCTAGTAGGGCTGGGATTAGGATCCATAAACTAATTAAGTTTATGGGAATTTAGGGACTATTCAATTCAACTTCTTCAATTTTTAAGATGAAACTAAGATGCTGAGAAATAAAATGACTTGCCCTAGGTCACACATCTAATAAGTAGGAGACCCAGAACTCAAACCTCTGTCTCCAGACTCCAGACTAGTATTATTTTGGTTAATGACTAAAATTTTGCATGAAGTTTGTGAGTCACAATTGTGTATTTTGCTTTCTAAGAGTTAAAATTTTAAAATATTCTGAGTGATTCTGAGTAAATATTGACCCAGTGACAGAACAGGCATTTGATTTTGAGGATTGATTTTCTTTGTTTGTTTGGTTTTTGAGTTGAAAGGAATCTCAGAAATTAGCTCCACTCACTTATTTTTTAATTAAAGTTTTTCAATCAACAAAAATTTGCCTTATCTCCCTCATCTCTCATCTCCCTCACATCTCATTTATTTTATGGAATGAGGAAATTGAGGTTCAGAGAAGAGCGCTGTGTCCAAGGTCAGATGACAAGTACTAATGACTAGGTCTCCTACTTCCCAGTCTGGGGCCCTCTCTCTCTCAGATAAGTCACACAACCAACAATCCTTCTGAAGGTATTGTCTCTGGAGGGCATGAAACTTTAGAATTTCACCCTAATTCATAGTAGTAGGTTATGGATAACAAAAACATTTTAAATAATAATTTTTAAAAAGCCTCATACAAGGAACATTTTGCTGGTGTCTTGACACAGCATTTCCCAGGTGTATTCCAGAAACTTTTCTTTTGCTTAAATGAAGGAAAAAAACACAAAGGAGATTCAATAAGTACCTTGGAATAGTATTTGTAAGACTGGGATGAATGTAAGGGTAGAAATAAGTATGTATAAAGTGCCGATTCTATGCCAAGAACTGTGCTGGGTGACTTTTTTACAAATATTACCTCATTTAATCCTCACAACATCCCTGGGAGATAGGTGCTGTTATTTACCTCTATTTTATGGCTGAGAAAACTGAAGTAGACAGAGGTGAAGTGAATTTCCCAGGGTCACACAGCTAGTAAGTGTCTAAAGCCACATTGGAACTCAGGTCTTCCTGACTCCAGGCCCAGGGTTCTACCCACTGTACTCCCAGCTGGTTGACCTTAGTATGTGTGTGTTTTGGGGGGTGGGAGGAAGGAAAGGAGGGAGGGGGTAGAATCAGGAGCAAGGAAGCAGCACTCAGGCAAATTAGACTTGATGTAAATTAAAGGCTTCCTAATAACCTGAGCTGCCCAAAGTGGACTGGACTGCCTCAGGAAGTAGCAGGTTTACCCTCACTGGAGACCTCCGAATAGAGAGAGAATATTTTAAAATTAACTTTTTCAACCAGTGAAAATCTACATTCTCTATCTCCTAACACCCTGCCATTAAAAAAGAAAAACAAAACCCCTTGTACAAACATATATAGTCAAAACATATTCACACATTGACTATATCCAGTATACACACACACAAATATATATGTGTGTGTATATATATACATAATTTAGATATAATTTTTACTTTACATGTATGTGTATATATAATATGTAGATAGTTGAAATGAAACTGGCCTAAATATAATTTTGCATAGGTTAAAATAATTAATTTTACAGGTGCAGGGTGGGAAATTTCTGCCTTGTCAAAAGTTTATATGAAAAAGACCTGGTGGTTTCAGCTGAATATAAGCTTGCTGTAATTTAGCACCTTGATGTCATTGCTGAAATTTTTTAAAAAGACACCATTTATAGGCTATATTAATAATAATAACTAACATATAAGGTACTTTATAGTTGTAAGGGTTGCATTATGTATAGAGAAAGAGAGAGACAGACAGACAGACACATGGTTCAGTGGGTAGAGTTCTGGGTTTAGAGTCAGGGAGACCTGATTTCAGATCCAGCCTTGCTATATGACCTCTGTTTGCCTTAATCTACTGGAGAAGGAAATGATAAACCACTCTACTATCTTTGCCAAGAAAACCCCATGAATAGTATTGATGTGCTATGGTCCATGGGGTCACAAAGAGTCAGACATAACTCAACAACATGTATATATGTATGTGCATATTTTATATGGGTGTGTGTATATGTATATGCACAATCTGCCCTCTGAGCCCATCACCCTTTGTAGAGGGACTCCTGAGAAGATACAGGCTGAACTAGACCATCTGTGAAGTCTGTCCAATTCAGAACACCAGTGTGTTCTGTATGTGGTCCAATCTCTCTCATATACCTGTGGTGATGATCAGTTGAAATGCTGTATATAAAACACTTTACAACCTTAAAGTACCACATATGTCAGTTACTGTTATTAATATAGTTTACAATAACATTATCTTTCTTAAAAATTTTGGCAATGACACCAATGTTCTAAATATTAGTGAGCTTATATTCAGTCAAGACCACCAGATCTTCTTCACATAAACTTTTGACATGGAAGATCTCTCCTATCCTACACTTGTAAAACTGATTTTTTTTAACTCATGCAAAACTATATTTATCCCAGTTTCATTTCAGCTGGTTAAATTTGATCCACTTGTCCAGTCTATAAAAATCACCTTCATTGGGGCAGCTAGATGGTGAAGTGAATAGAGCACCAGCCCTGGAGTCAGGAGGACCTGAGTTCAAATCTGACCTCAGACACTTAACACTTACTAGCCGTGTTACCTTGGGCAAGTCACTTAACCCCCGTTGCCCTGCCTGCCCTCCTTTAAAAAGCCAAAAAAAAAAATCATCTTCATGACTCATTCTGTCCTATAGGGTATCAAATATCCCTTTAAAATTTGGGTCACCTAAAAATTTAACAAGCATGCTATCTATGAGACCACAAAGTACAGCAGAAGGAACACTAGTTGGGAGTCAGAGGACCCATGTCCAAATGCTAGGGTCTACCTATGATAAATAACTTAGCATCCTTGTACCTTTGTTTCCTCCTCTGGAAAATAAAAGGATTTAACTTGGTGAGCTCTAAGTTCCTTCCACTTCTAACATACTATGATCAAAGTCATTGATAAAATGTTGAACAGGACAGAACCAAGGACAGAGATTGCCTTGAGCCAATAGAGACCTCTCTTCCAATGATGTGGCTCCATTAATCATTCAAGCAACTATGAATCCCCAGAGCTATTCAACCATCCAACTGACATTTCTACATCTTGTCCACAGGGCTGATGTCATTCATCAAATCCTCAGTTGCCAAAATTAAAAGAAAATATGTTCAGCCATCATGCTAGCATTGAATGGTCCTAGAGATAGCACTAATTAAAATCAAAAGAAGATGTTAGATATATGAAACCCTTGATAATCAACATGGCATGGAGCAAGAAAATCTGAGTTGAGTCCTGGCTCTGACCCTGGTGCACCAGGCCATGTTGCTTTACCTCTCTGTGACTACAATGCCCTCATCTGTAAAATGGACATCATAAAATTCCCCTTAGGGTTGCTGAGAGGAAAATACTTTGTGAGCCAAAATTGCCATAGAAATGTGAACTATTACTGTTATTAGAGAAAATTGCCTTCTGGTAAGTAACGATGGGATTCAGATTAATGATATATCATTAAGAAAAAGAAACAGCAAATATGCTCTTATTGTCCCTTCATAACTAATTAAAATTGTTAGGGCTAAATGACTTCTACCTGGAAGTAAGGATATGTGAGGGTGATCAAAAAAGTTTTCAGAGCTGCCAAGACCATGAAGCTTTTGGATTTAATATCACTATTGCTGAAGATATTGCAATAGCATATGAATTTCTTTGGGGATTTAACCCAAAGGGTAACATTAAATTGACTGATAATTTCATTATTGTTGCTTAAAACTTATTATAAATAATTGGAAAGATAATTCCTCGAGTCCTTATGAGTGGAAAATTTAATTTCCTGAATCTTCACATCAGGAAAAGAAAATGTGGCCATGCCACATAATCAAAAGATAGATAATAACCTAACTTTAGGTGATTTTTCTAAATCCCAGATTGGTAGAATCTATCTCCATTCTCTCCAATGCGACTTCCTGGACCTGCTATAATTTTGTTCTACAGTTTTGTATATGAATAAAATTCTAAAAATAATGCCAGAGACTGAATAGAAGCCAGTGTCTGTTGATTTGCTGGGAGAGAACTTGGTACCACTTTTTTGAAATAAAATTTTATTTATATTATTGAATAATGGAATTAGCACTAGAGAGTACCTCAGAGGCCAAGGCTAATCCCCTCAATTTTACAAATGAGGAGTCTGAAGTCAAAAAGGTTAAATGACTTGCCCGAGGTAACTTAGGAGATAAGTAGTAGAGTTAGGATTTGAGCCCAGGTCCTCTGATTCTAAATGTATCATTCTTTCCACAGTGGTTTAACAAGAACAACCAAGATATTAAAAATGTATGACATCATAGGCAGTATACCACATATTCTGTTTCCTTCCACCCATCTCTACCAAGAAGCAGGGAAGGAGCCTTGTCATATGTCTTCTGTTTGGGTTCAAGCTTTATCATAATTTCAGGGCATTCTGCTTTGATTATTTTGTTGTGATTCTTTCCTTTTACATAACAGTAGTTATGTCAAAGCCCATTTACCTGGTGGTCATAGTAGGGGGAAGGGGCATGGTATGAATGGTAGGCAGATAAATATAATAGCCTAATGAAAGGGTATGATGAGGAACAAGAAAAATTCAAGGCACCTCAGGAAATGTTGAGGAGAAAAAGAATGCTTTCATCTCAGGGACAAGGAAAGAGCTAATCATTGAAGGAAGAAAAGAAAAATGGAAGGTAGTGATGAAGATTGAGTGAATTCAAGGCATGGGGGCCATCTTACATAAAAGTATGAAAATAGATGTTGTATCAGAATGATGGGACACGTAAGCCTATTTCAGCAGGAATATAGAGCATATGAAAAGGAGTAATGGGAAATAAGACTATAAAAGATGGCTAGAGCTGGGTCTTGGGAGAGAAAGGAGGAAATAGGGAGGAGAAGATCTGAGATGAATGAAAAGGAACTGGTGTATGAGTAAATCAGCAATTTGGGGTGGAGAAGGGGGAAAAGTTATTTTGGCAAGAAGTTGCCCCCCCCCCAGAAGGCACGATCTGGCATAGACCCAACCAGGTGATAACACTGGTGATTCATCTGAGAGATATACACCCCACATGGGGAAGGTGGGGGAAGGGAGAATAGAACATCCCTAAGCCAGGTAAATACCACCCAGGCCTTTGCAGATGGGAGGCAAAAAGAGGCAAATAGGCTCACAGAGATCAATGCTGCCTTGATGGAAAGGAAAGAGCCCTGACTTCAGAAGCAGAGCAATACCAGTTCTGCCCATTTATGAGCCACATAGCCTTGGGCACAACACTAATCTCTCTGAGACTCAATTTCCTTATCTGTTAAACTGGAAAATTTAATTTAAAAAAATTTACCAACCTCTCTGTTGTGAGGATCAAAGGAATGGATCTACACAGCCCTTGAAACCTGTAAAGACAACTATAGTTTCACCTCACAGGCAGCTGCTGTGTAATAGAAAAAAACTCTGACCTTGGGGGTAGCAGAATGGCATTTCAGTCTTAGCTCTGCCATTCACTGTGTGACCTTGGGAAAGTCACTAAAAGTCCCAGAGCCTCAGTTTCCTTATCTGTAAAATTAAAACAATGACATTGTATTTTAAGTCGATAAACTGATGTTATTATCACAACTCTGAAAGGTCAAACAGTACAAGTAACATGGAAGAAATAGATTAGTTAACCTCTATGATTCCTCTTAGCTCCAAATCTTATAAAAGCTAAGGGTCTGTATTTTATCCTACAGACATTAGGGAGCCATTGGAGTTTTATTAAGCTGAGGACTTACATGCTCAGAGCTAAGCATGAAGAATGAATATATATATTTTAGTCAGCTTTATGAAGGATCGATTGCATAAGAGAAGGACTTATTGAGTCATTTCAATTATGGTGGGCTCCTCTTGGCAAAGATACTGAAGTGGTTTGCCACTCTATTCTCCAACTCATCTTACAGATAAGGAAACTGAGGAAAACAGGGTCAAGTGACTTGCCTAGGGTCACACAGCTAATAAGTGTCTGAGGACAGATTTGAACTCAGGAAGATGAGTCTTCCTGATTTCAGGCTTGGTACTCTATCCACTGTGCTGCCACCTAGCTGCTATCCTAAGAGAAAGACTAGAGACAAAGAGCCAATCGTGAGGTTATTATTTAATTTTTTTTTAAGCCAGGTGGGAGGTGATGAAGGCCTGAACTAGGGTGACAGAAATATAAGAGGTAAAGAGATTGATATAAATTCAACCAACCTTTGCTAAATACCAGCGAGGTATATGTTACCTGAGCTATGCTTTGAAAGAAGCTAGAGATTCTACCAGACATAGTTGAGGATGTACCACATACCAGACCTGGAGGGCCATTTATACAAAGGCATAAAGGCAGAGATATAACATTATATAATGGGAACCAGTAACAAGACAGGTTGCCTGGAACAGGGACTAGAAGCAAAATGATAGGAAAGGTAGAGAAGAGTTTGAGGGGCGCTTTAAAAAATGAAATGAAGGTAAATAGGGAGATAGGTAGGTAACCACAGAAACCTTCAGATTCAAGCAAACAAGCATCTAAGTGTGGTATTGACTTTTCTCTTGCTCAGTCTTCTATACTTTCAAAGGCCAGCACTTTCACCCACATCCCACCTACTAAAACCCCATTGCATCCCCACTGCACCTTAGTGGATGGTTCTCAGGTATGTCTATGAACAAAATATTTTCCCCCAGTGGCCAAACTTTGAGTTATGAGTTTTTGTACTTGACTAGACTAGTCACAGAATTATAGGGTTAAAAGGGAACTCAGAAGCTCACCAGCTCAGCCTGCACCAGACAAAGAAGGCTCTTGACAAGATGTGATCAGGCACATGAAAGACAGCCCCACTACCTGGTGAGGTCACTTTTGGCAGTCTTTCCTTATATGCAACCTACATCTATCTACCTGTGACTTCCACCCATTACTCCCAGTTAAGGCTTCTGGATCCAGATAAATCAGGTCTGAACCTCCTTCCCCAACATAGCCCTTAAATACTTGAAGTCCCCTCTAGTGTCCTCTCCAAGCCTTCTCTTCTCTGGGATAAACACCCTCAGTTCATTTCAACAATTCTACCTTTGACACAAGCTCAAGGTTCTTGGAGGTCCCAGCCACTTTCCACTTGATACTTTTTAGCTTTATCACATCCATCCTAAAGTGTGGCCCTCAGATGTCAGACTAACCTTACTCCAGCCTTATACTCAAACTGGTCTTTCAACTTGGAAGAACCTCCCAGAACTTTCACTCTGCTGACTTGTCCTTTGACAATCTCAGGTTACTAGCCACACTGAGTCATTAGAGGAGGATGTTAACAGAAGTTTCTGAATCTATGTCATTGAAAATAAAACTGGGGCAATAAAGAGGCCTCTGAATAAAACTTGGGCTTTCAGAGACTTGTTATTTCAGGAAGATGTTGCATTTAATGTGGATATTTCCATTTGGGGAGAGGGAACTTCCTGGATGCAGCATTGTTAAGCACCCAGAGTTTCTAGGAGGTTTATTTGCTCATAAACACCTCTGAGTTTTACATTTTAAAAAGGGAACAATCAGAGGTCAGTCCAGCAGCCTACCCTGAAGGTGTAGTTAAAATACCATGGGCAGCCCAACTGCAATAAATCAGCAGGGAATGAAAATCTACTGCAGAGTTGGACAGAGGCTTGTGCAGCCCAGGTGTCTTTTAGGTTTCTGCTCTTGAGACCTCTGTGATTTGAAGTTTTGATTTGCCAGCAATAAAATACTCCATTTTCAAGAAGCTGACTTTCCCAGGAAGGCCTATCTGCTGGAATAGTGAGGAAGGAGGCCAGAGTCATTCATGGTATGGCAGTATAGACTTGGGGCTTCAAGTCCTAATTCTATTTCTTGATATTTACTTATATCAAGAGCTGCCAGAGAGGAAGGAAAGGAGGGAAGAAGGAAGGGAAAAAAGAAGAGAAGGAAGGAAGGAAGGAAGGAAGGAAGGAAGGAAGGAAGGAAGGAAGGAAGGAAGGGAGGGAGGGAGGGAGGAAGGGAGGAAGGAAGGGAGGAAGGAAGGAAGGAAGGAAGGAAGGAAGGAAGGAAGGAAGGAAGGAAGGAAGGAGGGAAGGAGGGAGGGAGGGAGGGAAGGAAGGAGGGAAGGAGGGAGGGAGGAAGGAGAGAAAGAGGGAAGGGAGGGAATTCACATCTCTATGGCACTTCCTTCATTTCAATCCTTTGAAGTGGGAAATACAAGTATTGTTATCTCCATTTTACAGATGAAGAAGCTGAAGCTGGGAGAGGGAAAGTAACATAATAATTGCCAGCTTAATGCTTATTGACTGACTTAGCCAGAGATAAAGCTTCCCACCTTTGTGGTCCAATCATAAAAGTATTAATAAATAGGTCACTGAGCTGGGACACAAACACAGGTCTTCAGGACTCTAAGTTCTATGCTCTTTCCTCTTATATTAGGTTATCTTATATTTTTAAACTGTCATCTTTTACAAGAATAATGACCAAAAGTTATATTTTGTCTATAGTATGCCCTGTTAAGATAAGGGTAACTGACCCAAAAGGGGTTTTGAACCTATGGTCTCAGTAGGACTAGCACCATATACTATTTTAAGCTATATAGTCAAGTCAAAAAGCATTTATTAAGCACTTGCTCTGTACTTTGCTAAGCACTGTGAATACAAATCTGAGCAAAAAGAAAGCTAGACTCTGCCCTCAATGATCTTCCATTCTAATGGTGGAAGACAACACCTTGAAAGAGAGGTGAAAAGCAGGGTGTGAGGGACGTAGTAGAGAAGGGTGGAGAACTGGAAATAGAACCAGGAGAAGAATGAAGGAGGAAGCATAAATTGGCCCAGACACTTCTTCAGAGTGAATTTTCCTGAAGAAATTCACCAATGGGAGGGTGGGTCCCCAGGGATGAAGGAGTCTTTCCCTGTGAAAAAGTCACAGGGATGATGCTGTCTTCCAGTATGAGCAGACAGTTGAGGCATGGCAGAGAAGTCCACTGTGTGGAAGAGTGGGTCAGGTACCTACTCACAAAATATTAGTAATAACAATAGTCTACATTTCTGTTTGACAGTTTTCAGAAATGCCTCTCTTATAACAACCTGTGAGGTACATAGTGTGGTGCTATTATCTTCACCTGACATGTAAGGGAAATGATGTTCAGATAAAGCCAGCAATGCTAGAAAGTGACAAGATGAACTCAGACCAACTCTTCTGTCTCCTCGTCCAGCTATCCACTAAGTATATATAAAATACCTACTATGCGCTGAGCACAGGAGGTGCAAACACAAAGTAACAATTCCTTACATTCTAATGGATAAGATCATATATCAGTATACATGACATAAATATAAAGTGAATAGAAGTATAAAGTAATTTACTACCACGTAGTTTAGAAGGGAGAACACCGGTAGTTGGCCATAATGTGGCCATCCTGGTACCCCTTCTCTTCTAGTAGTAATTATGTATTATTGCATTTAAGGTTACACAATACTCTTCTCAAAATGATTCTAGGGAGGTATCAATATCTCAGCTATCTAAATGAAGAAGAAGCATCTGTAACTTATCCAAGGTTGTATCATTCAGAAGTGATGGATCTGGGACTGGAATCAAGATCCTCTGATTCCAAGACTGACACTCCTTCTACTACAAAGAATCATACAACACTGGGTTAGGCAGTTGAAATGCTGTCATGTTGCTGGCAGTTTATGTGATCAGAGGAGTTATCTGGGGTCCATATGCAAAGCTTCTTGGAAAGGGAAAAACAATCTAATAATGGGCCAGATAACTTTTGAGCAACAAGTCACATGCATCACAGACATCCCACTTGGAAGTTGCATATTATGGTGTGTGGAATTTAGCTGGGGAATGAGGTACCACAAATTTATTCCCAGGAATTGACTCTGTAGCCTTGGGTGGACAAATTAATTTCTCAGTAGATCGGAGAGATTAGATTTATTTATTTTGGCTCAAGAACAGAGCTAGGAACAATGGGGAAAGGAGGCAAAGAAATAAATTTGGCTTTCAATAAGGAAAAACTTCCTCACCATTAAAGCTGACAAAAAGTGAAAGTAGTTGTCTTGGGTGGTAGTGAGCTCCCATCACTGGGTTTCTTCCCTGAAGAGGCAGGATGAGCACTGTGGAAGGTGATCTAGGGAGGGATTCCATTTCAGGAATAGTCTGGACAAGATGATTACTGGAATCCCTTCTGACTGAGATTCCATGACTCTGTTCAAGAATTTCAGGGAGGACTTTGCATATTCACCATCACCAATCTCACAGGCTGAAGGGAGGATTGTTGAGGCCATATTCAAAGAGCAGGCTTCTTAGGCTTCTTTGGAAAGATTCTTTCCTATCCAGGAAACATTCATTAGGGTCCCTCCCCTCCCGCACCAGAGGTAGCTGATTCAAGCATAGAGCTGCCTTTGAAGTCTACATTCGTTTCTCCATTCAGTATCAAGGGGCACTGAGTGAGACACGGAATGGATCCAAAATGACACTGGATGAAAACCTTAAGCATAAAAAAATCAAAGCTCTGCTCCAGTCTGTTGCCCTGGGATCCCAGAGTGCTTGGTTATTAAGTCAGTGGTTTCTCAGCCTTGTCAGGGAGGTAAATGCATTTCTACCTTCTTCTGAGAATCACAGAATGTCAGAGTTGGAGATATGTTAAGGGACCTCAGAGGCCATCTATGGCCACCCATACCTGAAAAGGAATCACTTTTCCAATAGCCCTGACAAGTGGCGATTGAGCCTTCCATACCTCCAGTGATAAGGAAATCACTAGATCCCAAAGTGCCCCTTTCTTTCCACTTTGGACAGCTCTAATTATTATTATTTTTTTCCCCTTTCAACAAGACCAAAACTGTATTATTGTAACTTCTCTTCCCTTTACTCTCATTTCTGTTCTTTAAGGCTCAGTAAAACACATGCAATTTCTCTTATAAAATAACTCTTGAAATACTGGAAAAACAGTTTTTGTCTCCTATCATCTCTTCCAAGTCTTCTCTTCTCCCGGCTAAATATTCCCAGCTTCTTTGATTGATCCTTGTAGGGCACCAAGCAGAAAGAGAGAGATAGTTGAGCTAGTGAATGGGGGAGAAATTACCCACGGTGCTCACCTTGGGCTTTAGTTGATTTGGCCAGAAGGAACATTGACATTAACAACAGCCAGTGTTATTATAACTATTTTTCCTACTGAGGTAAGAAGGTTAGGAAATCAAAAGATTAAATAATATTATGGCTTTGAAGTTAGTCAAGCATGACTGAAGTTTTTACAGCTGGACTGCCTGAGGCATGGTGAAAGAAAGAGAGATAGTTCAGGGTCAGCCAACAATTCAGGGACTAACGGGGAGGCAGAATAATTGCAAGGAAGTCAATGAGTTAGACTTAGGGTTGAAGGAATTGGAGATATTTAGCACTGGGAGGAAAAAAACAATTCAAGGTCACATGATCACTGTCTTTAAATTTCTGAAGACCTGTCTTTCGGAAGAGGAACTAAAGACTCATCATAGATTGTTACCATCAACTAGGTGCTTAGAGCTCTAATGCAACCCCCCTTCTTAGGGAAGGGGGAAGGAAAAGGAAACTTAGAGAGATCCAGTAACTTGACCAATATCTCACAAATAGTACCATGGCCAGGCTTGGCACTTAGTTCCTTGTTCTTTCAGATAGATGGATAGATGGACAGATGAATAAATGGATAGATAAAATTTGATAGATTATATAGTTATGTATATGTACGTGTGTAGTTGTTTGCTATCCCCTTCCAACCTTAGCTATCAGATTCTCTATACAGTTACAGAAAGAACTAGGATCAGTGGACAGAAGTAACAAGTGAGTCAGGTTCTAGCTCAATGTGAGAAAGAATCTCCCAACAATGAGAATTGCCCAGTGGTAGAATGGGTTGCTTTGAAAGAGAGAAGATGCTTAAGCAGACGCCAAAGTTGTAGCCTCCTCGGGCATATTATTGGATTCATGTTGCAGTTCCAGCACTTGGGTTCTAGGATAGCACTGCAGAACAAGTACTATGCCAAGCTCCGTGAGGGGGAGGGGATAGAGAGGGTGGGATAGAAGAGGAGGATATGAAAGCATCCTAACTGGCAAGGAGCTGCCATTTTGGCTGGGGTAATTCATTCTAGAAACAACAGCTGGCGATATTTTCACTGGAATAGGAACTCAGAAAAGAGTAAGATAAATAAAGATGTGGACAGTCCGAGAAGGCTTTATGGAGGAGATCATATTTGAGCTTGGCCTTGAAGGATGGATAGGTTTGTGACTGGCATATGGGAGGATAAAGCAGTTGGGAGGGAACGACATACAACTTTATACACACAAACATATGTATAACTATATATATAGAGAGAGAGAGAGATGGAGAGAGAAAAGATGTATATTGCATTATATATACACATGTGTTGCATATTGCATATATAATTATATATAGCTGTATATTTATAATTATATATAACTATATCTATAGACATATATACCCATACACACACTTCAAGTTTGGAAGGGATGTATTATATCTATAGACATATATACCCATACACACACACTTCAAGTTTGGAAGGGATGTATTGGAGAAAGTCATCTGGTCCAGCCTTCTGCCTAATGCATTTATTCCACTTGCAATATTCCCAACCAGGAGTGGTCTATATGAACATTTCCAGCAATGAGGAAGACACAGTCTATTCTATTTATTTATTTGTCTGTTTGTTTATTTGTTTGCTTGTTTTGCTTTTTGGAGGGGGAAAAGTAGGGCAATTGGGGTTAAGTGACTTGCCCAAGGTCACATGGCTAGTTTTTTCTGCGTTAAATGTCTGAGGCCGCATTTGAACTGAGATCCTCTTGACTCCAGGGCTGGTGCTCTATTCACTGCACCACCTAGCTGCCCATAGTCTATTCTACTTTTGAACAACTCTAATTATTAGAAATTTTCTTTATTAAGAAGAAATCTGCCTTTCTGGAATTCCTGGTTTAGTCCTAGTTCTTCCTTCTGGGGTAAAACAGAAGATACTCCTTTTCCCAGTTGACTAACCTTCACATATTTGAAGGCAGCAATCATACTTCACCTAGGCTAAATCATGCTTCTCTAGGTTAAATACCTTCAATTTGTTCATCCTGACATATTTCTAGAGCTTTTACTATCCTGGCCACCCTTCCTTGTACATGTTTCAATTTTCAATGTCCCTCCTAAATGAAGGTCCCTAAAACTGAACATGGATTCCAGATGTGGTCTGGACAGGGCAGAGTATAGCTGAACTATCACCTTCTTAGCTTTGTTTTCATTAATGCAGCCTAAGCTTGTGTTATGGACAGTTAGGCATCACAGCAGAAAGCACTGAGCTTGGAATCAGGAAGACTCATCTTCATGAGTTCAAATCTGACCTCAGATACTAGCTATATGACCCTGGGCAAGTCACTTAACCGTGCTTGCCTCAGTTTCTTCTTCTGTAAAAATGAGCTGGAGAAGGAAATGGCAAACCACTCCAGTATCTTTCCAAGAAAACCCCAAATGAAGTCAAGAAGAGTCTAGCACAAATGAAACAATTGAAGAATGGAAGTTTATGTTTGCATTTCTTGGTTGTGATATCACAGTCATGACTAATGTTGAGTCAAAGCACAGCAATGAAAATTAATGTGGTGGGAAGATAAAATTAAATACAGTAGAGGGTTCATGGTCCAGGTATCTGAATGATGATGCCCTAAACCCTAGGTTGTGGACTTATCTACTTGCTGCAACTGATCCTTGCCCATGGCTGGGGGGCATCTTTTCTTATTCTGTGTGAAACTTTGATGGTCCCTCAATCCCATCTCAAAACACCAAGACTCTTGACCTTCCTGCTTACTAAGACTTTGTGAGTTCCCTGGATTCAAAGTGGTTTCCAGGACCCAAGAAGTAGTATAGTGTGGAGCAGAAAGACTGCTGGTACTTGAATTCAGGAGAATGAGGTTCAAATCTTGGCTGTATCATTTTATATCCACATACATATATATGAACAGATATGTGTGTGTATCTGTGTGCCAGTCATTTGCTAAACACTAGAGACAGAAAACACATGCAAGCAATCCAATTTAATAAATCCAATTCAATAAACATTTATGTTACTATATCATATTATATTATGTTCATATATTATTATGACATTCCAGGAATTGTTATACAATTAATAAAAAGAGAGATAGTCCCTGCCCTCAATGAGATTATAATCTAAAGGGAGATTATAACACACAAAAGGAGACAGGAAAACAAGAGCACATAGAGTTAGGATACCAGGGGGTACATGGTACAGGAGCATCTTGTTCCATTGGTTTAAAATCAGACAGGGCAGCAGATAAAGGTGGAGTGATCTGAGAGTCCAGTTTCTGCCCTCTGCAAAGGAAGGCTTTGGGAGGAGTCTGGCACTCTGCCTGCCAGCCCTCCAAACAGAAGGGAGAGGGGGTTAGGGAGGTAGCGTCACTCAAGGATTGGATTAGCAACATGGTAATGAGTTTAGAAGTGCTGAACTTATGGCGAGGGTATCTTGTCCTTGGAGTTGAAACCAGGCAGAGAAGCAAATGCAAAGTGAATATTGTCCCTACCCTCAAGGAGCTTTCATTCTAATGAAAGAAGAGAATACATAAAAGGGGAACTAGAAAGGGAGGAAGGCAAAGGTACCTCCAAGTAGAGACATCCCCAGGGAAAATAGATGGATGGCAGGATCTGAAGAAGTCTGGAGTCTTGAGTCAGGAGCCAAATGGAATATGCGTGGGGCCTCTCCTGAAATAACAGTCCCAGTTTCTTCATCTATTAAACAGAACAACAATACTATGTGCCTCATTTCTATTAGGCAGAAAACACCGTGTAGCCCTTAAGGCCCCTTAAAGTGTGAGTCACTTGAATTCAGAGATAATCCTAATTATCTCTTCCCTTTCTGCCACTTGACACTTACTGAAGGCTAGCTCTAACCTCTGCTATCTCTGTCATTTTTAGTTGTGCTGTCACACATTTGGCACTGAATGTTTTCTAGAGAGAAATGGTATTGAAGAAAAACAAGAAGAGGATTAAAGGGAATGGAGAGGACATGTTGGGTGATTGCATTAAATCAGTAAGCTACGGCATCAGGAAGGATAACCGGATCCTGACTAGAGAGCTGATATTGACACCAGGGAGACCTGAGTTCAAGTCCTACCTCTGACACATATTCTGTGACTCTGGGCAAGTCTCTCTACCCCTCTGTGCTCTAGACAACTCTCCAAGATTAAAAGCCATAGGGAAGATGGTGGCCAGTACTGGTAGAAGGGAACTACCTGTTCTGATCCTCACCTGGGAGTTAGGAAATCACAGTTCCAATTCCTATCACTTGTCCTTATTATGGAATGTTGAGTTATAAACACCTTAGAAGTGAGTGAACCCAAGGCTTATATTTTACAGAGAAGGTAACTGAGGCCCACAGTGGGAGTGTCGCTTCTAAGACCACACAGTTAGTAAGTGACAAAGTCAAGATTTGAACCCAAGTCCTCTGACTTCTAATTTCTTCGACATGACAGAGGCAAAAGCACCAAGAGCAGAATCCAGCCTCTGTTAATTTTCTAACCACACCCTTCTGGGTCTCCGTCCTTCTCTGTAGAACAGAGAGGGTTGGACTGACTGATCTCTAAGATCTGTCCCAGTTTTAAATCTTATGACAATCACCTTCTTCCTATGCAATGAGACTTCCAGCGTGGATTCAGGCTAAAGAAATCATTTCCATCCCCACTGTGCTACACTCCAGAGGCCATGAAAGGGGCTTTCCTCTGCCCATAAACAAACAAGATGCCTAACATGGTCTTGGGCAGGAACATTCATCTCCCCATAGCTGGGGGCTTCCTCAGGCATAAACTATTGGGTTTGATTCATTTTAATATAACATGAAAAAGAAAAATATCCTTACAGACTTACAGTCTTGGGTGCCCCTGAACTTCAAGCATCTGCCGAAATAGGCCCCTCTGTGGCTAGAGACTCAGTCTCAGCTGTGGCAAAGGTCTGTCTTTGAAGTGCTCAAAGCCTGACTCCCAAGTGAGAGAACCCTGCTAGGAAGAAACATCTGTGGGTTTGGTTTTTTTTTTTTCTTGCTTCATCCAGCTGTAAGTAGATCTCAGGTTGATGTTTACATTTTTTCCTTCTGTACAAGGGCAGATCTTCAGGGGTGATGGAACTCATCAAAGCATAGAGGGATGAGCAAATGTCATATGGTCTTAAGAATAATTTCACACATTTGTGGAATGCTTTAAGTTTTTCATTCATTTATAATGAATAATTATATTAATAATAGTAGTTAGCATTTAGAAAGCACTTTCAGAGTTACAAAGAGCTTTATATGTGCTATCTCATTTGATCCTCCTCATTTTATAGATGGGGAAACTGAGGCTAAAAGAGCTTAAGTGACTTACCCAGGGTCACACAACCACAGTGAGTGTCTGAAGCAGAAACCATGTCACAAAGCTTCTGCTTATATATTTGATCTGCACAACCCTAGGTTGTGGGTTGCTATTACATGACTTTAACAGGTAAGACAATGGTAATTCAGAGATGCTAGGTGACTCGCCCAAAGTCACATAATCAGTAGTGGAGTGGGGGGTAGGGAGAAGCTAGAGTCCAGATCTACTGACTTCTAAAGTAAAAATAACTCTTGAAATAGCAGCAAAAAATAAAAGCCCTGGACTTTTATTTCCAACAAAGTGGACTGGGAATCTTTGTTGCTAAAACATGCCTTAATTCTATCTTTATGACATGACTATGCCAGACCAGGGACTCTCCAAAATCAGGCAGTTGGTGAAGCTTGCTCACAGTGCCCACCTCCCCTCTTCAGGAATTCCTCTCTTTCTGTGTTCAAAGAAAGGACAGAAAATCAGAAAACAGCAACAGAATCTGGCTCTGTGACCTTAGATAAGTCTCTTGACATGTCATGGGATCATAGCACCAGAGCTGAAAAAACTTTGAAGGTCACCCAGCCCTAATCCCTCACTTTACAGATGCAAGAACTGAGCCCCATAGATGTTAAGGGACTAATTAGAGGTCACAGAGGTTCTAGGTATTAAAAAACAATATTGGAGCTCAGGTTCTCTACCTCGAGTCATTCCTTTCTGCTCTACCTCTGTCTCTCTTTCCATCTCAGTCCCATTATGGAAAAAAAAATTAAATAAATGGGGATAATACTGTGTTTCCCCGATAATAAGACACTGTCTTATTAAATTTTTTTGGACAGAAAAACACCAGAGGGCTTATTTTCAGGGGAGGGCTTATTTTAATGAACATTGACAGCAATTTTAATAAACAGGTAAATGTGAACAAAAAAATGTACCTTTATTCAATAAGCAAATCACTGGGGAAGAACAGGATGACGCGCTCACTGCTGCAGCTCTGATTGGATGCAGCTCGGAGCACGGCGTGTGTTTCAC
>NW_027185698.1:32086506-32182909 GCF_028583685.1 Petaurus breviceps papuanus
GTTTCACCGGGGGGGGAGGGGGGACGGTGCATACAGAGGGTACCGTAATGTAGCATGTAGCGCAGGGGATCACCTTCACTACAGTAGCAATCTCAATAGGGCTTATTTTCGGGGGAGGGATTATTTTAGAGGAATCTTACACAGTAAGGGGAGGGCTTATTTTCGGAATAGGTCTTATTATCGGGGAAACACGGGTAACATTTCTATTCTCTGCTTCCCTTGAGGTATCATGAAAGAAATCTTGATGTTAATGTAGCCATAATCTTCATTTTTGTCACCATTGACATAAGCTGATCTGCCCTCCCAAATGTGGTATTTTTCTTTGGACCTGGGGCATTCTGCTTCTAGAGTGATTTCCACTCCTTCTAATCAGAAATTAACTGTTTTTGTCTCCCCTATTAAACTGTAAGTTTCTCTGAAGTAGAGGATTCACTTTATCTCAGTGAAAGAACCCTTACCACCAGCAGCACCACTACCATCACCACCACCACCCTGCCATCATTATTACCACCACCACACTGTAATCTCTTTGAGAGCAGGAAAAAGATTGATGCACTAGTTCATTCTGGGGGACAATGCCTTAATATAAAGTAACTCAATAAAATTCTACAAACATTTGTTAATCAACTGTCATGTGCAAGATCTGGGGATTAAAATGTGAAAAATGATGTGGTCCCTATCCTTCAGGAATTTATCATCTAAAAAGGGAGATATAAGTGTTGAAATAAGTATAATGCAAAGTAGAATGATGATAGAATTGAAAGTAGAGCCAGATTGTAAAGGGCCTTGAAGGGCATACTAAAGAGATTTTTTTTAATCTTACAGGCAATAGGGAGCCACAGAAATTTTTTAAGGAGGTGTATCATTAATGATACTTGCAGCTGCTGTGGAGGTGCAAAAACACCAGCACACAGAAGGGCTGCTAGCACAGGTTCTTTAATCTGCTTTTCTAAAGGAAAGACAGTTTCA
Source organism: Petaurus breviceps papuanus (assembly GCF_028583685.1). Lineage (NCBI taxonomy): Eukaryota > Metazoa > Chordata > Mammalia > Diprotodontia > Petauridae > Petaurus > Petaurus breviceps. The sequence goes on from NW_027185698.1 coordinate 32,087,476, forward strand.
AAGGGGTCAACAATCTTACTTTAATTAAACAATACAGACAGATAAGTAGAAAAAAGTGAGTATCCAAGAAAGAATCCAATAGACAGGGCTTCAACTGTCTAAACAAAGTAATAGACACAGAATTACCAGACCAGGGTATGCCAATATCTGGGTTTACAAAGCTGCGGACCCCTTAACAATGACTACCCACAAACCACAAAGACCTCAGGCAAACAATCTTCCCAAGAGTGAGCCCCAAAGCAAAATACTAACCTCCCAGAATATATATAGTTTTGACTAATAGGCTCAGAGCCAGAAGGCATCACAACCCACTTAGTGCCTAATTGGCTCAGTACCAAAAGGTGTGAAACCTTCCTACAAGCAAGCCTCCCCATAAGCAAGCTTCTCCTTATGCAAGTTCCTCCCCCAAGGTAATATAAATCTCCCTGATGTACTCTATGTGACTCAGGATATGTCACAGCTGTGAACTGGGCAGAAGCTCAAAGCAGCAAGACATCTGTGACTGAAATACCTGTGTACTTTTCGACCTGGGAACACAGCTCCTGTTCCAAGGGAAAAGGGAAACACATGTGATCACATAGGCCTGCTAATGGGCAGGGAAGATCTTCTATTCCATTAACCCTACAGGAGTGGAGTAGCATGATCAGATTTGTATTTTAGCGATGTTCTTTTGATAGCTATATAAATCAGCAGTGTCAAATTCAAACAGATCCCCGTGGACAGCATATTAATTCAGAAAACCAGAAATTAATATTGTCTATGTTATATTGTTGTTTTACTTATTTCGTTAAACATTTCCCAATCAGGTTTTAATCTGGTTCTGGCTGTCGTGGTGGGCAACAAACTCAGTACCTCTGAATAAACTGGATAAAGCAGATGCTGATTAGGAGGGGATTTAAATATTCAAAGTAAAAGATGAAGAAAAATTGAACTGGGGCATTGGCCATTAAGGGAAGAGAAGGAATGAATATGTGAGATGTTAGGGAAGTAGAATCCATATGAAGTGGCAATTGATTAGATGGGCCGAGGGAGAGAATGGGAATACTCCAGGACCACTGTAAAATTTAAAACCTGGAAGACTGGAAAGATGAAGGTACTTTCTATAGAAAATAGAAGGTACCAAAATGACTGATTACAATTCTGGCAATGATGTATTTTCTATCTGAATGAATGAACAATTGAATAAAGGTCTTTGTTACCTCCGGATCTTCAATTTAATAAACAAGCGAACTGATTCAATAAAATAGCCACTGGCCTGTTATGGGACCTAATGCAAGTCTCTTCCTCTGTCTGAGCCCAGCTTTCTTATTTATAAAATGAAAGGTCTTAGATTACCACCATATTTCCCTTCAATGCTGACATTCTGTCTTCCAAGGTCCTTTCCAGTGCTAATATTCTATATTTTGAAGTTGGCTCTCCCTTTAAGCAGATCTCACCTAAATCTGCCAAGGAAAAGAAGTTAAATATACTCCTTCCCCCCCACAAAAAGTTATATATGTAGAAAGTAGAAAACTTATGAAGTCTGAGAGAGAAATGAGAAAATTCTCAAAATCTCAAGTTGGATTTTTAAAAGATATGACTTCAGAGGTGGTTCTGAAAATCAGGAGGACAATTGGAAAGTACTTAATGGTAATTAGTGATAAAAATACAAATCTCAAGCTGACTCTGCATCTCTCTGCAGCAGAATACATTTATTGATGTTGAATCTTGCCTAAATCTTTTCCCCCCTCCAATCAAGCCTGCAGAAGAAGAAGACACAAACCTTAGGATGTTGACAGGCAAATGGGATAAACATAGCTCTTAATTAACCCACATTTCATTCCCCAAATAACAAACATTAAAGGATACTCTCCAGGTTTGCTAGGGGCAAAAATGACTTCCCCTAAATCTGCTTGATTAACAATTAATTAACTATGTCCCTTGATTAACAAATGTACAATTTTTCCAAATGGCACATACATATATGTGTATACACACACATATACATACATATATACAAATTCTATTATTTCTTTGTGTGTATATAAGTATGTATGTCTTTTCTGGCTTTCTGCTGAAAGTTTCAGGCAGGCAGTTTCCTAGGTATATGTATTTGAGTCCTTATGGTACAATGTCTCTCCTACCTTCTCATCTCCACTAGGTCTCTTTGACATTTCAATTAAATTGTCATTAAGCACCTTGGACAAGTCCCTTCTAATTGAACCTCCATTTTTTCTTTTATAAAATTATGGGTTCATGTTTAACGAGTTCTGGTGACCCCTCTAGCCTAAAACACCATGACTCTAGTGTGTAGGAAAAACCCAGTACTTTAGAGGTAGAGTATAATATTTAGAAGAGACACATAGTCCCTTTCCTCAACATTTGTGAAGTAACAGTTAACTCACTTATCACAATCTGTCAAGAAGAATTTTTTTTAGGTACCTACTATGTGCCAGGCACTATGCCCAGTGCTTGGAATACAAAGAAGAGAAACAAACAAAAAAATTCTCTACTCCAAAGAAGCTCACAGGGCAGCTAGGTGGCATAGCAGCTAGAGCCCTGGAGGACCTGAGTTCAAATCCAGCCTCAGACACTTATTAGCTGTGTGACCCAGGATAAATCATCTAACCCCAATTGCCTTCAAAAAAAGAAGTTCACAGTCTAATGGGGGAGACAACATGCAAACAACTATGAACAAAAATATATACAAGATAAATAGGAGATAATCACAGAGGGAAGGCATTAACATTAAGGGGGGGGGGTGAAGAAAGGCTTCCTGTATAAGGTGGGATTTTAGCTGGAACTTTAAGGAAACTAAGACATGTAGGTGAGGAGGGAGAGCATTCCAGGTGTAAGAGAAAGCCAAGGAAAATGCATGAAATCTGGAGACGGAGTGAATTGTGTGAAGAACAGAAAGAAGACTAGTGTCACTGGATGGCAAAATAAGAGAAAAGTAGGAAAGTGGGAAGGGGGTCAGTTTATGAAGGACTTGAAAAAATAAGCAGAAGATTTTATATTTGATCCTGGAAGTAAGAGGGAAGCAATGGAGTTTATTAAATGGGGAGAAGGGGAGTGACATGGTCAGACCTGCATTTTAGAAAGATCAGTTTGTGTGTTTGTCCTTCGTTCTCAAGGAGGACTATGACATCAGGGAGATGATGACATGACTTGCAGTTGATGTTGATTTAAGTGAGGCAGGGCTGTGCCAGGTCACCAGCCTCACTTTCTCCTCCAGAGCCATCTGGGTCCAGTGGCCAGATATCCATCAGGACGACTGGAGATGGCCCAGAATGCAACAGGAGACCCTGGCCCTTTTAGGCTAAGGTCTTGTCAGGTTCACACATTGAGTGAGGGAACTCTCATTCAGTGAATAGATCTCTTTAAGACACTATATGGACAAGAGTAAGATGAGACCTGAGGCAGAGAGAACAACCAGTAGGCAATTGCAATAGTCCAGATGTGAGGTAGCGAGAGCCTGCACTGAAATGCAGGCAATGTGAGAGGAGAGAAGGGTATGTATACAGAAGATATTACGAAGGTAGAATAAGCAGGGCTTGGCAAAAAGGATTTATGGGGTAAGAGTGACAAGTCAAGTGTGACATCTAGGATGTGAACCTGGGTGACTGGGAGGATGGTGATGCCCTTGAGAAAAATAGGAAATCAATGCTAGGAACGTAGAAAGTGCTTAATAAATGCTTGTTGATTGATTAAGTCTTCACCAATTTCCCCCTTTACTCTATATTCCTATATTGATAATTGCCTTGGGCACACATTTGCTACACATTGTCACACACTTGTTATTTCATTCATGTCACTCTTACCTCCCCAGCAAGATTCCAAATTCTTTAAAACAAAAGATCATAGGATCATAGACATTGCTGGAAAAGACCTGAGATAAAATCTGGTCCAGTACCCTAATTTCACAGATGAAGAAACTGAGGCCCAGGAGGTTAAGTAATTTGTCAAATTATTAAATGATAAAACAAATGTAAAAGAATTTGGCTTAAAATGCCTTACAATGTCCTATAAATGAGTAGCATTGTTATTATTATTGATTATCACCCAAGATCACACAAGTAGTAAATGGCAGAGAGAAGATTTGGACTCAGGTCCTGTCAGGCTAGAACACCCTCCCCACCACTGGGCAGAAGAGTAGCTATGCGATAAATACTTGCTGTCTTCATTTAATGCATTATAAATATCTTAGGCCATTTTGCATACTGTGTGATTTTCTTTTTCTTAAGGAGAGTAAATAAATAAGACAAAGAGCCACAACATTATAGATTGTTAGAGCCAGAAAAGACCTGACAATGTGGAATATCATAGCACACAGGGACCTGAAAACAAAGGATATCAGGGTGTGAGAAGACCTGGGAAACCATCTGATCCAAGCTCCTCATTTTACAGATTAGAAAACTGAGGCCCTAGAGAAGGGATTAGCTTAGAACTCATGACTTCTGAACCATGGATCCTTCCACAATACTATCCTGCCTCTCAGGGAAGGAGGTAGATGTAGGAATTCTCATTATTGTCTTCATATGGTAAGAGGTGATCTAGTTGTTGGTTCTGACCTTTTTTCTCATCCATTAAGCCATGCTATTTTCATAGCTTTTAGCTAAAAGTAGCTGAAGAAAGTACAAAGAAAAAACCATCCCCTTCTCTGAAAGAACAGAGAAATTCATTTCATAAAATACAATCACCCAAGAAACAGACAAGGATGTTTAAAGAAGCCAACCACTTGGGGAAAATCCTATTCAGTTCCAGAAATATTGATTGAATACCTACTATGTACAGAGCACAGAGCAAAAAGAAAAAAGGAATAGTATACAAGAGGACTGCTCTCACACAGAGATGACAGTGTGGTGGTGGTAAGGGGTCCTTTCATTGAGATAGAGTCCATTCATTTAATACTGTTAAGCATATTCTGCCTAACTTTACTGGTTCTCTGAATACATGACATTATTACAAATGAGGGAACCTCTTGGGAAGGTGTATATCTATAACACATATATACACACCATATATATTTACATATATATACACACATGTATATCCACACACATAATACATATACACATATATACACACATATGTACATATATGCCCATATATTCATTCATATACATAGGTGTACATACATATACTGTGTACATATGACATGTGTACACATATATGCATGTGTGTATGTATATATCCATGCTAATTAGCTATATGTCACATGAAAATACTGAAAAGTTATGGCATTTTGAGTGTAACACTATATTTACCAAAAGTATCTTCATCATGGAGAAGGTGCAGGAACACTGGACTTGGTTTTAAGCCTCAGTTCTGTGCTCTGTGACCTTGGACAAATACTTTCTCCAATTCTCTGTTTTATTTCCTCTAAAATGAGATTAATAATGTTTGTACTATCTACCTTACTGCCCACGGTTGTGGGAGCAAACATTTGGAAAACAGAAAGGCAATATAACAAATCAGGCTAGTTGGTCAATCTCATTTGTCCCAAGCTGAGGCCAAGCAAGGGTTGCCTCTAATCCAACTAGGTGATCCAGTGGATAAAGTAAGAGGCCTATAGTCAAGAAGACCTGAGTTCAAATCCCTTCAGGCACTTTCCATCTGTAGGATCCTGGTCAAATCACTTAACTGCTCTCTGCTTCTTGTGGGTAATAATAGCACTGTTGTGAGAATCAAATGAGATAATAGTTGTAAAACAATTAGCACAGCATCTGGCACATAACCCCCACTGCCCTTCCAAAAAGTAACAATGGAGGAATGAAAGAGAGATGGGGGCAATTACCTCTTGACCCTGGGACCTCTCATTCTTGTAGTCTCTCATAACAGAAGAAAAGGGCACAAATAGAGGGAATAGCTAATTTGAGCCTTCAATGCAACCTAATTGGAGGTTGCACCTACAGCCATGCTCAAAGGCAGGTAGTAGACAGTTAAGCTCAGTAGATAATGACCCTCTGGGCTACTGACCATTTTCTAATGTTTCTTAATGAAATCCTTTTACCCTTCTCTGACCCACAATTTCCTAAGATATAAATGAGAAAAAGTAGGCTAGATAAACTCTAAGGTCTACTCAGCTCTAAAAATTTAGGATTCTAAAAGCAATCAATGTACGAGTATTTAATTAACCATAAGGTCCTTAGACTATCTCAGTAGGATGTGACTTTCACCTCAAGCATCTCTTTCTCCATTCAGTCTTCCCAGGACTCTCAGCTGCTAATGGCTTCTTCTCCAAGGTTAGCTTGCATATATATCTTGTATATACCTACATATGTATCTATGTTTTCCCCTTTTACAATGCAAGTTGTTTGGTCTTTCACTTTTGTGTTTGTATTCCTGGTGGCTAAGTTAGTGTATGATACCTCATAGGTACTTAACAATAGGTACTAAATTTGTATTAAAAAGATCTTTAGAGATGATAGGAAGAAAGAGGGTATGAAATGGTTAGGATCATATGATATTCTGAGTGATCTGCCTGGTCGAGGCCAGCAGTAACATACACGTGAATCACCCATCCATTGGCAATGTCACATTTAGGAGTAAACTTAGTAGGGTGGGTGCTACGTAGAAACTGAGTTGTCTGAGCCTACCCTTCTTAGGGAGCCAAGGGATGGGGTTAGTGTGATCTCAGGCATTAGAAGGGGCAGTGTGTCATCAGGAGAAGGATATATTTATAACTTCTGTTATTGTTATATGAAAGATAGGAAAGAAGAGAAAGAGAAAGGAAAGGGAAGAAAGGCAAGGAAATAAAGATGATGATGGATAGATAGATGGATGGAATTATACAATGACCTTCGGATTTACCCCCAAGTTTCCAGCCAAGACACAGAAAATTTCAGTCATTATAATCTTATTGACAGTCAAGGCCAAGTTCTGAGCAATTTCAAGTTCACAATGATTCTGATCTTTCATATGTGCTTTTTTCATTTCTTATTTCCTTCTCTTCTTGTCAGGGACAGAGGCAATATCCCTTCCACTGGGTATACATGGCTTCTAGCTCCTTGCCTTTCTGCCTGACAAACTTAGAAAGGGAGACAATTAAAGTATTCTGTCCAGGAGGCAATGCAGGCCAACAGAGCAGCTCAGGTTTTATGAGTGTCCATTTATTTTCTGGGCAGCTCTGAGGCCTTTTCAATCAATGTGATTCAGACAGAGGGCATACAAACCCTTCTCACATTCTGTACGGTTTCCCAACATGTAACCTTATCATAGTGTCCAAGGGTTTTCTTTGACAAAAAACATAGTGGGGAATATGAGGGAAATAGAGGCATTATCTGCTGACCCCAAGATGTCTCATTCCTGCGATATCTCATAATAGAAGATGAGGGTGCAACAGAAGGAAGTGGCTAATTTGAGCTCTGCCAGGATTATTTAACCCGCAGAACTGGAATAGGTTAGGAAAAGCACTGGAAGTTCATGAACTAAATACTGCCAATTCAACTCAACATGTTTCTGGTAGTTTTACTTTGTTTTTAAATGCCTGTCTTGTTTAAATGCTGTGTTTTTACCTTTGTTTCCCCAGAATTTAGTACAGTTCCTAGAACATAGTAACTGACTAATAATGCTTATTGACTATCTGACTATCTATAGGAACAGTAGTGATTTGCAAAGTTATCACTGAAAATATGCCAGCATGTTTCACATAAACACAATCGGGGCAGTTCATTGAAAAATTGAGTGTGCTGGAATGAGTAACCACAGAACTGATAGTCTGAAGACCTGAGTTTTACTTCCACCACTAGTTATATGACCCAGAGCAAGTAATAACCTCTTCTAGCCTCAATTTTCTCCATTACATTATGAGGATCCTAGTATTTAAATTACTTATTTATCAGAGTTGTCATGGAGTTGGGAGAGGGAAAGAGACAGGTTGGAGGAAATACTGGCTGATTGTACCTGTAAGTCATTTCCCAAGCCTGTATCTCATTTGCTTCACCAGTAAAAGAAAGGAATTGGACCATAGGATCACTCAGGTCCTTTGAGCTCTCAACTCTATGGTACTATATGAGTCATCACTCTTCTTTAAGCACTGCTTATTAGTACTATCTTTTTCTCTCCCTTTCCCCCCACCCTCCACTTCTGAATCACTACCAAAGTGACTGCCACATGGAAAGTTTCCCAAATCAAAGGATCTTAAGCAAGTGTCCACACTCAGTATCCCCTGGGAAAGGCTCTGGTGGTTATATTATTTAAATAATCATGTAAGTTATTAAGGTCTTAATAAGTCCTGCTTCCTAGCTTCTCAAGCACATGTAACTCATGACTATTTGTTGAGTAGCATAACTAAACTACTCCCATCTCCCAAAGTAGAAGGCAGGTGAGAAGGAACTGAAAAATAACCTTTGCCTCCCACAAAGAATACATTAAAAAATACCTATCTGAGGGGTGGCCAGGTGGTACAGTGAGTAAGAGCACTGGGATGACCTGGGATTGAATCCGGGCTCAGATAATTAGCCCCACACCCAGAAATAACTGGCCATGTAACCTTGAGCAAGTTACTTAACCCCAATTGCTTAAAAAAAATACCTATCTGAGAGCACCAGCCCTGGAGTCAGGAGGACCTGAGTTCAAATCCGGCCTCAGACACTTAACACAAAAAAAAAAATCTAGCCATGTGACCTTTTCAAGTCACTTAACCCCAATTGCCCTACCTTCCCCCCTCCAAGAAAAAGAGAAAAAAATACCTATTTGGCTGATTTCATTGATGAGAATGCTCCCCCATTGATGCAGATACAAATTAGCCATGCATTGTTATCTTGTGTACTTTTTCCTCTTTCTTTCCACAATTCATAGGCTCATAGATTCAGGGCTAGAGGGATCTTAGTAGTCATCTATTCATTGGTTCAAAGATTGGCCTCTGGAAGGAACTTTAGAAGTCATCTAACAAAACATGCTCATATTATAGATGAGGGATAGAGGCCTCACCTGTCAGAGGTTAAGTGACTTCCCCACAGGTCACATGTAAAGTAGCAGGGCTAGAATTTGGACCAAGTCTTCTGATTCCAAAGTGAATGTTCTTTCTATTGTACCAGGCTATTTCCCAAGAAGAGCCATCCAACACACTTCCTCTGCTTCTTTTAATAGCCATCAACATGAGTTCATCCTTAAGCTGCCCAATGCCACTTATTATTCCTACTTTTATAATAGGACTCTTCCGGGCATATATGTTTTTTGATGCGACTTCCAGAATGTGACTCATTGTCCTTCATATTCTGCAGTCTTCTTGCTCCCACTGGGTATCTTTCCATTGCTCTCTTTTTGTGATACAATGGAAAAAAAGCATTGGCTCTGTTGGGGGAGGACCTGGATTCAAATCTCAGTTCTACCACCTACTGTGTGACCTTAGGGAAATCATGTAGCTTCTGGGCCTTGGTTCTTCATCTGTAAAATGAAAAAGGTGGACTAAATGGTCTCTTGAGTCCCTTCCAGCTCTAGATCAAGGACTCTATACTACTTGAAATTCTGATGCTTTCAAGTCCATGATGTTCCATCATTCCCAGTCATATTAAAGACATAATTACATCCAAAAATGCCTCTAGTTTAAAAGGAAAGGTCCCCTGGTTGCCTGTACATAAATGAAAGCGTCTTAAACTTCAGGCTCATTTTTTAACAATTATCCTTTTTTTCACCCTTCATCATGGGATTATTGTTAAGATGAAGTATAGTACAGTAGGCAGAGATCCATCCTGGGGTATTAGGAAGACCTGAGTTTGGTGCCACCTCTGGAACATACTGACTATGTGAACCCAAACAGGTTGTTTAATTGCCAAACAGATCAGGCAGCTCTCTAAGACTGGGTTGAGCAGTTTCTGATGTGCATTGGTTAAGGGAATTTTATTCTTTGGGTGTTCCATACACTGAATAAGTCATGGTAAGGAGGGAAGAGAGGAAGGGAGAGAGGAAGAGAAGGAGGAAGAAAGGAAGGAAGAAAGAGAGAGAGAGAAAAAGAAAGAAGGGAGAAAGGGAGGGAAGGAAGGAGAGAGAGAGAAAGGGAGGAAGAGATAGAGGAAGAAAGGGGGGTGGACAGAGAGTAAAAAGAAAAGGAAAGAGGGGAGAAAGGGAAAGAGAAGGAGAGGGAAAGGGAGAGAGAGAAGGAGAGGGAGAGATATTCTGGCTCAAAACTTGCTGGCACCTTAGAGTGAAAAAAACTTATAAATGTCCTTTGTTTCTTATAATATCATCTCCCAATATACCCTCTCATCCCCAAATGAATACTCCCTTGTAACAAAAGAAAGATGGTTCAACAAAACAAAGTGACCAAACAATCAGATTTAATGATATTGTAGCGTTCCATGCCTATAGTCTTCCAGCTCTCTATCCAGAGAAGGGATTTCTGTTTTATTTTGTTCTCTGAGACCAAGATTCTTCATTGAAATTCATCTGAGATCAGCTGCTTTTAGTGTTGTTTTTACTGGCATTAATCTATTAATTATGTATATTGTGCTTGTGGTTTCTGCTTTCTTCTGCATTGTTTTATACAAGTCTTGCCGTGTGTTTCTGAATTCATCTTCCATTACTTTCATATACTCCAACCATGCCCCAATTAGTGAGCACCTGTTTTTTCCCAGTTTGTTGCTATGAAAAAGAAAGCTGCTGTACTCATTTTGGTAAACTGGGGACATTTTCTTTCACCAGACATTTATGAAGTATATTTTCAGTAGGGTAAGGATCACTGGACTAAATGGTATGAACAATTTAGTAGACTTTTTCCTTATAATTCCAAATTGTTATACAAATATTTGGACCAATTCATAGCTGTACCAACAGTTCATTAGTATGCCTGTATCCCCACTGGATTTCCAACATCGACTGCTTCTGTCTCATCTTTGCTAACAATTTATAGGCTCATTGGGTTCAAGCTGGAAGAGACCTCAGGTCATCTAGTTCAATTCCTACATTTTACAGTTAAAGAAACTAAGACTTAGGGAGGTTAAATTACTTGCCTAAAGACATACATAGGTTGTAAGAGTCAAAGGTAAGATTTGAACTCATATCCTCTGACTCCTCAGTCAGTACACTTTATATGTACCATGATACCTCCTACATTACATTAATTCCAAGCATGGCTTAACCAGGACAGGCAATGTTCATATTCGGTTTTTTTTCTAAAATTATATTAAAGGACCTCAGTGGTCATAATGATGGCAGTTGACATCTACATTTGAAATCTACATGGTACTTTGGAAAACTATTTTTATTTTCATTTGATCTTCAAAATACTCCTAGGGAAGTAAAGTCAAGAAAATTTCAACATTTATTTAGCACTTACTATGACCTGAGCACAGTGAAAAATGCCGGGAGTACAAATACAAACAAAACCTCCTATATGTTCTAATTCTTCTATACAACATGACTAATGTGAAAGCATGTTTAATGGGAATGTATGTATGGAACCTATATCAGATTGCATGCCATCTTGGGGAAGGAAGAGGGAGGGAAGGAGGAGAAAATTTAAAACTATTGAAAGTGAATGTTGAAAAATAAATAAATTGGGGTGGCCAGGCAGCACAGTGAGTAAGAACACCAGCCCCAGAGTCGGGATGACCTGGGATCTAATCAGGGCTCAGATATTTAGTACCACACCCAGAAATAACTGGCTGTGTAACCTTGAGCAAGTTACTTAAAATTTAAAAGAAAAAAAAATAAATAAATTAACTTAATTAATTAAATTATTTAAATTAAATTAAGTTAACTTGAATAATTAACTTAACTAAAAAAATAAATTAACTTAAAAAAATACAAACAAAAAAGACAGTCCTAGCACTCATGTAGCTCACATTCTAATAGAGGAAGACATTTAAAAGGAGGCCGAAAAGAGAAGGTACTTGCATAGGAATCTGATGAAGAAAGAAGATCAGAGAGTCATGAGTGGAGCCCAGAGAAGAATGAAGGAGTGAACACAACTGACCTGGGTCTTTTTCTTAAAATGGAGGCTCCAAGAAGAACTAATCAATCAGAGCCACAAAGGAAGATCTTCCATGGTGGAAAGAATGCTGGATAATGGTGGACAAAGAAATTCAAAGAGTCAAGAATGGAGCCTGGAAAAAATGAAGGTCTTTTGTTTTAGTTTATTTTTCATTTGTATTCATGTCTCTTGACTTTAAATGACTTTACATTTCCAAATATATCCCAGCCCCTTCCTCTACTAAGGAAACTATCTCTTGCAACAAAGAATTTAAAAAGAGAGAGGAAAAAAGGCAACTCAGCAAAATGAACCAACATGTCAACCAGGTCTGACAGTAAATTCAATGTTCCATGTCAGTAGTCCCCATGCCTACAGTGAAAGGAAGGGACTATGTATATGTATATGTGTGCATATATATATGTAATATATATATATATATATAATGTCTTCTCTTATCCTTCAAAGGACAATCTTCCAGCATCTAGGCACAGATTCTGGTGCATAATAGGTACTTAATAAATGCTCATTGATTGATTAATTGATTATAATTACATAGCATTTACTTTCATTTTTGTAGTTCTTTTCATATACATTATCATTAATGTAAATTATTTTTCTAGTTCTGCTTGTTTCTCGCAGCATAAGTTCAGATATATGTTACTATGTGTCTCTATTATTCATATTCATCATTTCTTATGATTCAGTAACATTCTATTTATTTGGCAATTCACCAATTAATGGGCATCTACTTTATTTCCAATTCTTTGCTATGACAAAAAGTACTGCTATGAACATTTCAGTATACCTAAAATGTTCACAGTAGTACGTTGTGTATACCTTATTTTCTCTCAGGCAGCTAGGTAGCATAGTGGATAGAGTACCAGGCATAGACCTGAATTCAAATATGACCTCAGATACTGTGTGACCCTGGGCAAGTCACTTCACCCTGTTTGCCTCAGTTTCCTCATCTGTAAAATGAGCTGGAGAAGGAAATGGCAAACCACTCCAGCATCTTCACCAAGAAAACTCCAAATGAGGTCACAACAAGTGAACAATAACAACTTTCTCTCCAGGACCTCCCCAGGGTATACACAGTGTCAAGAACTCTTAGCATGTTATAGACATGCTAAGAAAATAATCAAAATAATTCCAAATTGTTTCTCAGAATGGCTGGACCAGCCCTTAACCTCCACCAGCATACTAACATGCTTCTGTTTCCACAACTCCTCCAACACTGACTATTTCCATCTTTTGTCACCTTTGACAATTTGCTGGAAGAGAAATCAAAGCTCACAGTTGTTTTGATTCGCATTCTTGTTATTGTCAATAATTTGGAGCAATCTTTTATATGCTTGCTAATAGCTTGCAATTTGTGAGAAATGTGTCTTCATATCCTTTGACTACTAATCTATTGGGAAATGGCTCTTCCTATATCTTGTATATCAGATCCTTATCACAGATAATGGAGAAAAAAAATGCATCAATCCAGCTTCCCTTGCTGTCCTAGATACATTGATTGGGGCAGGTATTATCATCCCCCCTGTACAGATAAAAAAATAAAAATTAAAAGAGAAGCAAAATAATTTACCAAAATTTACACAACCAATAAGCTATACATTCAGAATTCAAACCCAGCTCTTCCAATAGTAAATATGGGCATCTTTCCACAGCATTGCTATCTCTTCTGGATTAATGTCTGTATTTGAGTATAGTCTAGGGTTCAGTTCAGAGTAAGATTATCTCACATGGCTTCTAGCTTTACTCCTTACTAAGCTTCTTTACCTCTGTCAAGTCATTTCCCCTCTTGGCCTCAATTTTCTCTTCTGTAAAATGGGAATAATAATATTTCCACTTCACAGGATGTTGTAAGCAAAGTGCTTTGTAAAAACCACAGAGCAGGACATAGTTATGACTTATGATTATGAAAAGATATTCACTGAGCCCTTACTATGTGCCACACACTGTTCTGGTAATAGGTGTTGTAGGGGAGATATAGAAGAATGACTGACAAGCCCCTAGACTAGAGGAACTTACCATCTACCTGAGACAAGATTTATACCTGTGAAGCAATTAGAGAAAATGACTGGACTGGAAGTGGTTTGATATAATGGGAGGAGTACTGGATTTAATTATCAGAGGATCTGGTTTTGAATCTCATTTCTGGGGATCGAATAAGCATTCCTGCTTCCCCCCCCCCATCTCTCAGCATCATTTTCCTCATCTGTAAAATGAGGAGACAATCATAAAGGACTTTTTTTAGCACCAAATCTGGATTTCTGTGAAACAATCAAAGACTCGCTCAAGGTTGTAGTTCTCAATAAATTGAAGTACTCAGTAAAATGGGAGCCAAATAAGGAAAATTCCTATTAAGGGAGCTTCCCAGGAAAACTGTCATCTCACTATCCTGCATTCAGTTAAAAAAAAATATCCCCAAATAGTTGTAGAACCATCTTCAAAGAATTTTCTTCTAACTTTGGAGAAATGGGATCGCTTCCTAGTTGTGATGCTATAAGAAATTCGGCCCTTTGTAAAAACATACTGTGCCAGACTATTATAAAAATAGTTGAGAATTGGTTTATGGGCCTGAAAGGAATATTGTATTTTGCCCGTGTGTTAAGGGCTAGCTAGGCTGCAGGTTCCCCACCCCTGGAAGGATATAGCCAAGCGTAGAATCATTAGAAACTTAGCATTTGAAAGCTTGATGGCTCCTTTGACTTGTGACTGGGTCTTTGTACTGCCCTATCACAGAATCGCAGCATTTCAAAGTTAGAAGGGGACTCAGAGGTCATTCATCCAGCCTGCACCCTAACAGGTGCTCATAGCCTTTATGCGAAGACGGTAATAATGGGGAAATCCCTACTTCCTATTCCACTGTTGGATAGCTCTATTTGTAAGACAGTTTTTTTTTTCTTTATTGAACTGAAATATGACTCTTTGGAATTTCCACCCGTTAATCCCTTTGGGGCCTAACAGAACTAACAGAACAAGTGTAATACCTCTTCCACATGGTAACCCTTCAGATACTTAAAAGAATATCATGTTGCTTTCCCCACACCTCAAGTCTTCCTTTCTTAGGCTAAATACACCTAGTTCCTATAATTAATCATTGTCTGACATAGTCTCCAATCCATCTTTGGCTCCATCCTCAGGACATTATTTATTCACATCAGTCAGTCAGTCAATAAACCTTATTAAGCACCTACTATGTGCCAAACATAGTGTTGAGCATCAGGGATGTAAAAAAGGCAAAAGACAGTCCCTTCAAGTAATTCACAACCTAATAAGGGTAACAAACAAGCTATGTAGAAGAAAATGGGAACTAATTAAAAGAGGGAAGACCCTAGAATTAGAGGGATGAGGAAAGACTTCCTGTAGAAGAAGGGTCTATAGGACACAGAGCAATGAAATCACAGGGTCATATACTATCCCTAGAATACACAGAAAACCAAACGGACTTTCTTGATGTTGCTCCAAAATGACACTCCCTCTCTAGAGTCTCCATCTCATTAAATAAGTTGCCTGCCCTGTCCCTGGATTGCACTCCTTCTTTGCTCACCAAAGCTTCTTGGACTCCTTGGTTTCCTTCAGGTTTTAGCCCCAAGGCCACATTTGTTCTGACCCTCTTAGCAGCTAGGGCTTCCCCTTCTGAAATTGCCATACATAGTAGTATGTGCATGTTTTGTTTTGCTAAGGCAGTGGAGTGGTATGGTAGAGAGAGCTCTAGAAGACCCAAGTTCAAATCTGACCTTAGATATTTACCAGCTGTGTGACCCTGTACAAGTCACTTATGTCACTTTCTTATTTGAAAATTAAGAATAATAAAAAAATAGCACCTACCAGGTTGTTGTGAAGATTAAAGGAAGTAATATGTGTAAAGCATTTTGCAAATCTTAAAGTTCTATGACAATGATTTATGATTGTTACTGTCTCCCCCAAAGAATGTAAGTTCCTGGAAAGGAGGGACTATGGATTTTTATCCCCAGCACTTGACAATTAATCAATCAATTAGCATTTATTAAGTGCTTACCATGTACCAAGCCCTATTCTAGGCATTGGAAATTCAAAGAAAAATTTAAAAATAGTCTTTTCCTCATTATATTCTAGTAGTAGAGATGCCATGTAAATAAATATGTACATTCAAGATAAATGGATGGAACATAACTTTAGAGACTGACCTTGTACCTTGGGAGGGACCAGGCAATACCCCCTGGACTTGAGGTGAGTCTTAAAAGGACCCAGAGTTCTAAGAGCTGGAAACTGGGAGGAAGAGAGGTCCAAGCATGGGGGAAGAGCCCCAGCAAAGGATTAGAAAAGGGAGATAAAATGTCTTGCAAATAGTAGGTACTTTATATATGCTTGTCAGATTGGATTGTATTCAAGAGGGGAAACCTGAAACCCACACATTAATTGCTCTAGCTCTCTGACCAGTGCTCCACCCCCAACATCTTGGTGCTTCAAGCCAACCAAAAATCATTTATTAGCTAGATAGAGATGATTGACTGAGAGGATAGATGGAAAGAGAGGGGGAGACAGATACAGAGAGACAGAGAGAGGAAGGAAGTGAGAGGGGAAAGGAAGGGAAAGAAATAGAAAGAGAGAGAAGGAAACCAAGAGAGGAAGACAGAGAGAGAAGTGGGAGAGAGAGAAAAAGACAGAGAAAAGGAGGGGGGAGGGAGAGAAGATAGACAAATGAAGAGCATTTATTAAACCCTCTTCCCTGCCATTGTGATAAACACTGAGGATATAAAGACAAAACAGGTCAGTTCTTGCTCTTACCAAGCTCACTCTCTATTGGGTAGACAGATGCTCATTAAGCAAATACAGAATAAATACAAGGTAATTTGGTTAGGGTGGCCGGACAGGGGAAGAGGCACTAGCACCTAGGGTTATCAGAAAAAGTTTCATATAGGAAGCAATATGAGCTGAGTTTTGAAAGAAACTAGGAATTCTAAAAGGTGGAGGCAAGGAGGGAGTGCATTCCAGGCATGGAGGTCAGCCTATACACTGCATGGAGCAGGGACATGAAAGGCCACCTATGAGTATTATCAAGAAAGCAAATTTGACTGGATAACAGAGGACATGAAAAGAACTAATGAGCCTGGAAAGGTAGATTGGAGACAAGTTATGAAGGGCATTAAATGCCAAACAGAAGTGTCAATATTTTATCCAAGAGGTAATTGTTAGACTCTGGAATGTATTGAGTCAGGGAGTGGCATGATCAGATCCATGTGCTTTAGAAAAATTATTTTGACAACTTTATGGGTGATAGATTGAACAGGGAAGAAATCTTGAGGTAGGGAGATCAATTAGGAGCTTAGTGCAATTATCCAGGTGAGGAGGACCTTTGTGAAAGTAGTGACTGTGTGATTAGAAAGAAGGGAATGGATGAGAGAGGTGTTTTGGAGGTGTGAATGACAAGACTTGACAAATGAATAGCTGTATGGAATAAGGGAGGTGAAGAATCAGAGAATTTTCTAAGCTAAACCCAGGTGACTGACTGGATGGTGGCTCCCTTGACAGAAATAAGAAAGTCAGGAAGATAGATGGGATGTGGGGGGAGAAGGAACTAGTGAGTTCTGTTAAAGCTTTACTAAATTTGAGGTGCCTAAGGGAGAGGGATTGGGAATGGTCAACTCTGCCTCTTTCTATCTCTCAGCATCTGATTCACAAAGAACCCTGTTCTGGCTACTTTACTCAGCACAAGTTTGTGTGTGTTTGGTGGGGGAAACCAGGAAAGAATGAGAGGTGACAGGTCTTTCTTGGTAACATTGAGTAGAATAAATTAAAGTAGTTTAACCTCACAGATGCCTAATAACCATAATAATATTTTGAAGGTGGAAAATGGCTTTCATATAAAAGGCCCCAGGCATTTTATAAACACAAAAGCATTACAATCCAACCCTGCTTTGACAAGATCTCCCTCCAAAAAAAGCAAGGAAACCAGCACAGATTGTTAATGAACCAAGGTACCTGACCCAGTCATGTGTCATCTTCGAATATCTCCATACAGTTGTTACATGTAAAAAATAATTAAAATGATTGAAAGCATCATTTCCTTCTTTCTTTAGACGGAGCCTTTTAACATCAAAATGGGAGGAAATTGCGGGCAATCTTGGTAGCTTGACACCTTTTTAAGTCTCCCCTTTTTATTTAACTGATCATTTTTTCTCTTTTCCATTTCTTCCTTCAATTGGATTCCATGCTTCTATCCTGTTTCCAAGTGGCAACTCCCTTAGGACCCAAGACTTATTATTTGCAATAATACTATCTTGTAATAAATGTTTTGTAATTTGTGACTATTATCTGTAATAATAATAGCTAATATTTATATAAAACTTTATGAAGATTGTTCTTATATCTTCTCTTTCATGCCCCACAATAAAGCTATGAGGGAGTCAGCATGAATATGACTATCCCCATTTAGAGGTGAGGTACCTGTAGCTCAGAGTTATGGGTTTAATATACAGTCAGTGAAAGAGTTGAGACTACAACTAAGGTCTTGGAACTCCAAGACAGATATTGTTCTACCCATTCTGCTACATCTTTCCCTCAATTTTGGAAACCCCAAATCCAGTAAAAAATTTATTGTCTTTTTTAAACAGTTGCCAAAAATAGGATTTTGTTTTAAATTTTGTTATTTTAAACATATATTTCTTTTTGAATTGAGTTCTAAATTTTCTCTCTCCTTCCCATCTCTACCCCACCTACTAAGAAGGCAAGCAATATGATATTAACTATACATGTGGATGTAATGTTATTCTTGAAGGATTCTTTTTGATTTAAGAATATCTGAGGGTAGGGGTGGCTAGGTGGCGCAATGAGTAAAGCACTGGCCCCAGAGTCAGGAGGACCTGAGTTCAGTTCCGGCCTCAGACACAACACCCACACACACAAAAAAAAAAATAGCCGTGTAACCTTGGGTAAGTTCCTTAACCCCAATTGCCCCCAAAAATTAAAAAAAAATGAATATCTGAGGGCAGCCAGGTGGCTCTGTGGATATGCTAGGCTTGGAGTCAGGAAGACTCATCTTCCTGAGTTCAAATCTGGCCTCAGACACTAGCTGTGTGACCCTGGGCAAGTCACTTAACCCTGTTTGACTCAATTTCCTCCTCTGAAAAATGAGCTGGAGAAGGAAATGGCAAACCACTCCAGTATTTCTGCCAAGAAAACCCCAAATGGGGTCACAAATAGTTCAACTGTTGTATTCTGGGGATACTGGGAAACCGGAAATTCAAGGGCAAACAATAAGGGTACTACCTTGAAAGAATTCAACTCAAGCCTTCTTTCAGTCAGAGACAAAGCTTATGTTTTGCCAGTAGAAGGGGGAGAGGGGAGGACTTTTAAGAACCAGCACTATTTGTGACATTTGTATTGATAAGTTGGCCAAACTTAAGGAATCTGAGCAATTTAATGAAAGCAAGGTGGACCTTTTATACAGAAAGATGGTGGGAAGATCTGGAGGTGATCTAGGAGTGACCAAGTAGTCTGGGGTGAGTGGGAGGTAACAGAGAAGGGGTCTAGATGGAATTAAGTGTGGGAAGTGCCCTGGGAGGTTCTTGAGGTAAAAAAAAAATGGAGGACTGGGCTAGGGTAGAGGTAACAGATATTGGAGTTTGGGGCAGGGTCAAAGCCACAATGCTAGAACCCTTGAAAGGATTATTAACTGGGATGGGCCAAGTGCCTCAGGAAAACTCCAGTGACTTGGTTCAGGGGCTTTGAGGTCCAGCATGAATCCCATCCCATCACAACACAACAAAACAACAACAAAAGGGATATCTGTGGGATCTAGAACTCCCATAGAAGATTTATGAAAAGAAATAGACAAGAATTACATGGGAGAAGAAGGCACAGTTGTCCTGGGATCTGCATAAGGAGAAAGAGTTCTTTCCCCTGCACCTCACCCACCATAAGATTCTATGGGTTGCCTTTGGATGATGGAAGTTAGGCCAGTGACCTGTCACAAGAACATATCTCCTGAATGTCAACTTTTAGAGATTATAAAATCTGAAAGGGATTGATTATCAGATCCAATAGAGGAAAGAATATGGAACTTGGAGTCAAAATATATATGAGCTTGAGTCCTGTTCAAACCTGATGATTTTACACATGAGGAAACTGAGTCCTGAGGAGTTAAGGAACTTGCCCAAAGCAAGCAGTAGGCTTGTAGTAAGCTAGTAGGCAAGCAGAACAATTCTTATTATCTTAAATGAGATTTGCAGTCTGTGAAAGGACTTTGTAAAGTACTTTACAAATGTTCATTATCATTTTTATCAATGGTACCCCGTAATAGAAAGTCCTACTTCCACAACTCACTAATGGTATATCTAAGGGAAGGTCATTTACTCTGTCACTTTCTATACCTTCAAAATGGGTATGATAGCTTTCAGCTTTGCCTCCCAAGTCTTCAATTGTGAAGAAAGATCTTTGTCAACCTTAAAGCAAATTGTAGATGTTATTATTGTCTTTCTCATTCCTTCCTTTCTTTTTCCCCCCTCTTTTTACTTCATTAACCATCATCCCTTTATTGATTCTCCATTTACTTATATTCTTTTGCTTCCATTTTTGTTTGCATTTCTGGAATTCTTCCTTTCCTCCTTGAACTAGCTGCTCTGCTTCCTACCCAGCCTCCTTTAAAAAATAAAAATAAAATGCCCTTCTTTCCATCTGTCCAATCTGCTTTTCCCATCAACTCCTTTGCTGACTTGAAAACCTTCCTTTGACAGCAACAACTGGGATAAGCAGCAAAAGCATGCAGGCTGCCCATTAGGCTGATTTCTTATTTTTTTCCAAAGGTAGTTGTCTTACACATGATTGGCAGGAAGGCCAGCTTGGGGTAGAGAAGGGGAATTAATTTACTGGTAATAGTGGCTGGCTAGAGTCGAAAATCTTCCAGTGCTAAGACTGGTATTAGATTATTTTTGTTGACATGCTGTGCAAGGGAACTTATCCATAGAAGGCACTCTATAAATATTTGTTGAACTGAATAGAATCGAATCCAGGTCCACCAATGGCTGGAGAAGTTCTGCTCCAGGCACAAAAAATGCCAAATAAATAGGTGGAATATCCCTCATCTGTAAAATGGGAATAATAATAGTCCCTGTCTCCCAGGATTGTTATGTGGGTGAAAGATGAAATGACTTTGAGGTATTGATTGAGCAAATGAGATACTTGTAAAATGCTTTGAAAACCTTAAAACACTATATAAACGCTTCTCATCATCATTTTATACATTCAGCCCCAGTCTTTCCTCACCCTACCTTCTGGATGCCCACAGCTATCACCTGTAGGGCCAGGCCTACATTCCCATTCTCGGAAGAACTAAAATATGTAAGATGCTCTTCATTTCAGTTCAAATGCCCATGCCCTTGGGTTGGGCTGGTGTAGCTCACCTGATCTAGAAAAGCAAGCCCATTAAATTCCCCTGTTGGAAGAAGACAAGACCCCTAGGGTATTTACATCGTTAAGGAGTAACTGGTTAACTCTAATGAATCTCTAATTGAGAGAAATTGCACCAGTTTGAGGGCCACCCTACTGGGCAGGCAGCCTGTGCTGGTTTAAAGACTCACCAAGATGGCAGTAGCCTCAGGACTATGTACTCATGTGTGCTTAATTCTTTTTTTTTAAGATGAAAGGGGGGGAAGGGGAAATACGAACCCTTATCTCAGACTTTTTTCCAGTTGAACTAAGAGCTTAGGCTCCATTAAAGCCAGCTCATAATACAACTGCAGCTTATTGAGCAAAGGGGAAAGGAAGGGGTTGAGGACAGAAGGGACTCAAGATCATCCAAGCAAAGATTGAGGTCCCTCAGGACATAGAGTCCTTTTAAAGTGATGGTGGTGCCCCTAAACAGAAGTTAGCCTTCCCACTAAATAGGTCCATTTCCAAGGGAGATGCCATTAGCTTAACTTAGTTACCTGGCAGAGCTTAATTGAATATCCAACACTGGAACAGCCTTCCTTTATCAAATTCCTTGCTGATAAAGATCTTTGTCTTTGTTTGCTTTTCTCCCTTCCCACTTAAGGTCACAGGATCTGAGTCATAAGACCCTTCTGGAGGGATCTAACCCTACTCACACCTGTACAAGAAACACCACTTACTGTGGTTAGCCAA
Source organism: Petaurus breviceps papuanus (assembly GCF_028583685.1). NCBI lineage: Eukaryota > Metazoa > Chordata > Mammalia > Diprotodontia > Petauridae > Petaurus > Petaurus breviceps. The sequence goes on from NW_027185698.1 coordinate 32,109,479, forward strand.
TTGAAGATTTCTTCCCTGCTGTGGAACCCATTACATTCCAACACTGTGATAATGCACTTCTATAACATAAGCAAATCACTATTTTCATAGCAACCCTATGAGATAGGTAGTATTTGTATCATTTCTCCCATTTTACAGATGAGGAAACTAAGGCTTAAAAATGAAGTGACTCACCCACCTTCACAATCTAAGTATGAAGATCAAAATTTAAACCCAAAACTATTGACTCCATTGCCATGGAAATTCAATTTTAGTACAACTGTCTTTATTTTGGTAATATAAAGGTCCTATGGCCTCTAACTACCAGATTCCCCATGCCTTCATACTCAGCCATAACTCAAAGGTTAGAGGAGAAATCAGAAGGTATTGTCAAAGACAGAGGTGTCAGTCCAGCGGAATGCTGGCAAATGTTTAAGAATGACACTAGCACACCCCTGTCACTCTACAGAATCACCATCTTTCAGCCCAAGGGAACACAGACAAACAGGGAAAGTGACCCCAGTTGCCAGATTTCCCAGAATTTCACTCTCTTGACCCATGGAGGTTTCACCTACCTCTCTCTTTTTCAGACTCCTGTCAAGATAATTATCTCTGAAACTTCAACCCCAGATGTTCTAGGTCTTCCAGCTTTTAACTACTGCTTGCAGGAAGCCTCAGAATGGGAGCAGGGTGTTCCCCTGATTGAGGATATCAGCAGCAGTTGCTGTCTTCCTGCTGCCATAGCCCAACTGCCTTCTTAACTACACTATCAGATAATTTGTTCCAACAGAATGGATTGTAGCATTCATTCTATGAATGAATTAAAGAGGAAAAGCATTTATTAAATACTTAAGAAATTTGTCACAAGTCACACGCCAGTATGTAACACGGATGGATTCTCAACCAAGGTTCTTTCTGAATCAGGGCCCATCTTTATAAAATAAGCCAACTAGTCTGCTTATTTTCAGATTGTTTCCAGATATATGCTGATGATACACTGGAAGCCAGGTGGCATAATGGATAGGGTATCAAGTCAAGAAGACTCATTTACCTGAGTTCAAATCCAGCCTCAGACACTTACTAGCTGTGTGACCCTGAGCAAGTCACTTAACCCTGTTTGCCTCAGTTCCTTACCTGTAAAATAAGCTGGAAAAGGAAGTGGCAAACGACTATAGTATCTTTGCTAAGAAAACCCCAGAACGGGTCATAGGAGTCAGACATGACTGGAAAAAACCACAGAGCAACAATGGTAACCTGTTCATATCTATATATCCGATAAGTAGAGACTATAAGCTTCTTGAGGACAGGGACTATATTTTACCCTTCTTTGTATTCTCAGCACTTAGCACCATACCTGACATAAAGTACTTAAGAAATGCTAGATTGTTTTCTTCCCAAATGTGCACTTCACTGTAGAGGCAATATGGCTTGCTGGAAAGAATATTGGGCTTGAAGTGAGAACAGACCTTGGTTCAGTTCCTGGATATGATTACTTGCTGTATGTCTCTGGGAAAGATACTTCAACTCTCTGGGCCTCAGTTTCCTCAGCTGAAAATGAAAATAATAATACTTAGACTACCTACCCTAAAATCATAATATCATAGATGTAAAGCAGAAAAGTCAAGCAGTCCTAATTCCTTCACTTTGCAATTGAAGAAACTATGGCCCAGAGAGGTTATGACTCAACCATTGTTGTGTAGGTAGTAAAGATGAGAGGGAATATTCGAACCCAGGTTCTCTAACTCCAGAATCAAAGCTATTTCCCCTTCATTAAAGCATAACTGTCAGTCAATCAGCAAGTAGGCATTTACATATTAAGCACTTACTTGCTATAAGATGTTATTATGACAAGCTCAAAGCTATTTTTAGGTATAAGAAGTATAGTATTTAGTGGCTAGAGCCCTATCCATAAAGAAGGTTTTCAGCACTCTCCTTCATCTCTCATAGCCAGTTACTAAATCCTGTTCTTTTGACCCCTAAGACATCTCTCATATTCATCTCTTATTCCCTGTTCTCCCTGTCCTCATTACTACCCATTAGATAATTACTGAATTACCTTCTAATGGACCTTCCTTGCTATATTCTCTTCCCCCTCCGATCTATCTTTCAAACCTCTGCCAGATTAATCTTTATGCACAGATCTCACCCTGTCACTCATCTTCTCAAAGAAACTTCAACAACTAACTATTGCCCACAGAATAAAATTCAAACTCCATTGCCTGGCATTGAAGGACCTCCATCATCTGGCACCATCCTATTTGTCCTTCTTCATTCATGCCACTAACTTTCATGAAGCCTAAATTCCAGCTAATCTAGATTCCTCATACTCTGCACTTTTCTACCCCCAACACAGAAAACTGCCTTAAGCAATGTGTATTGAATTTAATAGTGCCACATCCTACTGTAATGCCTCTTGTGTCTGCTTCTTCCTTTTTCATTTTGACCATCCTGACCCTAACTCAGGCCCTCGTTGATTCCCTCTTGTCTGAAATAACCGGTGTCCCATACGATCCGTCATGAATGTTGCCATAGTAGTTCTGCTAGTCGACAGTCCTTATCATACCACCCCTACCTGGAAAAAGCATTAAGAGTTACTCCTTGTCTTCTAAAGAAAGTTATAGAATGACAGGAGTTAGACCTCAGATATCCCAGGATCACAGGATAATGATACATTTAGAGCTGGAAGAAACTTTGAGGCCATCTAGTACAACTCATCATTTTATAGATGAGAAGACTGAGGCCCAAATAGGGGGAATAATTTGCCCAAAGACATACAAAGAGTAGACACCAGATTTGGGGATACAATTCAAGTCCTCCCAATTCCAAACCCAGACCTTTTCCTACTTCCCCTCTCCCAACAGACTCTTAGGCCACATATTCAAAAATCCATATATCATGACCCCAACCAATATTTCCATTCTTAGTTCCCATTACTTCCCTACAGGTACCTTCTGCTTTCCCACCTCTAAACTTTGCTAGATCTATTGCTTCTGTCTGAAATGCCTCCCTCTAAATCTCTCCTCTCAAAACCCTACCCATCCTTCCATGTTTGGATCAAATGACACTTCCTTCACAGTCCTTCTCTGCTCCACTCCTACCCCAACGGCATGAATTCACCCCCCTCCTAAGTCTTCATGGCACTTTTGTGCTTCTTGTTTCTGTCTTGTATATTGTGTGTGTGTGAAGAGAGAGAGAGAGAGAGAGAGAGAGAGAGAGAGAGAGAGAGAGGGAGAGCCCATATCTTACTATTGGGCTCTAAGTAACTTGAGAACAGGAACTGTCTTTCTTATTTATTCATTCATTCATTTATTTATATTGATAAACACATCTATTAAGCATCTACTATGTGCCAGAAATTCTGCTAGGCACTTGGGATACAAAGACTACAATTGAAACAATAACTACTCACAAATAATTTACATTCTAGTGAGCACATTGTATCCTCTTATATCTCCTTAATAAAGAGACCTACTATTGGAATAATACCAAATCCTGTTGCCAGGACATTTGCTTCCAGCCTTTCCCTTCCCCAGTCCATCATCCATAACTGCCTGTGGTGGCCATGGCCATCTTCTGCTAAAAAACAAAAACAAAAACAATGGTTTGTCTATAGGATGAAACGTAAACTCTTTTTTTGCTGTCATTTAATCATTTCAGTCATGTCTGACTCTGTGATCCTGTTTGGGTTTTCTTGGTAAAGATACTGGAATGTTTTGTCATTTCCTTCTCCAATTCATTTGACAGATGAGGAAATTGAGGCAAGTAGGTTAAGTGACTTGCCCAGGGTCACTTAGCTAGCAAATGTCTGAGGTCAGATTTGAACTCAAGAAGAGTCTTCCTGACTCCAGGCCCTGCACTCTATCCATTGTGCCATCTAGCTGCTGTAAACTCTTTAGCCTAACTTTTTAAGTCCTCCCTAAGGTCCTTCTTCCCCACTCTCAATGCTTTCTCCTACCATTTCCCTGAACATATTTGGGTACATGAAACATCCCGGCTCTCCATCTCCCAGTGAAATTTAAGACCTCTGAGAGCAGAAGAATGTATTTCCTTGTATCTTCAATACCTAGCACATATCTTTCATTATCTCACACATCTGGCATCTTACACATAGTATGTTCTTGCTAAACATTTACCAAATTGAATTAAATGTCCTTTCCTTTTGGCTGAATCCCTGAAAAAGAAATGTTCGTGGAATGGAATTGAATCTTTAACATCCCTTTTAATCTAAAATCCTGTCCTAAGGACCTGAGTAAACACAGACACCCAACATGTTTGACTGAAGAGAATTTTTCCTAGTCTCTAGGCACCTATTATGAATCCCACTTCACTTGTTTTTATAGCCCAGCCCTTTAATGTCGGAGTCCTTCTCTACTCAAACAGGCTGGAGATTTCAAGGACCATTTAACTGGACAAATTTTCCTAGTAACTTAATCACAAAAAAAAAAAAAAATGAATGTAATTCAGTGCTGAGCCCCCATGAGCATTTATGAAATGCTCAGCAGCTGAAAGAAGTGTTTATTTCTTACTGGGCTGTACTATGCCTGGTCATTTTACAACAGGATACAGGTGGGAAATTTAACAATAGAAGAGATGAAAGAAAACATAGGACCTCATTCTGTAAGTGGGTGGGTCCTTTTGTGGTAAGCAATTTTGTATTGTTTTCATTTGCAATGTGGATTAGTGAAAGAGGTCTACATTTGAAGTCAGTCATGACTCCTAAGAAATGGATGGTATCCTCTATTACATCTAACCTACCAGCTGCCTGAAATTCGAATTTTCTCTATAGAACGATCTGATTCTTATGTACATCTTTAACATCCTGAGCAAAGGGTGCAGTGGGAAATGTGCTTGGATTGGGACTAAGAGGAACTGGTTTCAGATTTCAAATGTGCCACTTGTGTGACCCTGGGTAAGTCCCCTTGTCTCTGAGTTTCAGTTTCCTCATCTGTGAAGTGAGAGGGTATAAATCTTATGTATTCAGCAGTTACTTCATGAGGTCCATGATTGCATGGATACCATAGTATCCTTGGTGGAAATGGAATACTATCTCTGTCAAAGCAGATTGCAACCCCTTCATGCCCTGATCTTCCTATCATTTTTCTCTATGTCTTTCCAGCATATTAGTGGCTCTCTGGGGGTAGCAGGGCAACCCTTGGCATTTGACTGGCCCACTTTATTTTCCACTTATATCAGTTCTTGATTTTTTTTACATCACTTCTCACATGTAAGTCAACCTTGGTGATCTTCTATAATCTACTTACATCCACCATACATCTTCCCTTTGTCCTTTTAAACACATGCAAGTTTAATTCTGAGATCACAGGGTTTTATGGTGCACAGCTATATAGCATCATTAATGCTAAAAAAAAGAAGCATTTGCAGTCAGGAGCATCTTGGAGTCATTGAAAGCATTGTGTAATTCCCCAAATTTGATCTGACCCAATCTCTTCCTCTATCCAGTTCTGGGTAAGAGACAAGAAGCAGTGAGCTCTAAGAAAGCATACAGTATGAGTCTGCTCTTGGAAAAGATTGCAACTCCAATTTAGAAAGTATAACCCCTGTCCCCTGGAGTCAGCCACCATTGTTCAGAAGTTCTTTGGTTACTTTTAACAATTTTGTGCTTGCAATCCATGGAGTCATTACTTTTAAAAAATGGAGATGACCCAGGCTAGGCAGCTAGGCTAGGCTAGGCAGCTAGGCTCATGGCATGTACTGATCATTATCCAGTATGACAGAAATAGCATTAGGCTTGGAATTATAAAGCCAAGGCTTGAATTCAATTTCTATCACTTGCTAGTTGCATAGCGAATGAATCATCTTACTACTCTGATCCTTGATTTCCACATCTATAAAAATGCGTATGTCCATATTTAGCATATGATGGGTTTTGAGGAATCAGATGAAATAATGGAAAGAAAACATTTTGTGTCATTATTCATATGGACATAAACAATTACTGTTTCATTAGTAATCTAGTTTACAACTCTGAGATCTCATCATGGTGTCAAAATGACCCTAGGGTCATAGAACCTAGAGCTGGAAGGTACCACAAAGACTATCTAGTTCAATCACCTCATTTTATAGGTGAGGAAACTGAGGTCCAGAGAGGTTTAATGATTTGTCCAAGGACTTTTGCCAGTAGGATAAACAAACAAAAAACACTTTCCTAACTGCATTCCTTTGAGGGAGGCAGGACCTGTAAAATGTTCCCGTTTTACAGATGAGGAAAATGAGGTAGACTTAAGAAACTTTCCCATGATCACATAAGTCACAGATATCACAGACAGAATTTGAACCTAGGTCATCTGATACCAAAACCAGTTCTTCTTTCTACAGCACTGCTCTCATAGGTCCTGCAAGCTTTCATTTCATCCTGGTGACAGATTGTGTGTTCCTTGCTTAAGGACCAGCTTAGTAACTATATGTGAAGTTCATCATTAAGTTGGCTGAATGGTGCCAAATTTTTTGGCCAAAGCATTTTATGAAACCTTGTCTTAATGAAAAATAAAGGACATATGAAGAAAGGCACTATATACATCCAGAGAAAGAACTGATAAATAGAAGTATAAAAAACAAAGTATAGAATAATTTTACACAGATATACCTATTTGTATCTAATAGTAGCTTTCTCTAGGGCAGGGAGGGAGAAAGAAAAAAAGGGAATATTTGGAGGGAATTTGCAGTTTCATGTGCAATCATTTTTTTAATTGTGTTGTTATAGAAATGCTTATTTTGCTCCATGAATTAAAAATAAAATAAATTTTAAAAAAGGAAAAGAGAAAGAAAACGTCCTAAGGTATGAGAGCCCTGCAATGAGCATCAGCCGAGCAAGCATGCACATTGAAGAAATCAAGCATCTTTTGAAGAAGCCCATTTCCAGAAAGGGATCAGAAAGGCCTAGAGTTAGCTAAAGGCACAGAGCCCTGAATCAAAAAGATTCATTTTGTCTCCTTTTCATTGGGTGTTACTCATTGGTTGGCAACTGCTCGGGGTGTCTGGGAGTTTTATGAAAGCAAAGTACCTGAAGCTGGAGGCCGTTTTATCTTTCTAATAAGCGATTACTATGCTTGGCTCTAATTTAGCGTGAAAAGGCCCTTGTGAATGCCTTCAGAGATATCCCAATGCTGTTAAAAGAAATTATAGCACTTGGCTCACAAGTCTACGCCTCCTGGCAGCAGCAGATTGGGGGGGATGATCGGGGTCTCAGGTTTCAGCAGAGGTGATAGACTCTGCCAGGGCAATGCCCTAGACCCTGTTTTGTCACTCACAGAAAAACAGGAAGACTAAACTTAAATCAGCCCTGACAAGCTCCTGGGACCTGCCTTGTCTTTTCGTACTTATGCACCTTGATTTGTGGGAGCAGACTCATTCAGTGAAGTGTTTCCTCCAGTGTAAACAAAATGTCTGGGGTAGTCAATAGTCAGACCAATCAGAGAGCTGAGCAGAGGGGCCATGAGGCTATGGTGAAAAGCTCACATTTTGTAGGTTAGAAAAAAGTGATTAACATTCAACTATAGAATAAAACTATTGAAGTGGTGGTCTTGTCACACTTAACAGTAATCGAAAGAGTGTGAAATTTGGATTTTCATTAATAATTAATGAATTTGTGCTCAGGGGAAATGGTAAGATAAAAGCTTTGTTAGATTTTTAAACATATATGCATATATTCAAATTTGTCTCTATTTTGGGGGTGCCTTCATATTTAAAAAATTGTCATAAAGGCCTCAGTGTTTGAAAATGAGTCAGGCTTCCTTGAACCTTCTAGAGAAAATGATAAAGAAAAAAAAATGCTCTGGTTGTTGCTTATATAGAGATACATGTACAGAATGTATATATGTGTATATTATATATATGTGCATTGTGCACATATGTGTTATATAATATGTGTGTACATATATTTATTGTATACATATGTCATCACAATTTCCAGATATGACATCACCCTAAAGATAAAGGGTGTTCTTGCATATTACCACCATCTTCTACATGTTTTATATTTCATCTGAACTGGATTCTTTGCCATCCCTTATTCTCACTTCATACTCTCTTCTCAGTGTACACATAGCTATGTATGTCCAGAATTGTCAGTACCAGCTAAAGCTTATTAGTCATGCATGAGAAAGCTACCCTTAAAAGTAGGAGACTCAGCAATCCTTAAGCAAGTCTTTAAAAAAGCATCTTCACTACTGATAACCCTGGTCTAAATCCTCATTTTCCTCCTTCACTCTAGGGTCTGAATATTATCCCAGAGACTGACTTGCTAGGTGTAGCAGCAAGCACCCCAAGCATCCTCAGGGTTTGCTGCCAACACAGGTTCTTGGATCTGCTTTGATAAAGGAAAGCAACTCAAAATGGGTTAACAAGCTTACTTTAATCAGTCAAATGTATATCGTTTACCTAGTTCAGGGGAAAAGAGGTCAGCACCCCGAACTTCAGATTATACAGACAGAATTATCAAGACAGAAACAGATCAAGTAGACAGATTTCTAAACTGTCCAACCATTACATCCATACCCAATCAACATCTGGGTTTCAACATCTGGGATTTTCAAAGCCAGGGGGGCTCTGGACAACGGCTTCCCAGAATCCATATCAAATCACAGAACACTTCTCAAAGTGAGCCCCAAAACAAAGCTACACATCAGGGCTTATATAGCCTTCTCCTGGCTCAGAGAATGTAACAACCTTATTGACTCACTGGCCAATCAAGAAGTATCTACTGAAAAACAAGACTCCCACCCCAGGCTCCAGGTGCTTTTTAGCCTAGGGGCAGGGAAGATCTTAAAAATTTACATTCCCATTACATTAGGTGGCCACAGTACATAGAATACTGGACTTGGAATCAGGAAGACTAAAGTTCAAATCTAGCCTTGGATGCTTACTAGTTTTATGAACTCAAGCAAGTTACTTACACATTGACTTACCTCAGTTTCCTTGTCTGTGAAATGGAGATAATAATAGCACCTACCTTGGGGTTGTGGGGAGTACAATTTGAGATCATACTTGCAAACCTTAAAGTGCTATATAAATAATTGCTATTAATATATGAGTATTATATTTAATTTAATTATATATTATTTATATATTAATTATTTTATTATATATTATTTATAATACATAATAATGTTATATATTTATATTATATATAAAATTTAATATATTATTATATTTAATTATTAATACATTTCCCAAATCCTCCTAGCCCCTGGAACTTCTCACTCGTCATTTCTCTCCATTACCCTGAAGGATGAGCTTCTTAGCAAGGTCATTCAAAATGGAGCTGCCCCCAATTCACTGCATGTCCCAGTCTGAAGCAGCAATTAGAATGGATTGTGACAGCAATGGACTCTCTCCACATCTATGCCTTTTGAAATCCTTTAAAACCCAACATACGGGCCAGGTCCATGACTCCTGTAGTTTAAAGAGGCCCCTTCCTCTTCGAATTCCACTTTGCCTAGATCTTTCTTTTGTGCTTATTCCCTTCTGTCTCAGATTGTAGTTTTCTATATACATGTCTTTAGCCCCTGCTTAGAATGTGAATTTCTTAAAGGCCGTGACTGTGTCTTGCTTCACCTCTGACTCCCTAGCAACAAAGAACAGTATTTTTATTCATTCATTTGATGGTTATTTATGAAGCACCTATTATGGACAAGGTCCTGCACTATATGTTGGGGACACAAAGCCCAAAATGAAATATTTCATGCCTTTTGAGAGCTTATATTCTATGGAGAGTAAATAACATATATGCAGAAATGTAAATTTATATGTATGCATGTATGTATTTCCATATTGTGTATGTGGTGTTGTTCATTTATTTTCAGTCACATTCAATTCTTTGTGACCCCATTCAGGGTTTTCTTGGCAAAGATACTGAAGTGGTTTGCCATTTCCTTCTCCAGATCATTTTACAGAAGAGGAAACTGAGGCAAATATGATTAAGTGACTTGTCCAGGGTCACACAGCTAGTAAGTTTCTGAGGCTGGATTTGAACTCAGAAAGATAAGTCTTCCTGACTCAAGGCCCAGCATGCTATCCATTGCACCACCTAGCTCCATGCGTGTGTGTGCGTATGTGTGCGCACACACACAACAGATACAACATTACATGCTGGCTTAATATTTCTTGAACTGTACTGAAAGTGTAAATAAATCCCCTAGAGCAGAACCATTTCTCTCCACCACTCATCCCCCCCAATTTGCCTATGTTACAAAGACAACAAAACAATGAAATGTGCCATTATTGCTGTGAAATGAAAGCATTAAACTTTGAAACACTGACCTAAGTAAAGGAATCAAATATCAACTAAATTCTCATGAGTCAAACAATTTTAGTGAATGCAATTTAAGTAAATAAATTTTGGTTTTGTTGTGGTTGAGTCCTTTGGTTCCTGTCTGACTCTCTGTGACCTGATTTGGGTTTTCTTGGTAAAGATACTGAAGTGGTTTGCCATTTCCTTTTCCAGCTCATTCTACAGATGAGGAACTGAGGCAAACAGGATTAAGTGATTTACCCAGGGTCACACAGCTAGTAAGTTTCTGTGGCTGGATTTATACTCACTCTTCCTAACTCCAGGACCCTTGTTCTATCCACTGCACCACCTAGCTGCCCCTGTCAATAAACATCCTATATCAAATAATTATTCATTCATCCAATACGTTTTTTGTAATAGATACTATTTTCTAGAAATCATGCTAGGTGCTGGGCATATAAAAGGCAAAAATAAAACTTCCTGCTCTCAAGGAATACAAAATACAAAGGAAATACAGAAAGTAATTTCAGGAAGGGGTAAGGTAACAACACCTGGAGGGATGGGCAATGTCCTCAGGTAGGAGATGATACCAACCTGGAGGATCTCTGAGAATATAAGAGGTATAGATAATGACCAGGTAAATTCCAGGCAGCAGGGGCAGCTTATGCAGAAACACCAAAGCAGAATGAAAAATGTAAAATGAGCTAGAGAAGGAAATGGCAAACCACTCCAATTTTCCAAGAAAACCCGAAATGGGTTCATGAAGAGTTGGACATGACTGAAAATTAAACAACATGTAGCTGTCCTGGGTTGCTCTAAGCACACTACTATAATTTTGGTTATGTGGGGGGAAAAAATCCTACACCCCCAATGAAATCAGTGTTCCCCACCTAAAACAAAATGTTTGGCAATTTCATCTTAGTCTGCAATGCCACTTTGGACTGGGTACAATAGGTGATTATTGCTATACTTAGAATTAGTTATAATGTGGCCATGTCTGGCAGCAAACTCTATGTGAAGACAGCTTAACATTTTTAGTTTAAGTATATAGTTACCCAGGCTAGAGAAAATTCAAACCAAATTCTACTTAGTCAATATTTCATAAAGGATATAGAACAAGAAACAGGAGTAAGATAGGATTGGGTGAGATTACATGAACAAAATGGAAAGAATATTTTCAATGCCAAATTTTAGCATCAGAAAAAAAGATCTTAGAAATGTAGATGAAAGGATGTATTTATTACTACTACTACCGCTATCACTACTACATTCCTTAGGTTCCCTTTATCTGTATACCCTGCTTAGTACACTTTGAAAATCTAAACCACTACTCCCCCCTTAGGCAAGGTTAAGTAGTTTCCTTTTGCCCCCTTCAAAAAGAACTCATATGCCATCTTGTCTGACTCCCACCTGAAGCATGAAGCCTCTCTATTAACATCTCCTGAAAAGTTACTTTGAAGTCTCTGCTTGAACACCTCTAGTGATAGAGAGCTCACTACTCAAGGCTGTCTATCTACTCCATTCTTGAACAACCCTTACTATTAGAAATTTCATCCTTATAGAGAGTTGAAATCAGCTTTCTACCCCTTGGCCTTACTTCTTCTCTGGGATCAAGTAAAATAAGTCTAATTCTCCTTCTGTCCCTGTGTATTTGAATACAGAGCTCACAATCCTCTCAAATCTTCTCTGGCCTAACACCTCTAGTTCCTTCAAATGATCTTTGCATAAGACAGGATTTCAAGTCCTGTCAATATCCTTGGAAAATATTCATTTGTTCAGATGTATTCCAGTTCACCAATAGTCCCCCTTGAATGTCACTATAATCTTTCAAATATGATCCCAACAGGGAAGTGATTTACCCAAGGTCATGACAGTCATGGTATCAGAGATTTGGAGTCAAAAGAGGCTTTAGAAGTAATTGAATTCAGGTGGCCAGGTAGCACAGAGAGTAAGAGTACCGGCTCCAGTGTCAGGATGACCTGGGGATCAAATCCGGGCTCAGATACTTAACACCACACCCAGAAATTACTGGCCGTGTAACCTTGATCAAGTTACTTAACCCCAATTGCTTTAAAAAAAAAAGTAATTGAATTCAACCACCTCAATTTTACAAATGAGGAAACTGAGGCCAAGTAAAATGACTAATTCAAAGTCACACAGCTTGTTAGTGGCAGAAATGGGATCTGAACCCAAGTTCTCTAACTCCAAATCCTGCATTTTTCTGCTTCATTGGGTCTGTGCTAAGCAAAGGAAGGAGAGGGAAAAGATGCATTACAGCAACAGCTGGACCTTCATATGTTCATTTTAAATGATTTGATGTTAAGGACTTGGGGGACTTGCACTGGAGAGCATGTCTTCCCCTTCACTCCCAGAGGGGTGAACGGTTCTTCCTTTTGGAGACTCAGTTACTTGAGAAGTTCTGGCTTTCATTCTATAGTAACATTCTATTTCAACATCCAGGGGAAGATATATATATATACACACACATATACACATTTTCATATATATGCATACAAATGCATACACACATATATATACACTGTGTGAGTGTGTATATACATACATGTATATACACAAATGTACATACATATATATGTATATGCACACATGTCTATGTGTGTGTCTGTGTGTGTATGTGTATATTCTGCCTTGTTTGGTAGACTGAATTTTTTATTGAGTATTTTATAACCAGATTCAAAGGTGGTTGTTGTTGGGGGTTTTTATGAGTATATTACTTTATCTTTTCCCTGTTGTTTTCCATTAAGCACACAGATTCTTTCAGGCATGACCCTCCATAAATTAAATTTGGTTATGAAGAAATCTATGAAACTATAAAAAAGGGTAATTCATTGCTGTTATTTTATTTGTTCATTACATATATTGATGGTCTATTAGAACTTATATCCCTTGATAGTAAAAATAGATAAAGAAAAAGAGAAAAATGTTTGAAAGAATGATGTATAAGGTTTCTATTTTTCTCAGTCCATTTATTTTGAGAGAGAGAGAGAGTGAGAGAGAGAGAGAGAGAGAGAGAGAGAGAGAGAGAGAGAGAGAGAGATTTTGTGGGTTTTTAGAACTCCACAAAAGATTTAGACTACTTGTTTTCTAAGATAGATTGTTTTCTGTGTTCTCTCAAGGGGATTGAGAAGAAAAATGGGGTAGTTACTTAAATGGGGTAGGAGGGGAAGATTAGTCACTTTAATCAGGAGAATCCAAGCCCATCAGCAACTGGTGAACTTAATTCTTACCTTACCTCATATAGGGGACTGATATACAAACTGGAAACACTTGATGGGAGGAATGGGAAACAGGCAGTACACCTGCTCTCTGCCCTTCCCCCAATGACACACTGATGATTTCAACTCTTCTCTCACATGGCAGAATAAGGTTTGACAGGGGATACTTGGGTTTGGAGGTGAGGGGATAAACAGGGAATGGATTTTCAAACCTGCTCTCTGCCCTTCCCCTGATAACATTTACTCATGATCTCAACTCTTCCTTCGCATGGCAGAAAGAGGTTTAACATAGAAGACATTTGAGGTTGGGGGGAGTGATCAGAAATAGAAGTCCAATCTGTTTTCTGCCTTTCCCCAATGACTTAGGGAGATTTGATCATATCTATTCAAAACTGAGGGTGGAACAAAAGTTAGTTTGTTACTATGGTAAAACTTTGATTAACCAGAATGCCCAGGGAGTTTAGCATTCTGATCAATTTAATTTTTGAGTGAATTAAGAGTTGGTCTGAAAATCCTTTTCATAGACTCAGAATGTCACTGCTGGAAGGGACTTTATTTCCATCCTTTCATTTTAATGATGAAGCAGCTGAAACCCAGAAAGAGTAATTTGCTCAAGGTCAGACAGATCATTAGTGACAGACCAGAAACAGAACCCAAGACTTCATCCACTCAGAGTGGGACAAAGTCCACCAAGCTAGAACTGGTTTGTGGGAAATCATTCTAACATTCGTGAATGCACTTTCCTACCTTAGTAAGAGCAGCTTAGTCACTAACTGATATTTTTTTCCCTTTAATTTAGCAAAGCCTTGAAAAGGTTATGATAATATAGGTAATCTTAAGTGCTCTAAGGTTTGCAAAGTAGTTCACATATTCTCATTTGACAGCTCTATGAGGTAGGTGCTATTATGCTCATTTTATCAGTGAGGAAATCTAGTCTGGGAAAGTGTAAGTGGACTTGCCCAGGGTCACACAGCTAGCAGGTGTATGAGGCAGGATTCAAACCCACATCTTCTTGATTCTAAACCCAACATTCTGTCCACAGTGCCATCTAGCTTCCTGGTAGGATTATAGGTTTAGAACTGGCAAAGTCAATTCGAGATCATCTAGTCCAACACTCTCAATTTTATAGACTGGGAAACTGAGGGCCAAAGAAATTAAATGATTATTGAAGCTCTCTTAGAGGTGACTAGACATTAAATGACTGCTATTTACACATATAATAAGCATCAGAATTAAAATTCAGACCCACACCGTCTGACACTGGTTACCAATGTTCTTTTCACTGTCCCATGCTGAATTCGAAGGAAAAAGAGAACTGGATTGAAATCCTGCTTTCAACACTTACTAGTTATGTTCTCTTAGACAAAGCACTTGCTTCTTTGAGCCTCAGGCTCCTCATCTGTAAAATGGGAGTAATAAACCTTGGATCTCACCAGGTTGCTGGAAGAAATTTTGTGCTTTGTAAAGCACAGAGTGCTATATAGGAGACGATTGAGCAGAAGGAGGATTGATTCAGATCAGTTTCCATTGTTTAGGACCGTAAATGCAGATGTAGAAAATAGGTAAGATTGGGTTCACAGAGGGTGAATAAAAGACGCTCTCCCAAAGTTCTGCTTCTGTTGTTCATGAAATTCTTAGCACTTCATTTCTTTCCTCTTATTTTGCTTGTTTCTCCTAAAACTGGAGGGTATGAGGGGAGCATTCTGTTTGGTTCAACTATCTCAGGTTTTCCTGTACATAGAATTAAAATATCTGGGCCATATAGCGTATTCCCCTCCCTGCCAAGAGTAATGTTCTGTTTGAATCATGCCTTATCATCTCTGGCTTTTCTGCAAATGTAGTTTCTATCTCCTTCATCCAGTGCAAGATAGTAAGGCTTAGAATCATTAGAGCAAGGCTAGATCAGGGGGTCACTCTTTGGTATAGAGATATAAGTACCTACTGAATCTTAATTGTCAGATTTGAGTACTGAGCCTGTCATGGGAAGGGGGAAGAAGGTGCCCTGTCACATGCCGGGGTGGTACTTTCCTAGATATAACCAGCCTTAATTTCTCTAATCTTATCAGTCCTCAGCATAAAAATGGTGCTAGTAACATTGCCAAGCCAGCAGATTTTTCTTTTCTTAAGCTCTCCAACAATGGCCTTCTTCTACCCATTTCTGTCTTTCTCCTTTCTCCCTTCCTATTCTCTCCCCTTCCTCCTTTCCTTTTTCTCTCTCTTTTATTCCTCCTCTTACATCTCCTTCCTCCCCAGGGGAAAAAAGGGGGGGGGGGAACCTCAAGGTCAGCAGTGACCATCTCACTTCAGGCAAAGCAGCTTAACGATCACTGACTCAGTTCTTCATGATATGAAGCTTAAATGAAATTTTTGTTAGTATCATAATTAATAATAATATCCCATCTGGAAAATGAAGAGGCTGGACAGTATGGTCTCTAAGGGCCCCTCTAGCTCCCAAATATGAAAGTAATTATTTTTTATTAAATATCATCTAACAATGATAAAATTTTGAACTTAATTTGAATTTATTTAGGTCTTTGCATCCCAAAGGAACAGGGTAAGAATCTGGTTTAGGAAATTGACCTTAGTCAGGGACTTTATATAATTTGTGCTTTCCTTCCCTAAGGGTGTGTGTGTCTATATTTACCTTGAAAGGGAGTGGAGGTTTTTTTCTTCCATTTTTCCCAGGTTGAAAGTTGTTACAGTTTGCTACCACTCCATAGCTATCTTTTATTTTTTCATAACTGATGCTTCCCCAAACAGAGTTGTTTGTTTGTGTGCCATCTTCCAGTTAGGCTGTAAACATGTCAAGGATTAGGACAGTTTCGTTTGTGACAAGTTGAATGCTGTATATCCTCAGAGGGGTCAATAAATGCTAGTCAATTCTAGCACCCAAATCTCTGATACTGAAGTAAAGGTATTTTTTCAGAAGGGAATTCCTAGGCATAAAGCTGGAATTATTTTTAGTTAGGAGGGACCCTAGAACATAGAATATAAAATATTTGAGCTTGATGAAAATTAAGAATACAGAACATAAAATTTTACAGCCGAATGGGATGTTAGACTAAAGCACATAGAATGTAAAAACCAGAAAAGACTTAGAAAATAGGATGTTAGAATTAGAATACACCTTAGATCACAAAACGCAGAATTCCAGAGCCAGAAAGGACTTTAGAACACAGATCTTAAAATGTGAGAACTAGAACATAGCATAATCCAGAAAGGACCTCAGAATGTAGGATGTTAGATCTACAATACATCTTGAACATAAAACAGAATTCTAGAGAAGAGGACCTTATAGCATAGCAATTCAGAATCTGAAAGGTTTTTAGAACACAGAATACTAAATCTAGAAGAAACCTTAGGACATAGAACATGGAAGGTCAGAACTAGAAAACATATTAGAGCATATAGATTACCAGAGCTAGAAAAGTCTTTAGAATATAGAATATTAGAGATGAAAGGGGCCTTAGAGTATAAATTATGTTCAGTCTTTTTTTTTTCAGTTGTGTTCAACTCTCCATGACCCCATTTGGGGTTTTCTTGACAAAAATACTGGAGTAGTTTGACATTTCCTTCTCCAGCTCATTTTATAGATGAGGAAACTGAGACAAATAGGGTCAAGTGACTTGCCCAGGGTCATATGGTTAGTAAGTATCTGAGGCGAGATTTGAACTCAGGAAGATGAGAGTTCCTAACTCTAGGTCCAGTACTCTATTCACTGTACCACCTAACTGCCCTAGAATATAGAATATACAATTCCATAAAGGATCTTAGTTAATCTAGTCCAATCACAATGTTTTACATGCAAGAAAAACTAAATCCAAATAGGAAATGATGCATTCAAGGTCACACAGTACCAGAGCCATGATCTGGTCTCCCACAGTCAGCTTGGGTAATCATTCCTCTATGTCACACTGCCAGAGACAAGGTTATATCTTTATCCAACCCTATCTATGTAGACAAAGCATCACTGCTTTTTACTCCATTGTCAAATTGGGTCATTTGCCTATATTTTTGGTTGGGAATTGTTCATAAATGCACTAGAACATGGCTATCTCTTGCATAAAATAGATGAATTATTCCCAACCTGAACACTGAGGACTCCTGGGAAATATAGAATTTTCACAAGGGGTCCTTGGATAGCCACACCAAACATTGTCATGTGGAGGTTAATTTACTTCACCAAAATGTTCTATGTGGTTCACTATAATAAATGAGCAAATATAGATTCTATAGGTTCAACAAATGATTTAATCATCAAGAAACCAGCTTGAACCCTACTATTACATTTTCAGTGTGAGCATTTACATCTCAGAAATTGGCAAATGCTACAAACAACATCTTGATCTACTGCTTTGTTGGTTGTCTAGTCTTAAGAAAGTATAGATAATACAGATTAAAAGTATATTGGATGTATCTTTTCCCCCAGAGGCAAGGTTGTTAAACATTTATCAGCACACCCTTGTGTATCACACACAGATGAACCCATAAACCATGTTTCACAAGTATGTGGATGCTGTGGAGAATAAAAGGCCAATTAATTTAAAAAGTGATGTTAAATTCTTAGTAGCTTTTTATCGCCAAATATTTTCTTAAACATACAATAAACAGGATAATAATAGTACATGAGATTTCACCAATTTTTTATAGTTTAAAGTGGATTCTTTAGAGATAGCTACCTTGCTCAGTGGTTAAAGCACTGGACCTATAGTCAGGAAGCCCTGAGTTCAAATCCAGTCTAAGATACTTACTAGCTGTGTGACTCTAGGCAAGTCATTTAACCTCATTCACTTCCATTTCCTCATCTGTAAAATGGGAATAATAATAGCACCTAACTTCCAGAGCTGTTCTGGGAACAAAATGAAATATTTTCAATGGGCTTTGCAAGCCTTAAAAAACTATATAAATGATATTGCTATTATCATTTTACTTAAATTAACCTAATTTACTTACATTATCATTTTACTTAAAAGGTTGGAAGCCACCAGAAGGTTAGAACTGGAGCTATACTTTGCCTAAGCTCTCTATCAACCTTTTCATTAGCACAGTGTTCTGTATACAGTAATCACTTAACAAACAAATGCTTATTGTTGAATCACCAGTTGATCCCATTTAGTATACAAACCTATGAAGTATTCACTCAACACCAGCCCAGGGAGAGGGTATGCTCAGGCGGCTGAACTATGGGCTATGAAGTGAACAGCCCTTTAACTTAGCTCTGCCTCCCCACAATAGGGAGATAATAAAGTTTAGATAAGACTTTGGGCTCTGCCAGGATGGAGTTTATAATCTAAGGGGGAAGAGGCAGATGACTTATACATAGATAAATTGTGTACACAGAATGCCATCAGTGCATTCCTCTCCTTAGTCTAATCAGGGGTGGGGAACCTGCTGCAGGCCTTTGAGGCCCTTGGGTGGGGCCTTTTGACTGAGTCTAAATTCTACAGAACAAATTCTTTTGTTAAGGGGATTATTCAAAAGGATGCACTTGAGGGACCTAGAAGGCTACATGTGACCTTGAGGCTGCAGGTCTCAGCCATGGTTTAAAGCATGAATTAGTGTGAATTTATCCAGTCAGAACCTGATCTTGAGCCCTCATCTAAAAAAAAAAAAAAACTATTTTCTCCCTAAATTGATTATATTCCACTGAGTGCTAGCAACATGACCTTGGCATAATGTTTAGATACTATTTCCATTGATTCTGTAAAAGCAATAAACAATAAATAATGGAATATGCACTGTAACTCGATGTGTATATCAGCAAGTTCTCTTGCAGGGTGCAATCTTTTCTTTCTCTTCAACCCATGTCACACCAATAGTATAAATGCACAGGCCAAAAACCCGAAAGGCTCAGGAAAGACAGTTGTCCCAATGCTACTCCTTTTCATGGACCTTCTTCCTGTTGGTCCACAAAGGATTATAAGAAATGTATCCTGGTTCCCAACTGAGGTTTGACTCACTCTTTCCAATAAGACTGACTCAACTGGAGTGTGCAGAGAAGCTGGCAAGCTGTGGCCAGTTCTCAATGCCACCTCTATTCCACTAAGAATTCTGTCACAAATAACCTATCATTGTCTCTTCATCTGTTTCCTGTCTTGCTGCTCGGTGTCTGGGCAGACTCATCATTCTTTCCCAGTTGTCCTTCACTGGTACAATAATGGGGTATAGACAAGGGCATGTCAGATGAAGACTGAAATTTTCTCCATTCCAATGGTCATCTTGCTTCTTTCTTCCTTTTCTGGTCCCCTCAGTTTTTGGCTTTCAAAATGGACACAAAGCTGTGGGCATCAAATGGGGCATAAATATTTAGACATATTCCCCTTTTATGTTTAAATTTTAAATTGAATTGAAATTTACTTAATACTTGTGTTAGTAGATAATCTCATCAGTGCTGACTGTCTTTTGGTGGGAAGGACATCTATATCTTCCCATTTCATTCACTTGGGTAGTTTATGACTTTCTGTAAATACACCATAGAACAACCATTCAACATGCTGGAGGTCTTCTTATTCTTTTAATGTTCCATGGATAACAATGCAACATGCAGACTGGCCATTTCTTATCATATAAACTCCCTTCATATCCAGCCATCCCACCTCTGATCTCTGGTGATGTTTCTTATGACACTTCTAGAACATAAGCCTTTGTTCCTAAAATGCTCTAGCCTAGGAGATTGCCTCAGTTTCCCCAGAAATCCATGAAACTTATGGCTCAATGTATGTTAAGGTCTCAGTATAATACATCATCCTGGTGAAGCATCCCTTTCCCATGTAACTAGCATTAGTAATAACTTGCAGACCAGTAGCAAAAAAAAAGTAAATGTGATTTATTTTATTATCTGGGTGGGATGGACTATCTTGTTCATTGGGAACACAGCTGGTTTTAAATTTCTGTGACCTCATAAAATGTTTTGTATTTATTTACACAGTAAATGATAGTATTATCTCTAGTCTAACAGATAGAATAACTAACTCGGAAAGGTGGAAAGATCAAAAAACTAATTATTGTAGAAAAGACTGACCCTTAGTACTTTCAACTTCAAACATCTGGGTCCAGTTCAAATGTCAACTCTCCCCACTCCCAGAATTCTTCTTTATCCCCCAAAGTTGGTAATTCAGCTCACTTCAACTATCAGGTTTTAGTGCCTACTATTTTCATGGACTCCATTAAAAAGAAAAAATTCTATTCAATGCATCAAATACTAATAAATTACCTAATATGTTCACTTGGACTAGAAAGACCCCAAAGAAACAGTCTGAGCCATCAATGACTTTTTATTGTACTGATAGGGATATAACATTTACAAAAATGCATCCAGCAAAAATGAAGAAGGGGAAAGATCATTGATTTGGGGTGGGGCAGGGTATCATCAAAGCCTTAATGGAGTAAGTGAATGTCGAACTGAGACTGGAGAGGCAGAGACGGTGAGCCATCTTAGACATGAGAGACCATTGGTACTAATGAATGATGTACTAATAGGAATTAAAGCGGTTGGGCCAGAAAGGTCCAGAACATGAAATAAGACTAGAGAGGGAGGGGGGAGCTGGATAGTGAAGTCTTAAATGCTTTCTTTGAAATACTATACTTAAAGATTCATTTTTATTTAGTAATTGGGTTTTCATGGACATTTTTCTAAGAAAATTGAGAAATCAATTCTCAGTACAAAGTTTAAAGATGAATATGTAGGCATGAACCATTTGCCAGGAGTTTGCATTTTCTCCTATAAACAATGAAGGGCCGTGGAAGATTAAAGGTAATTGTTTTTCCTTCCTCCCCACCCCACCCCCATTCATGTAGCATTTTGTTTTGTACTTCCTTTATGAGTTTATCACCATGACGGAGTTATAGTTTGTCTTTGTACATACCGTATCTCCCCGTTTGATTATAAGAACCATTAGGACAAAGACTGATGTCTTATCTTAACTTTCTATCACTCCAAGTATCTAGTATGGTACTCCTGAACATCCCTATCATCATCATAATGACTAGAATTTGCATAGTGTCTACTATATGCCAAACACTGTGCTAAGTGCTTTACAAATATTATTTATTTTATCCTCACAACAACCCTGGAAGGCAGGTGTTATTATTATTCCTCTTTTATAATTGCGGAAACTGAGGAAAATAGTATAAGTAATTTGCCCAAGGTCACTTAGCTAATAAGTAACTGAGGCTAGATTTGAACGCAGGTCTTCCTGACTCTAGACACAATGTTTTATCCATCGAGACACCTAAGTGCCCTAAACATAATTTATGTTTTAAAAAAGTCTGTTGAATTTAGTTAAGTTGATGTGAACTTAATTGAATAGAATGGAATAAAAATTAATTAAATGGATTCAAACTACTAAGTCTTTTAAGTTCTTCTGAACCATTCTTTGAAAAAATCAACTTGTCTATAAATAGCAGCTACAGACTAGAACCCTTCTAAGAACTTGGCATCTTAAACCTTTTGAGCTCACATGCTAATTAGAAATGACACAAAATTTAAATCATTTAAAGCTGACAAAGTTATAAAATAATCAAAACATGTACAATTGCTTCATTTGAAATGCTGTGCTTGAAGCTTTGCTTTTCCTAGCAATTAGGGTTTGGGGGATCATTTTCCATGAAAACTGAGAAATCAATTCTGCATATAATGTTTAATGATGAATGTGTAGTAATTGCTCATTTGCAAAGAAATTTCTTACCTTTGAATGCTGAAAGAAAATGCAAGGCCAAGGGGGACACTCAAGATGATTTAGCTACATAACCAGGGGCAGTCTGCTTATGGAATCAAAAGGCCTGGGTTTGAATCTTAATGCTACCGTGTACTCATGATGTGATCCCTGGCCTTAGCTTCCCTGTTTTTAAAATTATAAACTTAGGCTAAATGATCCTAAGGCCCCATTGAGGTCTAAACTATGTGATCCTGATGTGTGCTGGGGCAGGGAGGGAGTCAGGTGGTTAGAGGAGATGTCACAGACATCTTCCCCAAATCCTCAAACCAAAATGAATTAAAAATTCCTGCCAGTGAAAAATAAACCACATTTACTAATACACTCCTAGGAAGAGGTAGGAGAGGAAAGCCAATAAGCAATGAGAGAATATTACAGGTCAAAAAGTAAATACTAAATATTGTTGTTTTAATGTAAACCTTCAGAAGATCTGTGATTTCATCAGTGTTGGTATCCTTTTCATTTTATTGTATTTTTTTTTTCTTTTTGGAGGGCAATTGGGGTTAAGTAACTTGCCCAAGGTTACACAGCTAGTATTTTTCTGTGGGTGTTAAGTGTCTGAGGCCAGAACCGAACTCCGTTCCTCCTGACTCTGGGGCAGGCACTTTACTCACTGCACCACCTAGCCACCCTGTTGGTATCCCTATCCATGCCTTCTTGTCCTATGCAACAATTTTCTGTATCTTCACATTAATCCTCCCCCAAACGTTCACTCAATCCTAAAGACCTTCCTATAGGTCTCTATATATTGCCTGAATAACGTTGTAGTAATTGGGCTTTCCATAGGTTCTATCTTACTCTTACTATATGATTATCCAACTCTATTTCTAGTGATGAGTCTCTTTAAAAAATGTTTTTTTTTTGTGACATACTTTTTCAAAAGTTGTCATTCATAATACTTCTCCATTGTCCTTTGGGTCATATGAAATTCTATTCTTTGAGATTTTAGTGTTCCATGATTTATAGTCAAAAAAGATTGAAAAAATAATAAAAATCAGAACAATATTAGTGTTGAAAAGATTAGATTTTGTTCAGGGTGAAACTGGTAGGAAAGAGTATTTAAAACATGGCACAATTTCCCAGATGAAATCTGGCACATTCTCTTCTTACTGTTCAATACTGTTCCAAATTCTTTGTCCTATCTGTATTATCTACACAAAACATATGTACTAATGTATATGTACATTAGTATATATGTATATATATAGTATATATGTACATATACGTATGTACCAACACTATGAGCTGTGCATATAATTATATATCATAATGGTCTTTACAATAGGTACTTTTCATCCACTTGATTGTTTTTGTGTGAATTGTCAAGCCAAAATCATTTCAGTGGTTCTCAGTTTCACTTAGGAGGCATTATAATGTTTCAAAGCTTGATGAAATCAAGAAAATGTCATCCAGGAATGGGGCACCTAGAGGATCTCACATCTATAGCAATTGTTCTTAATTTGAGGTTCAGGGACCCCTAGAAAGACCATGGAGAGATTTCAAAGGTTTCATGAATTTGAACAAGAGAAAAACACATTTTATTTTCACTAACTTCTAGCTAAAACTTGGGGGTTTTTTCTCTAATTTAAAAAAAATCATTATTCAGATAAGAGGTCCATAGGCTTCACCAGACTGTTAAAAGGGACTATGTAAGAACCTCTGATCAAACGGGAATCCTTCTCTTATCCTACTTGTACTGGGCATCCATGAAAACGATGAATACTTTTGGTCCACATGTACAAAAGAAAGCCTATATGTCTTTATTTTATGCTTTTTTGATTTCCATAATCAAAATAACACAGAATATCATCTCTGTTGATAGATCTATCAAGACATCCTATAGGATCTTTGCATATGCAAAGGATCTACCACTGAAGGAGAACTTCTGGGTCTGAATTTTGTTCTACTGAATAAAATCCTTTTTAAATAGTTAATGAATAGTGGGAGCTTGTACTATCTACAATTTTGGGTCAGTTTTTGTAAGTGTAATGATACAGCCTAGAATTATAAACCATTCTTAACTATGAGAGAGAGGGGGAAGAGAGACAGAGACAGAGAGACAGACAGAGTGAGAGACAGAAAGATACAGAGGGAGGTTAACAAAGACAATTTTAGCTGTCTTGTAATACTCAAAAGGTTGTGTTCTGCTTGGCCCCAGAGGGCACACAAATGGGCGGTACTGAGAGGCACATTTTGACTGAGTATAACAAAGCAACCCAATAATAAAAGCTTTCCAATCACAGAAGCGGCTTTCTTATAAAGACAGAAATGATGAGACTATTATTTGCTACCCCAGTTGTTAACATTCTTTTCATCTCGAAATTGATGTGTAATTATTACTTCATATATGCTTTGTATTTACTCATTTGTTTACATGGTGTGTGAGGGCTCCATGAAGACAGAAATTCTGTTTTTGTTTTTGTCTTTGTATCACCAATAACTTAGTAACTGTGTGTTGCATTCAACTGAATGAATGCACTATTGCTGAAGGTCTTCAAGAAGAGCCCAGACAACCACCCATTAAGGGTCACAAAGAGGGGATTTATGCTTAGCCCTAGGAGAGTAGACTAGCAGACCTCTAAGGTCTTTCCTGCATTATAGAGTTATTGATTCCATAAGTCACGTTCCATCTTTACATTCCATTGATTCCATAAGTCCCATTTTCTTTTGTCTAGAGATGTGTTATGGAGTTGTATTCAAATCCAATGATGTTTCTTACTGGCTCTTTGACACTGTCAGAATACTGAGAGCCTCTGTTTCTTCATGTTTAAATTGAGGGGATTCAGCCATATAATGTCTAAGGTCCCTTCCATTTCTGAATCATCTATGATCTTAAAATTGTAGACAATTTTCCCCTAAAACTCATAATACTGATTAATATGTTAATTTTTAAAAATTACATCTTTCTGCCTGTGATAGACTTAGCCTCTGACCTAGCCTTGTTGTACAAAAAGGTATAATGATTATAAATGATGTCTGTGATGCTCATGGCCCTTTTGAACTTAAATGATTCAGAAGAGGGATATTGTCAGAGGAAGAAATGGGCAGTACCATACTTCAATAAATCACAATAACATAGAATATGCTTGGTCATTTCTAAACCTTCTAATGTTCTGTATATGCTTTCAAAAAAAAGTTTTTAACTACTATTCAGGTACCAAGCTATTTATTTAACTACCTCCATTAAGGCTTTCATTAAATAATAATGAAGTCATGGAGATGAAGAGCTATCCCAGGGGACTATGGTGCCTTCATTAGTTTCATCTAATAGAGCTTAGACCCTGAGCAGCTAGGAATCACAATTAAGTGACTCCACCAGCAGCCATATGAATTACAAGCAGTACTGCCTAATGGAAAGACAGTGGACACCAAGACTTTGTCAAAAATTAGGATTGTCTGCATCTTTGGGCAAGTCACAGAACCAGAATCTCTGAGATGGAAGTAGTCAGGTAGTCCATTTAACCCAAACTTCTACCTTGGGCAGGAATCCTTTCTGTAATAAATCATTGTGCCAGGCATTGTTCTAAGCACAGAGGATACAAATAAAAAGAATGAAATAATTTCTAATTTCAAAGATTTTTACCTTCTAATGGGAAGGAACCCACTTTCCTATATAAGTACATTAGGGATAAATACAAAGTTGTTAAATTCAAGGTAGATTGAGGAGGGGAGAAGCACTAGCAGTTCAGGTCAGGTTGAGTCTCGAATAAAAGTATTACCTGTATTGCATCTTGAAGGAAGAGAGTGGATTGTGGGAGGCAGAGGTGACTAGATAATGCATTCTAATAATTGGGGACAGCCAGTGCAAAGGCCCAAAGATGGGAGATGGAATGTTTTGTGTAGGGAACAGGGATTACAGGCATGTGCCAGCACACAGGGCTCTATTTGTATGTTTGTAAAAATTTATTTTGATGATGGGAAACATTACTATACAAATATGTTTTATGTATAGCACAAATATAAATATGTATAAACAACATAAATATATTATGAACACATGTATATTTATGCAGTGACTAAAACATAAACATGAAATCACTGACTTATGTATAAATATAATCATTATTTGCTTTAGATGTCATTTCCTATAGCAAAGATCTGACCGATACATTTTTAAACCTAGCTGTCAATCCAGGTCCTCTTGCCATCTGCCCTGAGGCCACCTCACTTCTCTTCTGTAACAGCCCCCTCCAGGTCGGACCTCGAGGAAGCATGCCCTTAAGTCCTAAGAGTTCAACCAGACAGCTTTGGAACTCCTTTCCTGGGGCTGAGCCATCATAATTGTTTAATGAACGAGGGCAAACTCAACTATTTAACTATATCTAGTGAGCCCCAGACCAGACCATGTTTCATATCCCTACCAACTATCCACACTGGCCATCTTGCCATCTGTCCTGCCACTGTGCATCAATCATTCCTACTTAAATCCATGTTTCATTCATTCACTCACTTAAGGGTTGATGAATGTATACCAAGAAAAGGAAGCAGTAGTCACATAGAGCCAATATGGCTATGGCTTCATAATAATATCTAATCTTTAAATAGTCTTCATTTTAAAGTTTCCAAAGGACTTTTTGTAGTTGATTTCATTTAATTTTCACAATCCTGAGAGGTAAATATTACAACTATTATTATTTCCATTTTACAGATGAGGAAAGTGAGGTTCAGAGAGATTCAATTATTTGCCCAGATAACACATCTATTAAGTATCTGAAGTAGGATTGAATCCAAGTCTGCTTAACTCCAAGAAGCCTAGTTCTCTACCTATTGTCCTACCAGTAACATAAAGAACAGAAAAATCTCATTTCCTTTTTTATTAAATAGGGTCACTAGACTAGCAAAGGGTAGCTAGGTCGCACATTGGTTGGAGCTTTGGGCTGGGAAGCATGAAGATTCATCTTCCTAAGTTCAAATCTGGTCACAGACACTTACTAGGTGTGTGACCCTGGGCAAGTCACTTAATCCTGTTTGCCTCAGTTTCCTCATCTGTAAAATTAGCTGGAGAAGAAAATGGAAAACTATTCCAATATTTTTGCCCAGAAAACCCCAAATGGAGTCATGAGGAGTCAGACATGACTAAAACTGAACAATAGCTAGACTAGTAATGTTGTAAGAACATGTGATTTCATTGTTATGGGGATCTTCTGGGAGAGATGCTATCAATACTGGTCAGCAATTTTTTTTGTAACTTATACCTTGGGAGAGATGTGCAAAACACTGAGAGATAAAGTTCTTGCCCAGAGTCACATAGCCAATATACGTGCAAGGCAGAACTTGAACTCAGATCTGTCTGACTCTGAGACCACTTCTCTATCCACCATTCCCCATGACCTCTGTCATTGTCACAATATTTCTACTCAGTCTTAGCAAACCATTTGACAAAGTCTGTTAGCCTATTCTTGTGGGAAAACGGGGAAATTTGAGCTAGACAACAGAACGATTAGGTGTATCCTTCAACTAATTGAACCACCAGACCAAAAAGCAGTCATTACCAAATCAATATTCACTCCTCCAAGAGATCCTTCCTGATCCCCTCCCAGTCTTTAGTGTCCTCCCTTACCTCCAAAATAATTTATATTTACTCCATATATATTTTTATATATTTATCTGTGTATGTATTGTTTCCTCTCCAATGAAATGCCAACTCCATGGAGGAAAAGGAAAGAATGATTTTCTTATTGGTAGCTAGGTAGCTCATTGGATGAAATGTTCAGCTTAGAAGCAGGAAGACCTCAGTTCAAATCTTGCCATAGACACTTACAAGCTATGCCAGCCTAAGCAAGTCACTTAACTTTTCTCAACCTCTGTTTCCTCATCTGTAAAACTGGGATAATAATAATAGTACCCACCTCACAGGGTTGCTGTGAGGGTCAAATGAGATAATATAAATTCCCTTGTAAACCTTAAAATGCTATTTTCGTGTGTGTGTGTTATAGACTATATTTTTATCATATGCTAGGGGTACCTGACACATAGTCATAACAGCACCCAACATATAGTAAACAATCAGCAAATGCTTCTTGAATTGGATTGGACTGGATTAAATTGGCAATCAACCTATACTTTACCAAACAGCATCTGGAAAAGGGCATTGCCAGAGTATGTTTCCTTCACCCACTGACAGCTTAGTCTTTGAAAGAATTGACAATTCTCTGCTATGGGTGCCTCAGTTAAGAGGCCCAGTTGATCAAACAACCAATTACAGATGAATAGTGAATAAGGAGATTTATCATTGACATCAATATGTGAATGTTTATAGGGACAGAAACAAAGAATATGAAAATATATCATAATACATTCTTGTCACAGGGAGACAAGGCTGTCATCTATGTAGGCTAAGGTTTAAGGAAGAGTTTTCAATTGGAGAACAGAGACAAGGTTGTCCTGCATTGGCAGGATAGGAGGGATTGAAAAGCTGCAGCTTTGTTTATTTGATTTTAAACATCTGTCAATAGATATAGCATTCCTTGCTACATCCAATCAATGCCCAGCTTTACCCACACTTTTAAATGCCATTGGATCTGGGTAAGTGACTATTACTTCTCACCCAGATATTTAAGCTCATTTTAGCAATACCCAAGCCTTGTCAAGCAGAATGCTACTCTAATTCTTTTGATGTGTACCTGGAGCCCCTCAAAGAAGAGGTTTATAGGACAGAATTGGTAATCAATGTGATTATAATAATACATCTACACAGTGTTCATATGTTAGCTTCATTTTCAGCAACTTTTTCTGCTTAATCTTTTCTAACTCCTTATATAAAAGCATTTTTCCATTTTCTCCACTGTGGTGTATTAGCAGCATATTTAAATAGGTCAAGTTGAAACTGTGGTGATTGTTCACAGGGTCACCTTATCTTTAACCTTGTTTCTAATTTGGTATTGCTTTGGTCTTTTACTCTACCTGGAAGATCTGGCTGCACACAGCTGATTCACAAATGTCTCCCTTAGTAGTACCCATTTGTACCCAGTTTTTTAGATATTGTCATTTTTGTTTGTCATAATATTATTTGGTACTGAACATGTCCAGTCTTCTGGCTCTCCCTTGGAAAAAGTTATTCATGTTATATAGGAAGAGGCAGCTGGGTGGTACAGTAGGTAAAAACATTGGACTTGCTTGGGTAAGGAAGATGTGAGTTCAAATTCTGTCTCAGACCCTAGCTATGTAACTCCAAACAAGTCACTTAACTTCTCCTGGCCTCAGTTTTCTCATCTGTTAAATGGGGACGACAATAGCACATACATCATAGTGTTGTTGTGAAGATGAAATGAGATAACCTATACATCATCTTGCTCATTTTAAAATGCTATTCAAATGCTAGCTATTATTGTGAGATTTCTAAGGAATCGATAGAGTGTCTTTAACTTCTCAAACCTTCTTGAACATGGATAATATTGAACTAATTGCATCAAGATTCAGAATATGGTAGGGCCTCCTCAATGAGATTCATAACTACTCACAAGAGATCAGTATAAGCTATTTGTATAGGAAAAACTAAATAGATAAAAAAAATCTGTTGTCCCAGCTATTATATGGAATCATATGGCCCGCCTGTTGAATTAGTGTAATACGTACATGTATCTGGAGCCACCATTGCATATGGATATGTTAGGGATCAAGAAAGTGGGAAGGTCAAGTAAGAGCACCGGCTCCAGTGTCGGGATGACCTGGAGATCAAATCCCAGGCTCAGACACTCAGCACCACACCCAGAAATAACTGGCCGTGTAACCTTGAGCAAGTTACTTAACCCCGATTGCTTTAAAAAAAAAAAAAAGAAAGAAAGTGGGAAGGCTTGCAAATGCCTTTTTCCAATAATGATTACAAGTTGCTCCTTAGTGACAAAAGAAAAAAGAAAAAAAAGACTTTAGCACAAATTCCTTCCTAGAGAAGCTGTGTCTTGGAGTACCCACAAGCAAGTAAATCTTGGAACACTACAACCTCTTAAGAACCAGAGTTTTAAATGATAAGGAATCAGATGAAGAACGCATCTAGCACATTGGGTGGGTCCTCTGTGGAAAGATCTGTAGAAGAACATCAAAGAAGAATCATTCAAGGTAGAAGAGAAATTGATGGGTCTAGATCTTAAACAAATAGAGGGAATACCCACATTGATGGGTTCATAGATCTGTGGAAATTCAAGTGTATAAGAGCACACTGTCTATAGTTTTTTTTTCTTAAATTTAAGAAATAATTGAATGATTCATAAATCCTGAATTTTTAACCACAATGAAAATGCTTAAAGAAATTCTGATGTCTCTGCAAAAAGTTAAATGCTTAACTCTAACTTGGCAATATATGAGCAAATGCATTTAATGAATTTGTTTCAGCTTACAGCTATTTTCTGACTGCAACTCTTTTTTCTTTCATCCCAGAGGTAACAGAAGAACCACAAAAGAGGGATCGACTGTTTTGCAAAGCCAGAACCTTGGTCTGTCCCCAAATAGGTCAGAATACATTTACATTGTTTTAAATAGAGGAATGAAAATCTAAATTCTGAGGCACACACTTTACACTGCACCATGTTCATGTCTAACTGTTCCTTCTAGATCTCTTTTCCTTATTCTTCATTGCTACTACTCCATCTCCAATTTGTTACCCACAATGCATTTCTCTCTTCTTGTATATTCCCTCCATGAACAAACTCACCCATTTTCATGGGTTTAATTATCTCTATGCAGATTACTCTAAAATCTACATTTCTATGCACCTGTATAATTTACCTCTTCCCCCTCTGTGCCATATTTCAAACCTCATGCTTTGTACTTCAAATTCAACATGTTCAAAACTGAAATCATCTCCCTCCCCCCCAAAAAAAACCCTTCCCTCCTAATTTGTGTTATGGCTTATTAATCTTTCAAATCTCCCAAACTAGAAATTTGTGTCATCTTTCATTCTTCCTTCTCTTTTGTTGCCCCCCCCAACCAGTTCCCTAGTCCTTTTTATTCCATTTCTACAATATCTCTTGCCTCTGTCCCATCTTTTCTTCTTGCACTGTGATACCCTAACTTAAAACCTATCTGTTTTCTTTGTCTTTAGCACTTCTCTTCCAGTGCATCCACACAGCCATCGAAATCATCATCCTAATGCAGAAATAGGATCATGTCATTCCTGTCCTCAAGCACTTTTATTTTTTTTTTAAGCAATTGGGGTTAAGTAACTTGCTCAAGGTTACACAGCCAGTTATTTCTGGGTGTGGTGCTAAGTGTCTGAGCCCGGATTTGATCCGGGTCATCCCGACACTGGAGCCAGTGCTCTTACTCGTTGAGCCACCTGGCCGCCCCTCCTCAAGCACTTTTAAAGGCTCCTTTTTGCCTAAGAGATACAAATAGAAACTCTTTAGCCTGATATTTAATATTCTCCAAAATTTGGCTCCAGCCTTCTCTTCCTTGTTTCTCATTACTTTCTTTTGTTTCCTTTATATTCTAACTAAACTGGCTTATTTCTTGCCCAAAAGGTTTTCTAAAATTCCCTTCCTCTGTACTTTCACATAGGCCATCCCTTTGCTTGCGGTAGACCCCTCATGAGTCTCAGCCTATTGAAATTCTTCTGTTCCTTCAAGGATGACTCCTTCATAAAGCCTTTTTTATGCCTGAAGCTGAATATTCTGTCTCTGCCTCTCTATGTGTATTCCTCTGTCTCTATCTCTCTTTCTGACTCTGTCTCTGTCCTCTCTGTGTTTCTCTTTTTCTCTGTCTTTCTCCCTGTCTCTCTCTTCTTGTCTCAGTCTCACTCTGTCTCTCTTCAGATTTTTTATAGTACTTTGTCTGGACTGCACTCTTTGTACTTATCACATTTTGTCTTGTATCATACTTTCTGATGAACATGTATTATCACCCCTATTGGATTTTAAGCCCCTTGAAAGCAGTGACTGTCAGTTTTCATCTTCATGTCCCAAATGGATAGCACAATGCCTTACACTTGGTAGATGCTTAAAAAATAGGTGTTGAACTGAGACAAGATAGATGTTGCACATGTCTTTTTTTTACACAGAGAGCAACCTGATTAGATCACTTGAATGATTCAGTCATCTATACCAATAAATTAATGTCCCTTTATATGTGATTCAATTGTAATGTGGAGTTTTAGGATTAGGGGTTAGGAATCTGAAAGAGTTAGGTGGGAAAGCCAGAATTAGGATTAGAATTAGCAGGCCTAAGCAGGCAAATGACCAGAAAATCAAATGAATGCTTTCAACTGAATTTCAACCTTTTAAGAACAGTTCCTGTACTGATGAACATCTGTTCCTTAATAAGGAAGGAAAGTAGCTCTTGCATCTTTCTTTCCATTATACCACTGTCAAGAAAGAGCTGAGACCAAGGACGTGGGTGCAAATCCCATCTCTTCTGTTCTAAGTGGAGGCATTTTGCCAAACAAAGTCTCTGCTATTTGGTTTCTTTGTGACACTGACCAAGTGGCCGAACCTCTCCTTATCTTCTTACAGGTTTACATTTTCATTTTATGTCACTGCTTGATGTCAACCTTTTTGCTCTCAAGGAGAAGGAAGATTATATCCTACTAACCTGAATTTCTGTGGGGCTTTCGATGTTGGCAACTGGACTGTAGTTTTCCTTAGAGTCCTGGAGAACAGAATTATTCCACCAATGCACAGGACTCCCATCAGTTTAAATATAGGGTGTATCTCTAAAAATGAGCTATCCCTAGAGGACAGAACAAGGAGGAATGAGTAGAAGTGACAAAGAAGGAGATTTAGGTTTGATTTTTAAAAGAAATGTACAGACTTCTCAGTTATTAGAGTTGTCCCAGAATAGAATGAGTTGTCTTGGAAGAGGCAGGGTTTCCCCCTTATTAGATGCCTTCAAACCACTTGTGTATGTTTTAAAAATTATTCTTGTCTAGGTAGACTGTGCTCTCTGCTTCTCTTTCCAGTTCTGAGATTTTATGATTCCATGAGGCCTCTTTGAAGGGAAATATTATTTATAGCATAAAAATATAAAAAATTTAAGTATAAACATATATAAATATGATATATACATATAGATAAATACTTTCTTATTTGTAAAGATATATAATTATATATATATGTCTGTGCGTGTGTATATTGAATGTGTGCACGTGTGCATAAATATATGTGTGTATGCAGATAAGTACATACATACAAATACATTCACTGAAAAAGAATCCACTATACAACACACTTTGGTTTCATGGAAGCCATTTTGAAGAAAGCATGTGACTAGTTTGTAGATGAATATGGCTCTTACTTTTTTCTAACCCTACTGGCACAGTGGACACAATATTAGATTTGGAGTAAGGAAGACCTGTGTCTGAATTCTGCCTCATTTACTAGCTGTGTGACTGTAAGCAAGTCATTTGACTTTCCTTAGTCTCAATTTTCTCACTAGTAAAATGGGAATGATAACATTAATTAATGCACAAGGCTGTTATAAGGACTGAGTCTCAATTCATTTGAATAATTTTTTCAAGTACCTACTAGATGTAAGGCATTATGCTAGGGAAATCACTTTGCAAATCTTGAAGTGTTTTACTGTTATTGCAAATATTACAATTACATTGTGATCATTATTGCTGTTGTTTAGTCATGTTTTCATTTGGGTCCAACTCTTCATGACCCCATTTGGAGTTTTCTTGGCAAAGAAACTGGAGTCGTTTGTCATTTCCTTCTCCGGCTCCTTTTACAAATGAGGAAATTAAGGCAAACAGGGTTAAGTGACTTGCCCAAGGCCAAACAGCTAGTAAGAGTCTGAGGCTGGATTTGAACTCAGAAAAATGAGTCTTCCTGATTCCAGGTCCTGTACTCTATCCACTGTGCCCACAATCATTTTTACTATGCCTTTAAAAAAAAAAAATCTAATCTCTCACTTCCTAAGAAAGCATACATAGGCTATGTCAAGTCTTACATCAAGAACAAGCCCCTAAGAAACAGATCCTTCTCTACAGGTTTTGAGAGATACCACTGGCCAACTTGCCAAATATCACCTGCTTCTCCAAGTTTTTTCCCCAGGAAAAGTGAAGGAATTATGGCCAGGTGGTGGCCAACTATTTAAAGTTTCTTTAAGAACCCACTGTGCTTCTGAAAAGTTATAGATGTGCTTAGACTAGTCTAAGTAAACACTAAATATCCTTCAATAACATCTTTCAAGTCAGTGTGCCTCCCTTCCAGTAGAAAAAGTGAGATGCAAGAGAGATAAAAACCAAGTAAATTGGTATGACCAAAACAATAATATACATTGAAGCAATATTTACAATTACATTAAAAAAGAAAACTAGAAGAATCAGCTTATTTCAAAACAAATTATTTGAGGATATGTCATAGCATGCTCTGGTGATATTAAAAAATAGTAACA
The DNA here is from genome assembly GCF_028583685.1 of Petaurus breviceps papuanus. Taxonomy (NCBI): domain Eukaryota; kingdom Metazoa; phylum Chordata; class Mammalia; order Diprotodontia; family Petauridae; genus Petaurus; species Petaurus breviceps. Next base: position 32,143,984 of record NW_027185698.1, read on the forward strand.
GATGATGTTACAGCAATCTATAACAAACCATTTAAAAAGTAGCATTCAAATATACATATATTCTATAAACATACACATTTCTCTGTCACTGCATATTTTATAATGAAAGGTACAATGAGAGTATAAATTATTATTGGATATGTATGCACCAAACTAGAATTTCTGTTAACTACATATTTGGGGCTTTTACTTCACTTGGCACAGTAGAGAGAGTGCCAGTTCTGGAATCAGGAAGATCCTCTTCTGGGGTTCAAATCTGGCCTTAGACACTTCCAAGTTGTGTGACCCTAGGCAAGTCACTTAATCCTGTTTGCCTCAGTTTCTTCATCTGTAAAATGAGCTAGAGATGGAAAAGGCAATATCTTTGCCAAGAAAACCCCAAATAGGGTCACAAAGAGAGTTAGATATGAGAGAAAAATGACTGAACAACAAAATAAGGGGATCAGCATTGAACACAAATAGCAAGAAAAGACCATTTAATTATTCAGGATATCTATGTGTCCTCCATTCTGCTATCATTTTACTGCCCATATTAGTCACTTGAGCATGAATAAGAGCTAGCTCTCCAGAAAGCCCAGGAAGGGAGTTCATTTATTGTAGAATTGGAAGGAGCCTTTGAAATGAACTCATCCAACCATCTCATTTTATAGATGAAGAAATGGAGAGTCATGGATGTGACAGGTTTAGATTCAGAGGTTTATAGGTTTAGATCTAGAAGGTATCTCATGACCATCTAGGCCAGTCCTTTCCTTGTACAGATAAAGAAACAAGGTTCCAAAGACAGGGCAGAAGCCAGGGAAAGGCCACTTCAAGTGTTAAGCTTAGTGAAATAGATCATATGAATATTATTAGTCTTTCCTGACAAGTGAGGAGACTGAGACTTAGAAGGCAGAGTGATTTGCCCACTTAATATAGAAAGTATGTGGTAGCACTGGGACTTGGAATTTCTGACTCCAAATTAAGGGTTCATTCCTTTTCACAGAGCTGCCTTGGCAGCATTATTTGGAAATAAAAATTATCTTTAAAGCATGCTATAATGCAAAAGATAAACGAACACTAGGTGTGAAGTCAGGAGACCTGCATTCAAGTCCTGGGTGCCTGCTAAGTAACTGTGTGCCCTGGAGCAAATCATTTCCTTTCTCTGGGCTTCAGTTTCCCCCACCTATAAAACTAGAGATTTTAATTTGATGATCTCCCTAAGTGACATAAGCAGCTCTAAAGCAGCCTAGGAAATCCACTAGTATACAATTGATCCCGGCAGAGTAGAGCAAGGAAAACCTGGGTTCAAGTCTGGCCTCTGCCTGTATATTTGCTGTGTAATAATGGGCAAGAAACAACCTCCCAGAGCCCCAGGAACCCCTCTAAGAATATAAATTATGGATTAGTTGCCAATCTGCATCAGTGAATGGAGTTTCCACATAGGAGTGCCATACTGTGATGGGTAAAAGACAAAATGGCTAAGAAAACAAAGGTTAGATTTTCTGAGTATATTGATTTATTAAGCAATGCATGCCAATTGCTCAACAAACTGGGACCAGGCCTCCTCAGCTTGGTGACTGGATCTTGAATGCAAGGCGAGAAAGATCTTTATTCATTAAAAACAATTAGTCAAATAAGACCAATTAAAAGAAAACCAGGATACAAAATTAGGTAATTTGATTTTCAGTTAGAAGAAAGATTAGGGTGACCAATATGGGGCCAGTTTTTAGATAAGGCATATGGGTTGCTTGAGATATAGAACTATGAAAAAGCTCCTTGCATCACTCTTTGGGTCTGACTGGGTTTCTGGTCAGCATAACCTAGATCCTTGGTTAAGAGTCTCTGAACAGCAGGGAGAGGTGATCCCAGTGTCCCAGCAAGGCAGGATTAGGTTTAAACAATGTAATAAAGCATTCTCACAATTCCCATAATTGAATAAAGTTTTGTCACAAGACAGAAATTGGACTAGACCCATAACTGGGTCTATTGAATTGGGTCTATTTCTATTGAAAGGGAACTGAGAAAAATCCAGAATTGAGTCACAAGATAGAGTCAGTGTGGTTCACTCAATTGCCTCAATTCCCTTAATACCAAAACAAAGTCTAATAAATCCTCTGCTTCTACTTAGCTATTATCTTCTTTTAAATGTATAATAAGGAGTAGGATTTTAAAACTGCATATGTTATTGAATCAGTTAACTCTTGGCAGGGTCGAGAAAAGCCATCTTGACTAGTTCCCAGGAGGCCCAGTACCACATTCTGCTGTAAAAGTCATTTCCAGAAGAGACACAAAAGCCATTGTAATTATATCACTCTGAGGGTGAGGATGAGCACACCAGTCACAATTTAGTTCAGACTCAGGACCCAAGTCGCAACTCTTCAGGATTCAAAATAACATGATAGCAAATTCCCATAAATAACTAGGATTAGAGCAGCCTACGGATCTTTGGCTTGTCTGAGGTAGGAAAAGGACACTTGGATAAAGTTAATTCAAAAGAGAAAGTAGATTTCAATCTATAGAGTCATTTAAAGGTTTAAAAAAACTGTATAACATGTATTTATGAACACATATAAATATATACATATATAGATATAGACAGCAAATACTTTTAAATCACTTACTATGTGTCAGGTGCTCTGCTAAGCACTAGGGATACAAAGAGAGGTAATAACAGTCCTTGACCTCAAGGAGCTTGTAGTCTAATAGAAGAAATAAGTACATAAATAAATCTACATAAGATATATGCAGAGATCAGTGGCATCCTAGAGGGTAAGGCACTAGCAACCAGAGGGTCAGGAAGAGAGGACAGAAAGGCTTCTGGCCAAAGGTACCATTTGAGCTGAGTCTCCAAGGAAGTCAGGAGTTTTAAGAGGCAGACATGGAGAGTGAGAGGATTCCAGGCATGGGGGACAGTTAATGCAAAAATGTGAACAGAGAACAGAAATGCAGGGAGATGGCAATATGCTGAGTTAATATAATTCCCTGGAGGTTGATCACAATTTGAACTTCAACAGGATTATCTGCTGTGTCTTGGCATTTGCACATAGTCTGACAATCTTGATTTCACTTCAACTCAGATGTGACCTGCTAAGCTAACAAAGAGAAGTCGAGCCACTAACCTGTGACATCATCTAACTGATGCCAAATCATATGGGGTCCCATTGTTTATTATTGACAACATGACCATGACGTATCCTCAAAATTTAGCCCTATATGCAATGGCTTCTAACAGAGAAAAAATAAGCAACCACCACCACCACCACCACAAGTACGATCTCTCTGAAGTTTGCCAGCGTATCTTTCATAAATCACTCAGGGCTGTGAAATGGCCAATCCTGTAAATACACTGCAGAAATTACCTTTTCAGCTCCCTGTGGGTTGGCAGTAACAAAGCTCAAGCAGTCACCTAGTCACACTTTCTTCTCCCTAATGTTCCTAAAACATTAGCTCTAGAAAGGGCTTTGTAGCATAGAGTGTCAGAACTGGAAGGAACCTTTAAACATAGAATGTCAAAGCTGGAAGACCTTGGAACAGAGAAGATCAGAGCTGCAGGGGACCTTAGAACATAGAATGTCAAAGCAGCAGGGGACTTTGGAACATAGAATGTAGAAGCAGCAGGGGACCTTGGAACATAGAATGTCAGAACTAGAGGTGACATAGGTGAAAGGTTTAAGTGAATGTTAGCACTAGGTGAATCGCTGGCAGTCATACTGTTAGATCTGGATAAAAGCACACAATATCGGCTCTGAAAAGGACTTTAGAAATCACATAGTCCAAATTCCTCACTTTACAGATGAGGAAACCATATGTCAAGATGGTGACATGTCTTGCTCAATATCCCAATGCAAGTTAGTGTCAGAGCAAGAACCGAATGTGGGTCTCCTGACTTCCAGCCCAATACTTTCTCTTACAATGCTATGCTGTGGCCAGTACTGCTTTCAATGTTCCCTCTACCCCAGGCTCGAGGTAGCTGATCCTGACTTTCCTTTTCCCCTCTTCTCTTTTCTTCTTCTTTAAAGCTCTCAATGCATGGCTCAGCAGGAATAATAAGCTCTTTCCCAGTGCTACCGCTATTTCCTCTGCTAATTCATTTGGCGCACACTGACGCATAGGGCACCCTGGGGTTTAGAATCCCAAAGGAGATGACATCTGAATGAGCATCATCACATCAGGGGCCTCTCACCAACAGGCACACAGGGTGGAAACCCACAGCAGAGTAAAATTTACATCAGGAGGTCTCCAGATCATTGAAAAGTCACAATCGTCCAGGATCTGTAAAGGATTTAGCTTAGCATTCAAAGTTTTGTCCTCATGCTTGCCTGCATCCTACATGAGTCGTTTTGCCTCCTATATATTTAGTGTAAATGGATGAAACTCTGTAATAGCTCACTGTCACCAATTACTGAAGAAGAAAAAAAAAAGCTTTTTCTTTTAGTTGTTGAGGCAGAAAGCTAGGATCTATTTTTGGTCTTCAACAAAGCTATTATTGCTGTTATGATTATTATTAAAATTGTTTCAAGGATTTCATCAGTGTGCATACGCCTTCTACCAATGCAGATCAGAGTTCTTTCAAAATTTAGTAGATATTCCTTGAGACCTCATTAAATATAATCCACTCATTTTTAACAGGTGAGAAAGCTGAGACTTATGTGAAGAAAATGACTAATAAACGTTGGTTAAATTGAATAACCAACAATTAAATAACTAATTAATGAGAGAACTGAAGCTCCAGTGCAGGTGTCCTCATTCTCAATCCAGGCCACTCTTCTTCACTAAGCCAACTGCCATCCATTAAAAATATCAAAAAAAAAAAAAAGTTTCCAGTTATTCCTCACTGACCAATTACCTACGAATTTCTACAAATTCCCACAACAACCTGGAAATGATCTAATAATTGTTTGCAGTGTTTCTGCTTTATCATTTCTGTTTAGAAATGCTGCTGAGATCTGGCAGGGGTTGGGGAGAGTAATATAGGTGAGGAAATAAAGGTAAAATAAAAATAAAATATATCTTTTTTTTTTTTTTAAGAAGAAATGGTATCTAGGACCCAACAAGAAAAACCAGAAAGCTGGAGATGAGGGTTCAGGTCTGACCAACCAGCATATCTCAGTCTCCTTTCTTCCCAGGGCCTGACTTCCCATTGCCACGAGATGCATAATAATATTTACTCCCCAAGCACTTTGTGATGCTTAATTAATTGCTCTTTGTGACGCACTTTGAGCACCTCAGAGAAAGGTGTAATGCAAGTGCCCAGGATTATTATCATTGCACAAACAAGTCCGAGCTCAGAAGATGAATGCTAGCTAACTTTCCATTGCCTCAAAGCTTATTCTATTTAAGTACCCATGATGATCAATAAAATTGATGGTGGCAGTGGCGGTGGCGGTGGCCATGGCCGTGGTGGTGGCGGTGGTGGTGCTAAGAACAGCACATTTATATGGTTGTTCAAAATTAAAAAGTAATACAGACCTATGATCCCACTTGATCTCATGGGGGAAATAAAGGAAGGGACTAGATTGGATGATCACTAAGCTCCCTCGTACTTCTAAATCTCTGAACCTATAAACAAACAGCCTTGTGAGGTAGTGTAATTGTTGTTCCTGTTTTGGTTTGGACCTGAGATTTCATCAGCGTTAGGAGCCCTCAATGTAGAAACTTTCTCTTCTAAGACAATTTGGAATTTTTACTATAATTTAAAGTCTTCGGGAGTTGCCTAGGGCACCAAGTGGCTTGATGTGGTCTCAGTTAGAATGGCCAGTCCCTCTAGTCATTGCTTTGTGCTTCCCCTCCATACAAGTGTCATTACTCTCAGGAAACTGCAGCCTGAAAGAATGCAATGACTTCTCTAGCATCACATAGTTAATAAGTGATAGAGGCAGGATTCCTATCTGGGCTTTCTTATCCCAAATCTCCTGTTTACTTGCTTTTGTGTCCTTAGTCAAGTCACTTGATCCCCTTGCGTTTCAGTTTCCTCCTCTGTAAAATGAAGGGTCAGACTCTTCCCAGCTGGAACTGGCCCTACTCCAACTCTAGTGACCTTTTCACCCTACCATTGTATACCACTTTGTTCATAGTTCTCTCACAGTCATGTCATGTTGTATTTTGTTTTGTACTCATTTATATATGTGTTCTCTCCTCTCCCTTCTAGAGCCAAAACTTTGTAAGTAAAAGGAATTCGTTTCTTCTCCAGCACCTAGTATATTGCTTTACTCATACTAGATGCGTAAAAAACACTTGCTAACTTGAACTAAATGAAACTTGTTTTATACAATGTGTTCATAGAGTCTATATAGTGGATGTTTACCTGTTATCCTTTACACCATAGATCATGGCCCCACATCACTGCTACAGGTAAGTGGAAATCAAATTCTGATCCTAATATACAATGTTTTTTTTTCTTAAGCACTCTTTCCATTCATTTTCCTCTTCTTTCTCTTCTTCTTCCTTTCATGATAACAGCTAACTTTTAAATAGTGATTTAATGTTTGTAAAGCACTCTTGATAAACTGATGGATAGATGTGTGTGTGTGTACACACACAACATATGTGTACATACGTATACTGTGTATATGTATATACACATGTATATGTACATTACATACATACATATATGTGGGTAGTATGCATATATAATCTTATTTGGTCCTCACAACAACCCTATATAGGTGCTATTGTTATTTGTATTTTACAGAGAAGGAGACTGACTCAGACAGAGATTAAGTGATTTGCCCAATATCACACTGCTAGTAAATGTCTAAGGCAAAATTGGAACTCACTGTTTTCCTGACTCCAAGTACAACCCTCCATTCATTATGCCACCTAGCTGCTTTAATGAAAACCACCAATCCATATATCCAAATCCAACCACCCTTCAACAGTCAGGAGAATTCCAATGTCTTCCATGAAGCCTTCCTTAAATACTCCAGGCTACAGTGATCTCCTTGTTTCAAGAAATCTTTTGGTACTTATCTTATATGCTAATGATTTGATACTAAATATTATTACTTAAGTTTTGAGAGGACAGGGGCAGAGTTTTACCTTTGTCTAATATCCCCATCAACAAACACAAGATATTCACTTGGTATGTCTTGGGTAAATCCTCATTTAAGGAATAATTAGTGAATTTCTTAGAAAAGCCTACCTTGAAAAATCACAAGTAGAAGATGGGTCAGATGGATCACTCCTAGAAAGCTGGTGGATGAGAATGATAATATTAGCAATAGTTATTTTTATTATTCTTATAATTATTGATATTGTTACCTCTTATTTCCAGTATAAAATAAAAAATTCTTTTACATGTTGTTGAAGGCTCTCCACCATCTGATTTTTTTTTAATGAGTCACCAATCTAGAATGAAAGATAGTGTAATAATGTGGGCTATAGCTATGACTCACTGATAGCAAGTCAGGAAACTCTGATCAGTAAAACTCTAAAGGTAACAGAAATGGGTAGTTGTAGAATTGCTAGTAATGAACGATTGATTGCTAATAATGATACACTAAAGTCTTCCTCTGATGCCTCATTGTGGAATGGAGGTGACCCTGGATTCTACAAGGCTATACTAAGGAAGGACAAGGTTTTCTAGCAAGTGGTAGCAAATAGTAAAAGCTTTGAACATGTACCCAATAATGGACTGTGTCCAAGAATCAATGTAGCTAGGTGCAGAAAGGGTCATCATTATAAAGTTGGTCACCAGAGGATAAATTTATTTGTTCAACCATAGAAACTCACAAAGACCATCTTCTAAAGACCTGGGGGGATTGTTGTCACTGGAGAAAGTTTTATCCACAATAACAAAAAAAAGTATGTGTTTTTGATGCAGTTACAGAGTATCTTATGGATATTATTTCAACACAGCCTTACATCAACCTTGTGAGGAAGTTTGTACAGTCATTATTTCTACTTTTCAGATACGGAAAAAGACTCAGAATTAAAGTGGCTTACTAAAGGCTATACAGCTAATAAGTGGTAGAGCCAAGACCAGATGCCTGGTGTTCTGGATCCAGGTGTAGTATGTTTTCATTTCAACATGATATATTTGGAAAATAAAGTAGAAATAACGGCAGATTAAAAGATGGACTCCCTGAACAGCTGCAGCTATATACACCGATACTCCCTTCCAAAATGTTAGTGTGGAGTCATAACATCACAGACTAAATGCAAATATGACCCAATCCAAGAGTCTGTTGATGGACCCTGGCTGGGCCCAGAGACAGAAGGCATATTTTCAGCTTTGAATAACTTTTCGCTGACAAAGAATTTGACACAAGGCTTTTTCTTTTTGAAATAAGGTCTATAGAGTTCACCAAATGATGTAATTTTCTCCAACAACTAAAGAAACAGCATTTCCAATCTTTTGGATGAAGAAAGAAGAGTCAGAATTGGTACTTGTATATAGAAAAACTTGTACCAAATCATTTTTTTATCATTGTATAGTCCCCTATAACCTTATGGTCCCTTTTTAAAGGTATATATTGATTTATTAACAACAACAACAAGTCTTCTCATTTCATCTGGGACCATTTCATCTTTTTATTGTTGATGCTGTTGAGGAAAGCTATAATTTTCCCCCTTTAACGGAACCAAACTAATGGTTTTAAGAATAAATGTAAAAAATGGTAGGTATGTGATGAATGGGCATTTAATGCCACCTACTGGACCAGACAGTGTTCTGCAGGTCTTGAATTGGCAGTTAAGGAAATTGCATCTCTTCAGTGAATGCCTCCCAAAGGCAGTTTTACTCTACCAAGAGTGGCAACTGAAATTAAACTGCTAAGGCATTGACAGCATACCAATAATGACAATGGAAAGAGAAAATAATCCCTCCCTATGGGAATGTTTAGAGACAAACAATGTGATAACAGCAAATAGAACACTATACCTGTAGTAACTATCCCTCTACAATTTCTTATTATTATTCTTATTTTTATTCAATTATCTTCTTCAATTCAATATCTTATTATTCAATTATAACCTCTATCAAATTATTTATTTTCTTCTAGCCTCAGTTTCCTCATCTGTAGAATTAGAATAACAATGCTTGCCCTAGCTATTACACAGGATAGTGATAAAGAAAGATTTTTGTAAGCCATAAAGTATGGTAGAAATTGTTAGAAGCCATGATTAAGAACCAGGCAGGACCTTATGGCAGAAAACGAATATATCCCCCTAGAAATAGCTTTTTCAATACATAGGACAACAGAGGACACTATGCTCTGTCCATTTTATTGAACTTTCTGAAGGTCACAGAAATATGTTGACAATAACAGGTCCACCTCGGGGTGTTTTGGAGGTGGGGAGCAAACCTATAAGAGCCTACATGGAACACTGACCTCCAGATTTCAGAATTCATGATGGTAGAATTGTAGAATGTTAAAGATAAAAAGGACCTTAGACATCTTCAAGACCAACCTCCTCATCTTCTCAATAAAGAAGCTGGAGTCATAATAGCAAGCTAAAATAAATGGCCTAGTCAATGAGGAGTGACTTCAGAATAAGAACTAAAAACCTTTGACACCAAGCCCAGTATGCCTTCCATTATTATTACACGAGCTCTGCTTTGGCTTAAAGTGGTAAAGAGCAGGAAGGTACCATGCTATATCTACATGTATGATATTCCTAGGAGTTTTCTTTTTGGGATCTTTTTCAGGAGGTGATCGGTGGATTCTTTCAACCTCTATTTTGCCCTCTGGTACTAAAACATCAGGGCAGTTTGCTTTGAGAACTTCCTGGAGGATGATTTCTAGGGTTCTTACTTTGGTCATGGCTTTCAGGCAGTCCAATAATTTTTAAATTATCTCTCCTGGATCTATTTTCCATGTCAGTGGTTTTTCCCATGAGATATTTCACATTGTCTTCTATTCTTTCATTTGTTTGGATCTGTTTAACAGCATCTCGATTTCTCATAAAGTCATTAGCTTCCATTTGCTCCAATCTAATTCTGAAGCAATGATTCTCCTCATTGAGTTTTTGGGATTTTTTTTCCATCTGGCAAATTCGACTTTTTAAGGCATTCTTCTCCTCATTGCCTTTTTGGGCCTCCTTTACCATTTGAGTCAGTCTGTTTTTAAAGGTATTATTTTACTCAGTCAGGCTGTTGACTCTCATTTTATAATTTTCTTGCATTGTTCTCATTTCTTTTCCCAATTTTTCCTCCACTTCTCTTATTTGGTTTTCAAAATCTTTCTCAAGGTCCTCTATGGCCTGTAACCAGCTTGTATTTTCCTTTGAAGCTTTTGGTGCAGGAGTTCTGACTTCACTGTTTTCCTCCTGTTCCATGCTTTGCTCCTTTTTGTCCCCAAAATAGGAGTCTAATGTTGGAATCTTCTGTCTGCTTTGTTTCCTTTGCCTGCTCATTTTGCCACTCAATTACTTGACTTTTGGGCTTTTTGCCACAGTAGGACTCTGCCACCAGACAGGGGAGCTTTCGTCCCAAATGCTGGGGTTTTCTCAGCTGCCGGAGGTATTAGATGGGTGCCCTCTCTGAGGCCTCCACGCGCTCTGGCAAGCTGGACACACACCCCAGGACCTCCACCCTAGACTGCAATCCAGATCCAAGCAGGTTAAAGCAAGAGCGATTACCCTTCAGACTGGTGCTTGGTCCCCCTACACTCTGCAGGCCAAGAGCTGAAGCTGGCACGTGGCGCTGGCTGGCTGTGCCAGCGTCTCAGCGGATTTTCGCCCTGGGGTAAAAGCCATGCACTCCCACTTACTGGTCCCAAAGGCCAGACTTTACTGACCTCTCACTTTGTCCTTTGTGTCTATGTGTTGATAAATCTGGAAACGGCCACCCCTGCTGCTGATCTGGAGTCCCTCTGGCCAGCTGATCAGGCCCGCCCTGGGGCTAGGCTCAGCTCCCAGAGCACTGTGCTGGATTCCTGCCGGCCTGCCGGGCTGTCCTCAGCGGGAGGTTAGCTTCTCTGTGTCATTTTGTGGGTTCTGCAGCTCCAAAGTTTGTTTAGAGTCCCTTTTTAACATGGATTGGGGACGGTGGAAGCCGGAGCTGCGGGAAGGTCATACTTCCACTCCGCCATCTTGGCTCCGCCCCTATATCTACACATATGAACCTCAAGTATAGACTCAGGAACAATAAATTATAAATATGGATGCTGAAAGGGATATGAGAATATAAAGCAAGGAGTTTAGAGATGAAAGTGGACTTAGGACACAGAGTATAGAATGTTATTCTAAATCCTTAAACACAAACATCACCTCCTTCCTGAAACCTAAGATCTCCCATTATTAGATTTTACTTCCCCAAACCTCACACAACACTGTTTCACATCTATTTACTGCAATTATCACTTTTAGAGCTATTTGTCTTACTGCCCTCCACCTCAGACACTAAATTTCATAAGCCTAACAGGTATCGGGAAGATGTGAGTTCCAATCCAGCCTCAAACACTTATTAGCCATATGACTCTGGGCAAGTCACTTAACCCTGTTTCCCTCAGTTTTCTAATGTATAAAATGAGCTAGAGAAGGAAAAGGCAAACTACTCCAGCATCTTTGCCGAGGAGACCCTAAATGGGGTCATGAAGAGTAGGACCAGGACTCAACAACAGCAAAAAAGGGTCATGTTTTATCTCAACTTCCTAAATCACCTAGCAACTAAAACAGGGCTCTTCGATGCTTAATACCTGTTATTGAATTGAACATTAGAAGTGGAGCAGGTCATAGGATGAGAGGATGTCATGGGATAGAGTTGAAAGAGACCCTGATATTACCCTCCATTTATACTGCATATCTTCTGTATGTACAGAAGTATTTGCATGTTGTCTCTCCTCATTAGAATTTGAGTTCCTGGCGGTCAGGGATTATGGCTTTACTTTTCTTTATCTTCCCAGCATAGAACAGTGCCTGGCACATAGTAAGTGCTTTAAAGACTTTTACTAACAGACTCACAGATCATCTAGCCCAAACCTCTCATCTTCTTTGGTATTCCTATCACTTAGCACAGTACTTGACATGGTAGGCACTTAATAAATGTTGTCCACTGACCGACTTTATAGATTAAAAAAATAAGAGACCCAGAGAACTGAACTGACCCATACGACTAACTGGGAGAAAAGTGGAACCAGAACCTTGTTCTGCTCATTCCCAGGCCTGAGCCCCTTCCACCTCATGATGCTGCCTCCCTGGTTCCTCCTTCCTGAAATCATTAGCCCCAACAAGACCTCTGGCAATCTGGAGGTGGCTAATACATTGTACTACTTCTCAGGATGCAGTTCCAAGTTTCGAGACTGTCATAGTCCCTATGTGCTCCTGCTTTAGAAAATAGAACTAAGGGGTGGCTAAGTGGCGCAGTGAATAGAGCACCAGCCCTGGAGTCAGGGGGACCTGAGTTCAAATCTGGCCTCAGACATTTGACACAATTGGTAGCCCTATGACCTTGGGCAAGTCACTTGATCCCAATTGCCCTCCAAAAAAAGAAAAGAAAAGAAAATAGAACTAAACTATCTTGATTAATTTGGTCCTTCATCATATTTTATCTACTTAATGAAGGCAGTTTTTAGCATTTTACTGTAGCACATAGGCCTGTGAAGGGGAACTCTTTACAGCCAAAAGAATGGAAAGAACATCCTGTGACAAGAACACCATGATAGACCCCTCTGATTCCAGACTGAGGCAGTCCCCAAATCCACTACTAATTGGAGGGGATAGTTTTCTTTTTTTATTTTCAAGGACTATACATAGAGGTCTAAGTCAGGCTTCTGTCCTGCATGCTATCAAGTTGCATGGTTCTTACCAGATTAAAACTGCAAAGTCTAAAGAGCCCTGGCCTGGAAGCTGGGGGATCTGAGCTCAAGCCCCAATGTCCCGTGATTGTGAGTAGGGCACTTTTCTGACTTCAGAGCTCCGTTTTCCTCATATGAAATGAAGGTCCTTCCTTTCTCCCTATCCCATCTTCCCCTACCAAAAACATATTCAAGACAAATGGGAGGGAGTAGGATTAGCTAAATTCTGATTTAGTGGATTAAGTGAAAAGTCTTGGGCTTTGTACTTAGGGCTTTATGAATAAGGGCAGGAACTTGAAGTAAGATTCTGTGGTAGATAAGCAATCAATGTTGGCCCTAGTGGGCAGTTCTAGAAACATAAGGTTGAACAGGCAGTGGTAGATTTCAGTGTCATACAAATGGGAAACCTCCTAACAATCAGAGCTATCCCAAAGCAGAATGGGCCACCTCCAGATATGATGGGTCCACCATCAGCAGGTCTTCAAACCAAAGCTGGATGGCCCCTTGTTGAAGGTCCTGTGACTTCACAGTCCTTCCTTGAACTCTACATTCGAGCCAGATGAACCACTTGCTTTTCACAGAACATGGCAGCTTAATCTTCCACCTTAAGTACCTTGCATAGATTGCCCCCCATGTCAGGAATATACTCCCTCTCCACCAGTGAACCATAGAAATCTTTGCTTCCTTCAAGGCTCAGCTCAGATACTATCTCCTATAAAAAGCTTTTGCTATGTCCTCCTAATTTTTTACATTTTTCCTCCCTGTTCAAACTATCTTATAGTTACTTATCAGTTTGTATATTGCCTAGGTAAGTTTGGGAATATAAGTTTCCAGAGACCAGTGATGATTTTTTAAAATTGTTGTCATTTTATTCCCAGTTCCTAGCAAAACGCCTTGTAGCGGTTAGGCATTTAATGACTGTGAATGGGAATTGAATTGAAAGAACTTATGTTTAGGGAGGGGCAGGGCTAGCCAACCTCCTACTGTCCTTCCAGTCTGAGATTTTTTTGATTCTATAAACATCAGGTGCCAGTGTTGGGAAGGCAGAATTAAAAACGCTATAGCTATATTTGAAATTCCAATCCTCCTCTGGATAAGCCACTGTATAAACTCTCTGTGAGTCTAATGTTTGTCTAATCGTGTCTCCATAAATGAAATTATGTCTTAAAAAATCTCCAAATCCCAAAATTACTCTCGAGGTTCTGCCACATCAAACCACCCCTGCTTGGCTAAAATCCTAAAGGATGGCAGAAATGGAAATTGTTCATTTTGGAAATCCCATCAGGACTGACATTAAATCATTTGGACTCTGTTAAATGGTTTTGTGCCTTAATGCAATAAGGAGGTTCTGTAAATATCACCCCATCTCATGACTTCCTGTCTCTACCCCCTACTAGGGCAATAGCTGAATCTAATGAGATTTTTTTTCCCCTCTCGACTGGTAAATTTTTTTATGAATTGTTATGCTAAGTGAGTTTATAGAGTAATGTGGCGCTATGAGTTAGGCAGCTATCTAGAGCCTATAAAATGGAATCACTTGGGGTACATGTTAAATGGTGCTGCTTGCTAGTGCACATACTTTGCTTCTCCATGGACCCAAAATCAAACACATGTTTACAAGCAAAATAAATCTGGGAGTCTCCCCATAGCAGTAGATCTTACTCATATCTTTCAAATGAAATGTCCAACAAGCCCTAATCCCTGAGGGCCATTATTGGAGCCAGTGACTGCAGGAGCAGCAGCCCTGAGTCCCAGCCTGCATCATGCCAGGACAGATAATTACATTCTGTCCAAACCCAATTCTCCTTGTACTTTCAATTATCCCCATGTCTTTACTTCCCCTTTAAAAGTCTTTGGGGTACTGATATATAAATGAAGCTGTTGTTGGTTCAGGTGATACTGAAGGAAATTTTATCTCTGGGTCTAGATTTTTCATATTGTCTTCTTTGGATTGATGAACAATACTATAATAGAAATCTGCCATGATTTTGTCCTTTCCCTGACAAATGACACAGGCAACTTCCCAAGAACACAGATCACAGAACATTAGAACTGGAAGGCAGCTTAGAACACAGAATGTTGCAGCTGGAGAGGTCCTTGGAATATAGAATTTTAGAACAAGTAGGACATTACAATGAGAAGGGACCTGAAAACAGAAAGCATAGAATCTTCCATCTGGAGAGGTCTTAGAACACAATATATTAGAGCCGAAAAGATAATCGCATCATAGGAGGTCAGAACTGGACTCTAGATGAGAGGACAGAGAATGTCACACCTGGAGAGAACCTTAGAACTCAATGTTAGAGTTTCAAGGCACTTTAAACATTGGAAGTGAGCACTGCCAAGGTCCTTCACACATAGAATGTTAAAGAACATAAAAAATAGAAAGTTAGCATTGGAAGGGAACATTAGCACTAGTTTTCATTTAGATGCAGCTAGGTGGTGCATTGGGTAGAAAGAACACTAGAGTCAGGACTCAGACACTTACTAGCTCTCCACCCTGAGCAAGGCCCTTAACCTCTGTTTGCTTCAGTTTTTTCTTCTATAAAATAGGGATAATAATGGGTTGCTATGAGGGTCAAATGAGACAATAATTGTAACGCATTTAGCACAGTGCCTTGCACAGAGTAAGCACTATATAAATGTTAGTTTTTGTCATTATTATCATGGGACATTGCCTCTATACAAGTCAAGCAGGCAATTAGAAACAATATCTCACATAATAGAATGTAACTGTTCACAAAGGTTTTCTTCACACTCACCCTGTAAGGTATATTGTGTTATCCTCCCTGTCTTAAAAATGAGGAAATGGAGGCCTGCTCAGCTTGAACACATTATCCAGAGCCAGGATCTGAACCCAGGTCTTTCAAACTCAAGTTGACTTCACTTTCCGCATCATCTTCGTGCTGCTTCTTAGTTGAATCCTGTTGGTTACGTGGATACTTTCCCAAAGACACAGAACACAAGACTTTTGACCTAAAAGAGACAATACCCTCTAAGTAGTGGGGGAAGGGAAGAAGGGCATGGTTCCAGACCATGACTTTTTAAGAAGCCCTTTCTTCCAGAATAGACAGGTAAATGGTCCATTTTTAGTCTTAGAGAGTAGCTGAGAAATTAAATAGTCACTATGTACCATGCCAAGACTTGAAACCAGTTTCTCCTGGCTCTCTGGCCACCACTGTGTCTTTCTGCCTCTTCTCTCACTCATAGCCACCATCATTTTACAGCAGAGTTCCAAAAAGTTTAGGTCACACAGCTAGCAAGTGTTGGAGCCAGGATCTTAAGTCAGTACTACTATAGTCTGATTTTTTTTTTCTGCTGTTTGCTTATTTTCCCAGCCAATTACTTGACTTTTTAGCTCTTTGTTAAGGTAGGTCTCTGCTTCCAGTGTGGAGGGTCTACTGTCCCAAGCTTCAGGGGTTTTGTGAAGCTATTTTCAGAGATACTTCTTGGGACCTGTAAATGTTCAGTACTTCCAAGATGGCAAAATCAAAGGAGAGATGTTTACTCCTCTCCTGGCCCTGTGGTCTTGTCTGTGAGTGACCACAAGCTCTCTTTTCTGCCTTGGAACTTTCTCCACCACTGCCACCAGCTCTGCCACTCTAGCATTCCTGCTTGCCCCAGGACTGCGACCCAGATCAAAAGAATCCTGTCTCAGAGCCGGCAAAGAGATTCCCTGCAATCCTCCTGTGGTCAGCGGATCCATCCCCTCACAGTCTGTGGGCCGAGAACTCTGGAAGAAGCCACCACCATCCCAAGGCTGGAGCTAGACCACACTCCTCTCTCATCCAGGTCCAACAGACCTTTCCCACTGGACTTCGAAAGTTGTCTTTGGCATTTGTGGGTAGAGAAGTCTGGAAATCACCACAGCTGCCAGCTTCAGTGCCCAGAGGCCTGTTGGGGTCCTGTCTGAGCTGGCACCCACACTGGACTGCATTCTTTTCCCAGTCTGTTGCGACAGACCTTTCCTCTTGACCTTCCAGGTTGTCTTTGGCTGGAAATTTGTTTCACTCTGTCATTTTGTGGGTTCTGCTGCTTTACAATTTGTTTAGAGTTATTTTTTACAGGTATTGGGAGGTGTTGTGGGGAGAGCTCAAGCAAGTCCCTGCTTTTACTCCACCATCTTGGTTCCTTACCCTTTGAAGCCTGTACTACCACCAGGTCCAGCTCTCTGTCCGCTATAACACATGGCTTTCATGAAAAGATCCCAGGCTTTGCTGCAAAGCCTGGAAATGATCTCTGTGGCCATATGGGCAAACAGGCATTATTAATGTTTCATTCATTTGCTCCGTCTGGCCCAGCCATGTTTAATGCGTGACCTTATTAACATAACTCTATTCAGGAAAAAGTGCAAATTGCTTAATCAAAAAGCCTAGTGAATGTTCTCCTTTCTGCTGCCAGTGATCTAACTCTGAATATAATTGGTGTTGGGTCAAGCTTCATCATCTGAATTAGTGCCAGCAGAGTGCTTGGGGGCTACCTACTATGACTACAGCATTCCATGCAAACAGGGAGCAGGTGCAGCCAATTCCTCCTATCCTGTTCTCGTTATTTCACATCAATTAATGAGCTGTAAGAGGTTTCAAACACTGAACCTAACAGGGTCTTGAGAGTTAATGTTTCCTTCATTTCCATAGTCCAAGTTAAATTCCCTAGTGGGGTTGTATAGCCAAACAAAACACACCTAGGAACAGGCCCATGATTGAGCTCTGGCAAAACCAGGTAATAATCATAACAACAATAATACCAGGCCACATGGATAGAAGGATTATATTTGGAAGAGCTGGGTTCAAATCTCTTCTCTGATACTTAATAGCCATGTGATGGTCTGAGCTTATGAGATATACAGGGTTCTTGAGAGTCAAGTAATGAAATGTAGGTGAAGGGGAAGCTAGGTGGTGCAGTGAATAGGGCAGCAGCCTTGGAGTCAGGAGGACGCCAATTCAAATCTGACCTCAGACACTTGACACTTACTACTGTGTGACCTTGGGCAAGTCACTTAACCCCAATTGCCTTGCCTGCTTCCCCCCCCCAAAAATGTAGGTAAAGTACCTTGCAAACCACTATATACACGTGTAGTGGCAACCACAACGGCATACCCAGGATAGCCATTAGCACAGGTTCTTAGATCTGCTTTGCTAGGAAAGATAGCAGTTTAAGGGGTCAACAATCTAGTCAGCACCCTGAACTTCAGAGAAAATACAAGTAGAGAAATAAATACCAACAGACAGGGTTCTGACTGCCTGAATCAACTATACACTTTACATACATCCCTGGATCAAGAGAGGCTTTACATCTGAGCAGGGGGTAGGCTCTGAACATATCAGAATCTCAACCAGGGAATCACAGGATCCTTTTCACAATAATATTCTTAAAAGAATAGAATAGAATAAAATAGGGTTACAAAGAAAATCAATTATATTGAAATACAGCTATCAAAATAGTTAAAACAAAAACCCAAGGTCACAAATCCCAGGTTAAGTGCCCCCTGAATGAGTGGGCTGTAGATAGGCTTCCAAAAAGAGGTGGTACCTAGAAAGGACTTTGAGGGATTTTCAGAGACAGAGTGGAGGAGGGAACACATTCCAGGCCTGGAAGGAAGCCTGGTTGTAAAACATGGAAGGAGGCAGATGGAAGGTCAGAGAACAGCAAGTGTCATTTCTATCACACACAGTTTATGGATTCTTTTTAAACACCATCACATTTCAATCTCTTTTCTTTAGCAGGTCAGCACAGAACGATTTCTGAGAATTACTCCAGCTATGTAAGTATACTCAATTCTCCACTTCTATTTTCTTCAAAAAGTATAGTGGTTTTGGAAAATCCATGAGGTTTCTGAGATAGAAAAACATTTTCCTAGATGAAAATGAGTTTTCTCATAACAACCCTGGAAAATATCATTATGCCCATTATACATGTAAGAAAACTGAGGCCTATAGAAATTGATTTGCTCAAAGTCAAATATGTGATTTGATGCCTAGACCTCCAACTATAAAACCAATCCTCCTTTACACACACGTGTGTGTATATGTGTGTATGTATGTGTGTATAACCAATCTTCCTTCCTTTATAATATAAGAAACCAATGCTCCTTTCATTATATTATATATATATGTATATATATATACATATTTGTATATGTGTGTATATATATGTGCCTCTTTTAACAGAAGTCATCTAATCAAACCCTCTCATTTTATAGATGAAAAATCTGAGGCAAAGAGATTAGATCACCCAGTTAGAAAGTCAGAGGTGGGATTTGAACTCAGGACCTCTGACTCTAGAGTCAATCCCCCTTCCCCTACACAGATGGATAAACTATAGGTCAGTGGAGTGAATTAATTCACTTGTGAGATCTTATGACATTGAGCCCAGCACTCTCATTATGTTTCAAGTAAGTCACCTGTATATTGTAATAACCAGTCCTTACTATTTCCCCCTCATAAACCAAGGCTATGCTTTCCACCTAAGTAGTCATGGAAAATGAATTAATATTGGGAAACTGATGGGAACTCAAGGAACTTAGCATTGGGTTGCAAGAGAGTAATCTGGAGAAGATAGAAGGTCCTGAACACCAAAACATAATGTTAGAGTCCTTCTCTCTGTCAAATTACCAATCCTCTGTATTTAGTTTCAATGGAGCCTCACAAAAATAAACCTTCTAAATTATAGCCCATTAATGTGCCCTTGGATCATTGGTCCTCTGTTGCTCTAGGATAGGCTTGGAAACCAACCATTGACTTTGGGCACGCTTCGAGATCTTTTTGCTTCCCGATTTGATTCTGCAGCTGTTGTCTTCATCAATGTTATGCCTTCTTTCATTTTACTTATCTGGCTGCTCACTCCTGCTTAGGACAGGAATATTGCAAAAGTGGCTGATGGAGCAAAAGACAGTGGAGAGGAAGACTATGAAGATCCCAAGACATTCTCCATGAGAGGATTTCAGTCTTTGAAAATCTTGCCTGCCAGACCTATAGAGGAGTCACAATATGCAGGTAACTTTGGGCATAGTTTGGAAATTGTAAATGTCAAAATACTTGGGGAGTTAGAGGGTAATAACAATGACTGACCATTTTCTTGTGTCTGGAAGGAACGTTCTGGCTGCTTTTTCCGAGAAGGCTTTGCTGATTTCCACAGTTTCAAATGATCTCATTCTAAAGTTTTGCCAAAATACATTGTCACAGGCATTCCTTTGTCCCTATGACTCTTTTGCATTGTTTCTGTTTAGACATATATCATCTCTCCCAGAGGTGATAACATGGCATAGTGGACCAGAAGCTGGCTTTGCAGATCCAGATTCCACCTCTGACCTATTCCCGTTGTGTTATTCTTGTTTGCTTGTTTCAGTTGTGACCCCATTTGGGGTTTTCTTGGCAAAGATACTGGAGTGGTTTGCCATTCCCTTCTCTGGCTCAGTTTACAGATGTGAAAACTGAGCAAACAGGGTTAGGTGACTTGCCCAGGGTCACTCAGCACGTATCTGTTTGAAGTCAGATTTGAAGTCAGGTCTTCCTGACTTCCAGATTCAGCATTCTATCCACTGTATCCCCTAGCTAGCCCCAGCTTCTCAGTGCTCTAGGGAATTTTCTAGGACTGTAAGATATAGAGAGAATATTGACCTTCTCTGGTCCATAGTGGATGTGAAGGAAGTTGAGGAAGCTTCTTAACACCAGTGAAATCACATGTTTGGTGCCTAAACCATAATGATGGCTATTTTATTAAAACCTGAGTTCAGTTCTGGCCTCAGACACTTAACACAAAAAAACTAGCCGTGTAACCTTGGGCAAATTACTTAACCCCAATTGCCCTACAAAAGGGCAAAAAAAAACCCTCTATAAGAATAACATTTTTTGTTTGTTTCAAGGTTCTCAGGGTCTAAAGTATGCACAAAATAAAGCCATCATACAAACTATCATGATCAAACAATACATACAGGGTGTCCCAAAAGTCTAAGTGCAGTTTTGAAAGTTAAGCTTCTTGAAACTTCACTAAGACTTTTAGGATCCCCTTGTATTAACAACAATGATTTCTGTATGATAAGTGGTACACCATGTCACCAGCGACATGTGTAATTATAAAAGGAACGGGCCAGATGCACAAGAGAAAGGGCTATGGGATTTACTGAAGACATGAGCAAGGGTTGTACAGGATGTTCACATAGGATGGGTTGTGGTCTTTACTGGTCTAGAAAGTAACCGTGCCCATGAGATCCCATTGAAGTATATGGAACCTAAGTTTATAGAAATCAACTAAACTAAATTCTTCATTGCAAGAATTTCAGAACAAAAAACTAGCTGTGTGACCTTGGGCAAGTCACTTAAGCCAGACTGCCCTACCTTCCCCCCTCCAAAAAAAAAAGACACTATACCAGGCCCTAGGAATCGTACAGAGATAAAATCTGATGTCGTTCCTGTCCTTCAGCTGAGAGTCTTGTATCAAGATAAGACATGGCCACAATTAAGTGGAATATAAATTAAGGGTGGGGGGAGTACAAAAGAGGGTTCCAACCAAAGCTATGAGAAATGGGAAGAGGGAGGCAGCAGTGCTTGAACTGGGGAATCAGGGATGACTTCCCAGAAGAGGTCCACCTGAGTTGGACTTTGATGAAAGGGAAGGATTCCAAAAAGTAAAGACAGATTAGGCAAAAGTCCATTACAATTATGGGACTAACATAAGCATGAAGACAGAGAAAAAATGTATGAGATAAAGAAGGAGGAGGAGGGAAAAGAGGAGAAGGAGGATGAGGAAAGGCTCCAAAGGTAGGTTGATTCCAGATGGTAGATGGCCCTGGATGTCAGACTGTAGGTGATGTGGAGTCATTGAATGTATTGGCACCAGGAAATTTTCCATCTCTAGCTACAAGGTCAGCTCAAGTCCTACTGCTTCTAGGCCACATAGATAGGATCTTTTCTCTTTTCCATGGCACAAATCAATTCATTTCAACAAGTGTTTATTAAGCACTATACAAAGATGAAAAATGACACAGCCCCTGCTCTCAAGCTGTTTATAATTTACAATGGGGATGTGGGAACAGGATTGAATCAGACCTGAGGTTTGATCACTGCAAGGAGATTCAAGTAGAAAACCCTCTCTTCCAAAACAGAACTTTCTTAGCAACTTTAGTCTTAGAGAGTAGTTTGGGGACACTGAGAGTTAAGCAATTTGCCCAAGGTCAGGAAGCCTGTCAGAGGCAGGATGTGAAACCAGGTCTTTATGTCCTAAAAGCCTGTGTCCTATCCACTACAGTAGGCAAGACAGAATGTCATGGCAAGAAAGGTTATCGACAAAGTGTTTTAGGACATTTTGAGAAAGGGCAGATCATTTGAGCTGGAGTAAGCTTCATGAACAAAATAGCACCTGAGCTGAGCCTTGAGGGAAGAAAATGATTGCAATTAGCCAGACTCTCTCTTCAACTACTTGCACTTGAGTTAGAGACAATGGAATGGGTTATCCATGGACAGACCAACCAACCAACCAAAGTGAACAGAGGGTTGAAGGTGTGTCATTTAGAGGGGAGTTCTAGAGATCCCCTGAGCTTAGTTCCAGCTGTCACACTATAACTCAAGTAAAAGCACTCTGAGACAGGCCCAATTCCCCATTAGGGGTAGCCAAAGCCTCCCCGCAGCCCCAGAGGCATTATCTTATTTCTCTGGGTTCGTTTGTCTTCAACCCAGAGTCAGCAAACACAGTTGGCAGCAGAACTGTTCGTGGGGTCTTCAAAATAATAGTGGAGTTTATCAAAAACCCAAAGAGTAGAACTGACCCCTTTTATAATGGAATTCCCACTGCTTTCAAACAAAGCTATCCAGGCAAGGCTTAGAGATTTGCTAAGCATTGTTCTCAGAACTTATTTGCTAGATCTGGTTGGAAAATTCAAGACAGCACTTTTCTAGCTATTATGCCCCATTAAATCTTATTTTCCTGCTTAGCAGTAGAAATTATTTTTGCTCCAATCGAGAAGACAATGTAAGCAGCCTCTGGTGATGATTTTAAAACTTTCTCTACTCCATACGATTTCTTGTAAAAAGCACCTCGTGTCTAAACAAATTCTTCCCCATCTGATCTCATAGCACTTTATACCTCCATTAGGACCTCATGTTCAAATTTACATTCTATTTATGTGTGTAGGTGGCTCATCTCCCCCCCCTAGAGGATCAGTTCCTTGAGGGTAGAGATTGTCTCCTTTCTCTTTATACATCTCCTCCCTCCCCACTCCCCTCCATTTTAGCACAGTGCTCTGTACATGGGATTATAGAATGTTCGATCTCAAAAGGCAAGGCTGTACTGGAATATAAATGCTGGTCCCTTGACTAAACCCAGCAGGCTTTCCATGACACCCAAATGCCTCTCTTGTGCTGCTGATTGGAACAATATGCCCATATGTAGGCCAGATTTAAACAACACAGGTACACAGCACCTGTTGTGGTTACTGAGATAATGACCCTCTGAAAAATGTCCACAAGGGGCCTGGAAATCTTTGAAGATGGGAATTATGTAAATGCTGCTTCTACCCACCTGCTCATTAATCTGTAGCCCCAGAGCCACCCTGTGATATCTGACACATTAACAGGCATCATGCCTTTCTCCTGAAGGGTTCTAATCATTTCAGAGAGATTAGAGCTGTCAGCCACAAATTTCCCAAGGGAAGGATATGTACCAGTGTTAGAGTCATTCATATTGCAAGTAAGTAGACTGAGGCAAGGTCTGTGGCTCCCTCCAAATCATCCAGTTTATGTAAGGTCCTGGGATTTAGAGCCAGAAGGCACCCTTAGAGTTCCCAGAGGAGTCAGTCAACAGTCAATAAGCATTTAGGAAAGACTTTAGGAAATAGATTAGGAAAGACAGGCACTCTAATAGGTGCTAGAGATATAAAGAAAAAGTAAAGGGGTCCTGCTTACATTCTAATGGGGGGAGTATTCATATACATAGGTATATACAAGAGGAAATGGAGAGTAACTTTTTTGGAGGGGGGAAGGCAAGCAAATTGGGTGACTTGCCCAAGGTTACACAGCTAGTAAGTGGGAGTAACTTTAGAATGGAAGACTTTAGCAGCTATAGGGAACAGGAAAATCATCTTGGAGAAGGTGATATTTGAGTTGAGTCTTGAAGGAATGAAAAAAGAGAGAACATTCCAGTCATGAAGGAACTTCAGTGTAAAGACAGAGACAGGATTTCTTAATCTCTACCTCTATCCCCTTCCAGATAAGGAAACTGAGGCACAGAGAAATGAAATGCTTTACCCATGAACATGCAACCAGTGATGGGCAGAACTAGGGCCAGAACCTAGATATCCCTACTCTCTACAGAGTGTGCTATATACTTTAGCACAAAATTAAAATAGATTACGTTAATATGACATCTCAGTTGACAAAAAAATAAACTTTCCACATGAATTTGAACTTCATAATTGTTGTTTTTCAGTTGTGTCTGACTTTTTATGACCCCATTTGGGGTCTTCTTGGGCACAGATACTGGAATTGTTTGCCATTTCCTTCTCCAGCTCATTTTATAGATGAGGAATCTGAGGCAAACAGGGTTAAGCGATTTACCCAGGGTCATACAGTATCTGTCTGAGGTTGGATTTGAACTCAGATCTTCCCTCCCACCAACTACAGGTTCTATCCACTGCACCACCTAGCTGCCCCTGAACCTATTAATAGAGTGAGGTAAATAGCAAAAGTATCATATCCTCATATTAGGCAGGTAGGTATCACAATGGTTAGAGCACTGGGCCTATAGTCAGAAAGACCTCAATTCAGATCTGGTCTTAGATGTTTGGCGTTGGACAAGTCACTTACACCTCTGTCTGCCTCAGTTTCGTCAGTTCTAAAATACAGATCATAATAGCACCTACCTCACAGGGCTATTTTAAGGATCAAGTGAGATATTTGTAAAGTACTTAGCAGAGTGCCTTGCTTAATAAATACTTATTCCTTTTCCCTTCCCTCCCTATTACATATGAGAAGAGGACATCAGCTTGCCATGTAGAGAGGGCCAGAGATGACAAGTGTGTTCCACTGATATTCTCGGGATGTTAGAAGAAAACAAGAAAGACCCCAGCCAGCTGGGCAGACCCCCATGGTGAACTTAAGGAAGGGCATAGACAAGAATGGGCAGGCATAGATGAGTGGTAATCTCCACCAAAGGAGGGAACTTGCGAATCAATACATTTCTAGATCCATTTTTGCCTTTACAAATGATGCTGAGAAGAGGTGTTGACTTAGCAAGGGCCATGCCAGATCTGTGCTCAGGCTAGATATTAGATCTTCTGTCTCTATTTTTGTCACTCAGTCGTTTCAGTCATATCTAACTCTTCATGACCCCATTGGGGGTTTTCTTGGCAGAGATACTTGAGTGGTTGGCCATTTTCCAGCTCATTTTACAGATGAGGAAACTGAGGTAAACAGGATTAAGTGACTTGCCCAGGCTCACATAGCTAGTAAGTGCCTGAGGCCAGATTTGAACTCAGGGAGATGGCCTGGCACACTACCCACTGCACCATCTAGCTGCCCTTCTTCTATCTCTATATCTGGCATTTTTTTTTGTCCATAAAATCTCACTTCTCTGACTGTCTCTGAAGCCATTTCACTGACCCTTAACAAAAAACAAAATCTAAGTCTTATCTGTTCTATCTCCACAACATCTCCGACATCTCCCATCTCCCATCTCCCATCTCCAGAAGTCATTACTTTAGATTAGACTTCTCTCCTGGACTATTACACCAACTTCCTTCTCATATGAGTGTTCTCTCCTATCTCTCCATTTAAATGATTTAACATCTAGTAGAATGCAAGCTTCTTCAGGACGAGTACTGGATTTCGTTCCTTTATTTCCCCTACACATATAACAGTGCTTTTTGCATCATACTAGGCACTTTATAAATATTTCTTGAATATAATCAATTCTTTTCCCTTTTTCTTAGAATATGTGATATCTATAATTACCTTTTCTTCTACTGATCAGAAAATTCTCTACCCCACAGTAGGGAACACACTGGTTCAAGGGGGTTCAGAATTCCCCGCCAGAATGTCTCACATGAGTTTCATAAAAAAGAGAAGGGGAGTCTCCCCATTGTACTTAAATGATATCTGATCCCCAGATCAGGGGGAAGTTGCTCCCTCTAATTCTGACTTCCCCCTACTCTATACTGGTATAAAAGCCTTATCAAAGGGAGAAAAATATGTAAATGTTTCTCTAAAGGCAAGACTCACTTATATTCCAATGTAATTCAAATGAAGCGGAACCATCTAACACTACAGGTCACTAGGCTTCAAATCAGCCAGCCCTAGTCTCTACATAAGTCAGCTTCAAAGAGCCAACAACATCCCAACCAAATAGTCCCCAACTACCAGAGCCCTACATGGCTCCTAATGATGCTATTAAAGAAGATATAGGCTGTTTCCTCAACCAGATGAATTGCTGATCATCTTTAACCATAGACCCCAGAGCCAGAACCAGTGGAAGGCAAGGTGGGCAGTCAGAAAGGGTGTACCACTTTGGGTCATGACAGTCACTTTTCCATATACTTTTTGTTAATGTATGTATTTGAATGCCCTCCATATTACATTGTGTGCTACATTTATTTTGATATCAAGTTACATGTTACCATAAAGGCTGAAAGTCTCGAGTGGGTAGTAACATATGGTTATATAATTTTCACTTGCAGAATAATAATTTTCAAACCTCATATTGCTCACAGTAAGGCAACAACCCCAGTGGAAGAGATCTGCCATATTTGCCACTTTGTAAGAGTGAGTTAAAAGGCTAATTGTCAATATCATAGTACCATGAAAAAAAAGTACTGTATTTTGAGTCAGAAGGCGTAGCTTCCAAGCCCAGCAGATGACCAATGTACAGAGTCAAGGATAAAAAATAGCATGAGAATAGGCCGGATTGCAAGTAGGAAACTGTGAAGTACTTTCAAGCTTCCCAGTCTGCTTCCAGACACAAAAACTTATCTTTTTAATATCACTGTTTTGCTGGTGTGTCTATGAATCATGAAACACAGTCTCTGTGAAAAATGTGCTTTATATGCTCAAAGCACTATGTAAGCGCAAACTATTAGGATGATAATGATAATATCATAATAGCAGCACAGAGAACTCCTCACAACAATGAACAATTGCTCCTTGCTTTTTAGAAAGTGAGCAAATTAAGAGGCTGTTTTTATTTCCTTGTCTCACAGATACACGCTGTTTTCAAGAAATGGTGAACCCTCATATGTCTACAAATACCAAGACCGATGTTTCCATGCAACAGCAACAGCAACAGCTTTGGAACTTCCAGATGAGATCAGAAGTAAGTGAAAGTCATGTGACCATTCTTAAATTTCTAATAAGGTGAAATTTAAGAAATGAACTGTATAAGTATAAGATAAAAGGAATTCTACTAGACCACAATTCATATGGAAAGAGACCTGAGGAATTTAATAGAACTATGGTTATTTTGGAAACGAAATAAGTCATTGTAAACTTAGAAGGAATTAACAGAAACCTAATGTCCAGAAGACAGGACAGACAGATAGATCAGATGGTATATTTCTTAAGCACTTACTGTGTTCCAGGCACTGTGCTGAGGGCTTTGTGTAAGCAAGTCAGAAAGTCTCTGTCCTCCAGAAGGGAAGGAAATATATAACAAGGAGCTGGAAGAGGATAGGGTCGGGGGAGTGATTGTGTGGAGAAACATTCAGCTTCGGCAGCACATACATCCCTTTCTGTCTTCTCATTGGAGGATAATCTTTATCCTTTAAAAGTGGATCGATTTTTATAACAAACCAAAAGCTCTGAGGAACTAAGTCCAGTAAAGAAGGCGAGTGATGAAGCCATTTTTGACCCAAAGCAAGGTGTAACCAAGGCATCTGTGTGCTCTAGATAAGAATAAAAAAATTGTGCCTCTCTTTCTTACTACTCACCAGAGGTTTTGCCCTTTCCCCAAAATATATGGGTCATATTACAAAATAAAGTAATCTGCTATGGAAAGCAGAATTTTTTTTATATTAACAACATATGCAAACATTCAAAGGATCCATGATTTTGTCAGCAAGAGGAAAACCTATCAACATAGATCACAACCTGTCAGTGATTTTGCAGATAAATCTTATAGAATTACTTGAGGTGAATTGAATGGCTCATGATGAATTAAAAAGTATTGATCAATAAGTATTTATTAAGTACCTGCCAGACACTGTGCTAAGATCTGGAGATAAAGATACAGTGAACAAAATTATCTCTATTTTTAAAGAGCTTATAGTCTAACTGAGAAGACAATAAGAATTACAGAAGTATATATGGAAGGAAAAAAAAGAGAGAATAAATACAACTTAGTTGAGTACCTGTTAGTGTGAGAAGGGAGGCACTAGCAGTTACAGGGATCAGGAAAGGCTTCATCCACAAAGTGGTCAATGTGATCACATAACTGGTAAAGGTTAGAAATAAGCTGTGAACCCAGATTTTCATGACTCCAAACCCAGAACCCTATCTACCATACTACACTGCCTCAGATCAAATAGTATGGGTATTTATGCAGAACTCTCCCAGCCCCCAATACACACACACACACAAGATGGCTACGTGGTTACAAAAAGGGGGCAGTGTGACAATTGAGTGCCTATTGAAAATTCCTTCCCTGATCCATATTTCTTTATGTAAAAGCACATCCAATTAGAACTCCTTGAGGGCAATGATTATCTCACTTTTGTTTTTGTATCCCCACCTCCTCCTTTTTTTAATGTTTTGTTACAAGAGATTACACTCTAGGAAGGAGAATAAGGAGGTATAATTGGAAAATGTAAGTGAAGAAATAATAATATAGGAATAGTTTACATAGCTTTATATGGATCAATGGAGCAAAGAGACCATGTATCAATCCATCAACAAGTATTTATTGAGCACTTATTTAATGTTTCAGATACTGTGTATTAGGGCTAGGTGGTGCAGTGGCTGGAGTGCTGGGTCTGGTGTCAGGAAGACTCATGTTCATGAGTTCTGATCTAGCCTCAGACACTTACTAGATGTGTGACCCTGGGTAAGTCACATAACTCTGTTTGCCTTAGTTTCCTCATCTATAAAATGAGCTACAGAAGAAAATGGCGAACCACTACAATGTCTTTGCCAAGAAAACCCCAAATGGGGAAACGAATAGTTAGACACAACTAAAAAGAATTAAACATTATCCTTGTGCACTGGGAACACAAATTCCCCCCACCCCCTCATTACATTAGTACATTAAAGAACCACCTCTATTACTGATCATATGTCTCTCCTGATGATATATTTTACACAACTTATGTTCAAATCAACACTTATATTAGCCTCTAAACTAATCATTCTCATCATATACATCTCTTATTTCCCTTCAGGATACCCACAACCATAATTTTGATTTTTCAGAGATTGTAGGGCCTCATGACTCATAGATACAAGAGCATACTGGTAGAATCTCGATATGGAACATATGGGTCACTGGCTTCATATATTATCCTCATTTTCAGTTCTTTTTTATATGTTTATGTTCTTATATGTAAGTTTATACATTTTCTGTATGTGGAAATGATCACCTTGTTGTTTGTTAAGTTCATAATTGATTTTTAAAAAAAGAAAATATGGATCATTGTTTCAGAGAGCGCCCTAGAGTCAACTAAAATGTCATACCATTTCTCAAATACCATTCAGCTCACTCTCACCCTCATGTTCAATTCTATGCCAAATACACTTTCCACTATAGTTTCTGTCCAAGACACATGTATTGTGGTATCAGCTTAGTGGGCTAGCCTTCCAATCATGTATTATACAATAGATAATATGATTTATTTTTTATCCAACATTTTCCCCCATGTGAATTATTAGTCTGAATTATTTTAAGTGGCTATGGATCTCATTCCGTATCCTCCATAGTATTCCAAGACTTATTACAATACAATGTCATGAATGTATAATGATCACAACTGGACCCCCCAAAATGCATAGCACACTCTTAAGCTTAATATGCATTATTAACATTTCCTCCATCACTTTCTTAAGTCTAGACAATCAACAAAACAATAAATCAAGGCTGGATTTGTAACATTGCCTTCAAGGCACTTATATTCTAATGTGAGGAGACAACACATGTAGTAGAGTGGTGTCCAGGAAAGAAAGCTTTGTCCTAGAGAATCACAAGCATGGAGGGTTGATACACAGGGCAAATGATAGAAACACTTCCCAAAGCAGTGATAGTATTGATTTGATTTCTTTGCACAGAGCAAAAAATATAAAGTGCATGTGCGTGTGTGCATGTGTGTGTGTGTGTGTGTGTGTGTGTGTGTGTGTGTGTGTGTGTAAGACATTAAATTGGCTTGAAATAAATTTGTATTATATTGATCAAAGGAGTTTGGTCCTGGGGCTTGTGAAGTAGAAATTCCTTTAGACCCTTTAAGTTATAGAATTATCTCTAGAATGTTTATATATCTTTGTCTCAGTGATATCAATTCCATCAAATTTTTTAAAAAATTTTATTATTTCTAGGTGCCATTGGTCCTCTGAATTTTCAAGACCTTCATTACTACTCCTAAACTATTGAGATAGCTTCCCAGTTTTATTCTTTTATCCCTTCCAATGTATCCTACTTAATATTTCTTTCAGAATAATTTTATTTTAAAAATGTCTTAATGTTTTTCCCATTTTTAAAATTTTGAACTTAAATGCAAAAAAAATGAACATTTCCATACACATGGAAGAGTACAAAAGTAAGTCTACTTAAAACCATAAATCTCCATTTTGTACCACTTACTTTTAACATATAGATATATTTATATTTATGTAGGTATATACATATATACACACATATATATGTAATGAATTCTACTCAGCTTCAAAACTGTCCAGCTTATTGATTCTCCCTTCTAAACTGACCCCATCAATTTATATTTTGGTGCAACTGTTCAACATCCTGTCAGATGCTTGGGTGCTAGAAAATTAACTAATACCCCTGCTGCCATGATGTTGGAAGCAGTTTAATGTCATCTCAGAAGCAACTAAGTAGGGAAAGAGGACCTAAAAATAACTATCACAGTGAATCAGAATGGTACTCCCACTATTCCTGGATTATTTGATTCCTAAATTTCACATTATATCCACTGACTATTAATAGTTATTTTAATCATTGACAAATACACACACACACACACACACACACACACACACACACACATATATATATATATATATATATATAAATAATATCACTTTCAAGTCTGAAAAGTCCTTTATGTAGGTTATCTCATTTGAGGCTTGAAATAACCTTGAGAGGCTGATAGTATAGGTAAAACTATTCCCATTTTACAGATGAGGAAGTGATGATCTTTAGAGGCTAAGTTGTCTTGTACCCATGGTCTTATAGCTGTGTAGTCTTGACAACAGGCACCAGTATATGTCAAAGGTAGAATTTTACCCCAAGTCTTCCCAACTCCAAGTCCAGAATTCTACCCCCTCTACCATGACAGTTCTCATAAAAGAGCCAGATACTTCCAGCACCTAAGTCCCTTTCCAATTTAACAAAGATGCATTAAATGTCTTTGATGTGCCAGGCATAGGGATTATAAAGACAAAAATAAGATAAGATTTGCCCTAAAAAAAAAAAAACTTACATTCTCTTTCTCCATCATGGTAAGCAGCTTTAGAGGGTTTTGAATGATAGTGTCACTTGACTATCCCAGCAAGCATGGGGTCTAACCTGTACCCTCTGTACCATCAATACATCAAAAGGTTTGATTTGTGAATCTGCCATTTACTACTGCCTTTGCCTTTTGACAAATTATTTAATTTCTCTGGGTCTAAGTTTCTTTATCTGTAAAATGAAATTAAAGAACTAAATAGCTTCTAAGATCCCTCCCAACTCCAAACCTTTGATCCCTGATTCCATAAGTGTAAACATTCCCTCCATTCATATAGATACTTCTATAGCTCCATAAATGGTTTTCATTGTTTGCTGTGGTCAAAAAAAAATCCATCATCTGGTTGCCAATTTTCTGGAGAAGAACCCTATACTTAACTAAATTGATAAAATGATACTTGAAAAGCAGACCATCTGTCACTGGGCTAATACATGAAGCTTAGCAAGAGATGCCAGAGTTATTCTGGTTTAGCCTTTAAGATATCAGGGTTACCCCTACACCATAAGGAACCATTGGAGGAAGATTTGGGGGGGAAGACCACCTTAGCTTGGCATGATAGATATATGGAATTAATAGCTTGATTCAGGACTGGAGCTTTAAACAACATGCTCTCATCACAGTCACCATCACCATAATCCTGACCACCATCCTTCCCATTACCATCACCATGACATGTGTTCACTGAATGCCCACTCTGAGTTTAGGATTATTTTCCAGAGGTCTAATGCCTAAATTATATGTATTGTATTAATTGTATTTATTCTTCATTTTCTTAAGAATAGAAGGTTTGATGTCTTTATGTTGTTTTCTCGGGTAGAATGTAAGTTCATGAAAGCAAAGTCTATCTATGTTTTGTCTCTGTATGCCCCTTGCCTAGCCTGGTGCCTGGTGCATAGGAGCACTTAATAAGGACCTACCCATTGATTGGTTGATTTCTATTCTTAATTCTGTAGTCCAGATCACTATTAATTGTTCTATGATGTGTTTTTCAGGAGGGAATGCAGATTTTAGCAGATATCAGAGATCTAAATCTTAAAGGTAAATATGTATGTGTGAAATATGGAAATGAAATATGATTACATTGTGCCTATATTGTTCACTTGTGTTTTTATGCGTGTAAAAATCATGGCTAGTCACTGCTGAGTGTGAGAGAAAGTTGGAGAGAAGGAAGGAGAGGCAAAGGGAGAGAAGGAGAGGAGAGACAGAAAGGAAGAGAGAGAGATGGAAAGAGGAAGGGGTAGGTCTAGGGAGAGGAGACAAAGACAGAGAAAGAGAGAGAAAAGAGGGAGGGAGGAGCAATGAGGCAGGTGTCACAGAATCATGGAGCCCATGAAGAGGAGTAAAGTGTAAAAAGGCCACAAAGCTGGGGAGGGGCCAGGTTAGAAGAGTTTTAAAAGCCAAACAAAGGATTTTATATTTGATCCTGGAGATAATAGGGAGCCACTGGGATTTATTGCTTGGAGAGGGGGCAGCAAAATAACAAGGTCAGACTTGGCTTTAGGAAGATCTTTTGGTAGCTAGAGGATGGACTGGAGTGGGAACGCACTTTAGGGAGATCAACTATGATGCTAGTGAAAAAATCCATGTGACATGATAGGGGTGAGGTCATATCTAAGAGAGGTTGTAGAATAGAAACAAGAGACTTAGCCACAGATTGGATATAAGCAGTTACTGAGAGTGAGGAAAGGAGGATGGCACCTAGATTGTGATCCTTGGTGACCACAAAGATGGTGGGGCCCTTGCCAGCAACAGGGAAATTCAGAAGAGGAGGGGTTTTGGAATGAAATATCATGAGTCCAGTCTTGGGTAGATTGAGTTTACAGTTCTTTGAGACATCAAGTTTGAGATATTGAAAAAGCATTGAAGGTGTGAATTGATGGTCAGGAGGGAGATCAGGGTGGGATAAATAGATCTGAAAGTCATCTGCTGGAGTTGATTATTGGATCCATGAGAGCTAATGAAATCACCAATTAAGATAATATAGAGAAACAAAAGAAGAGGGCCTACCCACAGTAGAGGGTACCTTGGAGTTCATTTATTCTAAACTCTTCATTTTGCTAATGAGGAAACTGAGGCCCAGAGAAGTGACTTACCAAAGGTAACGCAGTATGTGGTAGAGTGAAGCTTTAAACCCAGAGCTTCTGGTTCCAGATCCAGTGTGTTTTCACCTAAAGCACCTTGCCTCCTATACATTCATTCCCAAAAACAAAGGTTTGAAGTACATAATATAAGTATGATGACCATTATTTTATAAATGAATCAAGTGAAGTTGAGCGGTCAAGTGAATTGACCAAAGTCACACGTCTAGTAACTACAAGGATTCAATTTAATACTGTCCCAAAGCTGCATCTCTTCTATAAAGGCAATTTCTCAATTTCCAAGTAAGATCCAGGAATAGAAAGGTGATATCAAAAAGATGAGGCAGGAGAGACATGAAAATTAATCAAAATACTCCCCATTTATAGGATCATACGCAATGCCTGGAAAATGCTAAGATGATTTATACGCTCATTACAAAATACCATATTTTTGATGCAAATACATTCTCAGATAATTTATTCATCTTCACCAAATGTCATGGGAAAAGAAAACATATTGGTGGATTTCACTAATGGCAGAGTTTTGCAGTGATATTTGTCATCAAGTTGAGCACTTAGGTTTATGTTAATATATTTCTCATGCTATTTTTTCATTATCATATTTTGACATTATCTAGGATATATCAACTTTTAGAATTTCTTGCATCTTCAGTTGTTAGACACTGTACAAAAATCAGTTTGGTGCATATTTTATGGAATAAAAAAAATTCACCTTCAGAAAATATCCACTCTGGGGTATTTGCTGATCGGTTAAAATTAATCCCTAGGATAAAAACAGACAGCTTCATTTTCAGAAAGGGACATCTCTAGTGCTCAACGATCCCTGATACAACAGAGCTGACACTGGTGGGAAAAACAAGGCTAAGCATTATTTCTTTTCTATGTCTGGGTGTTAACAAAAACACAAAACTAAAACCAATTGCCTTTGGGATGACAAGAATGCCTGACATGAGAATAAATTTGAAAAAGGGGAAAAATGCACCAACCATCAAAGAAAACGCAGTGATGAAGTCACGTAAGAGGATCTTAAGACAAGAAACAGCCATATATGTTTCCATAAAAAAAATTTGGCATAGAATTGTGGGATTCCAAAGCCAAAGGGACCTTGGAGCACGGAGTATTAAACACAGGAGAGATCTAACAACATCAGAGACAGGAGAGACCTTAGTACACATAGTATTAAACATGGTGGCAGCCATGAAATGTTAATGGATCATAGAACATAGACTATTAGCTCACAATTGTTCTAGTCTGGTGTTGCTGGAACTTTGTCCTTGAAGGCACAGAGGGGAGGGTTAGGGACTGGGCTTTTGATTTGGTATATGCTGAACAACGAAGTGAGGAAATAACTTCTGTAACTGTTAGTCTTAGAGTTGTCCAAAATGCCAAGAGTTTTAGTGACTTTCCCACAGTCACATGGCCAGCAAAAGAGGTGGGGCTACTCAAACTCAGGTCTTCCTAGATTCAAGGCCATTCTTACATCTACTATATCTCACTGTACTTAATAAAGGCTTATTGTTTGATTACTAGTTCGGGAAGGCTAGGATAAAGCTCACAGACTCATTTTAGGACTATAGATACATACAGTAGAACAAACATTCCAGATCATCTAATTCATTCTCTCATTTTTCAAATGAAAAAACTGGAAAAAGAGAAAAAGGAAAGGATTTATCTAAGGTCACTAATTAGTAGAAAAATCAGGACTAGAATCTAGAGCTTTTGACTTAGTCCTGTTCTCTTTCTGCTACCCCTTAGTACTTCTATTTATTGAGAGTTTTGTGTAAAATTTCACTGACTCTAAAAAGAATAATCTGCAAAAGAAAATGCATATTTATATATGTATATATATATGTATAATAGCTAACAGTTCCATAACTCTTTTTTTAATGCTTTATTAACTTCTGATTTACATTATCTGTTTCCGCCAGATTTTGAGTTACAAATTTTCTCCCCATTCCTCCCCCACCCACCGCCCCAAAATAGCAGTCCCACAGGATATCCCCTCCTCCAATCTGCTCTCTCCCACATTTTCCCCCACATCCCTTTCCACTTTTCCAGTGGATCTCTATGCCTCAGTGCCTGCACATCCCATTTCCCAATTACATGTAAGATGGTATTAATAATAGTATATTATATATATATACACATACACATGTATACATATATATACATATTTTAATATTTGATTTTTCCAGATTCATTCCCCTCCTTCCCCATCACCCACCCCTACTGGGAAGATACGCAGTTCAGTATAGGTTGCACATGTGTGGCTAATGCAAAACAATAAAATAGTAGATACATTGTAAAAGACTGACTACACTTCCCTCTCTCCCATCCCACCTCCCACCAGCTCTACTCTCCACTTTGATCCTGTCTATTTTCAAAAGTGAGTGCTTCCAACCTCCCTCTCATCCCCTTCCCCCCCTATTCTCCTGGAGGGTGAGATACCCTATTTAGTGTGTATTTCACTCCCTCCTCAAGCCAAATTCAATGGGAATAAGGTTGACCCATTCCCCTTTGCCTTCCTATTCTTCCCCTCCATTGTAACCATTTTCCCTTGCCTCTTCTGTATGAGATAGTTTACCCCAATCTGTCTCTCCCCATCTCCTCTCATTATATTCCTCTCACCTCTTAATTTCACCTTTTAAGTATCATTCCTTCCTGTTAAATTGGACCTGTGCCCTCTATCTATGTATACCTGTAAACATATATACACACATTCACATATGTATTTATATGCCCATATACCCTCATATATAGACAAATACATATATATATATATATATTAATCCCTTCAACTATTGAGAAAATTTTCATAAATTACAATTATTGATTTTCCATGTAGGAATGTTAATAGTTCAACTTTGATAAGTTCCTTATGATTTCTTTTCCCTGTTTACCTTCTCATGCTTCTCTTGCTTCTTGTATCTGAATGTCAAATTTTCTATTCAACTCTGGTTTTTTCAGCAAGAATGCTTGAAAATCCTCTATTCCACTGAATGACCATATTTTCCCCTGAAACATGATACTCAGCTTTGCTGGGTAGGTGACTCTTGGTTTTAATCCCAGATCCTTTGCCCTCCAGAATATCATATTCCAAGCCCTTCGATCCCTCAGTGTAGAAGCTGCCAGATCCTGGGTTATCCTGATTGTGTTTCGACAATATTCAAATTGTTTCTTCCTGGCTGCTTGTAATATTCTCTCCTTAATCTGGGAATTCCGGAACCTGGCTGTAATATTCCTAGAAGTTTTCTTTTTGGGATCTTTTTCAGGAGGTGATCGGTGGATTCTTTCAACCTCTATTTTGTTCTCTGGTACTAAAACATCAGGGCAGTTTTCTTTGAGAACTTCCTGGAGGCTGATTTCTAGGTTCTTATTTTGGTCATGGCTTTCAGGCAGTCCAATAATTTTTAAATTATCTCTCCTGAATCTATTTTCCAGGTCAGTGGTTTTTCCCATGAGATATTTCACATCGCCTTCTATTCTTTCATTTGTTTGGATCTGTTTAACGGCATCTCGATTTCTCATAAAGTCATTAGCTTCCATTTGCTCCAATCTAATTCTGAAGCAATGATTCTCCTCATTGAGTTTTTGAGATTCTTTTTCCATCAGGCAAATTCGGCTTTTTAAGGCATTCTTCTCCTCATTGCCTTTTTGGGCCTCCTTTGCCATTTGAGGCCTTCTGTTTTTTAAGGTATTATTTTCCTTAGTCAGGCTGTTGACTCTCATTTCATAATTTTCTTGCATTGTTCTCATTTCTTTTCCCAATTTTTCCTCCACCTCTCTTATTTGGTTTTCAAAATCTTTCTTAAGGTCCTCTATGGCCTGTAACCAGCTTGTATTTTCCTTTGAAACTTTTGGTGCAGGAGTTCTGACTTCACTGTCTTCCTCCTGTTCCATGCTTTGCTCCTTTTTGTCCCCAAAATATTTGTATTGTTGGAATCTTCTGTCTGCTTTGTTTCCTTTGCCTGCTCATTTTGCCACTCAATTACTTGACTTTTGGGCTTTTTGCCACAGTAGGACTCTGCCACCAGACAAGGGAGCTTTCGTCCCAAATGCTGGGGTTTTCTCAGCTGTCAGAGGTATTAGATGGGTGCCCTCTCTGAGGCCTCCACATGCTCTGGCAAGCTGGACACACACCCCAGGACCTCCACCCTAGACTGCAATCCAGATCCAAGCAGGTTAAAGCAAGAGCGATTACTCCTCAGACTGGTGCTTGGTCCCCCTACACTCTGCAGGCCAAGAGCTGAAGCTGCCACTTGGCACTGGCTGGCTGTGCGGGGTCTCAGCGGCTTTTCGCCCTGGGGGTAAAAGCCATGCACTCCCACTTACTGATCCCAAAGTCCAGACTGTGCTGACCTCTCACTTTGTCCTTTGTGTCTATGTGTTGATAACTCTGGAAACGGCCACAGCTGCTGCTATCTGGAGTCCCTCTTGCCGGTGGCTGGTCAGGCCCACCCTGGGGCTAAAACCTCAGCATGGGGCTGGGCTCAGCTCCCAGAGCGCTGTGCTGGATTCCTGCCGGCCTTCCAGGCTGTCCTCAGCAGGAGGTTAGCTTTTCTGTGTCATTTTGTGGGTTCTGCCACTCCAAAGTTTGTTTAGAGTCCCCTTTTTACATGGATTGGGGAGGGTGGAAACTGGAGCAGCG
This sequence comes from Petaurus breviceps papuanus, assembly GCF_028583685.1. Classification (NCBI taxonomy): domain Eukaryota; kingdom Metazoa; phylum Chordata; class Mammalia; order Diprotodontia; family Petauridae; genus Petaurus; species Petaurus breviceps. The sequence goes on from NW_027185698.1 coordinate 32,182,096, forward strand.
GGAAGGTCGTGCTTCTACTCCGCCATCTTGGCCCATAACTCTTTATGTAGTCATATATGCTCTCTTGGCAAATGTCAAGGACTTGGCAAATACTCCTTTTATCTTCACATCCTTGAAAGTCAGGGACTATCATCACACTCATTTTATAAATGAGAAAGCTGTGGCATAGAGTGCGGAAATGACTTGCCCAGGGTCACACAGGTAGTAAGTCTCTGAAGCTGGATTTGAAATCAGGTCTTCCTCACTCCAAAGCCTCCCCAGGCTTCCTCAAAAGCTGCCTATATGCTACTTCTGGGACAAGTCAGTGCCTTCTCCAATACTGACATGTTATTAATTCAATGGGAAAAAAAAAATGCAGTCCAAGTTTTAAGCCATCTCTGTTGTCATTTGTTTAACAAAAGCATAGTAAATACCTACTATGTCTGTAGGACTGGACTAGGCATTGAAAAAAAGGCACATTTTTTTTTCCCTTTTGGAGGGGGGAAGGTAGGGCAATTGGAGTTAAGTGACTTGCCCAAGGTCACAGGGCTAGTTTTTTGTGTGTGTTAAGTGTCTGAGGCCAGATTTGAACTCAGGTCCTCCTGACTCTATTCACTGTACCACCTAGCCGTTCCCAAAGATGCAAATTTTTTATTAGACATAGTCACTACCTTAGCTTAAGAGTCTAGGTGGATAAGAGTAGGTGGGTAAACCAGTCAGGTATCAATAAAACAGGACAAGGGCCCAGAAAGCCCTTGACACTGCAACAAGTACCACACAGCATGGGGAATTACACACACACACACACACACACACACACACACACACACACACA
>NW_027185698.1:32182919-32202051 GCF_028583685.1 Petaurus breviceps papuanus
CCAGGAACTCAAAAGGTATATAAATAGCAATAACCTCCTGGTATCAGCCCCTGGGACACTTAAACATCTCAATGATCAGACTGTTTTACTAGACCTCAAAAGCAAAAACTTAATGTCGGCAGATTGAAAGGAAAGGAAAGGACCAAAAGTTCCAGAATTTCTGAAAAACATTCCAGGGCCCCTTCCTCCTTCCTTCCTCTGCCCTCTTCCTATCCTGCCCCAACTTTTCCATTTTAGCTTCTGTGCTGAATTTTTTCCAAGTCTTAACTTACTGCCCACATTAACAATTGAAAATTGACTTAATTATATTAAAGTCCCTCATATTGAAAGCCATTCATTTAACTGTTTACTCATGGGAGCTATAGCTATCCTCTTAGTGACTAATTATCTTAAAGGATTGTTGTAAGGATCAAATGACATAATATTTATGAAGAACTGTGCCAAACCTAAAGTACAATGTGTTAGCTATTTTTATTAACATTCTATTATTGTTGTTTTTGTTCAGTCATGCCTGACTCTTCATGACCCCATGGACCATAGCATACCAGGGCCTTTTATCTTCTACTACTGTGATTACTATATAACTATTATATATTATTACTATTATTATCATTTATTCCTTTAAACAATCCTGTGAGGTATCTGTCCCCATTTTGAAGTTAGAAAACTGACAATCAAGTCTTCTGAATCTAAGCCCAGCACTCTGTTCTTTTCCCCACATTGCCTTTCTCACCTTGTTTTGAGGGGCAATCTAATGACTCAACACTTTCAGTATAACCAAAAGATTGCATCTAATTTCTGACTTTACTTAAAATTTCCTAATTCATGAAATAGTATAGACACCAAAGTCTGTGGTCAAATGACCTGACTGAATTCTCTCTAGCTTGGGCTATTTTGGGCAAATCATATCCCTAGTTGGAGCCTTGGTTTCCTTAATTGTACAATGAGAGGGTCAAACTAAATGATCTCAAGGGTTCCTTCCATCTCCCAATCCTATGCTCTTTAGCCTTGGCCTGCAAAAATCCATTTTTGGCTTTTCTATTCTCTCTTTCATCTCTCAGACTATCTCCTTGCTTGAAGGAGTTTCTGTATCAGGCCTCATCAACTGCACAGAAAATTAAGTCCCTAGAACTTCTCCTCATTTTGGCTCATCCATAATTAATCACAGGGATATAAAGTCTTAATATTTAATTTCTGCATAACATCTCTACATTACAATTGTGATAGGCTCAAATTGGTAACATACTGTAATTACTGAATTTCATGGTTCCAGAAACTGACTAAGGAATGGACTGAGTCTCCATAACTGTGAGGTCTCCCCAGTTCACTATTGCCTACTCCTTTATCTGCATGTGAATTTAAAACATTGATGGAAAACCAAGAATAATGCTCACTAATTACGTGATCTGGGTTTAGAATCTTCTTCCCACTGAAGCAGACAACACTAGTTACATGTGGGAAAACTATAGCTTTCAGCTAAAATAATAGTAATAATATATTCTTGAGGCTCTAATTCTCTAAAAATGAAGAGTCTGGATAGCATGATGTCAGGTCCCTTCCAGATCCAACGTTCCATGTTCTATGTTCTAGGTTTCTTCCAACTCTATCATTCAAGCGCTCTAAACTTGAAAGCACTTTGACATATATTGCCTCATATACAGATACTAAACTATATGATTTTTTTTTAAGTTGGAGATAGCCCCAAAGGTCAGCAAGTTTACCTTGTACCTCCCTTCTACAGATTATACAGGGAAAGAGAAAGGAAAAGATGAATAAAACCCCAAAAGGTAAATCGCCTGGCTGAAAGGCACACAATTGTCTAATGGCAAAAGCAGGACTAATATCCAGGATTCCTGACGCATCCCAGTGCACCATGTGTTCATGCTCCATTAGTTAACAAATGATGATAAAATGCTAGTATGTGCCATGCGTGTTCTTGGTTTGACTCTGGGGCAAATACAAAGCTAGCTATAACATGGTCCCCATGCTCAAAGAGCTTGGGGTCAATTTTTGTTGTTGTTCAGTCATATCTGACTCTGTGACCCCATTTGGGATTTTCTTGGCAAAGATACTGGCGTGGTTTGCCATTTCCTTCTCCAGCTCATTTTTACAGATGAGGAAACTGAGGCAAACAGGGTTAAGTGATTTACCCAAGGTCACACAAACTTCTCAAGATAAAGGACTTTCTTTTGCTTTTCTTTGTGTGACCAGCACTAAACACAGTGCCTTGCACAGAGTCAGCACTCAATAAATGCTTATTGACTGACTGACTACCAAGATTCTTTTGTTAGAACTAAGGGTAAGAAGATTAAGAAAAATATTTTCAAGTAAATAGGTTGGCCCTAGATCTTAGGTAGAGTATTGACAAATTAGAATGTGTCCAGAAAAGAATGACCAAGATAAAGAAAAGACTGGAAATAAGAAAGAACTTTAGGGAGACAGGTTTTAACTTTATAGGGGAAAAAACTTTCCAATAATCAGTATTGCCAAAAAAAAAGTAAGGAAAAGAAAATTGGAATGGGTTTCCTCGTGAGGTAGTGAGAGGACTGGTCTACTAACCATTAGTAATGTAGGAAGGCTTGTTCTTTAGGTCAGGGCTTGGCTAGATGAATCCTAAGGTTTCTTTCAACTCTGTTTATGAGTTTATGGCTCGGCAGATCCAGCTTGTGTCATGTGCCACGCGGTAACGGCCCTTGGAAGAGACCGATTGGTTTAGGATAAAGATCAAGCTAGCAGATGAATTTTCCAGGAAAGACTGGATTCAGTTTGTGCTGATAACATTATAAGCCACCAGGTGGCGCAATGGCAAACCTTTAGATAACATGTACAAAAATCTGTTAGGCTCAAGAAGACCACATGTCTTTTACAGCATTTCAGAATACTAAAAAGCCTCCAGCATCCTTTTGTTATGTAAATAAATGAAAAGCATTAATGCTGGCTTTCCAGTAGACGAAAATATATGCATGAATATGAGACTTCACAAATAATTATGAGGCATGGCAAAATTTAAATACCCAGGAAGTTAGAACCATTTGCAAGCCCCAGGTTTCTCTTCCCCCAGATGCCCAGGTTGAAGGAACATGAGGTAACAGTATCCTTACTGTGGAGTGACAGGGGTTCAAATCTTGCCACTGACACTAGCTGTGTGAATTTTGGCAATTCATTAAACTTTCTGAGCCTCATTTTCCTCTTCTGTATAATAGAGATGGATACTTATACTCCTACCTCACCACTATAATAAAAGAAGGTAATTTTAAATTTAAGGTGCTGCAAAGAGGGATTATTATTGTTCCTGTTGTTAGGTTTAGGGCTTTGTTTGAATTTGATTCAATAAACAAGGAGCTGACAATAACAAACCCAAGAACAACAATAATTAACATTTATATAGCACTTTATTATGTGCCAAGTGCTGAGGATATATTAAAAAACAAAAGACAGTCCCTGCCTTCAAGGAGCTTTCAATCTAATGAGGGAGGAAGCAAGCAAATATATGTGTGTATATGGATGTATATGTACATATGTATACACACACATACATATATATATATATATAGTGAGCAATAAACAAGATAAATAGGAAATAATTAACAGAGAGAAGGGACTAGAATTAATGTGCAAGACACTATGCTAGGGGCTGAGGGAGATTAAAAAATATCATTTTGACACTGCCTCTGGTCTCATGTAGTTCACAGTCTTGTAAGGGGATAAGAATTCAATATGGATAGATGAAATGCATGACAGCAACAGGGATAGGGACAAGACCTGCCATTTCTTTGGTGCAGGGAACTCCCAGTAAGGAATTTCTCTACCAAAGCAGGTTGACTCCTTCTCTGCAACTTGCCTAGCTACAGAGAGACTAGGCAAGTTGTGCTAGGTCACTAAGCAGGACTTGAATCCTCATCTTTTAGGCTTTGAAGCTATCTATCTATAATGTCACTATAATGAACAACAAAACACAATAAATATTCAAAAGAGTCTGTTGCATGTCATGTAATGATATATGTTGTGTCATCATGGACAAATTGTTTAACCTCTCAGCATCCCAAACAATTCTCTATGATTATAAATTATAGATGAATTGCAAATCTACATAAATTGGTAGTGGAGGAAGGAGGAAGAATTTGCATCCACAGCAATGCAATCACAGCTGCAAACTCTGACCTCACCCTCTCCAAAAAAAAGTATGCAAAGAACTAATACCTTGAAAATATAAATAAATTAAAATCAACTAGCTATGGAACAGGATATCATGGAAATGACTTCATATGCCCAGACTTTGATTTCCTCTTCTGTAAAAGTCACAACCTCAGGGTCTCAGTTTAATGGGATTGGCTTGATGTCTTCTAAGGTCCCTTATAATTCTTTTTTTTTTTTTTTTGCTTTTTGGAGGGCATTTGGGGGTTAAGTAACTTGCCCAAGGTTACACGGCTAGTTTTTTGTGTGTGTTAAGTGTCTGAGGTCAGAACCAGACTCGGGTCCTCCTGACTCCGGGGTGGGCGCTTTTACTCACTGCGCCTCCTAGCCTACCCTGTCCCTTATAATTCTAATGTTCCATGACTCTAGGTGGAGCTGCAGATAGAACTTTGGACTTGGAGTCAGGAAGACCCAAGCCCAAATCCCACCACAGATACTCCCTAGTTGTGTGATGCTGGGCAAATCATTTAGACTCTTCAGCCCTCAGTTTCCTCATCCGTAAAAGATTTCCCTCTGATATTACTTCAATTTATACTCTACATGTCTTGTATACACAGTTATTTGTCTATTGTCTCCTCCATAAGAATGGAAACTCCTGGGGCAGCTAGGTGGCACAGTGAATAGAGCACCAGCCCTGGAGTTAGGAGGACCTGAGTTCAAATATTTTTTCAGACACTTGACACACTTACTTAGCTGTGTGACCTTGGGCAAGTCACTTAACCCCAATTGTCTTGCCTTCCCCCCTCAAAAAAAAAGAATGCAAAAAAAAAAAAGAATACTTGAGGGCAGGGAGTATACCTGGCATACAGTAAGTGCTTAATACATACTTGTTGACCAACTAAAAGAACAATAATAATAGCTTCCCTCTCACATGGTTGTTGTAAAGAGAAACAATTCAGTATATGTAAAAAGAACTTTACAAATGATACGTGATATCAAAATGGTATCTATTTCAACATAAGACTCTTGAGTACATGTAGGGTGCTAATGTGTGACAAGACAAGAAAGGCAAATTGAGGTCAGATTGAAAAGGGGTTTATATTTGATTCTGGAAGCCATCAGAAGTCACTAATGTTTATTGAGTAGAGGAATGACATAGTCAGATTTATGATTTAGGAAAATCAATTTGACCCTGATAAAAGACTTAGCAGGAACATTGACTTCTGATAGTCACAGTAATGGGGTTGAAAAGAGACTAGTTGAGAATTACAGGCAACTATACCCATGGCCAAATCCAGCATCTCAGGAGAAGGGAAACCCCTGAGAACCCCTATGAATTCCTAGACTCTCAGAAAAGTGGAAAATTAATTCTATTTCTTCCCATTTAGCACCATGTAAATCCTCATGTGAAGAAGTCTTCTGGGTAACATAATTTTAAAAGGCAAGCTTGTAAATTTTAGAGTCACATCAGTCAAGGTGTCTTTAGGCATGTTTTATGTTCCTATGTTGTCAAGAATGTTGGTGCTTGTTGGATTTCAATCCATCGTTGGAATTTGCATATAGAAAGTCAAGTGTCAACATTAGGGAATGATAAAATATTGTTCATGATCCTTCTCTAATTTGGCAGTGCCCATAGACCTCAATATGATGGGAGGCACCTTAGAAATAATCTAATCCAACAGGAATCTGATGTCCTAAGAGGTCAACGAGGGCAGTGGAAGGAGCGATGGCCTAGAGTCTGGCAAGACCCAGGTTTCAATTATGCCTGTGACACTGACTAGTTTTATGGCCATAAGCAAATTAGTTGTTTCTCTGAGTGTCAGTTTCCTCACCAAAAAAAAAAAAAATTTAAACACCAAAAAAGAAACCGGCAATAGTAATTATTTTATTGGATGGTTTTAAGAACTAGGGGAAATGATGTATATCTACAATACTTTTGTTTTTAAGCAGTTGGAGTTAAGTAATTTGCTCAAGGTTACACGGCCAGTTATTTCTGGGTGTGGTGCTGAGTATCTGAGCCCAGATTTGATCCCAGGTCTCCCAATTCTGGGGCCGGCGCTCTTACTCAGTCCTGCGCTCTTACTCACTGCGCCACCTGGCTGCCCCTCTACAGTACTTTCCAAAGTGCTATACCCCTCATCTCCCTCTCATCTGTTCCCCCTCTAATATGCCCTCCACATATTATTATTAGACTTTATTTTTTTTTATTTTTAGATTATTATACTTTATTTTATTTATAGATTATTACACTTTATTTACAAATTTGATTATCTCACTGCTCTATTCAAACCCCTTCCATGGCTCCCTGTAATGTAATGCCAAGGAAAGGCAACTTCCCAAGGTTCAAAATACCAGCATAGGTGCTCTCCATTTTATTCAGTGACAAACCAAGAACAGAGAAGATCAAAACATGACATCATTCAAAATACAGCATTTACTAAGGGTGATTAAATAATCTCCAAGTACTACCCCACCCCAGGACCTTACATTCATTCAATCAATTACAAAGTCCCTGTTCTAAATACTACTCCACCCCTAGGCTGTACCTTCTTTTAGTCCACCACAAAGCCCCTCTTCTCAAATGGAGATTAGTTTCCAATCTAAGTAAAGTACATTCATTTGTTCAACCATAGAACACAAAAAGGTCAAAAGTTTCCCACCTCTGGATCACAATTGAATCTACCCCAGAGTTACATCAAGTTTAAGCACAGCACTTAAAACCCAAATGGAGGTCTTTTCTTCATCTTGACACAAGGCAAGTTCTCAGCAATCTTAGTTCCTGGGGAGACAAGGCTTAGCAAGGCCACAAGATACATTGCCAGTCTCTTCATTAATTCATCCTCTGTCTGTAGAACAGTCCTAGAACCCCTGAAAACATTAGCAAAACCCTCTCCAAGGATTTCTGTAAACCTACAACAAGAAAATCCTTCTTCAGGGCTTCTGAACCAACAGAAAGGTTCCCAGACCCCTGCAACAACAGCACTGTCCTTCACCAGTGGACTGTATTCACTCTCTGTCTGCAGGACAGTCTCAGGAGCTCTTAGCCAACAGCCAGGTTCCAGGACTTCTTCAACAAAAGGACTGTCTTTCACCAGTGGACAAATCTGGCAAAACAACATCAAAACAGTCAAAGTACCAGCAAAACAGCCATGTCTCCTCAGTCCTTGGCAGCTCAGGGGGCAGGTCTCAAAAGTCCAGGGCAATTCAAAGGGGCCCCCAGCAATTCTCTCAGTCTCTCTCTCTCTGCCTCCAGGAGGGTGCTGCTTCCAAAAAGTTCTTCTGCCTCTCTCTTGTCTCTCCAAAATCTATGTCACCAGCTCCTCCCAGTTCGTTTCTCTCTTTTCAAGTCAACAAGTCCATCCCACAGGTGGGATTAGCAAGTTCTGGGTTTTAACACAATCAATTTGAAAACCAAGCCAATACAGGGGGATCTTTATATTCCATTACTATCACACTCCCTAGTACTTGTAGAATAAATTTCAAATTATTTGATACAGTCTAATAGTCCAGCATTATTTCAAACAACCATTTCCTAAATATTCTATGGTTAGCCAAAATGAGCTACTTGTTGGTTAATTGAATATGCCTTGTTACCTTTGATTCTATTGTTTCCCTGTCTCTGGAGGGTGTCTCCTTCTCCCAGCATCTTTTGCTGAATTTCTGCAACAATAATAATAATTCATATTTATTTAGTGCTTAAAGTTTACAGAGTTTTTTACAAATATTTATCTTATTTGATTCTCAACCCTGTGAGGCAGGTGTATTTATTATCCCCATTTTGCAAATAAGAAAACTAAGTCTAACAGTTGATCCTTCAGTTAGATGTGATCGCTCCTTCCCTAATCACAACATAGAACACTGCACTTTTTTATTATGTTAATTAGAGTGACAATGTGGTGTGGAGCAGTGAAAAGGACACTGACAAATATGTCACAACACCTCAACTCTCCTTGATTGGCTCCTTTGACATGTTCCCTGTAACCATGGGCATCCCCAAGCCCCAGTTTCCTCACTTGTGAAATTATAATAATAATCTTTCACTATCCATTCCCATAGGGTTGTTATAAAAGAACTAAATTGTCAAGAACTGTACAAAAGTAAGTTATCATTACTGTGCGTTCTAGTTTTCTATACATGGATTGCATGACCTCTCCTGGACTTAGCTAGAAGTCTTAAGCAGAGGTTGGATGTTCACCTATGGGTAATACTGTAGAGAGAAACTTTGTTTGAATAGTACTTGATCTAGAGAGCTGCTTAAATCTCTTCTAATTCTGAGGTCCTGTGGGGCAAGGGTCATCTAAACCTTGAACCATCCCCAGAGCTTAGCACAGAGCTCTGCTCGGAGAAAAGATTAAATAAGTGTTGGATTGAATGTGACCACAGAAGCCAGTAGTAGCCAGACCAAGACAAGAAGAGCTCAGGTGTCTGGGCATCTGATCCAGAGATTTTTTTTCCACTAAGCCATATTAATATTACTAAGAAGAGTGTCTGTTATTAGAAAACATAGACAAGCAGCACAACATGAATAGTAACACATCAAATTGATATTCTTTTTCAAAAGCAACTTGTATATTAGTGGCATCAGACTCAAATAGAAATTGATCCCTGGTGGTCACATATTAACTTAGAAAACCACAAATTAGCATTATCTATGTCGTACTGTTCTTATTTTGTTAAACATTTCCCAGTTAAATTTTAATTGGATTTCAATTGCACTAAGGAGTTTCACTGGCCTAGAGTTTGACAGCTCTGTTGTACATAACAGAGATTCTCAGTTTTGCATATAATTGATTTCTGTTTTACTTTGTCAATGGAAAAATTCCTCTTTTTTGGTATTAAAATAAAGAACTTTTTAAAAGAAAAACACATTTTGTTACTGCTTATTCTCTTAAAATTCTCACTAAATTTTTTTGCTAATTATTAAGCATTTATATGTGACTTTTACATATTAGAAATAATGTTAGCATTTCAGCTCAGGTTTTCTTACTCTAAGACTCTACTATAACAGGCTTCAGCTCTAAGTCTGAACCACAATGACTGAGGAAATCATAAATTCAGAGCCAAGAAGAGACATTTGAGGTCATCTAGTTCAACTCATTCATTTTACAGAAAAGAAAATTGAGACCCTGAGATGGAAAGTGAGATCCCAAGTAATAAGTAAAAGAGTAAGGATTTGAACTCATGTACTCCAGCTATAGGTCCAGTCGTCTTTCTATTAGTTTCCATTGCCCCTTTGAGAGAGCTATATTTTCTCTCCAGACACAAGCCATGATGATATCCACAGAGATGTCAAGGTAAATGGATTCATTATTATGTTGCCAGTGTTTCAATGGTGTGTTCTCTTGCTGTTTTTCAGGAGAAAGTGAAGCCAAAGGAATCGAGGTAAGCAGAATTGTTACCAATGATGTGTAGATGAATGTCTACTTGGCAAGAAGAATATAACAATGTCAGTGTTAAATAAATGTCCATAAGATAAGTAAATAAATGTGCTCTCTAAGTTTTCTTAAGACTCCATTTGCTATGCTCACATGACTTGAGCAGTGGGGAACGATGAGGAAAGCACAGGACTGGGAATTTCAAGACCAGGCTTTGAATATTAGCTGTGATTGACGCTTACTACTCTGTGACCATAAGCAAATTGCTTACTTCTGTCTGAGTCTGTTTCCTCACCTGGAAGATAGAGATAATAATCTTCAAACTGCCTGCTTCAATTCAATTCCATAAAGTAGATCAAGAAATTTTGATGTGGGGGCAGCTAGGTGGCACAATGAATAGAGTACCGGCCCTGGAATCAGGAGGACCTGAGTTCAAATCCAACCTCAGACACTTAACACACACACACACACACACACACACACACACACACACACAAAACTAGCCATGTGACCTTGGGCAAGTCACTTAACCTCAACTGCCCTCCAAAAAGCAAAAAAAAAAAAAAAGAATTTTTGATGTGCCAGGCACAGGGGATACAATGAGAATCCCTGTCCTCAGGCAGCTTACTAAGGGGAAATTATCTGCACAAAAATAAGCAATATTATATACATACATACACACATATGTATAAATATGCAAATTAAACACAGAGTTCTTGGGAGGCAGGAGATTATACTTACAACTTCACAGAGTTCTTTTGAGGGAAGTACTTTATAAATCTTAAGGTGATATCAAATATGAATTTTAAATTTGTCTATTATAAAATGACGACACAATTGAGATTGTCAGTATTCCCATTCACACGACTTGCCATTTTTCTTTTCCCTAGAATCCTTTGCCACCTCCTCGGTAAGACTCTCAATATGTTTGTTTGTTTTTTGATCAAAGCCTTTTCTCCTTCACTTGATAATTCAGATTTTAGAGGATTCAGAGCTGGGCTTAGTTAGGATCCTATGACTAGGATTTTGGCTAGGGAAATCAGCCTGGGGGATAGAAGCTCTTCAAGAATGAAATTCTGGTGACATCAAGGGAACCAATTCTGATGAGGAATAAAAGGGGCTATGGTGTAAAGAGACAGATATGGAAGCCCAGGGAACTCCCAACCAATTTAGAATAGGAAAAGGCAGGTGCAGAAAATGGAAGCAAGGGCAGATGAAAGAGGAAGAATACAATAGGGTGGTATGGTCTTGTAAGAATAGAGTCAGGATGGTAAAAACTATGTTTAATGCAATTACCAACCACAATTCTAAAGGACTAATGAGGAAGCATACCACCTATCTCCTGACAGAGAGGTGATGGGCTCAAGTTGCAGAATGGGACAAGGTTTTTGTTTTTCTTTTCTTTTCCCCAATGAGGGAGTTGGGAGTCATAGGAGAAGGAAAAGGGAGGAAGGAAGGAAGAGAGGGAGGGAGGAAGGGAGAGAGGAAGGAAGAAAAAAGAGAAAGAGAAGGAAGGAAAGAAAGAGAAATTCATTGAAGCATTTTTTTAATATACAGAAGAAAACTCAGACAAGATGGACACCCTTGAAAGTTTTGTGTTGAATTCATTAGGGAAAGCAATTCAAAAGGGAAAGCAAGCTGTACATAATAGAGATTTACAGCTCCAAAGACAATAATCTTTTTCTGTTCTACTTGGTATGGTTTGGATAAATTTAAATTTAAAAGAAAATAAAAGAAAGAATAGGGTCATAAGAATGAGCCTAAGATTGTCAAGGAAAGCTCTGAACAACACCAATGACAAAAAGGGAGTGTCGAATGAACTTTGAACTGGAGAGGGTTGAACAAGAAAGGCTATGTAGCTCCAAAGTCTATACCCCTCCCAAGACTTCCTTATGGCTGTGGAAGGGCAACTGATTTTAGAAACATTGGTCTAGAGTGTCTTCTTTCCTATATCCATTTCCTATCTTGTAAGAACAATATTTTTTTTTTAAATCTTGTGATCTTCCAAATTAATCATTTTTGTTTCTCTATAATAATAGGCCTCCACACAGCCTTCCAAAGAAATATCGACCTCTTCCTCCTGAACCAGAAAAGAGTAGGTTCAGTATAAACCAAAGAAATGATTTCCTAAAAGTCGACAGGAGAACCAGGTAAGAGTTTTGAGTTGTACGTGCCACAACTGTCAAAACTGCCTTCATGGAAGAAAGGAAAAAATTAAGTTTAACTTCAATACATCTTTACAAGAATTAAGTGACCACTAGAAATATAATCTTGGGAAAATGTCAACTTAATTTCTTTCTAAAAATAAAGTTTCTGTTGAAGAGTACTAAGAAGTATTAATAATAAACCCAATTTCCCTAGGCCTCAGTTTCCTCATTTGTAAAATGAGGTGATTGAACTAGATGATCTTATCTCATCTAATCCAAAAAGTCTTAAATATCTATTATGTACAAGGCATTGTACCATATGTTAAGAATAAGAAAACAAAATGATTAATAATACCTACCTGTAAGGATTTTATTTTCAACTTATAAGCTCTCCAAAGTCCCTTGAAATTCTGAATCCTATGATTCTCATTCCCATTTATATAACTCTTTACCATTTACAAAATAGTTTCCTGTGAGGTAATCAGGCCCAAAATTATTATTAATGCTTTACAGATGAGGAAATTGAATCTCAGAGAGGTTGAATGATTTGCCCACAATCACACAGTCAGTAAAAAGAACGAGGACTCAAACCAAGAATTTCTTTTCTTGAAATCCCAGTACACTTTCTTTGACATACTGCAGCCATCCAAGAAAGAGGCATGGTCAAGGTTTAACTTGATCCCTTAAGAAACTCCAAGAATTTGAGTCAGGAAACTGCATTCACACACTAGCAGGAACTTCTCATTGTTTTAGGTTCAGTACAGTTTCTAAATTCCCAATCACTAAATCTCAGTGAGTGAAAACATGACATGAAAACACATTTGTCAGAAATGTTATTGCTTCTTTGACAAATAGATATTGAAAAATCCAGACCTCTAATATTAAGTGTCCATGATGGATTACTTTTCTTATCACTCAAAGAATATTTGTTACCCTGCTATGATCATAAAATTCAACAAGTCCAAATAGTAATATCTCCCCAAGAGACTTAGAAAGACTGTTTTTAATGAATTTCTTTGGGGTGTAGGAATAGCTCCCTTTCTCCTGTTTTGCCACAGAATATATCTTCAAAGCAATTTAGATTCACTGGGCCAGTGTGACCTATAATGGCAGGAGCTTTGGATTTGAAATCAGAGTGCCTGAGCCCCATCTCAGTTATACCTCTTAGTAGCTTCAATGTAGATGGTCTTTTGCTCTCTCTGGGATTCAGTTTCTTAACCTGTTAAAAAAAAGTTTAGAGTTGGTAGGTTCTAAAGTTACCTTTCATTCTGTAGTTCCATGTTCGAAGACCCTTCCTAGCTTTAAAAATATTCTACAGTTTTGTTAATCACTACCTCCTTTTGAGGGGGGAGCAGCTAGGTGGCAAAGTAAAGAGTGTCATTCTTGGAATCAAGAAGACTCACCTTCATGAGTTCAAATCTGGACTCAGACACTTACTAGTTGTTTGACCCTGAGCAAATCACTTAACCTTGTTTGCCTCAGTTTCCTCATGTGTAAATGAGCTGGAGTAGGAAATGAAAACACTCTATAGTAGCTTTGTTAAATGGGGTCATAAAGAGTTGGGCATGACACAACAAACATCTCCTTTATTTGAGAGTAGAAATATCCTTCATGGAATCACAAATTTAAATCAAGTTTTCATCACTCTGAGTTCCCATGTGAAGGCAGCATTGAGGAGTTAGAAGACCTGTGTATGAATCCTGGTTCTGCCATTTACTCACTTTGAAATCTTAGCCAGGTCCCTACAAATCTCTGTGTCTGTTTCTTTATTTATAAGTTTAGGGGTTAGACTAAATGTTCTCCCAAAACCCTTCCAACTCTACATCCTGTGAAGCTTTTGATTGTGAACAAATCACTTTTCTGATCTTCAGCTTCCTAATTTTAACAATCAGAATTATACCTGTACCATCTACCTCACAGGTTTATTATGAGAATTCAATGAGAAAATGAATATGAAAAGTATTTGCAACCTAAGATGCTAAATAATAAAGCAAAGGTGCTGCAGTGAATAGAGCACTGGCCCTGGAGTCAGGAGCACCTGAGTTCAAATCCAGCCTCAGACACTTAATAGTTACTAGCCATGTGACCTTGAGCAAGTCATTTAAGCCCAGTTGCCCTGCGTTCCTCCCTCCAAAAAGCAAAAATTAAAAAAAACTAAATAATTAAGTGATTATGTCTAAGTCTCAGAGCCAGAAAACTGGTTCAAATCTTGGCTCCACCACTTACTTGCTATGTGACCCCGGGGGAGTCATTTAATCTCACTGGTACTCAGTTTTCTTATCTTTAAAATGGAGATACTCTAATACTCCAAAGGATCTGTGACCTCTTACATTTGGGATGGACTTCCAGTGATGCAGGCTACCATTAACAATAACAGCAATGGTAACATTAACAATAAGAATAAATTTGTTACCTTTTTTAATCCTTAAAACAACACTATTCGCTATTCAATAGTGGCAAGCTGAGCAGGGTTAATTGAGTTGTATATGATGCTACAACTCTTAAGTGTCTGAGATAGAAATCAAACTCAAGTCTTCTAATTCCAAATCCAACTACTCTATGCAAGACATATCCATATTTTCCCATAAGTTTACAACAATTAGTTCACCCAACTTTCTGGGGACTTCGCTTAAGGTCTCTTGATATCCCAATTCCACTGCAACACTTGGACTGCCCACCCATCATTTCTTGCTCTTCATTGGTTCAACTTCTTTTCTGGTCAATGACATCCTTTATATTACTTCTATGTATTTCCTTACTTAAAATGTGCTGTAGCCTGATCACTGAGCATCTCATTAAAATGAGAGTAATGGTAAAAATAACAAATTTTATCCAACATTTACATAATACTTTAAAGTTTGCAAAGGGCTATAGTTACATAAATATAGATCCCATTTGGCACTATAATAATATATTATAATACCAATAATAATAATGCATAATAATAATAAATTATATTATTTTGGCCAATATATATATATGGCAACATATTGGCATATATATATGCCAATAACTAACAATAACACATACCACACAGGGTTGTAGTAAGGAAAGTGCTTTGTGAAATTTAACTGACTATAGAAATATGACCTACTAGGAATGTTGCATCTTAAGATGGATCCCTCAGGGCAGCTAGGTGGCTCCGTAAATAGAACACCAGCCCTGGAGTCAGGAGGACCTGAGTTCAAATCCGGCCTCAAATACTTATTACTAGCCATGTGACTTTGGGCAAGTCAACCCCAATCGCCTTCCAAAAAAAAAAAAAAGCAAAAAAAAAGATAGATCCCTTCTAAGGATATAGTGAATCAGTCTGTAATTGTAATTGTAATTATTCTCACTTGTGCCTAGCAGTGTGTGAGGTGCTTAGTTTTATTTCTGGGGTTTGGTTGTTTACGCAATATGGATTTAACAGAGGGAACGATGAAGTGGGAATCAAGATTCCAAAAACAGCTCTGTAATGACTAACTGGAGGACATATGGCCTTAACCTCTGGAACCTTAATTTCTTGATCAATAAAATGGGAATCTAGCTCAGAGGGTTGTAGTGAATATTAAGCATGCAAGTTTTCTAAACTGTAAAACACATATGAGGGATTATATCTTGACCCTACATTTTGATGGGGGTGGCTGAGAAAAAAGGCTGGCCCTGGAACCTCATTATTGTTGGCCTGCTGAGTGCTAAACACAGAGTGAAGAAGATCAAAAGCATCTTAGAGCTTCTCCACAGGCAGCATCTTTGATCTTCAACTACCGACACCACACTGGCCTTTGAGCCTTTGTGCTTCCTTCACATATGCCCTGTCCTCTTGCATAAGAGCTCCAGGGGAAAGGTTGGGGTGGGGAGTAGTTGTTTTGGGAGAAAGCTAGGAAATCTATAGCCACATATGCCATTGGTTTTCAGAGCCATCTATAAGACAAGATTCTTTTAATATGATTAGGAGTATATATATATATATATATATATATATATATAGAGAGAGAGAGAGAGAGAGAGAGAGAGAGAGAGAGAGAGTCCTTCGAGGTCAGCTAATCCTTTTGGGATGATGAAACTGAGACTGCTAGAAATTAAGGGAGTTTGCCCAAGATTACAAAGTTAACGCATAGCAGAACCAGAAATCGAATACCAGTCCATTGCCTCCCAATTTGGTGTTACACCCCTTTGCCTATTTGGGCTGAAAAAAAATCAGGTAGCTGGAAAGGACCTTAGGGGCCGTCTAGACTAACCGTTTCATTTTATAGGAAAGGAAACTGAGAGCCAGGAAGGCCAAGTCACTGGCCAAGGGCCACAAAGCTAACAAGTAACCAGAAATTGAACCCACGCCCTCTGACTCCCAAACCAGTGCTTTTTCCACTAAACCTTATTGCCCAGATGAAAAGAATCATCATTCTCAATTTAACTTGAGCTAGAATAGATCATTCAGATCCCTTCTTTCTCCATTCTGACAATGTGTTTATTATAAGGAATTCATTAATTCTTTCAACAAACAAGGTCCTAGACTTACAGTGATAATTATTAAGCACTCTCAGTTTTCAAGGAGCATATACTCTGTTGGAGAGGGACAATATAAAAATGATAAATTTAGAATATATACAAAGTAAATAGATAGTATTTCAGGGGAATCCCATCAGCCATGTTTTTTGTGGGGAGTAGGGGGCGTGGCTTTGGGAGGAGGTGGTTCTTGAGCTAAGATGTGAAAGAAGTGAGTGATGCTAGGAGATTTAATTAAGGAACTAGTGAATAACAGGCATGAGGGACAGCCTGGGCAAAGGCACTGAGAGAGGAAATGGAATGATGGCATGTATAAGGAATAAGAGGTAGGCCAGTCTGACTAGAATGCAGAGTTCATTAAAGGGACTAGTGTATAATAAACCTAGATGCTGAGGAGGAGGATTCCAGAGAGCAAAAGGAAATTTAAACTCTAAGGCCCTATTCTGTTTTTTTTAAGACAAGATTCCATTACTGTGACTGGGAAAATGATGTTTAGAGCTAGGACGATTCATAAAGGCCATCCAATCCAGCTCCTTCATTGTTTTCTTGTTCAGTCAATTGTCAGCTATGTTCAACTCATCAGTGACTCCATTTGAGGTTTTCTTGGCAGAGATTCTACAGTAATTTGCCATTTCCTTTTCTAGCTCACTTTACAGATGAGGAAACTGAAGCAAACAGGGTTATGTGACTTGCCCAGGGTCACACAGCTAGTAAATGACTCAGGCCCGATTTGAACTCAGGGAGACGAGTGTTCCTGATTCCAGGCTCAGTGCAGTGCACCACCTATCTGCCCCCTGATTTTACCAATAAGGAAATTTAAACCCATGGAAATCAATGAGCAAATATGTCTCATAAGCCATATAGCCCAGTGGATGGGGCACTGAGCTATTTTTTTAAGTCAGAAATCCCTGAATTCAAATCCTGCCTCAGATACTTACAAGCTATACCTTCGTTTCTTCATCTATTAAATAAGAGTGTGAATTTAATGGCTATTGAGCTTCCTTCCAGCTCTAATCCTATCATCTCTAAATTTCTTTCTGGCTCTAAATCTTAACTTTCCTGTTTTTAGAACTATAGAATGTTTGACCAGAAAGGGACCCTAAAAGAGAGAGCACAAACACCAGAGGCTGAAGAGACCTTGGAAATCATCCCATACAGCACCCTCACTTTACTGATGAGGGAGCTAAGGCTCAGAAAAGCCAAATGGCTTTCCCAGTGTCACACAGCTAGCAGAGTCAAGAGGAAATCTTAGGGTGTGTGTCTCCAGGCCTCACACTCTTTCTATTCCATGGGAACAGTAGCTTTCTGAGCCCTTTTCCTCATCTTTGAAATGAGGACAGCATCAAGATGTTCTCCTAGGGATTCTTCTATCTCTAAAAGTCTATTAATCCAAGAAAAGAAAGAGAGACAGAGACAAAGACAGAGACAGAGACAAAGGCAGGAAGAAAGAAAATGAGACAGAAAAAAGAGAAAGAAAGAAGGAATGAAAGAGAAAAAAAGGCAAGAAAGAAGGAAAGAAAGGAAGAGAATTAGAGAGAAATAGAAAGAAAATGGAAGAATGAAAGAAAGAAGAGAGAGAAAGAAGGAATGGAAGGAAGGAAGAAAGAAAGAAGGAAAGAGAGAAAGAGAGGAAGGAAGGAAGGAAGGAAGGAAGGAAGGAAGGAAGGAAGGAAGGAAGGAAGGAAGGAAGGAAGGAAGGAAGGAAGGAAGGAACTAGAGCTTTTCAAGCTTATTCTAAACACAGCCTTTTACTAGGCAGTCTTAACTTTTAATTACTCTCTAATTCAGGCACCAACAACCCTATTATGATTTTTCTTCACTGTCTCACTCTGGTCTTCCTATTTTCTTCTTTAGCAAAAGGTTCCTGACACTGGCAGCTGGGTTCTAGATCCTCAGTCAACATCCACAACAGCTGCCATGTAAAACACTTTAATATGAATTGCTCTCTGTAAAACCAAGCTCGTTGCTCTATGCAAAAATGGAATAGCTTTTGAGCAATCAGAGCAAGTTGTGGTCTCTGTTTAGGGACTGATTTACATCTAGATATCAACTGTATCAATTGCAGTCAGCCAGACAGCTGCAGCCTTGTCAATTGGCTATGGCTGCCTTGCCTTCCTGCTGTTAGAGTAGTCGTTTTTCACCCCATATGAGTCGACATTGATGGTATGAGAAAAAAAGAGCTCTCCAATTCCCATGAGATTTGCTAGTTTAAAGCTAAACCTCTGCATCTTTAAAACATGACTGGCCAGTCCTGTAATTTCACTACACACACACACACACACACACACACACACATTTCAGTCAAAGTATCTTTCAAACCATCCCTCTGACACTCTATAGGCAAAACAGCAAAATGTTTGGCTGAACTTTTGCCCCCCTAATGGCCCTTCTGGAGCCATAGCCTTTGAAATCTCTCTTCAGCTTTTGATTCTGTTGACCAACCCCCACTCCTTTCAGGATACCCTGACCTCTTTCAACTTTCATGAAAATACTGTCTCCTGGTACTCCTCCTATCTACCTGACCATTCCTTCTCATTTTCTGTTCATTTTTGTCACAATATCATCTGTTTTCTGCCCCCAAGCCCTCCTATATCCTAGAGCTCTGTCTTGAAATTTTTTCCCTCTTTTTCACCTTTTCCATCTTTCTCTCTCTTTATCCCTCTCCCTCTCATTCCCTCCCTCCCTATCCCCCCTTCCTCTCTGTCCCTCCTTATTTCTCTCTCCCCTTCTCTCTCTCTCTCTCTCTCTCTCTCTCTCTCTCTCTCTCTCTCTCTCTCTCTCTCTCTCCCTCCCTCTTTCTCTCCTCTCTCTCTCTCCTTCTCTCTCTCCCTCTCTGTCTCCTCTCTCTCTCCTCTTTCCCTCCCTCTCTCTCTCTCTGTCTCTCTGTCTCTCTCCCCTTCTCTCTGTTTCTCTCCCTCTCCTTCTCTCTGTCTCTCTCCCTCCCCCCCCTCTCTTTTCTTTCTCTCTCTGTCCCCCCCTCTCTCCCTC
>NW_027185698.1:32202451-32209226 GCF_028583685.1 Petaurus breviceps papuanus
TCTCCTCTCTCTCTCTCCTCTTTCCCTCCCTCTCTCTGTCTCTGTCTCTCTGTGTCTCTCTCCCCTTCTCTCTCTCCCTCCCTCTCCTTCTCTCTGTCTCTCTCTCCCCCCCTTCTCTCTCTCTCTTCTCTCTGTCTCTCTCCTTTTCTCTCTCTGTCCCCCCTCTCTCTCCCTCTCTCTCTCTCCCTTTCTCTCTCTCTCCCTCCCTCTTTCTCTCCTCCCTCTCTCCCCCTCTCTCTCTCTCTCTCTCTCCTCTCTCTCTCCTCTCTCCCCCCCCCCCCCTCCCCCCCCCCCCCCCCCCCCCTCCCTCTTTCCCCCCCTCTCTCTCTCTCTCTCTCTCTTCCCTTCTCCCCCCCTTTCTCTCTCCCCCCCCCCCCCCCCGCCCCTGTCTCACTCTCTTCCTCTCCATATCTCTTTCTTTGTCTCTCTCTCTGTCTTTGTCTTCCTCCCTCCTCCCCTCTCTCAGGATAGAGATGGAGATATATAGAGAATAGAGATACATCCAAAGAGAGATAGGTGGGAAGAGAGAGCAAGACTCAAGGGGCAATATTACAGTTAAAATCGCCATTGTCTCACTTGTTCCTGGCGCTTAGCACAAAGGCTGGCCCATAATAGGTGATTAATTAAACTGTGTTGCTTGTTAAGTGAATGAGCCTTACAACAACCCTCTGAAACAGTGCAAGTATGTGAAGCAGTGTGGCATTATAGTAAGATCACTGGTCATGGGTTAATATTCTTTCTACTTGTGACAATTAGTAGCTGTGTGATGCTGGGCTAGGTCTTTAACTTCTCTTAGCTTCAGTTTGGTCATCCTCCAAACATGGATGCTAGTACTGGAGAAAAGTGATTTATAAACCTTAATGCTAGAACTGTGGGTTATTATATAAGTATTATGATCCACTTCTGGCAGATGGGGAAACTGAGGTTCAGGTTGTCTACAGTCTTGCCCAAGGACACAAAACCAGTAGGTAGCAGAGATAGGACAAGAACCTAGTTCTTCAGACTGAACCTAATAATCTTTTTTTTTTCTCTTGGATCGCTTTCAGCTCTAACATTTTATCATTCCCATTCTGCCTGGTTTGACAGTTTCATTTTGAAAACTATTTACACTTCCCAAAGTGAATAACTAGGAACTTTAAAACCATGGTGACAGGAGTGGGCATTATTTTTCTAATGAAGTTTGACATGGTGAACAAAATGTCAGAAGGAAAGATGAAGGTATTAAAATTCTCCCAAACGAATGAACTTGGACATCTTATATTTCTCATGATTAATTTCATTTCTGTCACCACCTTTTATAGCAGGTCATAATTTTTTTTCTCCAAGAAAATTATGGGGAAAATAACCTGGTTTTACTTTTATATAGCAGCTATAAATTTCTCCCCAGACCAAGGGCTGTTAATTTGGCAATGAAAATGTAATCAAAGTTTTTAAGGACTTGGAATAATTTTAGCTTGATTATTATGAAATATTTTATGTAACCATATATTTCTTTCTCTTCCAGACAGATCAGTTTGAAGGATTTAAGTGATGTAAGTAGGCATCTCCTTCAGTACTATAAAAAAAATGGCAAAGGGGAACAAATTCTATATTACGAAAGCACATGCTTTTACAGTAGTCTAGATATCTGTAACTGAACTGATTTAAAGAGACCATACCATTACATGAGAGAGACCTTTTCAAGTAAAGAGAGAGTATATCTTTCAATGTCACAGAACTTTCAGCAAGAGACACTGAAAATATACCAGAAACTTTAATATGATATTATTTAGCATAGCACAAAACTCATTGTAAGTCATGAATTGTACCATCTGTTGAGGGTTAGTATAGAGGAGATAGTGTGTTCTAGTGGAAAGATCCCTAACCTTGGAGTCAGATGCTATGGGTCTGGTGTGGACTATATGACCTGAGATAAGTCACTTACCCTCTCAAGTTCTCTGTTACTATCACTGTAAAATGAAGGGGTCGCATTAAAAGATCTCCAGGGACTCATCCATCTCCAGCATCCTCTGATTCTGAAATAAGGCACTTAATAGAGGCACCTTAATGAGGCATGTTGGGAAAGGTAGTCCTACAGTTTGCACAGTATTACAATGAGGGTCAAGAATTTTAATTATGATGTTCGTGTTTCATAAAACTACAGTTAAGTTCCTTTTTCTATACATTAATGCCTTGCCTTTGTTGATTATCTCCAATATCTTGCATATATATTATGGATATAATTGTTTGTGTATTGTCTTCCTCCTTAGACTGTGAGCTCCTCAAGGTCAGAGACTGTCTTTTTCCTCTCTTAGTAACCCTAGCACTTAGTACAGTGAGTGGCACACCGTAGACTTAATAAATGCTTACTGACATTGATAGGAATAAATGCTTACTGACTGATTGATAGAAATAAATGCTTACTATCTGATTAATAGATATTTCTAGAGGAAAAAAAAGGAAGCCATTATATCAGGGATACTTAATATATCATCGATCTTAAAAGTATAGTACTAATTCTGATGGTACATATCATAACACCTCCATCCCTTGTTATCCCAAGTGCAAGACTTGTCTACATCTTTTTTGGAGAGCCTACATAGAGTATCTCACCAATGCACTTGAGCTGATCCTTTCAATATTTCATGATACCAACGCAGCAGTTTGGTTGTCCATTACTCATTCTTATAAGGAGACCAAAACCCATCTCTTTTCCCAATTATATATAAACTCGACTGTGTCTTTTATTCCACCTCTCCCATATAAATAACCATTCAGACTATACTGCAGCCTACTTGGGTCCACTGTATGTGTTTCCAATGCTCCTTAAATCTTGTAATTTTGACTCTTCTGACATCATGGTAATCCATAACTTGCAACTATAAGAGAATCACTAGGCGGATATTTGCATTGAAAAGTTAGGTTTTTGTAGCAGCAAGCCGGTTGCTATCATCGGAATTACTGTACAATTTTCCAAGGGAAGTACAATAGGATTTCATAATTCCATTCAATTTGGAGCCCATATTATTGTCAATCTGCATTTGACAATACATCCAAGATACATTAATGTACTGATATTCTGGTATGCTGTTGGATTAGTTCAATGAGTTATCCAACAATCTTCATTGGGCAATATGGATTTTTATCTACTTTATTTTTCCATAGTGGATAACTAGGATTATTTATTTTGAATGACGATAGATTTCATTGACTCCCCAGAATCATCCTGAGCACTGACTGGTAAGGTTTTGCCTTATTTTGCCTGGATCCAGACTTCCACTTCATTTTCTTACAATCCCCACTTGGGCTAACATTTTCAACCCCTCTACACCATAACCTTTGGTCAGGCCTGTGAGAAGAGGTGCTTAGCTCTGAATCCTCCCATTAGCGATCATGATGAAGCCAAGGTTATGGGGCACAATTAGCCCCTGGAACCACCTGGGGCTCTTATCAGAGAGCTTTTGCCTTATCTTGTCCAACTTCTCATTTCTTGGCCATCTCCATGCCACAGATAGGTTCCTCCCTCCCCTGCCTCCCCCATCTTATCCCTTCTAGCCATCCTTTATGTGTTAGGGGACTTTTATTATGTAAAGGGAAGACTCTTATTAGAATGGAAAGTCCTTGAGAGCAGAGACTGTCTTGCTTCCTTTTATTAATGTCCTCAGCACTTAGTGTAGTACCTGGTATATAGTAAGTACATAATAAATGCTCTCTCTATCTATCATTGAGGAAGTACTGTAGTGTTTCCAGGACTTGACAAAATCAGCACAATGTTATCCCTGGACAGAAGCATCTTGAGAATTTCTCTAATAATAGAGACTCCATCTTCTCCTTGGACTTTTAAATTGGTATGCATCTTAACCTTTGTAATAACCAGCTATGATGTCATTGTAGACGGGCCATGGCAAACACCTTGACTAGGCATATATATTGATGAAAAATCATGATGTCTCTTTAAAAAGTCTTTGGTCACAAGCTTTGGATCCAGACAAAAAAATTGAGAAAATTCATCTCCCTCCCTTCTTTGCAGATGTGAGGAGATATGACTGTAAAATATTGTATATACTGTCATATATAATTGGTGCTATGATGACCTCCATTTTATAGTTGAGGAAAATGAGGTAGACAGAGTTTAAGTGACTTGCCTGAGCCAAAAGACTAATTCACACCTAAGGCTTGATTTTATAATATAATTAAGAAGGGAAATTATGAGGAATATAAATAAACCCGGGAAGATCTTTGTGATCCACATGTAGAAAAAAAAGTAGAACCAGAAGAATAGAGTCCATAATAATTATGGGTCATATGATAAAAAGTGAATGATAATGATTCAACAAAAATTCTGATGAGTCCTTAGAGGAAGGGATTAGAAAAGTATAATCATACCTGTGTTGAAATCAATGAAATTAAATGTTAAAAGTTAATAAGAGTGGGTGGAGTAGAAACAGGACCTCCATGTAGCTTCCACTTTACGCATTTCATGTAAAACGGGACTCTGAACAAACTTTGGAGCTACAGAACCCACAAAATGACACAGAGAAGCTAACCTCCCTCTGGGGTGGTGGGTAGGGGAAAAACGGGTAGAAAAATTTGTAACTCAAAATTTTGCAAAATGAATGATGTAAATTAGACGTTAATAAAGCATTTGATAAAGTTAAAAAAATAAAAAGTATTTTTTAAAAGTATAGGGCATTTCCAACTATACTTCATTCAATGTAATCAGTCTTTTGTTCAGTCTCAGTGAATATAAAGTTACTCTTAACTACAGATGACAAAGTATATAAAGCACTATATAATAATCTTGAAAATATGCTGCTGAGGCCTGTGTTGCTTACTGAATCTAGTTTACAATTCCTATATTTAGAACTGGAATGACTATGCTAGAGCAGTGGTGTCAAACTCAAATAGAAATGGTTTGAGGTTAAGGCTGGTGTTTACAAGAAAAAAAAACAAAAAAAAATCATCCAAGTATGAAATAATGAGGGCCTGTACCAGAGTACATAAGGATTCATGCAGTTCACATATTGTCTGAGAAACCCACATTTTAATATCAAATATTCCGTTCTAGGACAGCTAGGTGACACAGTGGGTAGGGCTCAAGGCCTGGAGTCAGAAAGACTATCTTCATGAGTTCAAATCTGACCTCAGACACTTACAAACTGTGTGACCATGAGCAAATCACTTAACTCTGTTTGCCTCAGTTTCCTCATCTGTAAAATGAAATGAAGAAGGAAATGGAAAACTACTCCAGTATCTTTGCCAAGAAAACCCCAAAAGAAGTCATAAACAACTAAACCACAACATTCCGTTTTATTTTTATTTTATTAATTCTATATTCACTGTTTGTTTAATATACTAACATATTTATACTTAATATAATAAATTTATTATCTATTCATTTTTATTTTAAAATTATTATATCACAATTTCCCAATTACATTTTAATCTGGTTCCATGTTACTGGGGAGTGGTAGGGGCTGTATGTTTAACCCCTCTGCTTTCGAGGTCATCTTATGCAACCCCTTCATTTTGTAGTTGAGGTGCAAAGAAATTAACTGACTTGATCACTTAGCTAACAATTAGCAGATGTAATATTTGAACTCAGTTACTTTACCTCTAAAGTGAGCACTATTTCTGCTGAATTATGCTGAGGTTCCATGGTAATACAACTGTTATGTGCAAGATTAAAAGCTAGACCCCAGCTCTTCTGAAGCCAAGTCTAATACTTTTTCCACTACAGAAGAGCAAGGTTATATCAAAGATTTTACATTCTGATTTATAGTATGAAACTCACTTCAAGGAATGGAATAAGTCATGAGGGTTTTTTTTTATCTGATCTGTGTTTTAAAAAAATTTTAACTTCATCCACGTAGGGAACTCCAAGCCTAAGGTTAGAAATTCTAAATGAAAGTACATGTCAATTATAGAGCATTTAGAAAGCCTAAGGTGTCCAATTAATGATCTTCGGGAAGAAGATATAGGAATCAAAGTAACTAGCCCATTTTCCTTCCCAAAGTATTCTTTCTTAACCAGGACAATTTGCCTTAGTTATAAAAATATGTATGGGTCAATTTTGTCTGAATTCTTTTTCTCTTATTGAATTTTATTTCTATTTCTATTCTGAGGTTCCTATTGTTGAATAGTATTTCTATTACTTATGTATTTTCAAATTTCTATTATTGAATCTTCTGGGAATTTCTATTTGTCAGTCATTCAGCATCATTGTTCTGATTCTTTCTATACAGGTGCATCAAGGAGATCAAGGTATATTCATTATATTATTTGAGTATAATTTTTTCTTACATTGCTACACTTGGATTGTTAGTGCTTCAGATCAAGGAATTGTATTCATTATTTTAATCACAGCAGAACCCGTATATGTGTGTCACTTTGTCTTCGCATCCCTAAAGCTCGGTGTACAGCCAACTCTAATCTACGTAAAGAAAAAGTTGACAGACAAAATTAAAATTTATCCATATCCCCAAATTCATACTCTATCCATTAGTTTCAACCTTGTTTTACACAAATTTTTTTCACCAGAACTAAAACCAAGAATCATTAGACCCCAGCTATTCCCTTCCTACTTATAAACAGTCTGGTCACATCCAAATGTTTACCTTCAGAGTCTTCAGCTGCAGGGGTTCTTCTTTGCTTCAGACAGTTTCCAGACTAGTGTTCCACCACACTTTTGATCCTCACAGAGGTGCGTGGTGCCTCTGCTGTCAACAGGTTAGATTTTAAATCCCATTCTATCCAGAATGTTAAAGTAGTGATAGCTGGCATAGAGGGGGAAGGG
>NW_027185698.1:32209236-32234692 GCF_028583685.1 Petaurus breviceps papuanus
CTCCCACCCCTTGCTTGCAAGAATCTATTCACAGGTACCACCTCCCTCTCTCCCTCTAATCACATGAGAACAGGGATCAGAGACTCATAAAATCACTGAATCTTAGAATTGGAAGAGATCGAATAGGCTATCTATTCCAATTTTATCATTTATCATTCTAATTTTATTATTATTATTTCCAGCCTGAATGAGGAAACAATCCCTTCTATAACATGCCTGGGGCAGCTAGGTGACACAGTGAATAGAGCACCAGGCCTGGAGTCAGGAAGACCTGAGTTCAAATGTGACCCCAGACACTTACTAGTTTTGTGAACCGGGGCAAGTCACTTAATCCTGTTTGCCTCAGTTTCTTCATCTGTAAAATGAGTTGGAGAAGGAAATGGAAAACTACTCCAGTATCTTTACCAAAAAAACCCCAAAAGCAGTCCTGAAGAGTCGGACATGACTGAAATGACTGAGCCGTAAAGTCCCCAGCAAGTAGTCTCCCTTCCTCTGCTTAAGTGCCTTCAGTGACAGGGATCTCACCCTCCTCCACAGCACACCATTCAATTGTTGGATAGATTTAATTGGTGAGTAGTTTCTTCCCTAAACTGTGGCAAAATTTGTCTCCCTGTAATTTCTACACATAGCTCCTACTTCAGTCCTCGAAGGCCAAGCAAAATAATTCTAGTTCATCTGACATATGAAGTCTCTTCAGATATTTAAGGACTTATGACCATATGTAACAGCAAGCACCCCAACCGTCCTCAGGGTTGCTGTCAACACAGTTTCTTGAATCTGCTTTGTTAAAGGAAAGCAACTCAAAATGGGTTAACAGGCTTACTTTAATCAGTCAGATATGTATCGTTTACCGAGTTCAGGGGAAAGAGGTCAGCACCCTGAACTTCAAAGTATACAGACAGAATTATCAAGACAAAAACAAATCAAGTAGACAGATTTCCAAACTGTCCAACCATTACATCCATACCAAATCAACATCTGGGTTTCAACATCTGGGTTTTTCAAAGGCGGGGGGCTCTGGACAACGGCTAGCCCAGAGTTTCATCAAATCACAGAACACTTCTCAAAGTGAGCCCCAAAACAAAGCTACACATCAGGGCTTATATAGCCTTCTCCTGGCTCAGAGAATGTAACAACCTTATTGACCCACTGTCCAATGAAGAAGTATCTACTGAAAAACAAGCCTCCCACCCCAGACTCCAGGTTCACTTTAGCCTAGGGGCAGGGAAGATCTTCAAATTTACATTCCCATTACACCATATACCCTCCAAACCTCTTCTCCACCTTAAAAATGCAAACCCTTTTATCAAAGCTTGGAGACCACTGAGTTCAAGTTAGCATTCTCCTTCCCTAGCAAGGTCAAATACGTGTTTTAGACCAAAAAAGCTTAGGGAACACTTTTTTTTTTGGGGGGGGGGAGAATCTTAAAAGTGTCTAGCAGGTAAAGATGTCTATTGTCTGCAGCCCTCAGGAGTTAAGGTGGGCTTCAGAATGGATACTTGAGCATCTCCCATAGACCTGCTGGAAGTAGGAGACATTATTCCAAATGAGATATAGATTGCATTTAACAAAATTATAATATCTCCCATGTGCTCTGTAATTTCGCTCAATCATCTGTCATTTGTGATTTGGATGGAATTGTATTTGCTTACAAAGTTCCAGATCACTTGAAGAAGCCAGTTCTGCCTTGCCAGACACAACATCTTCTGAAGGATCATTCTGTTCCCGTTGCCAGGTAGGACCCTGGGAATTCCCTTCCTGGATTATGACTTATGGCCTCATGACAGTTTATAGTGTCTGACAATTATGTGCCAAATACTTCATGAGAAGAAGTGAAAAAACAACATAAACTATGGATGCCTATATTGTGAAGGGGAAGAAGACAGAAAGCCTTATTGATGATTGCCTGCAATTAGGCCCTAGAAAGCCATGAGGAAGAGTTGTTATTAAAGTCAGTCTCACTGTACTTCTTTGTTGTAATATAGGTGATTGATGGGGGGCTTCTGAGGACTTAGGGGTCCTCTGGGAGGAGATCACACACACACACGCACACACACACTTCTTTGAAGGACTAAGTCTTCTTTAACACTGATACTAAGCAATTGGAGTAAGAAAGGTTGGAAATTTCTTTAACTCTTTAATAAATTTTAATCTTTTCAATTAACAAATTTATTCTTTCATCCTCCTAACTCCCCTAACCCTCCCCCTCAAAAAAAAAAACACATATACACACTAAAAACAAAAAACAAGGGGCAGCTGGGTGGAACACTGAATAGAGTATTGGCCTTGGAGTCAGGAGGACTTGAGTTCAAATCTGGCCTTGGACACTTAACACTTACTAGCTGTATGACCTTAGGCAAGTCACTTAACCCCAATTGCCCTGCCTCCCCCCTCCAAAAACAAGACAAAAAAATAACAAAATGAAAAAAAAAACCAAAACCCTTGTAACAAATATACATAATCAAGCAAAACAAATTCCCATGCTGGTTGTGCAAAATGTGTGTGTGTGTGTGTGTGTGTGTGTGTGTGTGTGTGTATCACAGTCTACACCCTAAGCCCATCACCTTCCTGATTGGAGGTAGGTAGGATTCTTAATCTTTGGTCCTCTGGAATACTCTTGCTTGGTCATTTAATTGATCAATGTGCTTAATTCTTTTCAAATTTTTAGGCATCAGAGAAGGATTTTTGCGGAGGAGTAATAATGTTAATGACAAATGCTGTGACATAGCACCCTGAAGGTTTATAGACCCCATGCAGCATGGAGTAGTCTCATGGTCAGGAAGACCTGGGTTTAAGTCTTGCCTCTCAAACATACTGACTGTGAGCAAGTCATTTAGCCCTTTAGTGCCCTAGGCCACTCTCCAAGGCTCTAAATTGCAGAGAAGTTACCTAATTATATTAGTAGAAAGAGTTTCCTCATTCAGGGAGTTCCCTATAAGATTGAAATCACAAATCCAGTCTGTAGTACGATCCCTAAGATTTTCATAACACCTTCTTTACAATAATCATATAATGGAGGTAGTTGAAGGAAGACTTTTCACATGTGAAAAGGAAGGAAGAATTTTCACATGTGAAAGTTGAAGGAAGAATTTTCACCTGTGAGTAAACACACACCATGTATGAAGCATAGTAGAGTGATGGGAAAATGCTGGGCTTGGAGTCAGAGGACCTGTGTCCACATCCTGCTCCTGCCCCCTCCTCCCTGTGTAACCTCAGGCTTAAGCCTCTCTGGGCCTCCTACCGTGTTTCCCCAATAATAAGACACTGTCTTATTATTTTTTTTTGGAAAGAAAAACACCAGAGGGCTTATTTTCAGGGGAGGGCTTATGTTGTCCTGCCTCAGCTCTCCTCCGCGACACTGTTCTCAATGGCGCCAGCAAGCAAATCACTGGGGAAGAACAGGATGACGCGCTCACTGCTGCAGCTCTGATTGGATGCAGCTCAGAGCGCGGCGTGCGTTTCACCCGGGGGGGGACGGTGCATACAGAGGGTACCGTAATGTAGCGTGTAGCGCAGGGGATCACCTTCACTACAGTAGCAATCTCAATAGGGCTTATTTTCGGGGGAGGGCTTATTTTAGAGGAATCTTACACAGTAAGGGGAGGGCTTATTTTCAGGATAGGTCTTATTATCGGGGAAACATGGTAGACCTGGAATATCCTCTCCCTCTCCCATCTCTAAATCCCTCCCCTCCTCCAAAGTCCAATATCTAAATCTAATCTCCTCAAGGCAATCCCCAGGACTTCCTCCAATTCTACCAGGTGAAAGGGATTTCTACTTCTTTGAAGTTCTCCCAATATTGTGTTAGACAATATTATGTATTTTATATTGATCTCATTGTCCCCTTTGTTCCAACTATGTGTGTCTTTGTCCTTCAGTCCCCCATGAGATTGCTGACTCCTTGAAAGAAGGGCCTATACTGTATCTCTCTTTGTATCCACTCAGCACAGGGTAGGCATCAAATATATGTTTGTTCAGTTGAACTAAAAATTTTCTATTTGAGCTATAACCATTTCCTCCAAGAAAACAGCATCAGATTTCTTTAAACCAAATTTTTTTGAAAATTGAACAGGAGAATCTAATTTCACTATTAAGAAAATGACAGCCTTATATAACTCTCCCAAATTGCTTCTTTCCCAAACATTTTTGCCATCATTGAAAAGGCCAGTTCTTTCTGAAACAAGATGAAAAAGATGGAAACACCCAATTGGCTTTGAAGCCTGGAGTAATTGAAACAGCAGTGGGTTTAGCCTGAGGTGACCTGACCTTAAGCCCAGACCTTCATTGCTTCCTACCCATGGGATCTTTGACCAGTGGCTTGTGTCACTATTGTCTCACCTATAAAACGAGAATAATAACAATTATGTGGCACTGTAGCACCAATGAAATATTTATAGTGCCCACAATCACAATAAAGACCGTGACTATAAGTATCGTATGATGTTCAATCGCAAAATATACCAAACTCTCCAGATAGAGGATAGAACTGAAGCATTTATTCAAACACCAGAAAAACCAATCCCAAAACCAGTAAGCCGATTCCATCATAGTATCAAAGATATTCAGAAGCCATAATAACGCTGAGAGCCACACAGCATCCTTCAGCCTTCCCACAAATCAATACACGATCAATATTTACTCACAAACCTCTCTATCTCCTTGCTTCAACCTCCTCTCTCTCCCACCGTCTCTCTGGCTCTGACCAGCTTCTTGTGGGCTCTGCTTCCCTTCAGTAAATTCCCTCCATCATAGACTCCATGTGACTACATTCAGCCTATTAGGGGGCAGAGTTTACTTTCCAAGCAGGGGAGGTCTTTAAACTCCCCCCTAGGTCTATCAAGGGGCAGGGAAGATCTTCAAATTCCCATTCCCATTACAGGCACTTGGGGTACTCCTACTCAAAACTATCGTTCATGAGTCCCAGGTGATGGTTTATTTTAACCATTCAGCCGAGGATGAAGAGAACGTTAGTGACCAGAGAATTAACATGCATGGACAGCACACAAAAAGAAAGAACCTATAGTGAGGAAATATTCCATTTCTTAATGCTTAGTCATTTTCAGTCATCTCTGACTTTGTAAGCCTACTTGGGATTTTCTTGTCAGAAATACTAAAGTGGTTTGCCATTTCCTTCTGTAGCTCATTTTACAGATGAGGAAACTGAGGGTTGAGTGACTTGTCCAAGGTCACATAGCTAGCATCTGAGGCTGGATTTGAACTTAGGTCTTCCTAACTCTAGTCTTGGCACTCTATCCATTGTGCCACCTATCTTGTATGGCCAAGGTACACACAATGTCTATGCTAGTGGTGGGGAACCTGCAGCCTTGAGGCCATACTTGACCCTCTAGCTCCTCATTTGCAGCTCTCTGGCTGAATGAAAAATAAAAGGGTCACACTTGAAGACCCAGAGGGCCACATGTGGTTGAGGCCATGGGTTGTTCACCCCTAGTCTATGCTCTCCTTCACAAATTGCAGGAAAATTTAAAGGAGACCGTACCCCATACTTGTTACACTGTTTGATTAAAAAGCTTTTGTTGGGAGTATTGTGTCTCCTGGATAGCTGGTTGAAGTAAATACATCAGTGGGGGCTCATGAGTCATGGTTTTGAGTAGGTACTAACCCCTAAATCACCTTGAATTGAAGGTAGGTTTCTAGGGGGCTCATATTCCAGATAATCTCAGGTTCCAAATTTACAAAAACCACTTAACAGGGGGTTAATGAGGAAAGCAGTTTATGAACTTTAAAAAGATCAGGAACTGGTCAATGGAGAGAAGGAAGAAAATAATCAAGACATGTTTCATGTCCTCAAGGGACTTACAGTCTAGTATGAGAAAAAAAGAGGTGCACACAGTTAAACATGATACAAATTTCAATAGAGTAATAATCACTCATATTCCTAAATGAACTTTAATGAGGAAAGCAGGTTATAAACACTATAGAAATATAAACTATTGCTATAATACTATCACCTATTACTTGAAATCATCTTTTGCACTATAATGTTCAGTCATGTCCCAAAGGACATTTCCCTCCCAACACTGTTCTGAAGTCACCTAAGTTTTATCTTTGTAATAGCATAGTATATTACACAGAGTGGGCACGAAATATTTGTTTACTTGAATTTGAAGATAAAAGAAAAAATTCAGAGAAATTAATTTTAATGAGATTATGCACCCAGTCCTTGAAAAAGGGTTCTCATATTTTTTTGTCTTGTTTCTTTTTGACTCATGGGTTTTGAAATCAATAGGAGTCTGGCATGAAAGAGGGAGATAGAATTAAGACCATATTTTTGTGGCTGCATAAACTGCTAGTACTTGAATCTACAATAAGCACATTGTTACTCCACCTCCCTTATTAGGATAATGGAAACCAGAAATGCACAGTAATGTTTAAGGGGTTGGGTTTTCTTTAATTAAGACAAAGAACCAGCCGATAAATCAACACTACAATCTAGAATTGTGTTTTTCTTAAGTGCTGGAGCCAGTCACTGAAGGTGAGATGACACCGGAAATTATAATCTCAGAAGAAAAATTATGAAAAAAAATCCTCATAAAAGTTCTGTCTTGTTTGGGTTTTAAACATAGTGTTAGAATCTGTTTAAAATAATTATGCCTCTATTTTATTGCTTTTTTTCCCCAAGCTTTCTTTCTCTTGGCATCTGTAGTGATTGTCTTTTCTCCCCCCACTAGTGCCTAGCATAGAGCTTGACTTGTAGAATGAAAAAGATCAGGAACTGGTCAATGGAGAGAAGGAAGAAAATAACCAAGACATGTTTCATGTCCTCAAGGGACTTACAGTCTAGTATGAGAAAAAAGAGGTTCACACAATTAAACATGATACAAATTTCAATAGAGTAATAATCACTCATATTCCTAAAGTATTATATGGGCTACAATGCATTTATAACAATTGTGAACTATAGGAGGGCAAGTATTATTAGGCAGCTTGGACCTGGAGTCAGAAAGACCTGAATTCAAAGAACTCAAACTTACTAGCTGTGTGACCCTGGGCAAGTCACTTATTTCCCTCAGTTTCTTTAGCTGTAAAATAGCGATAATAATAGCACCTCCTTCCCAGGGTTGTTGGGAGGATCAGATTAGGAAATATTTGTAAAAAGTGCTTAGTACATTGTGTGACACACGGTAGGTACTTCAAAAATGCTTGTTTATTTTCATTTTACAAATGAGGAAACTGAGATTTAGAGAGATGAAATGACTTGTTCAAGTTAGACAAAAGGTAAAGGACAGAGACAAGATTCAAGCCCAGGTTTCCCCCATCCAAGTCTTGTGCACTTTTGACTATAGTCTCTCATATTATAAGTGAAGTACAGAGTGCTGTGAGATTGGGGGAGGTCGAGGTCATTTCCAACTTTCTTCTACCTGCTTCTTTTGATGATCTCATCCACTCCCATAGCTTTGATTAGCATCTTTGGGCAGACAGCTCCCACATCCCTGTTAGCCCTGTGCACTTCTCTGCTTGTATCCATCCATGTGTAGGTCTGGTGGAAGTAAAGCCTACCACGGCTAAATATGCCACCATCCACAGAAATAAAGCCAATAAAGGTAGGTAAAGTAAAGACCAATAGAACGTCAGCTTAAGACATCAGGGAAATCTCCCTTATTCTGGTTGTTATCCAACTTTATATCCTTTTTTTTCTGAAGAAGATAAGAGAGGAAGAACTCATATAAAGGAAAAGGTATTTCAAAATAATGATGCCGATGTTTTCTTGGTTTGGGTTCCATAATTTCCTCACTTGATATTTTGTGTTTCCAGGGCAGCACTAACTTTATCTTTAACTAAATCTTTCTCTTAGTTCTCTGTTTCTGATGGCTGACCAAAGTTTTCAAGGCAAAGGTAAGATCGCTTCCTATCAAAATGACCAAATGAGCATATAATCTTAACAACACAAACATATATATAATGGAGCCCTGTTGTTCGGCTTTGTTTTCCCTCTTTATTCACTTACTGTATGATCTTGGCAGCTCTTACAGCTCTGTTAGATGTTGACATATGGTATATACTCTGTAACAGCAACTCTATGAGGAAGATAGGTCAAAGATCAGTCTCCCCCTTTAACAGAAAAGGAAATGGAGGCTCAGAGGGATGCTGTTACTACTTGTGCATGATCACACAGCCGGTAAATGATGAAATCAATTGAAATCTAGGTATTCTGATTTAAATTCTAGAACCTCTCATTGAACTACTATAATTTGGCATTCCAAGTCACCCTCCTGCTTACTCTGTAGAAGCAGAGACTGGAACTGGAGCAGTGGGGGGCTCTGAGTTGGTTGTAAAGTAACTATAGTTAGTTGTCAGTCTCTCTCTGTGCCCCTTTCCCTCCTCCTGGCAGACCACTCCTTCCCTCGAAGGATACCACCTTGTGACTGTATGTGTATATAAATAACTGAGTAGGAAATGTGGAAACCAGATCACTATACATTAATTTTTTATAGGTTAATATAGGGACAAAAAAAATATGGGCCGCTAAATGATAGAGTAGATCGAGTTGTCGTGTCGTGTACTCTATAGCACATCATTCAGGGTTTGTTCTTCCTGGTGATTTGAGCTAGAAACTTCCAGGTTTTCAAAGAATATGCTAGTGAAGCGCAAATGTTGGCAGATGATGTCATCCTGGAGAGGTTCCAAGTGTGGTCCTAGCAACTGACAACAACTACTTTCTAAGGATCAGCCCATCTCATCAGTAGAAATATCCCTCGGTTTTAAGGGGTGTTCTTCTGCTTCCAGAGTAACAGAGACAGAATGGAGAAAAGTGGGACAGAGGATGCTAAGTTTTTGAGATCACATCGTTTTGGGACTGTCTATACACGTCAAGCATTCGTATTTCCAAATGTCAGTTCCTCATCCAGTGACTAACAATTGGGCATGCTATGAGAGGAACGAAATTATATCAATTTTGACATATTTATATAAATGAAACCAGGAGAAAAGGAAGTTTCAGTGAAATGGAAGGACGATTCCCACACTTTCCTTGGAGAAGTAGAGAGTGGAGGTGGTTTTAGCATATATCCAAAGACAAGAAAAAATGTCATGTCAAGGGCCATTTTATCATAATATGTTGCAATTTTCATTTTGCATTTGGAAAAAAGAAAAGGCCACTGTGAAAATAATTGCATTTTGTATGCCAATACCTATTGCAAAGGATAAAATCCACCAAGAATGCTATAAGACTTTTCATATCAAATCAATATATAGGTGAAAATGTTATAACTTTCTATGCAAAAGTGGGCATATGGGAAGACTGTAAAAATATATATTGGAAAACATGGTTTAGGAGTGAGAAAGATAAGAAGCCAAACATTTGTGGACTACAGAGCAGCCTCATACCTTGTGTCAAAAACACTTTTCAGAGTCAAGAGGAAGTGAAAAGGAAGAAAAAATGATAATACAAAAAAAAAGAAAAGAAAAGGAAATTGGCTGATATTTTAATATATGTTGTTCAGTCATGTCAGACCCTCTATGACCCCATTTGAGTTTTTCTTGGCAAAGATACTAGAATGGTTTGTCATTTCTTTTCTAGCTCATTTTTTTACAGATGAGGAAACTGAGGCAAATGGTTAAGTGACTTGCACAGGGCCACACAACTAGTAAGTGTCTGAGGCTAGATTTGAACTCAGGAAGAGGAGTTTTACTGACACCAGGCCTACCACACTATCTATTGGGTGACCTAACTGTCCCTATTTTAACATATAGGAAATTATTGAATAGTGATATGGTTTCCATATGGTAAGAATATTTCCTCTTGGTCTCCATATGCTAATTTTTCTCCCATTGGCCATTAAATGTGCTCTCTGGATCTATGCATTCTCTCTCTTTTTGGTGTCAGTTGCTTCCAAAACTTTGGATTTGAAATAAAAAACGTAAGCAGTCCAGACAATGAAAGCCATCTTTGAAATGTGCCAGGTAAAGAAAGTATTAGGGGATGAGGCAGCATGTAGGCTCTGGAGTCAGGAAACTCAGCTCAATCACTTAGCTCCCACTTGTTTGAGGTGGGGCAAGTGATTTCTCCCCTCTGGATCCCAGTGTCCTCTTGTATAATATGAGAGTGTTGGACTAGATGTCCTTTGAGGTACCTTCCCACTTTAATATTCTAAGGTTTCTTCTAGGTCAAATGATTTTATGATTCAACTACACATTATTTTGCATTTTCAAGATGTTCTACAAACTATTAACTATAAAATTAATTATTATTTTTTTTAAAAAAAGATTTCTCAACAACATCTGGTATAAATAATGTGTGGCTTATTGTATTAAGGATGAGGGTTGATATTTCAATTGTTTGGCAAAATCACAACCAATTTCAAATTTATCTTTAAAGGGCAGAAAGTAAGCATGTACCCACCTTCACTCCAGAGATCCCCACAACCAGCTCACGGCAGTCTTCTTGAAGATAAGCCTTTGCCTACCAGTTTGCATCAGAAGAAGCCAGGCCATGGCAAATCCAGCAAAAAGGTAATAATTCTCCTCCATAGGCTTGGAGTCTTTCCAAGAGAAGTCAGCACCAACTAGACCTTTTCTGGAGGAAGTACTTGAATGAAGTTTTGATATCCAGCTAGATTTTTTCCTCCCCTCCAACTTTTCCCTCTCAGCTTTCAATAAACAGGTTTCCCATTATTCAGGTTCTATTCCTCACCAGTTTGGTAATCTCAAGCATATCACTTTTTTAAAAAATCGTTCTTCTGGGGTGGCTAGGTGAATAGAGCACTGGCCCTGGAGTGAGGAGGACCTGAGTTCAAATCTGGCCTCAGACACGTAACAAAAAATTAGCCATGTGACCTTGGGCAAGTCACTTAACCCCAATTGCCCTACCCTCCCCCCTCAAAAGAGCAAAAAAAAATGTTCTTTTACTTAACAAGCATTTATTTTTCTCTCTCTCCAAAAGAAAAAAGGAAAAAAAAAAACCTTTTGTAACAAATATGCATAATCTAGTAAAACTACTTCCCACGTTGGCTATGTTCTAAATATGTCTCATTTTGCATAGAGTTCATCACCTCTCTCCCAGGAAGTAAAGGACATTCTTCATCATGGGTCCTCTAGAATCATGGGTGGTCATTGCATTAATCAGCTCTTAAATGAGAATATTACTTCTTTACGGTACAATGAAAAAGCACTAGATTTAAAGTTAGGAGATCTAGGTTCCAATCCTGCCTCTCCAAGTTGTTGCCATATACTATTGGCAAATCATTTCCCTCCTTGGCCTGAGTGTCTTTATCTGCAACGAAGTTGCCATTGATGGTCTCTAAAGGCCCTTTCCAGCTCTTGTAGACTGTGAAAGACATCTTTGAACCTTACTTTCCTACCCTATGAGATGAGAATATTGATTCCTGCCTGAGTTTTCTCTTGGGTTTCTTTTAAGGAAAGCATTTTGGAAAGGGTTCTTAAGTATGAGCAATTAAGCTGGTGTAACATTTTCTGCTTTGCAATGAATATTTGTATGTATTTTTTATCTTAATTTTCAATTAACAAGCATTTATTTTTCTCCTTCATTAAAAAGAAAAGCCTTTTTACACATACTTTGCATATATTCTCATGCAATAACAGTTGACATTTATAGAGAGCTTTATTTAAAGAGTGCTTATTACATACAAAATCACAGTAAACTGGGGAGTTCTGTAACACATATAATATTCATCCCATTTTTAATATATCAAGAAACTAAAGCCCAGACAGGAGAAATGAATGTAGGTCACATGGGAGTAATGGCAGACACAGGACTTAAACCTAGACCTTCTGACTCCCAAGTTACCCGATCATCCCTCTCTTTTTGGATAGTTTCATATGATAGTTTCCTGGTTTTATGTTGTTTTTTTTTCTATTTTAGGCTCATCAGCCTTCATCCTTTACATTGCCCTATTCTCCTGTTATCTTTTTTCCTTTTCAAAAACCTTTTTCAGTGAAGTATTCCCCTTTCCTCTAGTCTTTAGGCAAAGTCAACTGAAAGTTTTCCTTTTAATTATTGTCTTCTTTCTTTTATCCTAAAATCTGAAGATAAACTAGTCTATCTCCCTAATTTGAAAGAGGAGGAAACAAGTGCAGAGGCATTAAGTGATCTGCCCACATTCAAGCAGGTAGAGATGAACACAGGTAAGATTTGAACCTAGTGCTAACCAGGGTTGATCTTCAGAAGAAATAAATTCATGAATGAACCATTCTGTTCAATTCAGGAACTATCTAGTATATACCCACCTGGAAAGATGCTAGTTTTTGGGAATACAAAAACAAAAATGAAAGTCTAGGCCCTCAAAGAATTTATATTCTATTGGAGGAAAAAAAAAACCATGTATACAGAGAAGTAAATTTTTAAAAAAAAATATATACACACTAAGTACAAAAAGAGACCGCATAGCACAGAGCTAGCCTTGCAGGAGGAAGGAAGGAATTTGAGTCTCTCCTCCTACACATACTTGTCTGAGTGACCCTGAGATAGTATAACATTCTCTCTAATGCTGGAAGGTATTTGGCTGCCTTTGTAAAGGGGCTTTCCTCCTCTGGGAGTTCCAAATGAAATCATAGGTCCAACTGTTGTCCCTTAATTTCAGGATTAGGTGGAGGAATAACAATAATAACTTCTTTAAAGTTTAAGAGGCTCTTTCCTTACAATAATATAGGAATCAGTTAAGTGGTTTAACAATTATCATTGTCAGGGGTGGCTAGGTGGTGCAGTGAATAGAGCACAGGACCTGAGTTAAATCCAGCCTCAGACACTTAACACACACAAAAAAAAACTAGTTTGTGTGACCTTGGGCAAGTGACTTAACCCCAACTGTCCTCCAAAAAGCATTAAAAAAAAAAAAAGAATTATCATTCTCCTTTTGTAAGTTAGGAAACCAAATCTCAGGGGCTAAGTGAATTATTTAAAGTCAGTTAACTCCTTACATATGCAGTCACATTACAAAGGATGCTCTGGAGAGCTGGCTTCAAGGCCAGAGGGCCAAAGCCACATCATCAAGTATATCTGCATAGTAACTGACCACAAAAGAATTCAAATATTTTGGTTTTGAACAACTAAAGTCTTGGGGCAGAGCCTGTTGGTCCAGAACTCAAACAACAGCCTTATAAGTGTAACCCATATGAAAAGATTGGGGCAATTAGGTGATGCAGTGAATTGAGCACCTTCCTGGTTCATCTTCTTGAGTTCAAATCCAGCCTCAGATATTTACTAGCTATGTAACCCTGAGCAAATCTTCTTGCCTTAGTTTCCCCATCTGTAAAACGAGTTGGAGCTGGAGAAGGAAATGAATGACTAACAATCAACCCCCAATTTGTAGTTTGTTGTTTTCTAAAGTTTAGATACTCACATTAAAAATTTAATAATTTCCTGTAGTAACTGGCTTCAGCACATCCCACCCCTATATGTGTATCCTTCTGTACCCACTTTATGATTTTAGATTTTACTTCTGCATGCGCCCATCAAGCATGAGTATGTCAGTTGAACTCCCAGAACCACTTTCCTGTAAAGTCCTTATTTCAAAAAAAGAATATTAGGTAACCAAAAAATTGATAATTCCAAAATACTCATTAAAGAAGAAATCTTGAAAATCAATTGTGATAAAAATTAAAAAATTAAAACAGCTGATTAATAAATTTAAAAGCTCTTTAAGAAAAAAAATCAGCACCCCATTAGCTAATTTGGTTGAAAAAAGAGGAGGAAAATAATTTAAAAGGAGGAATTCGCAATTCATGGAAAGTAAAGAAAAATTTGAAACTACTATCACCTATTATGTATCAACAAAACCTAAAACTTAAATGAAATGTAATACATATTTACAAAAACATAAAATGTTCAAGTTAATAGGAGCTAAACTATTTTATCATAGAAAGAGCAAACCATACATTCCTGGGGGGTAGGGAGAGGAGAACTCTTAAGACAGAAAGATTTATAGGTAAAGTCTATCAGAAATTTAACCACACTAGCATTGATGAAATACTTGAAACCATGTGAGTAAGCCATTTTACATATATTATCTCATTTAAACAACAAATAAACCCTTAGCTGCATAAACATGTTTCAAAAACCCCTTTTATGATACAAATATAGCCCTGATAGCCAAACCAGGAAAGGATAAAGTAGTGAAAGACAATTATAGACCAATATCATTAATATTTAGAAAGAGAGAGACAGAGACAGAGAGTGACTGAGAGAGCACAGCACAGGATTCAGACTCAGAGACAGGAAGACTGATTTAAGTTCCAATCTCCAATCTCTTAGTGTTTAAGTAACTCTCTAAGACTGGAAGTTATATGTGAGGGAATTTTCTCAACAAGGGTTTCCCATATGAATGGAATCACATATCCAATTCCCTCCAAAAAGAGACTAAGTAAAATATTGACAAATAGATTATAGCAATGTATCCAAAAATTATTCTTAGTGACCAACTTTGTTTCATGGCAGAAATGTAAGGATGGTTCAATGCTAATAAAAAGTAGTGTTATGAATAACATTAATAACAAAATCAGTAAATATTATGGTTATATGAATAATTTAAAATATTTTATTAAATATAGCATAATTTACTTTTTAAAAAAACAAACATGAGAATGCCTAGTCATTAAAGGCTTTTAAAAAAATTATGCTGAAAATTATTTAGCTAAAACTAAGAGTGAGCATGACTGGAAGTATTCCCATTTAGATCAGGAATGATGCCCACTCTTACCATGATTATTTGACTTAATATTAGAAATCCTGGACACAGAAATAAGACCAGAAAAATAAATTCAAAGAATAAGCATAAGGAAAGAAGAGGCAAAAAAATCTCTATTTGTAGACAATGTGTTTCTGATATCCTCACCCTCTTCAACAGTCTAAACATCTTGCTCTCTTTGGTGTAGAAATAGTAGTAATAATAATATTTTAAATATTTAATAATAATTAATAATAAAAATATTATAATAATAATAGAAATATATTATTTCTACTATTAAATGTTTCACTTCTGGGGTAGCTAGGTGGTACAGTGAATAGAGCACTGGCCCTGGAATCAGGATGGCCTGAGTTCAAATCTGGCCTCAGACACAACACTTACTAGCTGTGTGACCTTGGGCAAGTCACAACCTCAATTGCCCTATCTTCCCCCCCTCTTAAAAAAAAGATTCACTTTTTCCTTCTTGGATCCTTAACCTATCAATATCCCTTCTCCTTCCCCTGTGTTCTATATTTCTTATTTTTAAATAGTCCTATAAAAAAAGTTCCTCCCCTAATTAGCTGTGTAACCTTGGCTAAGTCACTCAGGCTTTTTGGACCTCAGTTGCCTCATCTATAAAAATGTCTAAATGATCTTAAAGACTCCCTTCCCATTCTAACAGTATATAATTCTATCTGGAATTTCTCTTTAGTTTTTTCTTTATATATTTCAATTCTTTCTATAAATACTTAATTCACTATTCTGTTCAAGGAAGAGAAGACCTAAACTCAAGAAATTTAGTGTCTGGTAGAGGGATCAATCCAGAAAACTATAATACATAATACAAGTTATATGCCTAAGAGAGTTACACACCAAAGGATCATATGGGGTCTGTGGGGAAAAGGTGTTATTCACCAAAGGAATTATGGAAGCCTGTTCATTAAGGAAGTAGCATTGGAATTGGCTTTTTAAATCATAAGTACTACATAAACAAATGAAGAAAGGACAGAAGAAAACCCACCCAAAAGGAATAACTTTAGTATCTGACAGAAAATTGTTAATATAATGACAGAAAACCATTAAAAAAATTAATGTTATTTGCCACTCCCTTAATGATCCCAGTAAGGTCGAATTTCAGTAAGTCTTTACATTCCTCCTCATAAGATAAGGTAGAGTTGAAATGAACCCTAAGGCCTCCCACTCAGAGATTTTACCTTGTAAAGGAACCTAGCTTAAGCTGGATCTCAGCTTCTAATGTCCTTGCCCCCTTCCTTTAGGATTCATGGGATGAAGGGCAAAACAGCCAGAATGAACTGGTTTTCCTTACCTGGATTGCCAAGGGCAACTGGGGTCTCATGACCAGGCCTTGCTATTTCATACTACCTCCCCCTCTCCTCTTAAAAGTATAAAAAACCTTTTCATGAGTCTCTGGATTGGGAAATCCAGTTTTGCTACTCTGTTATCTCAACTCATGGCTTTTGATTTATTTCTGGACTTGATTTATTCAACAAAAAACCGCTTGATTATCTTCTCTTTTCAAGAATGCATAATAGAGCACAAGATTATAAATAGAGTACTGTTTCAAACCTCAAGGAGCTCAAAATGTTGCTAAGGAGATAATATAAGACAAATAACTAACACAATTCAATATCCAATAAATGCCATGAGAGAGGCAATGTAAGTGAAGACTGAAGGGGGGTGGGGGTTAAAAGGGATAGGATCAGAGTGGGGAAAGATCACTTTCAGCATGATGCGTTCAAGGAAGAACACAAGGAACAATGGAGAACAGTAGAAATAAACAGAAGGAGCCCATGAGGATGTACTTAGAGTTGGACAACATCTTAAAGTGAGGTAGGACACCAATCTGAGATGGAAACCCACTGAGTATCAGGGGGTAGTCTGAAGACATTATGTCAGGGAGGGACAGACACCAAGGGGATGAGGTACCCAGGGAGCATGAAGAGAAAGAGCATTAAGGAAAAGAACTGGTACTGAAATCTTATTACCTGTCTTATCTAAAAGCCTTCACTTCTTTGTCCATCTATTTGAATACCTCCATTCCAACCAAGCCATCCTACATAACTGCTCCCTCTATACAACTCAACTCATCCTACCACCTCT
Source organism: Petaurus breviceps papuanus (assembly GCF_028583685.1). NCBI lineage: Eukaryota > Metazoa > Chordata > Mammalia > Diprotodontia > Petauridae > Petaurus > Petaurus breviceps. Next base: position 32,225,997 of record NW_027185698.1, read on the forward strand.
GAGTTTTATTTTAAAGGGTTGCATTCCTCCTATCAAGAATGTCTTTTCTACTTCCTCTTCAAATTGTCATTGTCTCTGATCTGGGCTCTCAACTCACTTCTATGATGATAATTATTTGTAGGGGGAGATTTATATATAGCATCTCATTTATTTGATCTTCACAACAATCCTGTGAGCTCAGTAGTGAAAGAATTATTATGTCCTTTTGAAAGATAGAAGATTGAGACTGGGAGCTTAAGTCATTTATGCAAGGTCACAAAGTTAATAAGCACCATGGATTGAACCCAGGTTTCTGCCTCCAAATCCAGTGTTGGTTTTACTATACTATGCTATTTATGATAACTTTGGGATCTAGAAGTTCCAAGGACATTCTCTAGTCTTTACTTTTTCTGGCTCAATGTAGTGCCAACACAATATTCACAGCACCGATGTCAACTATGAATATGTTGGTGTAGTTCTGAATCACAAAATATAATAGACTCTCCATATAGAAGACAGAAGCAAAACATTTATTGAGACACCAAAAAGCCAAATTCATCCTAACAACAAAGAAGTTAATAAACCTTATCACCACAGGGAGCAACACCATACCTAACTATCTCCTTGCCTTCATCCTCTTCTCCCTCCTTTCTAACTGCTCTGCCTCCCAGCTTCCTCTGGGCTCTGCTCTACCTGTTCATCAAGCTCCTCCCACCACAGGCTCCATGTGATTACATTCAACCTATTAACAGGCAATGAATATCTTCAAATTCCCATTACCATTACACTCAAGTAATTCACAGCACAATCATGCATTCCTATAAATCTCTATGAAGCTTTCATGTATTTCTGTCAGCATGGCAGAGTGGAAAAAGTTTTAGATTATTGACAGAAAGCAGGACTCAAGTCTAAGCTCCTCTGCCTTATAATTATTTATGGCCTTTTTAAATTTGGTTCCATTGTCTGTAAAGTGGCATATACGGTTGTTTTATTATCCTTACAATCTTTTTGTGAGGATTTAATGAGATAATGTATGTGATAAAGTACTTTGTAAATGACAAAGGACCACAGAACTGTGAGTTAATCCAATTGCCAAGGTATTAGATTGGCTTTCCTGTTAGATAGATGAGATCCATAGGCTTCACAAACCTTCCAAAGAGATCCATGAAATGAAGTTTAAGCATCCCTGGTCTAAGAGAAATAGGAAAAAAGGATTTTATTGGGTATTTTTCCCAAGAAGTTTGATTAAGTAGGCATAAGGCTTCCTTCCTTCAGGTAAGTCTGGAAAGGATTTTAAATTAGAGAAATATTTACTTCATAATATTTTCAGGTGAACTAAAAAGGAAACTTTGATATTCTCCCATAATACTAACCAATCAACAAAGGCCTTGTAAGCACCAGCTATGTACAAGGACCCATCTGACTCCTGAGGGGTTTCCAAAGATGTGCCAAACTTAGTCACTGCCATCAAGTTACTGACACCAGAAAAAAGAACTAACCACATCAGGTAACAACTACCAAGTCCCAAAAAAGTGAAATAAGACAGTGGGTGCCCTGGAAAGGTGCAGGATAGTCTTCTAGAAAGAGCCTGAGCTGAAGAAAGGGTGCTAATATTTTTATGTCAATGGTTTCTTCAGGATCTAAAGTCATTCATTGTTTCCTCTTAAACTTCAGGCTTCCAAGAAGTATGACTGGTATTTTGGAGAATTAAGCCGAAAGGAAGGGGAAGAAGCTTTGATGGAGGAAAACAATGTAAGTATGGCTTCCACTTCAGATGCCATACTGGCTCCAGGACCATCTGGCCTAGGGTTTTCTGACATTTTGGGCAAGGATCAGAATAGTCAATCAACAAACACTTATTAAGCACTTGTCATATTATTTCAAATGTGTTGTATAGTTGTAGATGTAGGGATAGGGGAAGAAGTATAGGCAGTGGTCAGTGTAGGTATAGGTGTAGCTATAGATATGTAGATACAGAGATAGATGATAAAGATCTATCTTGTTTGGGGGCGGCCAGGTAGCACAGCGAGTAAGAGCACCGGCTCCAGTGTTGAGAAGACCTGGAGATCGAATCCCAGCTCAGACACTTAGCACCCACCCAGAAACACCTGGCCGTGTAACCTTGAGCAAGTTACTTAACCCCGATTGCTTAGGGGCTGCTAGGTGGCTCAGCGAGTAAGAGCACCGCCTCCACTGTCGGGATGACCCGGATCAAATCCAGGCTCAGATACTCAGCACCACACCCAGAAATAATAACTGGCCGTGTAACCTTGAGCAAGTTACTTAACCCCGATTGCTTTAAAAAAAAAAAAAAGATCTATCTTGTTTGTACCTATTAATTATAAAGTAGATGCAAGGTGATGTGAGAAGGGAGACTAGGAAAGTTGGAGAGAAGGCTATTCAGTCAATTAACAAGAATTTAAGTGTTTTAGCATGTTCCAGATTATGTTGGGCATTGTAGATACAAAAACAGAGAATGAAACAATCTCTTTATAAGGAATCTACACTGTAATGGGGGGAGACAACAGCATATATATGTGTGTGAATGATAAATACATATTTATATATATTTCATATAGTATCTATTCATATATACATATGTGTGTATATATACATATATTTCTCATGCCAATATATGTGCATTGTGTAGTTTATATATACATTGAAACAAAAACACATAGTATAAATATAAAGTGAATAAGTACAAATATATACCAAATACTTTGGGTGGGAGGACACTAGCAGTTGGGGGAGATCAGGAAAGGTTTAATGTGGAAGGTGGTACTTGAGCTGTGTCTTATTAAAGGAAGAGAAGGCGTCTATAAAGCAAAGGTTTAAAAAAACAAAGAAGGCATTGTGGGCATGGCCCATGCAAAGGCACAGAGGCTAGATGGGGTATCCTGAATGAAGAGAAGAAAGAAAGCCAGTTTGGCTGGATCACAGAGTGTAGGGAGGGGAACAATGGCCAATGAAGCTGAAAAGATAGATAGAAGCCAGTTTTCGTAGAATTTTGAAAACTATACAATTTATTTTGTTTTTATTCCAGAGGGCACTGGAGTTGATTAAGAAGGAGTCAGATTACACTTACAGAAAATTACTTTGGCAGCAGTGCACAGGATGGATTGGAGTAGTGAGAGACTTGAGGCAAACAGACCAATTCAGAGACTATTGTAGTAATCTAGGTGAGAGGTGAGGAGGGCCTGGACTAAGGAGGTAGCTTTGTGAGGGGGAAAAAGGGATGTCTGGAAGGTAGAAATGACAAGATTTTTAAAAATAGGGCGGCTAGTTGGCTCTGTGAGCAAAAGCGCCAGCCAGGAGTCAGGAGGACCCCAGTTCGGTTCTGGCCTCAGACACTTCACACACACACACACACACACACACACACACACACACACACACACAAAACTAGCTGTGTAACCTTGGGCAAGTTACTTAACCCCAACTGCCCTCAAAAAAAAAAAGCAAAAAAAAAAGATTTTTAAAAATAATCATTTTTAACAGTTATCAATAATTCTCCACCCCCTTCAGGCCCCATCTCCTCTCATCAACTGAGGGGAAAAAATAGAAAGAAATATGGAATCTCTGTATCACATGAACATAGTCAAGCCAAAATAATCCTCATCTTGGTCATGTCCAAAAATGTGTTTCTAATTCTGCATATTAGTCCATCATCTCTCTGTCATAGGTGAACAGTGTTCTTTATCACTCCTTTGGAATCATGATTATCACTTAGTTGATTAGAATCCTTAAATCTTCCATAATTGTTCTTCTGGTTCTGTTCATTTTACTCTCCATCATTTCACACAAGTCTTTCCCAGTCTCTTGAAACTATAGTTTTTTCTTTATTTCTTATCATATGATAGTGGCAAGATTTGGCAAGTAATTGGATATGTGAGGTGAGGGAAAGTGATGTTACCAAGGACGGCACAGATAATGAAATAAATTGGCCCAGAATTTTAAAAATAGGGGGGAAAACGAAAAAGAGAAACACATATAAAGGTTTAAAAACCAACAACAATAACATGACATTGGAATCACCAAGAGGTTTCTTTCTAAAATTACATAAGGATATAAAGGTAAAAGAAGATTGCAAATGGAAGAACTGATGCTAGAGAAAAAGTCTGCAACATCATGGACTAAACCTCACAATATTTTTGTAGGACTAAGCCATAGAAAAGGAAAGTATATGAAAGGGAACAGGGGAGGAAGAAGATAGAGGGGAATGTGTAATGTGCCCCAATTAAGACTATGGTAAACAATGAAGGGAACAATAATTCCTATAGTCTTTAAGGAAGACTATATGGCCAACAGAAGAAGAGGTGAGGACTGAAAGATTTAAATGGCAGAAAGAGAGGTAGAAGGGAGTAGCAATTCAGTAATATGAAGGAATGGGTCTCATTGAAGAATACCCCCATGGGGTGAAAGGGACATTCTATAATGGAAGATGGGAACCTTACATTGGGTATAATCTGCAGAGATCTGGTGCTTAAAGAGACCACTACCTCTAAGAGAGCTGTGTGCCTCTGTGGACAGAATACTGAATTAAGAGAAGAGGAATCAGAAGTTTTGGAAGCAACTGACACTAAAAAGAGAGAGAATGCATAGATCCAGAGAGCAGATTTGATGGCCAATGGGAGAAAAATTAGCATATGGAGACCAAGAGGAAATATTCTTACCATGGAGCAATATTTCTATCCTCTCTATCTCCTGCAGGTATTGATATTTCTAAGAGTGAGGCACAACAGAAAATAAAGGTGGGAGGAGGAAGAGGGAACAAAATCTGTAGGGTAATGATATAGAAACTTTAGAAGAAGGAACTCAAAATAGATACTTAGAAGTTTTAATTCCATTTGGAATACAGAGACTAAAGAATGAACAAATAACTACATAGGTCATAAATCAAAGAATAAAAGCCTAGAATAGACAAGTGGAAGAAAAATATCAAAGAATGATGGAAAGTAATCCAATTTAAGGAGAAAAAAGGCACAAAATGAAATAAAAATCTAACAACCAAACAAGTTAGAAAGGAGGAAATATTTAACTTTACTACTCAACTGAAAGAAAAAAAGAAGAGGAAAATGAAGAAGGAGGAGGAAGAGGAAACTAATTACAAAAAAATAAAATATTTAAGGCAAATTAATGAAATTATAAGCCTATAACTTAAAATTTGAATAGATTAAATACAATTAAACAAAAAAATGAAAAATTGAACAAGAAAACAAAACACTACAATCTACTACTTACAGCAAACATATAATAAAAACAAAGAAATACACAAAAGTGAGAGATTAAAACATAATTTACCATGTATTTGGATAAATCTAAAAAAAGCAAGAGTTGTAAGCATGCTATCAAACAAAGCAAAAAACAAAACTTTACAACATAAAAAGAAATAAACAAATAAACAACATTATACTGAATGGAATCTTAGATAATAATTCAATATTAATATTAAACTTACATGCTCTAAATGCCTTAATATCTAAATTCACAAAGGAAAAATCAACTAAGTTATAAGAATACGTACACAATAATATAATAGTGGCTGGATATTTTAGTGTCTCTCAATTGTAGATAAATCTAACAGAAAGAAAAACAAAAGGGCAAATTTAAAACAAATTGCTGGAGAAGCTAGAACTAAAAGACTTAAGACATCTTCTAAATGAGGTTACTAAAGAATATACATATTTCAAGGTACCACTTGGAACTTTTCAAAAATTGACAATGCATTACAGAGATATTACAAATGTAAAACATCAAAAATAATAAATACTTCCTTTACAGATGATAACATAATAGAAATAGAATTCAGAAAGTACAAAAAGAGACAATCAATAGGTAGACTCAAATAGAGACTTAATAAAATCCCAAATAACTTATGGGTCAAATATCAACTCATAAAAACCATTGATAATTATATGAAAGAAAACTATAATGATGAAATAACATACCTAAATTTCTGGGATTACGCTATAGCAGTAATTGGGGGAGAACTTATCCCTAAAACATACATTAATAAAATAGAAAAGGAGAGTATTGCCCTTCTGCTGCCCCCAGCCACTGCCACCTCTGGCCAGAGGACTCCACAGCCCACTCCGCAGACTCTCCTTTGGAGGTTTCACACCAGAAAGCCTGAAAGATGGACTTTGGCATGTCTGTAGCCCTGAGCAAGAGATTCCAAGGAGGGAAAGCATTCGGCTTGCTGAAAGCCTGGCAGGGGAGGAGGCTGGAGGAAATTAACAGGGAATTTCTCCATGACCAGAAGTACAGTGATGAAGAAAACCTGGAGGAAAAGCTCACAGCCTTCAAGGAGAAATATATGGAATTTGACCTGAACAGTGAAGGAGAAATTGACCTGATGTCCCTGAAGAGGATGATGGAGAAGTTAGGTGTCCCAAAGACCCACCTGGAGATGAAGAAGATAATCTCCGAGGTGACGGGTGGGGTCAGTGATACCATCTCCTACCGGGATTTCGTGAACATGATGCTTGGCAAACGGTCAGCCGTCTTCAAGCTAGTCATGATGTTTGAAGGAAAAGCCAACGAGAGTGCACCCAAGCCCATTGGTCCCCCGCCTGAGAGAGACATTGCCAGCCTGCCCTGAAAGTCCCTGCTCTGCCTGCCTGCCTGCTTCCCCGGCCAGCACTCAGTGGGACTGCTTCTCTCTCCTTGTGACTTTTCTTATTTGTTCCATATCATTTTGTGTTTTTTGTTTGCTCCTTGTTTTTTTTTCTTTTTTTACATTATAAAGTTTTAGTGATTTTTTTTAAAGGCACAAACTAATCTGCTTTAGGGGAGGTAGAAATGGGAGGAATTCAGTGCCTTTGGTCCTCTCCCTTCTTTTGTAGAAGGTCTCATCTGACTTGAGATGAATGTTGGGGTATCACTGATATCAAACCAAATACCCATCCTTGGAGACCACTATTTCCTTTCTTCCATGAGTTCTCTGAGTGAGATTAGGTGCCCTCCACAGTGAAATAAGGGACTTAGATTTAGGACCTATAGTTAGCTTCCCACTTCTGCCAGTAGCTTTTGGGGTGATCTGAGCCAGAATTTCACTTTACCTGCCTCTTAATATCCCCAACAGGACTCTGGCTTTCTGATGATATAGATACCTTGTCCTTGGATAGCATGCTAGAAGCCCAGGCACATAGGCAAAGCAGCTGGTTTTCCCCATCAACTCTGTGGTCCCAGATGCTCCTAGACCTCTCTGTCTTTTAAAGAACCTGCCATCAGCATTTTTATTTGGGGTGATCTGGGTGTCCTGTAATCGTTTGCTAGCTCTAGGCCCCAACTCCTTTCATCATGAGTGAAGGAAGGAGAAAGTGCTGAAATCAAGCCTCCAGGATTGAGAAGGGAGGAGAATGTGGAAGAAAGAGCTAAAAAATTGGGCCTGACAGAGTATCACCAGAAGGTTACCTTTGGGACCTTGCTCTTTGGAAATGAACACATCTAGGGGTCAGTGATGACCCTGAGGGGAACAGCAAACTAACTCCTAGGTGGCTGAGAAGTGAAGGCTAGACTAGACTAGATACTGTCTCTTTCAGGGGCAAGAAAGATGTGAGAAAAAGATGAGAGGGCTTTTGGAGGTTTTCCTTCTAACTGTAGATATGGAAGCATCACAGGGAGTCAGAACAGTCTCGGTCACATTTCAAGGAAAGATCTTGAAAACAGCATCAGAGGCTGGTGGGGAACTGAGAACCCCAATACCAGAATGTTACACTTGACTCTATAAAGAACTGGCATATGAAGAACATCTCTATGAAGAACTAGGGGAGAGGAGGTAGCCCTTCTGGCCATGACCTGGCTGCTTTTTTACTCCTCGCAGAAAGCTTTAATGCCTAGTTTCCTGCAGACCTCATCTGGCCTTTGTTTTCAAATTGCCCCTCTGGTGTCTCTGACACATCCCTAAGGTGTTGTATTACAGAACCAAAATGTTTGAGCTAGAAGGGTTTTTGGAACATGGAATATTAGAATTGGAGACCCTCTAGTCCAACTTCATTGTTAGTGAATAGCTGAGACTAGAATTGTCTCTTGTGGCAAAAATGGACAGAGAGGTAGTCAGAAAGAAATTCTAAGTATATGCTTTGTGTAAATCCTATACTAGGTGAAGATGACTGGGTATCTCAGTTCACATCTTTATAGTCTAACATTAGCATGAGAAATCCATTTGCGTGGGCTATCAGAATATCATTCCATTCCTCCAAGGACCTCTCTGACCTCTCTGCCTCCTGCCCTCCCTAGCTTCAGAAAGCTAAATCTTTGAAACTTTTTTAGGAAATTGCAAAGTTAGTCTCTTGATTCCATAGTTAACAGGCAGTGCCCTTAAGTCTGAGCTGCCTAGCCATATGGAGGTCCCTCTGGAAGCAGCATTGCAGTGGGTCTGTGGAAGGGGCTTATTATATAGAATTGACTCACCATCAATAGTATGACAGGATGTCTTTCTGAGCCCCAGGGCAGCAGATGATCATGGAATGCCAGAGTGGACATCTTTAACAAGAAAGGCATAACGAGCTCTGTAGAAAACATGACAAAGATGGACTTTGTCATTGGCTAGGTCCCCTTGGTGGAGTGAGGGTGGATTTTATTACTGGATTATTTGATGTTGTTAATAACAGTCCTGTGAGGGGGAGGAAGACTGAAAAAAAAACATAGTCATATCTATGTATATTAGGATGGTCCCCATTCTGATCAGGGCTTAGCCTGTGTTGTGCCTT
>NW_027185698.1:32234702-32239629 GCF_028583685.1 Petaurus breviceps papuanus
TTAGGATGGTCCCCATTCTGATCAGGGCTTAGCCTGTGTTGTGCCTTGCTCCATTCTTAAATGTGATAGATGCTGCTAAGCAAAGAACTTTCTGAATTAGCTTGGAGGCAGGGTAAATGAGCTAAGATAGAGAGCCATGTCATTGTTTCATGTGAGCCTACCTGGTCCTGACAGGTTCAGGAGCAAGGAAACCTTTTTGGCTATGAGTGGTTGAATTTTGGCCTAAGTAGCTGCCAACATGTGCAGACGTAGTTGAAGTTTAACCTCTGAAACATTCCTCCTTATAAATTCTACCCTTATTATTTCCTTAAGACAACCGACAGAGCTAGCAGCTGACGTGAAATTTCCTCCTCCCTCTTTTAAACTGCTGTCTCTTTTACTCTGGGATGTGCTTTGAGAAAGATGAATTTTGTTTTGGCATCCCAATCAGATACAGATACAATGATTCTCCCTTAGAAGTAAAGAAAGAAGGAGCTGGGCTTCTTTCAATGGGCTCTCTGACTTTCTATGATCCTAGGAAAGCCTTGGGGATCATTTTCTTCTACTTCTCCAAGAAATGGGAGCAAATGATTTGCTCACAAGCTCTGAGAAGAGGCAGAGAAGGAAGTATCACTCTTTGAAAGGGGTTTCCTCTGATAAAACACATCAACTCCTCCACGGCTCCTTGAGACTCACAACTTGTTGGAAGTGCCCATCAAACAGAGCCATTTCTGGGAAGGGTGATATGTTGGATGGATCTGAGGAGCTGCCCTTTGCCTCTGCGGCTCACCTTTTCTGCCTTGGACTTACAAGGGCTGGACTTTTGTATCCTGACTTTTTACTTTTGAAAGACCAAGTCTGACCAAGTTGTAACCCAACTAGATTCTGCCAAGGGCTTGGGCCCTTTCTTGTGACTGAAAAGGAAGAGTTCACCAGAGCTGAGTGAAGTGTCTATTTGTACGTTTGTGTGTGTTGCGAGGGGGGAGGGTCACTTCTATAGGCTGAAAATAAACTGGACAAAATGGTCAAAAAAATTAAAAAAAAAAGAAAAGGAGAGTAGTATTGAACTGAATGTACATTTAAAAAATTTTAAACCAGGGCAGCTAGGTGGTGCAGTGAATAGAGCAATGTCCCTGGAGTCAGGAGGACCTGAGTTCAAATATGGCCTCCAACACTTAATACATACTAGTCGTGTGTGTGACCTTGGGCAAGTCACTTAACCCCAATTGCCCTGCCCTTCCCCCTCCAAAAAGCAAATAAATATATTTTTAAACCAACAAATAAACATAAAAGAAGCACAGAAGAATATTTTAAAATACAGGAGAAGTAAACTGAAAACAAAAAAAAAAACCAATAGAAATGGTTTTTTAGGCTGGTTCTTTTGAAAAGACTAAGAAAATTGACAAACTTTGGCAAATCTGACTTAAAAGAAGAGGACAATAAATCAAATCAACAATATAGCAAAGGAATTAGAGAAAATCATGACAAAACCAAAAGGAATAAAAAGAATAATCAGAACTTGCTATGCACAGTTGTAAGCTAACAAAACTGAGAACACAAAAGCAATAAATACTTTAAAAAAAAATATGAAGTACCCAAACTGAAAAAAGACCAAATAGAGATCTTAAATAATGCAATCTCAGAAAAAGAAATACAGCTAAAAGGAACTACCAAAGAAAATATATGACTGGTCCTGATGGAATCACAAGAGAATTCTATAAAATATTTAAAGAACAATCAGCACTAACACTATGCAAATTATTCTCAAGAATTGAGAAAGAAAACATTCTGCTAAATACCTTTTATGAGGCAAATAGAATCCTAATATCTAAACCAAGGAAGGGTCACATATAGAAGGGAAACCATAGACCAATATTATTAATGAATAACAGTACAAAAATTGTAAATAAAATCTTGTCAAAGAGACTACAGCAATTCATTGAAGAAATAGTTCATTATGACCAAGTTGGATTTATACCACACATGCAAGAATGGTTCAACATTAGAAAGATGCTTCACACAATTAATTATATTTAAAAGAAAAACATCCAAAACTACATGAGGATCTCAATAGAGATCAAATATACTACTTGAATTGTTACTTGATCTTTTTTTCCCCTGGCTCTCCTCTGTACTTTTCTGCCCCCTTTAGCCTCTACGTAGTGGCAAATCACTCAACTTCTATTTGGCTGTTTTCTCAACTATAAAATGAGGATAATAATACTTCCCAGGGTTGTTATGAGGATCAAATAATATTTGTGAAGTGTTTAGCACAGTCCTTGGTACATGGTAGCTACTTAATAAATGCTTGTTTCCTTCTGTCTTTTTAACCAATAAAGGCTCATTTAATATAACTGTGGTGTATTTATGCAAATATTAGACAACTCTACTCTATTAGAGAAGAGAAAGAGTAAGAATACACCCCTGAAAGAAAATACAAATAAATCTAGTCTTGGACCCTCTAGAGAAAATGAAAATCTCTGTCATGATATTGGTGCTCTCAAATATTGGGGGGTAGGTGCACTGGGGTCAGGGGGTGGTAGTAAAATTGAAGTCCTGGCACATTCTGGCTTGTTAGTAGAGGGACATTGGTTGGGTTCCATTGGGGATTTTTAAAAATGCATGTTAATAATTTATGACTTAAATGTGTATAATGCCTAAAAGTTCACAAGGACAATTTATGTATGCCTCACATCAGCCTGTGAGAGTTTAGCACTATGAACATTCTTATCATCATTTTAAAAATGAAGCTGTGGCTCAGAGGGGTCTGCCCAAAGTTAAATGCCTAGTAATAGTGGAACTGGCCCTTTTGACTCCAAGTCAAACTCTTTTTCAGTTTTTCCATTATATCTTTCAGAGTATTCCCACTGAAATTCTGTTGTGCCTCTCAGTTTTCTGTAACACAAATATGAATGGATATTATCATCATCATTATACTCTCTCCATACCCCCTCAAATCCATCTTTGAAACCACTGCCAGCCTAATCTTCATTATGTGTAAATCTGGTCATATGATTTCTCTACTCAAAAATTTTCAGTGGTTCCCGACTGCCTTCAATGAAAAGTCCATTCTCCTTTACCTGTATTTAAGACCTTACCCAATATGGCTCTATCCTCTTGTCTTCATCTTTATATTATGCCTCTTCATTCCACCTTTTGAGCCTCAGTTTCCTCTTCTACAAAATATAGATAATAATGCTTGCAGCTCTCAGTGTTATAAGGAATATTCTTTGCAAGGCATGGAATAAATAAGGTGCTCTCATTATTATCATGTAGATTTTGGATATGGTTTTATAACTGAGAAATGATCGTTAAATGTTAGTAATCTGTCACCACTAGAGAACTGACATTATCATTCCTTTACTTCAGGAGGGGACCTTCCTGGTCCGAGATGGCTCCAAGAAATCAGTGGCTGAACCTTATGTTTTGGTGGTGCTTCATAGGAAAAAAGTATATAACATTAAGATCCGTTTCCTGGAGAGGAGTCAGCAGTTTGCCCTTGGGACAGGACTCAGAGGAAATGATGTGAGTGAAATAGCATCTTAGAGACTGTGTGGGTGCCATCGTATGCCTTTTACCCTTCTGTTGTTTTTTTTTTTTTTTCCCTAACTGACCAGAGTACAATGACTCGCCCTAAGTATACTGTTTATTATCATGATACGGACTATGGCTTAAATGTCTAAACTGTTGTTATAAACATGCTTGGTCTAGGAATAAACAATACTTATTAGAAGGCCAGAAAGGTTTTCATTATCTTTATTTTACATTTATTCTGTTCTGAATAAATGGGTAGCCTCCTCAAAAGACTACAGAGAATCAGACAAACGTAAGATGTTTTATGCTGCTGACATTTGAATTTCCTGCCTTGTTCCTCCCTTCAGAACTGGGATTGGTCCCAGCTCTTCTGGGTTACAACCAGTCTTTTTCTGTATAAAAATACCAATCCAAAAATACCCATTGAACTGTGCAGATTCTTAGAATCTCAACGGCCCAGTGGTGTATAATAAAACCTCACTACTCTGACTGAAAGAGGGCTTGAGTGGTTGAATTCTTCTGAAGCAGATCCACTCTGTAACCCTGAATTTCAGGGTTCCTAGCAACTCCCAAAACACATCATGAGAACCAAGTCAATGTACTCCTTATTATGTTGCCTCTGCCCAATATGAGCTTCATGCATCCCCTGATCAGATAATGAGGCTCTGGTTCAATGCAGGGTGTGTCAGTTACTATGCATAAGGCTAGTTAAACATGCATGTTAATGAAAAGTTGGTGATCAGCCTTTGACCCCCAGCTGGTCTGAGCCAGCTTAGCTCAGGCCCCTTCCAGGAGGAAACTTACAGATTTCTTCCAGCTATATGATGGGATAGGGAGCTCTACCCTTCTTCTCTCATCCTGATTTATACCTTCCTGCACGTCCAGTGCAGCCATCTGTTTTTGGAACACTTATTGTTCCTATAGAATCTGAGGAAACAAAACTGCCAGCAATTCTCACACTGTGACACTCAAAACACTGAGCAAACTTAGTTATCACCTACAACTCTAAAGCCTTTTTTTTTCTTAAACAGTTTAATTAGAGGGCCATAGCATGTTTTCAGTGAGACTTGAGCAATTCTCCCATTGAAATGAAACTAAGGAGAACATTTTCTAAACAACCAGAGAATTTCAACTTACTACCCTTGGAAAATGATGGGAGTTTCTAGAATTTCTGAATCACAAAATGGTAGAATTGTCAGTAGGTCAATAAACATTTATTAAGTATTGCTATTTGCCGGGAACTATGCTAAGAACTAAAGATACAAAGAAAGGCGAAACCATGGTCCTTGTCCTCAAGGAATTCTCATTCTAATGGGGGAAGCAGCATGCAAACAACTATTTGCATCCAAGATATAGATAGATGGAGGGATGGATGGATGGATGGATGGATGGATGGATGGATGGATGGATGGAT
>NW_027185698.1:32239639-32253528 GCF_028583685.1 Petaurus breviceps papuanus
ATGGATGGATGGATGGATGGATGGATGGATGGATGGATGGATGGATATCATAAATGGGAGGAAATCTCAAAGGAAAAAGGATTGGATTGGAAGGGAGCCTCTTTGAAACAAAGAAAATAGAATATCAGAAATGGAAAGAACCTTAGAACATAGTAGAATAGGGAATGTTAGGACTGTAAGGAACTTTGGAATATTAAACATAGGGTGTTTGAGCTAGAAGGGACTTTGGAATGTGGCACATAGAATGTAAGAACTGGAAGAAACCTTGGAACATCAAAAGTTAGACTTCAGAGATCATCTGGTCTAACCTTATTTTCTAGACAAGGAAAACTGAGTCAGAGATGTAAAATGATTAACCCAAGGTTGCATATGGAAGGATTAAAAATGTGGTCAGTGCTCTCCAAATTTGGTATCCTGACGCAAAACTTTGATTGCCCTTCCCTAGTTACGGTTCTGCATTTAAATAAACAGTCTCAAGTAATTTCACAAAACCCAACCTAATCCCTTCCAGGTATGCCAGCCGAATTAAATTTCTCCTATTAAGTACTTACCGTGCACCCAGCATACTCTCTGTTCTATTGTATAGAAAAGCAGGTAGGAAGTGCCTGTTTTTGTCTCCTCAACTGGTTTCATTTTTCTCCTTCTATATTCTTTCTAACTTAAGGAATTCCTGATAACCCAGCTTTGTACTTCCACCTAGAATGAAGGATTTCTTTTCTTTGGACTATTATGAATAGTGAATGACTGTAAGAAAGATCACTTCTTTTTTTGCTTGCTTTCAAATAAATGCAAGAGGGACAGTGGATAGAGTGTTAGACTTGGAGTCAAGAAGACAGTTCCAGTTCAATCTCAGATATTCATTAGCTGTAAATATCTGGGCAAGTTACTTAGCTGTTGTCTGCCTCAGTTTGCCTTCATCCCAGAGTTGTTGTATTAAATGAGACAATATTTGTAAAGTGCTTTACCTAAAGCATCATTATTATCATTGTCCCTAACATTCTGGGAGACTGCTTTTGATGGGGTTACAGGACATAAACCCCTAAAATGAAAAGACCATGTCTTTGAAAGCAACCCAGTCCCTGGATTTTCCCATACATTTCAATAGCCCAGATCTCGGCTAGGTGCTTCAGCCCACCTAGATTACTTAATTAGCTTACTTGATACTCCTTAATCCTATCTAGACCTTTCTCTGTTACCTCCAGACTACCCCCAGCCTACTTACCACTCCTTAAACCTATTCAAATTTTCTCAGTTTTTTTCTGTATAAAAGTGCCAATCTTACACCCACTGAATTGTGCAGATTCTTAGAATTTCACCTGCTTAATGGTGTATAATAAAACTTCACAACTCTGACTGAAAGAGGGCTTGAGTGGTCTGATTCTTTTAAGGCAGACCCACCCTGTACCCTTGCATTTCAGGGTTCCTAGCAACCCCTAAATCATATCCTGAGGACCAAGTCAATGTAGCTAAGTTTGAAGAGACTGTTTGAAAATGTGGCCAGTGGGTGATTTTTATTTTATCACAGAGACTGTCAGTTGATGGACATAGGGGATGTGGTCTGCATCAATGAAGGAAGTACTAAAGAAGTCATTAATCTTTGAAATATATTAAACATACCTGGATAGTCATAGGAATTAACCTCAGAGGCCATCTTGTCCAGCCCCTCATTTTTATGAAGAAATTGAGGCAAAGGGAGGTCAAGTGATGTGTTCAAAGTCACAAAGGTTGTATGTAACAGAAATGGAATTATTAAAGTACATGTGTACAAATGGGCAGCTAGGTGATACAGTGAATAGAATGGCAGGCCTGGAGTCAGGAGGACTTTAGTTCAAACTTGATCTCAGATACCTACTAGATGTGTGACACTGGGCAAATCATGTAACCCTATTTGTCTCAGTTTCCTCACCTGTAAAATGAGCTGGAGAATGAAATAGCAAACCATTCCACTTTCTCTAAAAAGAAAACCTCAGGGGCGGGTAGGTGGTGCAGTGAATAGAGCCCTGGCCCTGGAGTCAGGAGGACCTGAGTTCAAATCTGTCCTCAGACACATAACACTTACTAGCCGTGTGACCTTGGGCAAATCACTTAATCCCAACTGCCCTGCTCTCCCGCCTCCAAAAAGCAAAAACAAAACAAAAAGCCTCACATGGGGTCATGAAGAGACAGATACAACTGAAACAAATGAACAATGTGTGAATATGCTTGACCCACTGCCAACTGGCATGTGGGGATAACAAAAGTAATTGAAAATCATCTATTAAATTCATTCATTCGATAAATATTTATTGAACACTCATTTTATTTAAAGATCACCCAGTTAGGTATTGATATATTGAACTGGGTAGTAAACACTGCTAAATTTGAGATTGGTGTATTAATTTTTAAAATTAAAATTGTCTTTTATTTCAATGGGTAAAGTCCTCATTAATCACTGTTTTCTGAGTTTAAAAAAAGAATGAAAATTTTCATGGTATAAACCTATCCTTTAAGACTGATGCCAGGTGGGCAACCATAGAATTATAGAAGTATAAAAGGTACTTAAAACATGGGCCACTGAATACCACAACCGGAGGGCCCCTAAAATAGGAAATATCAGTGCTCTACGAGGCTTAAGAACATGTAATACTAAATTTATAACTTGAGAGAACTATAGAACTTAAAACAGACTATTGGAGCTGAAAGTAACTTAGAACATATAATATTAAATGTCAGAATGGAAGAGGACGTTAGAGGCTGCATATTTTAAGAAATTATAATAAATTATTTGGATGAAGACTTGGCATGCTTTTCAAATTTACTTACAGCACAAGGTTGGGAAAAATACCTACAAATTCGGATGACCAAATATATTTTGCCCTAAAATAGTTTGTATATTTGGCCTTTTTGCCCTAATCAACTATAATTTTCAGTAAGGAAGGCCAGGGATTGATTTGAAAAAACTTGATTTGATTTGACTTGAATCCTAGCTCCTTTGGTTAGAGAAATGGGATGCAACAAGAGGAAAATAGCTGCGGATTTATTATAATTTCATTTTATATGTGTTTATTCATTTATTATAATTTAATTTATCAAGTAAAAGGCTGTATCAAAAGCATGTTAATGAACTTAAAGGGATATGTGTGTGTGTGTGTATGGCCACAAAGGTTATTAATATTCTTGGCAATAAATGAAAAATTACTCCCAAAATGCAAACACACAAAAAAATTTAACCAGCCTTTAAGATTTAATATCGAATATCAGCATGACATTTGCTTTCCACTTGAAATGATTTTTTTTCTTAGAAAGAGATTATTATTAAATTCTTCTTTTATTAATGTCTCTTTAGGTTAAAATTTCAGCTACAGGCCCACTACTAGAGAGAAATAATAGGAAATGACAAAATGATTAATTTTACCATTCTTGGCTTCTGTTTCCTGTTAAGATTATTCATTCATATAAAATGCCATCCATTTAGTAGAATATTAAAAACAATTAATATTGAATTCATTATGTCATGACATTCTAGGGAAAACAAGGATTAGAATGTAAAGTAGTCATGCCTTCCCCAAAGATTAATACTGAATATGGGTAAACATATTTTTTAATGGGTTATGCATGAAAAGTTTTATTTTTCCATTTTACTTTCACACTTGAAAAGCAAAAAATAATAAAAGGAAAAGATGGGTTGTTTATAACTAGAAATTAATTGTAGAAATTTTAAGGTCTTAATTTCTTTCCCACTAATTTCTTAATTTTTCAAAGTATTATTATGGCAAAGCATTCTACCAAGGCATTCTCACATGTTTTATTTCATTTGAGCTTCCAAACAATCCTCCAGGGTGAACAGGGCATTATTATTACCTATGTACTATGGATGAGACAACTGATATTCAAGGAAGTTAAGTAATTTATCTAAAGTAACAAGAGTAATGTCAGGACAAAGATTCAAACCAAGATTTTCTGACTCCTAGATGAACAATCATATCCTTTTACCATGCTGCCTTAGAATCTTTTTTTCTGTAGATTTATAACTACACTAATACCTCACTTACATAGAATTCACTTATCCAGAGGAAGCTGGGAGGCACAATGGATAGCATGTTGGGCTTGGGGTCAGTCAGACCTGAATCCAAATCCAGCCTTACTAGTTGTGTGGCCCTGGGCAAACCCTTAACTTGTACCTTAGTTTCCTCAAATGCAAAATATGGAAAATAATAGCAGCACCTATTTCACAGGGTTGTTTTAAAGAACAAACAAGATGAATTTGTAAGGTACATAGCACAGTGGCTGGCTCACAGTAGGTGTTTAATAAATATGGTTGTTCCCTTTCTTCCATTGTCTACCGAGAACATAGCTGAGAAGGTAACATGACCACTGAAGTCAAAATGGCTATCCCAAAATCCATGGGGTAAAATTCATGTATTCTACTCATAAGAAAGCTTACTTTAGATATAGTTTTAACTGTC
Organism: Petaurus breviceps papuanus; assembly: GCF_028583685.1. Taxonomy (NCBI): domain Eukaryota; kingdom Metazoa; phylum Chordata; class Mammalia; order Diprotodontia; family Petauridae; genus Petaurus; species Petaurus breviceps. The sequence goes on from NW_027185698.1 coordinate 32,244,085, forward strand.
ATGGTTATCTGGTTTCTAAGCCTATGAAAGATTCAAATTGGAAGAGGTCAAGGGAGAAAAGGGTTACTTCAGGCAATTACATTAGTATCAGAAAAAAGTGATAACAAATATCTTGAAAGTAAGGAAAGATCTATAGGAAGCAGACAAAAGAACTAAAAAAGTCCAGAAGCTTAAAGCCATTGATGGATGATAAAAAGCAGATGGGGCTATATAGCTTTGCATAGCTGTCACAATATTATATCCAGGTAGAAGAGTTGAAATTCATTTTGGTGCCCCTGAGTCATTAAGAAAATGCCAAATGATAATTACAATGAGGAGGTAGTAAAGGATGTAAAAAAAATTGAAAAGATTACCACACAATTTACTGAAAGTGGTTAAAACCATGACAAAAAGAGGTTCTTAAATGAATGAACCCTTACTTTTTTAAAATACGCATCTGTATGGAAGATCTCATCTACTTCCTGAGAGGTTCCTGAATGCAGAGGCTTTGCTGTATAAATATCTCCTCTATTCCTAAATGCTTTTGCTTACATTAGATTCTTTTTTTTTTAAAGAATCAAAATCTGTTTTCATAGCTCCCATCAACCCACCCCCATAAAAAAAAGAAAAGAAAAACTCTTCTAACAAATGATCATGGTCAAGCAGAACAATTTCCCACATTGGTCATGTCCAAAAAATATGTCTCATTTGGCCATCACAACTCTTTAATGAGGAGGGTAGCATCTGTCCTCAGAATCGTGTTTGATTTTCACATTGATTAAATTTCTTAAGTCTTTCAAAACTGTTTGTATTTATAATGTTGTTGTTTAAGTAGTTCTTTGGTTCTGCTCACTTCACTGTACATTAGTTCATATAATTTTCCCCTAGGCTCTTACTTTAGATTCTTCATAATGATGTACTTTAATTCATACTTACTCTTCATAATCAAACCCAACATATATGTCAATCATCCAAAAGGGTGATCATGCACAAAAGTCTTCCTCCAATAAGGGGTCCTGAATTCTCTCTTTTTAAAAAGTGTTTAATAGCAAAATTGTTTCTGAATATGTCCCTCACCCTACCTTAGGAACAAAATAAAGCCCCACCCCCCACCTTGTCACAAAGAAAAACAATTGATACAATGACAGCATATAACAACATAGGCAACATTCTACCATTGCAGTCCACCATCTCTCTGATATAAGGAGGAAGGTATATTCCATCATCAGTTCCTATGATCTCTAGGACCATTACTGCTGCTGAGAAAAAAATACTCAGCACAGCTTCTTTTTAGTGATCGCTCCATTGTATATATTGTTCTCATTTTTCCATATTTTCGTGTAATTCTTCCAGTGTTTTTCTGCATTCTTCATATTCATAGTTTCTCACTACATGACATTTCATTACATTATATACAATAATTTATTCAGTCATTCTCCTATCCAGGCATACCCAGTTGGTTTCCTATCATTTGCCATCACAAAAGATGCCATAAATGTTTTGTATTGGACGTCCAATTCCATCATCGCCACCATGATGATCATCATCGTTGGCATAGGACCTCCGTATTCTATTTTTTAGAATAATTTTGATAGCATAGGTACTAATTGCTCTTTAAATATTCAATAAGATTCACTTGTAAATAAATTCATCCCAGTGACATTTTTTTCCCTTTTGGCAATTAATTTATAGCTTACTCAAATTCTTTTTCAGATTGAATTCTTTCAGTTCTTCATTTCTTGTTCTCTTACTTTTTGTAAATACTAATTATTTATTTGAATGATTAATTTTGTTGGTATATATTATATGTACAATAGTAACTGACAGTTCTTAATTCCTCTTGTGAATTGACTATATTCATTTTTATATTGGTGATTTGATTCTCTTTTTTAAACAAGTTATCTAATAATTTTATAGTCTTTTTTTAAATCACTTATTTAGTTTTGTCAATTCTTTGGTTTTTTATTTTCAAGTTTCTTCATTGCTTATCTAATTTCCCATATTTTTTCATTTATATTTGCTTTAGAGTTCATGAATAATTTTAGAGTTAAATAAGGCTAGTGTTATAGATTTTGTTCTATCCTCTTATTTTCATTCTGTAGGTATTTTTAGGATTTATGTGATTTTTAATGCAGCAAGTTTAAAAATCCATTTTTCCAACTGGGGTGGGGAGTGACACTTAACCCAATCACATTTAGGGTGACAATGTTAAGATTTATATTTTTCCTATTGAACACTTTAAATGTCCATCCCATCTCTTTTAATATTGTCTTTAGTCTCTACAGTTTAATTTACTCTAATTCTGTCCTTTCTGACCTGCCTCTTCTTTCCTTTCAGCCCACTTCCCATTCTTGGCTCAGGTAAGAGTATGGTACAAAATTCCCCCTTCTCTCTTGAATTCTCCTACTTACACTAATCCATTTTCTTAATTTCAGTGCCACTAATTTGTAATATCCCTTTCCAAGAAACGTCATCATTTCACTTCTTTCCTTTCTTCCTTCCTCCTTACCCCTTCTAGAACACTTCCTTACATGATCCTTTCTTGTTCTCTCTGTTGTCCCTATATAATCTGAAGCTTCTCATAGACATAAGTTTTGCTTCCACATCTAACCAACTCAGTTAGTACACTTAAAAATCTTCTCCCTGCTTTCCTTTCTCAATCTTTTTACTCCCTTGAAATGTATTTTTTTTTAAAGCAATCGGGGTTAAGTAACTTGCTCAAGGTTACACGGCCAGTTATTTTTGTGTGGGTACTGAGTATCTGAGGCCGAAACCGATCCTAGGTCTCCCAACTCTGGGGCTGGCGCTCTTACTCACTGTGCCACCTGGCTGCCTCCCTTGAAATGTATTTTAATAAATCTCATTTCTACTATGTTAGAATATTAATTCATGAAAGATACAGTGGGGTTCATTTAGAAATACTCTATAATCAGGATTTATGGGATCTAGTTCCATTCTTTGTGCTTTCCATCTCCTATAACTATTTTTAGGGTTAAAGATATCTTTTACTATTACTACTACTACCTACATTTTTTTTTGTGGTAGTAAAAAACTGGAAACAAAGTAGAATTCCTCCAGTGATTGGGGAATAGATAAATTGTGGTACATAAATATAAAGGAACATGACTTGGCTCTAATGACAAAAATGAATACAAAAAATAGAAAGACTTATGTGAACTGATGCAAAGTGAAATAAGCAGCACCAGGAAACAATATATATGTAACATGGTCAATCCTGGCCTCACTCTCTTGGGGCTACATCTGTTGCAGCAACCCCTCAGGTTCTTCAATGTAGTGAAGGGGCTTGTGTTTCTTTTGTTTGCCAACAGCCCCTCAGAGCTGCTCTCCTGTCCCATTTTGAGGACTCTGACTAGCCCAGTTCCATTTAAGTATTTACCACCGGATAGCTTTCAAAAAGGAATATTTTAATTCAAAGATATAGTCAGAACAAAGTACAAACATTTTTCACAACAAATTGAGCTTATGATAAGAGGGCAGGGAGGGAATTAGGCTAACAACTGAAATTCAACTTCCCAACAAGTTCACATCTAAAGTTAGCATCACTGTTCCTTCTGCTGGGCTGAAATCCTTTTTCCTCAAGGTGTTGCTGGTGGGCAACATCTGATCTGGACTCCTAGGTACCTGGATCCCCGTAGCTCATGGTCTCGGTCCAGATTGGAGACTCTATACTCTGCACCTAGAATAGAAGATAAATAAATAAAAAGGTCAAAGACCCAGAATCACCTTACTCTCTCAGATGCAACTATAGAAAAATTCCTTGCTGGTCCTGTCCTGCATTTAAATTTTTTTTTCCCTTTTTGGAGGGGGGAAGGTGGGCTATTGGGGTTAAGTGACTTGCCCAAGGTCACATAGTTCTGTGTTGTGTCTGAGGCCGGATTTGAACTCAGGTCCTCCTGACTCCAGGGCTGGTGCTCTATTCACTGTGCCCCCCTACCTTTAATTTTTAATGTCCTCCATTTTTACTCCTGTATATCTCCTGATAATCTATCTCCAAGCTATGCATCCAGGGGATCTCAACTTCTCACCTTGGTCTGGTGGGAGGTAAACTAAAGAAACACAAGCCAAGTGGGTAGAATCAACCACAAATCAACCACACCATCAAAAAAACTCGCTGAAATATTACTATTTCAACCCTGCCCACTCTACTCATGGGACCAGAGCATTTCCTCTCAGTTGGTGAGATCAGATTCCCACTGCTCCCTCTGTGATATAACTTTCATCTCTCCCTCCTCTCACTATGTCAAATGGAGGGAGAGAAATGGAAAATCCTCCACTTTTCTTCTCAAGTCCTAACCATTATTTCCTTAGACTCCTCTATCCCTATCTCTCCTCTTTCGGTCCAAGAAGAATCCCTCTGTAATAATATTGATTTAGTGAATAAGAAATTTTGTCCTTGAAATATTAATTTGTCTTGCTTCTACTCTCACCTGTTTTTTACTCTCATGTTTCCCTTGTTTCTTAGATTCTTTTGCCCTTAGATGCTTTCATTGGTCTCTCAATGTCTTTTGGATACTATTTTTTTGTTTGTTTTTTTAACAAGAGAAAAAACAACACACATACACAACACACCATCACATTGACTTTGTTTAGTTTTAAATACATGAAAACATATTTCTTCCAGTATTATTTGAACTACTTTTTTGTATTTTGTTTAACAAATCTGTAAGCTGAATATCCTATTTACCACTCCATCCTTTTTAAGGAGATTCTCAAATTATTCACTTTTACTAAACAAATAATTATTTTTAATGATTATCCTTAAAGCCTTGCAAGGTATTCTTTGCTTTTCAGAATATCATATTTTCTGTATCATATGTTGACTCGCTGTGTAATTTAAAATTAAATAAAATACTTCTGGATGGATTAAATTTGGGGTATATTTCTGTAATAGATATTTGGATTCTCTCAATTTGTTCTTTGCCACTTGTTTCCAGCATTTCTGAACATTTTTCCTGTATGATTTCCTGAAGTATGGTATTCACATATTTCCTCATTACTTCTGAAAGCTCTATAATATTTAGATTACCTTCATTCTATCTTTAAATTCAATATTCTTTGTATATGTAGAGCCCATATCAAATTGCAAGCCTGCTTGGGGAAGGAGAGGCAAGAGAACAGGAGAAAATTTAAAACTTATTCAAGTGAAGGTTGAAAACTAAAAATAAATAATTTAATAAAAAAGAAAATGACAAGAAAAAAAAAGAATACTTTTGTGCATGAGCTGTACATAAACTTCCCACCTAATTTGTTAACTGACATTATCTGAAGAGCAAAGGAGATGGGAATTGATACCGTGTTTCCCCGATAATAAGACCTATCCCGAAAATAAGCCCTCCCCTTACTGTGTAAGATTCCTCTAAAATAAGCTCTCCCCGAAAATAAGCCCTATTGAGATTGCTACTGTAGTGAAGGTGGTCCCCTGCGCTACACGCTACATTATGGTACCCTCTGTATGCACCACCCCGCCCCCCGTGAAACGCACGCCGCGCTCCGAGCTGCATCCAATCAGAGCTGCAGCAGTGAGCGCATCATCCTGTTCTTCCCCAGTGATTTGCTTATTGAATAAAGGTACATTTTTTTGTTCACATTTACCTGTTTATTAAAATTGCTGTCAATGTTCATTAAAATAAGCCCTCCCCTGAAAATAAGCCCTCTGGTGTTTTTCTGTCCAAAAAAAATAACAAGACAGTGTTTTATTATCGGGGAAACACGGTAGTTATTTTTTAATACCTTGTGTAGACCATTCTACATCTTTGTAACACTGAGAAAAAGTCACATTTAACAAGTTATCTTCAGCTATTTACAATGCCTGAAGTGTACAGTCATTACCACATCACTCAATATGAGGGCATTATTGTAACCAACTTTTTTTTTTGCCTATTACCCTGCACATTTTCAAATAAAAAAAGAGAATAAATGCTTAAATAAATTCAATATTCTTGTTTTGTAGAGCTCTTGTGTTTATAAAACCATGTCATTAGATTTTACTTAATTTCCTTTATGTCTTTACATTTTGGTGATCTAATTTTGTCATTTTGCTTTTCAGAGGATCTTTCTGTTTTGAAAAATGATGGCTTTGCATTCTAAATCCCCTATTCTTTTTTTTTAATTATTTTAAACATTCTTTTCTTTTTAAATTTTGAATTTGAAATTCTTTAGTGCCTTCCTATTGCCTCCCCCACCCACTGGGAAGGTAAGGAATATGATATCAATTATACATATGAAAGAATGTAAAACATTTCCATATTAACCATGTTTATTTTAAAAAGTAAGAAAAACAGGGTGGCTAAGTGGCGCAGTAAATAGAGAACCAGCCCTGGAGTCAGGAGGACCTGAGTTCAAATCCGGCCTCAGACACTTAAAACACAAAAAACTACCTGTGTGACCTTGGGCAAGTCACTTAACCCCAATTGCCCTACCTTCCCTCCTCCAAAAAGAAAAAAAAAGTAAGAAAAATAAGGAAAATGAGAAATATTTCAATTAGCACTCAGAATTCATCAGTTCTCTCTGTGGAAGTGAATAGCACTTTTGTCATCATGAATCCTTTCAAACTGACTTGACTCACTGTATTTGTCAGAGTAGCCAGCTCTTTCACAGTTCATAATCATTACAACATTGCTCTTACTACATGCAATGATCTGTTTCTTCTCACTTAACTTTGCATTCATATAGGTCTTGCCATGTTTCTTTCTGAAAACACTGCCCTCATCATTCCCCTAGCACAATAGTACTCCATCATAATCATATGCCACAACTTGTTCTGTCATCCCCTCAATTCCCAGTTCTTTGCCACCACAAAAGTTGTTGCTATACATATTTTTGTGCATATAGGTCCTTTTCCTTTTTCTTTGATCTCTTTGGGATACAGACCTAGTATTGGTATTGCTGGGTCAAAAGATATGTATGGTTTTATAGCCCTATGGGTCTACTTAGAAACTGTTCTCCAGAATGGTTGGACCAGTTCACTACTCCACTAACAATTCATTAGTGTACCTATTTTTCCCTCGTCCCCTCCAGCATTTATCATCTCTGATAGGTGTGAGGTGATACCTGAGTTGTTTTAATTTGCCTTTCTCTAATCAATAATGAGCGCTTTTTCTTATGACTAAGGATTGATTTGATTTCTTCTTCTGAAAACCATTTATGTATCTTTTGGCCACTTATCAACTGGAGAATGTTTTTTTAAAATAAATTTGACTCAATATATATTTATCAGAAACTTGCTGTGAAAACTTTTGATATGGGGTGGCTAGGTGGTGCAGTGAATATAGCACTGGCCCTGGAGTCAGGAGGACCTGAGTTTAAATCCGACCTCAGACACTTAACACTTACTAGCTGTGTCACCTTGGGCAAGTCACTTAACCCTAATTTCCCAGCCTTGTCCCCTCCAAAACAAAACAAAACAAAAAACCCAAATCCTTTTGATGTTACTTCATTGTCTATGGTACCTCTTAGCAAAATGCAGTTTCCCTGGTCATCTCTTTTAATTAGGTTTATTTTTGCTTTTCCTTTGTCTGAGATCATGATTGCTTCCCCTACCTTTGTTTGTTTGTTTAGCTGAAGCATATTAGATTCTGCTATAGCCCTTTCTTTTAACTGTGTGTGTCTTCCTGTTTCAAGTATACCTCTTGTAAATAGCAGATTTTTGGATTCTGGCTTCTAATCCATTCTACTACCTGCTTCTGTATTATGAGTACAGCTATAATTACTGTATTTTTCACTCCATCCATTTTCTTGTTTCTTCCCTTTCTCTCCTCTCTCCAATTCCTTCCCTCTTTCCTCAAGTCTATTTTGCTTCTAATACTGCCTCCTTTTTTTCATCCTCCTCTTTTATCCCCCTCCCCTATTTCCCTATTTTGTTATGTTTCTATACACAACTGAATGTGTGCATGTATATATGTATGCATATGTGTGTATATCCTTCCCTCTTTGAACCAGTGCTGATGAGAACAAGATTAAAGCATTGCCTGCCATCCCCCCATTTCCCCCTCCACTATAAAAATTCTTCCTTGATCATCTCCTCTGTGTATCAAATTTCTCCCCATTCTACCTCTCCTTTCCCTCTACTCCCAGTGCATTCCTCTTTCTCACTCATTCATTATTTTTGGAGATCACTCCAACATGACCAACTCCCATCCACGCCTTCTATGTGAACTCCCTTTTAACTGCCCTAAAAATAATAAAGTTCTTTTGTTCAACTGTTTTTCAGTTAAGTCTAACCCTTCATGACTCCATTTGGGGTTTTCTTGGCAGAGATACTGGATTGGTTTGCCATTTCCTTCTCTAGTTCATTTCATAGAAGAGGAAACTGAGACAAACAGGGTTATGTGATTTGCTCAGAGTGACATAACTGGTAAGTGTCTCAGGTTTGGTATGAACTCAGAAAGAGGAGTCTTCCTGACTCCAGGCCTAGCATTCTATCCAACTGCATGATCTAGCTGCCCTCAAAGTTCTTTTTTTCCCCATTTTTTCAAATGCTTTATTAACTTCTGATTTACATCATTCATTTCCGCCAGATTTTGAGTTACAAATTTTCTCCCCGTTTTTCCCCTACCCACCCCCCCAAAATAGCAGTCCCACAGGATATCCCCTCCTTCAATCTGCTCTCTCCCATATTTTCTCCCACAACCCTTTCGACTTTTCCAGTGGATCTCTATGCCCCAGTGCCTGTATATCTTATTTCCCAATTACATGTAAGATGGTATTGATAATAGTATGGATACACACACACACACACACACACACACACACACATATATATATATAATATATATATATGTACATACATATTTGAATATTTGATTTTAAAACTTTGAATTCCAGATTCATTCCCTTCCTCCCTTGTCACCCACCCTTACTGGGAAGATAAGCAGTTCAGTATAGGATGTACATGTGTGGCTAATGCAAAACAATAACATAGTAGATATATTGTAAAAGACTGACTATATTTCCCTCCCTCCTATCACACCTCCCACTTGTTCTATTCTCTACTTTGATCCTGTCCCTTTTCAAAAGTGAGTGCTTCCAATTTCCCTCCCCCCAGCCTTCCTTCCCTTTCCATCATCCCCCCTCTCATCCCCTTCCCCCCCTACTCTCCTGTAGGGTGAGATACCATATTTAGTGTGTATTTCATTCCCTCCTCAAGCCAAATTCAATGGGAATAAGGTTGACCCATTCCCTTTTGTGTTCCTATTCTTCCCCTCCATTGTAACCATTTTCCCTTGCCTCTTCTGTATGAGATAGTTAACCCCATTCTGTCTCTCCCCAGCTCCTCTCATTATATTCCTCTCACCTCTTAATTTCACCTTTTAAGTATCATCCCTTCCTGTTAAATTGGTCCTGTGCCCTCTATCTATGTATACCTATAAACATATATACACACATTCACATATGTATTCATATGCCTATATATATATATATATATATATATATATATATTCCTTT
>NW_027185698.1:32253628-32275892 GCF_028583685.1 Petaurus breviceps papuanus
AATGTTAATAGTTCAACTTTGATAAGTTCCTTATGATTTCTTTTCCCCGTTTACCTTCTCATGTTTCTCTTGCTTCTTGTATCTGAATGTCAAATTTTCTATTCAACTCTGGTTTTTTCAGCAAGAATGCTTGAAAGTCCTCTATTCCACTGAATGACCATATTTTCCCCTGAAACATGATACTCAGTTTTGCTGGGTAGGTGACTCTTGGTTTTAATCCCAGATCCTTTGCCCTCCGGAATATCATATTCCAAGCCCTTTGATCCCTCAGTGTAGAAGCTGCCAGATCCTGGGTTATCCTGATTGTGTTCCCACAATTTTCAAATTGTTTCCTCCTAGCTGCTTGTAATATTCTCTCCTTAATCTGGGAATTCCGGAACCTGGCTATAATATTCCTAAGGAGTTTTCTTTTTAGGATCTTTTTCAGCAGGTGATCAGTGGATTCTTTCAACCTCCATTTTGCCCTCTGATTCTAAAACATCAGGGCAGTTTTCTTTGTGAACTTCCTGGAGGATGATTTCTAGGTTCTTACTTTGATCATGGCTTTCAGGTAGTCCAATAATTTTTAAATTATCTCTCCTGGATCTATTTTCCAGGTCAGTGGTTTTTCCTATGAGATATTTCACATTGCCTTCTATTCTTTCATTTGTTTGGATCTGTTTAACAGCATCGCGATTTCTCCTAAAGTCATTAGCTTCCATTTGCTCCAGTCTAATTCTGAAGCCATGATTCTCCTCATTGAGCTTTTGAGATTCTTTTTCCATCTGGCAAATTCGACTTTTTAAGGCATTCTTCTCCTCACTGCCTTTTTGAGCCTCTTTTGCCATTTGAGTCAGTCTGTTTTTTATAGTGTTATTTTCCTCAGTCAAGCTGTTGACTCTCACTTCATAATTTTCTTGCATTGTTCTCATTTCTCTTCCCAATTTTTCCTTCACTTCTCTTATCTGCTTCTTAAGGTCCTCTCTGGCCTGTAGCCAGCTTGTATTTTCCTTTGAAGCTTTTGGTGCAGGAGTTCTGACTTCACTGTCTTCTTCCTGTTCCATGCTTTGCTCGTTTTTGTCCCCAAAATAGGAGTCTAATGTTGGAATCTTCTGTCTACTTTGTTTCCTTTGCCTGGTCATGTCACCCCTCAGTCACTTGACCCCTGGGCTTTTTGCCACAGTAGGACTCTGCCACCAGACAGGGGAGCTTTCGTCTCAAATGCTGGGGTTTTCTTAGCTGCCAGAGGTATTAGATGGGTACCCTCTCTGAGGTCTCTACACACTCTGGCAAGCTGGACATATACCCCAGAACCTCCACCCTAGACTGCAATTTAGATCCAAGCAGGTTAAAGCAAGAGCGATTACCCCTGAGACTGGTGCTTGGTCCCCCTACACTCTGCAGGCCAGGAGCTGAAGCTGCCACGTGGCACTGGCGTCTCAGCAGCTTCTTGCCCGGGGGGTCAAAAGCCACGCACTCCCACTTACTGCTCCCAAAGTCCAGAATGCACTGACCTCTCACTTTGTCCTTCGCATCTGTGTGTTGATAAATCTGGAAATGGCCACAGCTGCTGCTGATCTGCAGTCCCTCTGGCCGCCACTGGTCAGGCCTGCCCTGGGGCTAAAGCCTTCACGTGGGGCTGGGCTCGGCTCCCAGAGCGCTGCACTGGCCGATTCCTGCCGGCCTGCCCTGCTGTCCTCAGCAGGAGGTTAGCTTCTCTGTGTCATTTTGTGGGTTCTGCAGCTCCAAAGTTTGTTTAGAGTCCCCTTTTTACATGGATTGGGGAAGGTGGAAGCCGGAGCCGCGGGAAAGTCATGCTTCTGCTCCGCCATCTTGGCTCTGCCCCCACAAAGTTCTTAAGAGTTACTTGTATCATCTTCCCATTATAATTCTCTTGAGTCTTGTGTTTGAATGTCAAATTTTCTATTTAGCTCTGAGCTTTAATCAGAAATGCTTTAAAGTCCTCTATTTCATTAAATGTCCATTTTTCCAACTGAAGGAATACACTCAGTTTTTTTGGATAGCTTATTCTTGGTTGTAATCCTAGCTCCTTTGAATTTCAGAATATCATATTCTAAACCATGTGAAAAATGTCAAATCTTGTGTGATACTGATTGTTGCTCCATGATATTTGCATCGTTTCTTTTTAGTTGGTTGCAGTATTTTCTTCTTGACCTGAAACCTTTGAAATTTGACTATATTCCTGGGAGATTTCATTTTGGGATCTCTTTCAGGATGTAATCAGTGGATTCTTTTAATTTCTATTTTAACTTCTGGATCTAGGCTATCAGGGCAGTTTTCCTTAATAACTTCTTGAAATATGTATATATCTCTCTATATAAATGTAAGTATATGTGTGTATATATAGCTCATATACATGTATGTATGTATGTATATATATATATGTATATATATATATATATATATCAGCTATATCTATATCAGAAACTTTCACAGATTACACTTTGTTTTGCCCACTAAGGTCAAGGACAAGGTTAATCCTTCTTATCAATAAATGCATGAAGATAACTACCATGAAATATTATGTTACATATATTGTAGTCCAAAAATTCTCAAATTATCTCTCCTTGATCTGTTTTCTATCTCAGTTGTTTTTCTGATGAGATATTTTCATTTACTTTTTCATTCTTTTGGCTTTGCTTTATTATTTCTTGATATCTCATGGAGTCAGCTTCTACTTGCCCAATTCTGATTTTTAATGATTTTCTTTAGTGAGATTTTTCACCTCTTTTTCTATTTGGACAATTTTGTTTTTTAAGCTACTATTTTCTTCAGTATTTTTGTGCCTCTTTTACAAAGTTGTTAATTCTCTTTTCATAACTCTCATTTCTTTCCCCAATTTTTCCTTTATCACTTTTATCTCTTCCTTTAACTTTTCCAGGATATTCTGTTTGGTCTTGGGTACAATCAGCATGTTTCTTTAAAGCTTTGCTTGTTGCTGTTTTTACATTGTTTTCTTCTGAGTTTATTTCTTAGTCTTCCCTGCCACAGTAGTATCTTTTTATGATCATTTTTAGGGGGTTTATGTTTGCTCATTTTCCAGCCTCTTGACTTTGAACTTTATATTAAAGTTGTGCTCTCCTCACATAGGAGCAGGCAGGCACTGTTTCAAGCTTCAGGCTTTTTTTTTTTTTCATGCTGCTTTTTTCAGAACTAGTTATGGAGATCTGCACATTTTTGTTGCTTCTAGGGTGGTATGATCCTGGGACACGTGTGGTCATTGCCCTCCTGGTCTGTTCTGGTTCTTTACCCTAGTAAAGGAAAGGCCCCTAGTCCCCTGTAAGCACAAGTGTCAGTGTTTCTCTTTGCCTTGGAACTATAACCAGGGTCCCTTGTGACTAACCATCAGTGCTCCTCTCTGCCCTGGAATTGCAACCCAAAACTGCATTTGGGCAACAGAGTTGTCAATCAGTGCCAATTGTATCCAGTGTGAGAAAAAGGTTTCCTGTAATTTCTTTCTGAGCAATCATTTGGTCCCCTTCCATCTCTGGGCTGAGAGCTCCTGAAGCTACTGCTGCTGCTGCTGCTGCTGCCCCCAACTCCAGACAGGTTTCCACCCCAATACCACAAACTTCTGCTGACCTCCTAAGTTTTCTGGGGCTGGAAAAAATGTTTCACCCTGACCTTTTGTTGGCTCTGACACTCCAAAATTTTATTTGAGGTATTATTTTAAAGTTGTTTATAGAAGAATGTTGAGAAAATTCAATGGAGTTGTCTCTAATATGCTATCTTCTAACTTCTCTACTAACAAAAAATTTATTGATTTCTCCCTTAAGAGTCTTACTATCTGTCCTTTGTTCCTTAATATCTTCCCTGACAAATGATCCAGCCTCTGATCAAGGGCCACCAGTTAGAGGGGAAACCACTAACTCCTCTGTCAATTTTTTCTATTTTCATATAGATCAAATTGTTAGGAAGTTTTTTCTCATAGAGGTAAAATCTGCCTCTCAGAAACTTTCACACATTACACTTTGTTTTGCCCACTGAGGCCAAGGACAAGGCTAATCCCTCTAATCAACAAATGCATAAAGCTAATTATCATATTTTTCCCCATCTTCTCCACCATAAACACCTTAAGTTTCTTTGATGTTTTCTCATATGCCATGGCTTCCAGGCCTCCACCATCTTGGTTATACTCTTTCATATGTGAGGATTCCCTCCATGCAACTCATGGCTGCCCATCTGAATGACTCTTATTCATGTTTATCTATCTACCGTAGAAGATTCCCCTAATATGCTAGAGATCTGCCTCAAATTTTTCTGATATCCCAAGGACATCAATGAAGTATGCAAGATATTCATTAATTATCTCTCTCACGAAGTCAGTCCATTTTCTTTTTTTTTATCACATTTCCTTAATGATATCCTTTACAATTCATTTCCTTTATAATACTTTGATTGTAATGCATTGGAGACCTTGTTCTCAACTTCAACTCTTCAGAGAGACAACAGATCACAGGAAGAAAACTTATTTAAAAATATACCTTTGATTTAGGGAGATGCTTGAGGTAATTAAAAACATTTATAATTTCTGTACCACCTTCCTCAAGCTCAACAATTCTGGAACCAGCTCATTGAATATTTGTAGTGTCTGTCCAAAATTAGGTAGCTAGAAGATAGATGGATGGATGGATGGATATACATATATTGTTGTGCTTCCTGATTGATATGAATGGAAGTGTTCTATAAGTTATCCATCCAACTCCATATTATAGTCTGAAAAAACAATCTTCATTTCCCTGTAAATTACATTTTGGGGCATAGGTTAGGGTAGATCATTAGGATCTCTTCCAATTTTAAATTCTGTGATTCTAAGTTGACTGTGCATCAAATTACAGATTCTATAGCACAGTTTCAGATTTGTTATGGTGAATATGTCTTCAACAGAGGATCTCATCACAGAAAGAGTATAGTTGGTTTTCAAAATTTAAAATGAGTCAAACACTGTTTTGTGGTGGGTTTGCTGATTTTTTGTCAAAGTTGGACTAATTTGACACTCTACCTCTACTAAATTGATTGGTTATTTGGGAGAACAGACTTGTTTTATTTTCTTCATATAAGCACAATCCCAGTGATTTTACATTATTATGACTTGAACTTTTAGCAATTCAAAGGTGGGAAAGGTCTTAGAGATCATCAGTTCCAAGAGTAAAAGACCTGAGACCCAGAAAGGATCTCATCACATGCTTAAGTTTGTTCAATCATCAGATATTGATACAGCTAGAATTAGGACTCAGCTTCTGATTCTCAGTTTAATGCTCAACATAGTTATTTTAACACTTTAGTTGGCTCTATGTGAAGAAAGTTATATCATTAATCTTGATTCAATTGACACTTATCAGACAAAAGAGCTTTATGAATCTAAGCAATGAATCTAATTTGTCTAACTATCCAATTATATTGGTTTATTATTCTCTCCTGGTGAAAAACTATTTATCATGTTTCTCATATCTCTTTGTATAGCCCTATCCTTGGTACTTAACTCAGTCTACTTGTAGGTATTATACTCATTGTGTCTTATTCCTTATGTTATATAATAAGCTCTTTATGATCAGGGGCTAAGTAATTTTTTATCTTTACATTCCTATTCCTTAACACTAGGCCTGGGAAATAGCAGGTTCATAATAAATGCTTTTTGGATTAACTTGAACTGAATGCTACTGAAATTCTTCCTTATCCTGTTGAAAAGTATTATAGGCCCATTACTGACTCACCATAGCTTAGTTGTTATAAAAGCTACAGAGATAGTAGTCTCTACTAGGCAAAGCATAGAAAAGCTCTCAGTACCCTTGATAACAACAACAACAATAATAATGTTGATAACATACATGTTAAAATTTTTATAGTTCAAAATGTTTTACATACATATCCTCTCTGAGCCTCAGAATCTTCATCTGCGAAATAGGAATACAATAATAATCACACTACTTATTTCACCAGATTGTTAGGTCAAAATGCAAAGCCAGAACTTAAACTCTAGTCCTGTTGTTTTTGTTGTTCATTTCAATGGTGTCCGACTTTTTGTGACCCTCATTTGGGGTTTTCTTGGCAAAGGCACTGGAATAGTTTCCCATTTCCTTCTTCAGCTTATTTCACAGATAAGGAACTGAGGCAAACAAGGTTAAGTGACTTGCCCAGGGTCACACAGCTATTTAGTGTCTGAGGCTGGATTTGAACTCACATAGATGAGTCTTCCTGACTCTAGTCCCAGCACTTTATCCTCTGTACCACCTACCTGCCCAGAAAAGACATAGTCCCCTGAAATATAACATGCCCAGAACATAGAACTACATATAAACTGAAGTTGGGGGGAGTATAGAAGAGGGTCATTTTTGAGTACAGCTACTAGACAGAATGATCCAAGAAGTAACATTACTTAATGACTTTCAGATTTATCTTTTTACCATAATCCTTCCAGATAATTCAGGGTCTAGGTAGACCAGGTTCCTTTAAAGTTCCTTTCTGACTTGTCCAATATGAGCAAAGGGAATTTACCTAACAGTATTTATCCCTCTCCTTAGCTAAAAAATGTAGCCCATATAAGGTCTCAGATGACTTCAAAACAACTTTGGCTCTCATTGATGAGTCAGGTCCCTAAAACTTTAATACCCTCCTTCAGCATTCCAGGGGTGTCCCTGAGGAGCAAGAGGTATCTCTCTAAAGTCATAGACTTGCTTAAGCCCCTAGTAGTGTGCTTCTATTAAGAATCAACTTAGTCATTCAGCCTTAAGTAGTTTTTAGAAAGGAATATGGACTAAAAGGGTCATGATAAGAAATTAGTACAAAACATCCAAAGACTATGACTGACTCTCCCATCAATACATACAGAATCCAGGGGAAAATGGGCTCAAACTTAGAGAAGACATGTGGCAAAGGAATAATTCACAGCTCTGGGATGCTAAAAGTCCTTTTCTCCCATTTGAAGTGTGTTCAGGAATTTCCCCTTAAACATGGTGAACTTCATCCATCTATCCTTGGCATTCGGATGCAGATACCACTGCAAACTGATCTAGAGATGATGCTAGAACACCAGGAGGAAGGATCTCCACTGGCCAAAGCGGGAAGGAGATTTGACCAAGAGTTTTCACCCACTGGTAGTTCTTCCCCAGGGATATTTTGGAAAGAGACACTTTCTCTAACTTCTGGAAATCAATCTCATCTGAGCTTGTTTAATAATTTATAGATGATCCCTTGAGGTATGGTCAACTTTCTGAACCTGATTCTTATGCAACATCATCCCAGCTGGAAGGCTGTTTAGTACTTATTCTAAGGCCTATAAGTAATTGATTGAGATATTCTTAACTAGTCAAGGTATTAAAGCAAAAATGGGAGGGGTGGTATCCACCTCACCCATTACTTACTATCTCAGAAAAACTCCTGCAATATGTTTGACACAAGTCAAATGCTGGATAGCTTTTTGCTGACTTCTGTATTTTCTGTCTCAGATGTCTTCCCCAGGACTCAGTACTAAAGAATCTGGGAAGACTCCACAGGGAAGTTCCTCCTCAAATATTCAAATTCTTCCATACTTCAACATATATACTGGTACACCTTGACAAACATCATGCAAAGTCCTAACAGGCTACTGCCTATTTTATTGCTTAGGGCCCATCCCATCCCAAAACAATAAAGGAAAAATATATAACATCTTCCTTCTTAAGGAACAGGGCAGGGAAATGATGGCCCCTTTTGGCATTCCCTGAACATGTGTACTGTCCCCAGAGGGATTAGGGACTTGGGATTAGCTAGAAGTTAGCCCCTCTCGTTTCATGTAAGAAACCAAATCAATTTAGCTTGATTATGATGTAACATGGCTCACTAGGAGCTAAGTTCTTGCCCTCTCCCTCTCTCAAGGAGCAACCCCTCCAATGTTGGTTCAGTTGGTTGTCAAGTGCTATAACAATGGGATACGTTTCCCTCTACCTTCCTCATTTAAGCATCTGACTTGTGTCATCTATGCTAAACCTTCCCAATGCACACAGACCATGTTAAATCACTGACTAGCTTAAAAAGAAATTCAAGATCTCAGTCCAGTTCTTTATATCTCTCTTTAGTGGTCACAAGAGCCTAATGTATTTATTGAATTTGTTGAACTAAACTGTTTGGCTTGTCATGGACACAGTTTGTAATTGTGAATAATTTTTAAATCCTTTTTTTGTATTTCAGAAATTTGATTCAGTAGAAGATATAATTGAGTACTACAAATACTTTCCTATTGTGCTTATTGATGGAAAAGACCAGACAGGAACCCACCGAGAGCACTGCTACCTCAAGCAGCCTCTCTCACCCAGCAGAATCTACTCATCCTAAGAGGGAATAAGGTCTTCATTTTACCTTTATTTAAACAGATCTGGCATCCATGACATTCTGTAGACAGTTCAAGAGATGACCAGCTGATTTCATTATGAGGGGAAGACGGGCATTCTCCAGTAAAAACTAGAAATATGTGCTCTGAATATGATTCCTTAACATCTTATGTAAAGTCCAAGAATTATTAAAGTGGAGAAGGAACAATTATAACCTAGAACTCTTAGTTTAGAAATTTCTTTTGGTTTGGTGATGTTGAAATAGAGTACAGAATTCAGTAACCGTTTTGACTGATTCAAAGTCTACAGATAGAAGCCTTTAAAAGGGGGGGAAAAACCCTCTCAACAAGTAGATTCAGAAAGACATGCAGATTAGGGGCAGTTCAGTCTAGCAGAAGTTGTAAGGGGCCCGAGGAAGAGAAAGTAGGAAGCATATGCCAGGAGAGTCAAGCCACCAGCACCATCTCCCCTCAAACCCTAATTAAGTTATCCCAGGTCTTTAAAGCTAAGAGCCCTGAGGATAGCAGTACTATGTAAACCACTGGCTCTGCTTCTAGTCTGGTCCCTGAAGCCATCACTGAAGAGAGCAGTCACTGTGAAGAAGAGATCTACCTTCCTCATCACTACTAAGTGATAGCCAATTGCCACTGACCAGAAAGTAAGACCCTGGGATTATCAGCTCCCTCCACATCCACCACCAGTCCTACTTCCAATTTATCTTCCAAAGCCATCATCCAATGAATCAAACCCTATGGAAACACGACCTGATGAATACTTCTGTAGGTGTTGCAGGTCAATCACCACGGACCAGTGTCCATGAATCAAACTGGAGAATGAACTACTCCTTCCTTCTCAGCAACAACAGAGACAGCAGAAAAGACTAAAAAGGGCACAGACCTCTTCTAATGAGGTAGATCTTGTCCAGACTGAAACAGGATGACAGTAACTAGTTCCTTATTCACCAAAGTCCTTAGCACTTCCATAAATTTCAACATCAGGAGGAGATAGCATTTTTCAGTGGGAATTACATTTTTAAAGATATATTAACATTTGTTTTGATGATGTACTCTAAGTACAATATAACCTATCCATCTAACTTGTGACTGAAACTCAATAAAGAATGAGAGTTCCTTGAGAGCATGGACTACTTCTGCTTTTCCATTTTTATCCCTGGCACCTAAAACAATGTTTTGCCCTTAGTACACACCTGATAAATGCTTTTACTTTCACTTCTTACAGACTTAGAACAGACTTACTATAATAAGATTTGGCAGACAGAAAACAAATAACAATCATAACCATAACTGTAACGTAAGGAAGATCAGGATAGGCCTCCTATAGAGAGTGGCATTTCAGTTGGACCCTAAAGAAAGCTAAAGATTCTACGAGAGTAGAATGAGGAAGGTGCCCATTCCAGGTCTGAAGGACAACCAATGCAAAGACACAGAGATGGAAAATAGAATGTCAAGTATGAGAAATACCAAATTAGCCAGTACAGCTGGCACTTGGAGTTTGTAAAATAGAGTACGATGAACTTAACCATAAAATGGAGGAGGATGGTGGCAAAATGGATGAGAAAACAAAACAATAATTTTCTCTACATAAGAAGCACGTCTAAAACATAAAAACTGATGATGAATTAAAATCAGGGGTTAGACTAGAAGTTCTTGTTCCTTGACTGAATATAAAAAAGCTTAAGTAGCAGTCATCCTCTAGGCCAAGGTATGAGTAAAAATATAGTCAGAAACAAGTAGAGAAACTGCATTATTTAGGCTCTATAAAAATGGAACATACGCACACGTGCAAGCGTGTGCACAAACACGCACACACATGCACTCCATGCCTCTAAGATTTAGATATAATAGCCATTTGGTGATTAAAGAATAGAAACCAAAAAGAATATACCCATTCTTTAGCATGACATGGTACATTTACAAAGACCCTAAGAAGTGACAGGAGCTCATAAACAGATGTAAACAAACCAATATATTCCAAACATCCTTTGTAGACTATAATGCAATAAACATTATAACCAACAAATAAAATATTAATAAAGTACTCAGGCCAAATAATTACATCCTAAAGAATAAAGAAGTCAAAGAATAATAAGAATAATGAATAATTATATTAAAGAAAATAAGGAAAACAGTGTGCCAAAATGGGTGGCGGCAAATCTAAAGCCATCCTTGGGAGAAGTGTGTTATCTTTGAACACTTACATTGACAAAAAAGAGAAAGAGAGGACGGAATAGTTGAACATGAAATCACAAGCAAGAAAATTAACTAAACAATCCCCAAAGAAGCACAAAAATAAAAATCCTAAAAATAAGATAAACAAATATGAAAACAAAAAACTATATAACTGATAAAAATAACTGATTTTTGAAAAGACCAATGAAATACCAACCAACCAATAAGCATTCATTAAATGCCTACTCTGTGACATAAACACAAGTAATGAATCATTCCCTGAGTTCTCAAGGAATTTGCATTCTAATGGGAAAACTAGTACATATGCAAGTATATGCAAAATAAATATAAATAAATACAGTGCAATTAAATATAAGGTAGTTGAGAGGGCACTAACTTGAGTGAGGAGATCAAAAAAGGCTTCTTGTAGAAGGTGGTGATTGACCTTCATCTTGAAGGAAGAGGGATTCTATGAAATGGAGGTGAGGAGAAAATGCAGTCCAACCATGGGAGAAATTCAGTACAAAGACAAGGAAATGGGTACCAGAGAACCATGTCTGAGGAACAGATAGAAGGCCAATTTTTTGGATCATAGATCACGGGAAAGGGAGTAATGTTCAATGATTCTGGAAAGATAAGTTGGGGCCAAATTCAACAGAGAAGTTATATTTGGTCCTAGAGTCAACAGGAACCACTGGATATAGTCAGATTTATACTTAAGGAAAATTACTTGGCAGGTGAGTGGAGGACTGAGAAAGACTTGAGGCAGAGAGAGCAATTCAAAAGCTATTAAAATAATCGAGACGAAGGGTCATTATTGAATGAAAGTAGCTGTGTCAACAGAGAGAAGGGGGTAAGATGAGAGGTAGAAAATGCAAAATTTGGCAACTGGTTATGTGGGATGAGGGAAAATGAAGAATCAAAGATAATGTCAAGGTTATAAATCTGAAAGGCTAAAACAATGGTAGTACCTTGACATAAACAGAAATATTAAAGAGGGTTAGGTTTGGGGGGGAGGGTAAAGACAACAAATTCAGTACTGTAAATGTTGAATTTGGGAGGTCTCCAAGAAATGCTGTTAGAAATACTGTTTGGGGAGTGGCTAGGTGGTGCAATGAATAGAGCACCAGCCCTGGAGTCAGGAGAACCTGAATTCAAATCTGGCCTCAGACACTTAACACTTACTAGCCATGTGACCTTGGGCAAGTCACTTAACTCCAACTGCCCTGCATTCACCCCTCCAAAAAGGAAAAAAAAATATTTGTAGGAAAAAAAGGAACAAAGGAACAAAAGCTTTCTCAGTAATATCTGGAATAAAGCAAGTAAGCTCATTGTCTTCATTCTCATTTGACAAACTGCAAGAAATACTAGGTATAGCAATGATAAGAAAAAGAAATTGAGGGAATAAACATAAGGAGAAGAAAAAACAATATGATCTCAGTTTGACTATATGGTATTTTACTTAGAGAACTAACCATGCCAAATTTAAAGTGATTCATGACTTCAATAAAGAAAAAAAAAACAAAAGGAGATAGGGAAATAAATTTGATTTAAAAATACAACAAAATGCAAGAAGCATCTAGGAACTGACATAACAAAACACACATAGGTCTTTAGTCTACAACTAAAACCAATTTTTACACTCAAACAAGACCTTAATAATAGGAAAAGTACTCAGCATTCACAGCAGAGCCATATCAATTTAGTAAAAATTATATTACCTAAATAATGCTACATGTTATACCAATTATATCACTAAAAGGGTATTTTACAAAATTAGACAAAATAATAAAATTCATTTGAAAGCATAAAAGGTTAAGAATATAAAGGCATATTCTATATAACTTATGGAGTTAGTTTTCCAGAGCATTGAGATTAAATGACTTGTCCAGGGTCATATGGTCAGTACATGTGAGAGGCAGGGCCCAAATGTATATTTCTTCTAGCTTTAAGGTTGGCTTTCTATACATTATACCACAACATTTTAAAAATAAAATTCTAGTATAGCCCTAATACCACCCATACATATCAATGCTTGGCAAAATCTCATAAATAGTATATACTCAATAAATAATATGAATTGAATGACTGTATGGTGACTGATCAGATCTAGTTAACTTCTAAGGGAGATGTGAGATCTGTTTTGTCTACATGTAGTTATGCCAGATGGGGAAGAAGAAATATGGTATCAACAGACTATACGTAATCTATGGAGTGCATGTGTTTCGTGTATGCATGAGTATATGTGAATCTATTCAATAAATGTCTATGATATAAAAAAGAAAGAATATGAAAGTATATAATTCTGAAAAGTACAAAAGGGGCTCAGCAATACACACACACACACACACACACACACACACACACATATATATATATATATATATATAAACTGTACTAATCTAAAAATACTTATCAAAATTACCTAGCATTGGATAAAATTTTTTTTTAAAAGATTAGTGAAATGGTCTAGATAAGCAAGACTTAGAAATCAATTAATCAATAATCACTTATTAAGTGGCAAGTATGTGCCAGGCACTGTATTAGGTGCTGGGGAGACAAGAATCTGTAGGAAAAGACCAAAGTCTAGAGTTCAGTAAACCCAGGAACATAAACTACTGAGGAAGGTGTTCCTTTTAACAAGAACTATAATTGCTGGGAAATTTAAAAGCAGTTTGGTGAAAAATAAATTCCCTCTGGAAAAAAATTAAATATAAAAAACATAAAATTTAGAATTTTATCTTTCACATTTATGGATAGAAATAAAAACCAGAACCTGACAAGGCACAGAAGAAACTATAAAAATTTATCTCAATTATATAAAATTTAAAAGTTTTAGCACAAATAATCAATGCAGCTAGATCAATAAAATACATTTTGGGAAACAAGTGTTGCCTGAAATATATAAAAAGCTGTCATTCAAAACCTTTAGGAAGCTGACACAAAGATCAAGAACAATTATCTAATAGAAAAGTGGTCGAATGTCAGGAACAAATGACTGTCATAAGAAACTTATACTATCAAAAACCATACGAAAATATTTCATAATCATACTTAAAAATGCAAATTAAAACAAACCTCAGATATCACCTCCCTACCAACAAACTCACAAAGATGTTCAAAAAGAGAAAAAATTCATTGTTGAAAAGATTATGGTAAGACAAGTATGCCAGTTGACCTGTGGAACCATGAGTTTGTTCAATCATTCTGAAATAGTTTGAAATGATATAATGAATGTTATTAAATTGTTTATACTACTCAATCTAATTCCCAAGAAAGTTATTCCCATAGGACAAATTCCAGAAGACAAAAAGAGTCATACACAGAAAAATAGAATTGTACATAGCATTATTTGTAATAATTAAAGCCTAAAAAATGTGTGCCCAGTGATTGGGAAATAACTTAGGAAATTGTGGACTGTGAATATGATGGTATGTTACTATGATGTAAAGAATGTTGACTATAAAGAATTTGGGGTGGGGGGAATCAATAAATGGTACAAGGCAAAGAAAACAGGAGCTTTTTCCAGGCAGTGGTTTTATTCACCATTAGGTGCCAGCCTTATACATATAAAAGAACTATACTATGAATAGACATTAAGAGGAAACAAAACTGTGGTTGTCCATACTCTTCAATGATACCCCTTATGAGCAAAACCAAAAGACATATTCCTTCTTTCTGTTAATAATCAATAATCAGATCCATGTATGTTTCTTTCCTCCTCAATACCATCTCAGTAATGTACTTTTGAAAAGGTATGGTTTGAGAGTTTGTTAGAAAGCATCTTTTCTGTCAAAATGTATGAATACATTAAAAAAAACTGTAGCCATATCAAGCATGTATTTGTTGAAAGAAAACTTTTACTACACAGAACTCACCTATCCCAATAGAAATATGATAGTTTTGTCAACTGGCAAGTATTGTTAAGTGAGAGTCATAGTAATGAGTAATAATTCGGGGTGGGGAACCTTTACTGTAGTTGAACAAAGGTTTTTTTTAGGACCATTCCATTATAAGAAATCTGATCACCCTAACCAACTGTGGCCTAGCAACACAACAGTGATAAATAGGAGCCTGAAAATCTTGTTCATTCTGTAGTCTTTGCAAAGTTGAGCAGATTGTGGGACCCAAATGATCATAAAATCTGACTTCTACCATTAGTTTTCATCAGTAGACTTTTATTTCCCAGTCTTCAAAACTAATCCCAGTAAATATTTCTATCAAGGGTTTTCATGGTATGCGGAGGAACCTGGAAAGCAGTCTGGTTTTTATTAAATATACCATGTTTATTCACATATTCTATCACATTCTATAAAATCATAGAATGGTAGTTTGGAATTTATTTCAGAGCAGTGAGTCATCTTTTCATTCTTAATTTGATTTTTTCAATTAATAAGCATTCATTTTCTCTCCCCTTTCCCCAATTGAACAAGAGAAGAAAAAGAAAACCCTTGTAATATGTATAGTAAAGCAAATTCCTTCTTTGGACATGTCCAAAAATGCATGCCTCATTCTGAATCTTGAGTTTATCACCTTCTTTACCAGGAAGTGGGTAGGATGCTTCAACTTCATTTCTCTGCAGTCCTGGTTTATCATTTCATCGATCAGATCTTTCAAAGTTATTTTTATTCATAATATTATTATAAAGGAGTATAAATTTTTGGGATCTATTCATTTCACTCTACATTAGTTCTTACAAATCTTCCTAGTTTTCTCTGTAACTTTCCACCATGAAATGAAATTTGGCAAGCATTTTGTAACGTTAATGTAAACAGGAAGATCTTTCCCATCCATGAATAGGCCCATGTGACCTGCTTAAGTCACATGGAAGCCTAGGACACATGAGTCTGAGTCACATAAAGCCTGTGGTGGGAGGAACTTGCTGAATGGGTGGAAGAGGAAAGGTTGAGCAGGAAGGGTGGAGGGGAGCTGAGAAGTTGGTCAGAGGAGAGGGAGAGAGAGGGGAAGCAGGCAGTGAGCTGTGACTATTCATTTGTGGAAAGGGCCTAGCAGAAGGAAGTCTTGGGATGGTGGTACCCCCTGCATTATTATTGTGTATAGATTCCTTTGTTGCTATAATGGATTGCGCTTTCTGGTGTTGGAATTCAGCTTTCTGGTGTTTGAATAAATGTTTTGGTTCTGTCTTCCATGTAAAGAGTCTGTTAAATTTTGCAATTCAGAATTACACCAGCATATTCATAGGCACTATAGGTGCTATGAATATCTCATTGGTGCTATACATTTATTGCCCACTATTTTCAAAACTCTCTATTCTGAATTTGTCAACTGGCAAATGAGTAATAGTAAGTAATAACTGAAAAAAGATTCACTGTTTTAAACAAATACAAAAATAAAAGGTCACTGTCTTCAAGGACACTACATTTTACTAGGGCTGGGAGAAAAGGTATTATACACATACTCATAAGTAAATACAAAGTAATTTCAAAAATACTAACGTAATTGAGAAAGGTTTAAATAAAAGAGGACATCTGAACTGAGCCATGAAAGGACTTATGGATTCTAAGAAAAAGAGATACAAAAGAACATTTCAGAAATGGAGGATAGCCTTGTAAAGGTATTAACATGGAAGATGAAATATCATGTACAATGAACTACAAATAGGCCCAGTCTGCCTGGAACATTGAGTGCATGGGAGGAATTGATGTAAAGTATCAAAAGAGTATTTGTAGCCAGAGTAAAGTATAATTTTAAGTGGCAAACAGAGGAATATGTATTTTATCCTAGAAGCAATAGGGAGCCAGTGAAGCTTTTTGAGCAGCAGTGACATGGTTAGATCAATTTGGCAGCTATGTGAAGGATGGATTGAAGAGAGACTGGAAATAGGAAAAACCAATTAGTAGGCACCTGCTACAGGCTTTGTGATGAGGGTCTGAATTGGAATTATGGCTATATCAACAGAGAAAAGCCAGCGGCATATCTTGTAGAGAATTAATAATACTTGCCAAATTATTGAAGATAGGGAAGGAAGAGAATGGCTCCAGAGCTGACAAACTGGGTGACTGGAAGGTGCTCTCAACAGAAATAAGTGAGTTATTAAGAAGGATGGGTTTGTTTAGAAGGAATGGAAATAAGGTCCATTTAGGAGCTTGAGATGTGCAGAGCTTCCAAGTAGAGATATCCAGGAGGCAGTAGGTGATAGAGGTTTGGAGTTCAGGCAAGAGATGTAGATTTGTGAGTCATCTGAATAAAGATGGTAATTGAACAGATGAATTCATTTAAGAGAATGAATGTATCATTCTAAAAAAGAAATCACAGGATATCAGAGTTGAAAGGAAGCTTAGCATACAACATAAGTTTCTCCAACTTCTATTTTCTAAGCTTCATTCCAGATTGAACATTCTATGTTCTATGTTCTAATTTACCTTTCAACTATACCTGTTTTTAGAAACAAAGAACATTCAAATTTGAAAGCACCTTAAAAACACCTAGTCCAATCTGATTTTATAACTGAAAAAAAACCCTAAGAGCAATACCTTGCACAAACTCAAACTCACTAACTAATTCTAACCCTGGTTACTCCACAAACTCTGACATGGGTCCTTCCATTATCTTTGCTGACATCCTCTGTGTCCATTTTGCTTGAAAATAAAACATAATTGGGGGGTGGGGGAGAAGCCATGGCCATTTATGCACAATTTTCTCTCTCTTTTTTTTTTTTTTTGCTTTTAAACCTTTTTTTAAAGACTCAGTAACCTTTAGAAAGATGCTAAGACTTCCAGGCAGAGAAGATTCACCATTATGTAATAGCTTCACAACCACCAGGTACATGCACCAACCAGGCTTCCTGCTAACTTCCTGGTAACTCTAGATGTTTATAGCAATAGTCTTCAGGATGTTCTCATTTCAAATTCGGGAGACTTAGGATTGACACTACTCTTAATAGGAGCTCATATATCCAGGTTAGTCATACAATTCTTTCCCACTTCCTTTTAAGAAGAAAAACAACAGCAAAAGATGATTGTGTGTGTATGTGTGCACATGCAAACACACATAATTTCAATACTTCAAGATCCTAGATTTCTTAGGGTGAAATTTCCCTCTATGTCTTGGACAATGGTCCTTATCTGTTGTTGTGGCTGCAAAATTCATTGTACTATAGTCACTTTTGTGATAACCCTTCTCAGGTCTTAGCTATATTGATCTTTGTCAGAAAGATCTATAATCTGTCAACAGGCTCACTCTTGAAACCTTCCCAGTTTGGCAGGACCTTCTAGAACTGAGGATCTACTCATACAACCTTTGGTCAAGTCCACACCATATTAAGACATCAGAGTAGGATTTTAGTGGTTGACATTTTGAAGAAGAAATTTACTTTAATAATACATCATAAAATAATTAAAAGTATATGCAAATACAATATTCTTAGTAAACTCATTATTTACATTTGCACATATTTTAAAATTATCCTGGCATATTTAATGAAGTCATAATGGACCATTAATAAGGAGACATGGGTTCTAGTCCCAGTTCTACTAATGAGCTATGTGTCCTTAGGTAAATTACTTTCCATTTCTGGGTCACAGCCAAGTGTGAGGTTGAGACCTAGTAATCATTAAGGTCCCTTTTCACCTGAATTTCTGTGTTTCTGTGAAAAGACCCTTTCAGGCTTTGCTTCCATCCCACTTCACACTCTAATGAATCCAGTTGTGACCATCAGAATGATATTCTGAGTTCTCCCTCTCACCATTTTACTAAAGCAATGACATAATTTTTGGTACTATTTCAAAAGAATTTCTTCAAAAAAAGAACAGGTAAATTTTCTGATCTTATTGCAACTGGGTTAATGCAAAGTCTTTGTATATTTCCACCTTCTTTAAATAGAAAGGAAAATACATTATACATGAGATAAAGCCAAACTTTAATAACAAGAATAATGCATTATTTTAGAAGTTGAAAGTTTACAAAGGGCTTCCCTCACAGCAATCCTTCAAGGTAGATTTTGTTAAAATTTTGTCTTATTTTCAATTTAACATCTGTGGTAGATTGCCAGTCCTATAGATCAGGAAAGTTAATTAAGAGAGAACCCATATCAAGAAACTCAACTCAAGACTGGGTGGTAATAAGAAAGTTAATGATAGGGGACAGTCTTGTTTAATTAACTTCTTCAAAATATTGATGGATTCACAAACTTAGTACTGTAAGTACTACCTCTGACAGTACTGAATCCAACCACTGAAATTCCTGTTTACTTCTATAGATCAAATCACCCAACAGCCATGTTTAACACATAACTGAAATAAGGGTAAATAAATGGGGGATTTTTGAGTCCATTCCTCCTTACTAGCTGGCTCTGTATGAATGCATACTTTTATTGTTTTTTTAAAGCAATCGGGGTTAAGTAACTTGCTCAAGGTTACATGGCCAGTTATTTCTGGGTGTGGTGCTAAGTATCTAAGCCCAGATTTGATCCCCAGGTCATCCCAACACTGGGGCCGGTGCTCTTACTCGCTGAACCACCTGGCCGTCCCTAAGCAATTGGGGTTAAGTAACTTGCTCAAGGTTACACGGCCAGATGTTTCTGGGTGGGTGCTAAGTGTCTGAGCCCAGATTCGATCCCCAGGTCATCCTGACACTGGAGCCGGTGCTCTTACTTGCTGTGCTACCTGGCCGCCCCTATACTTTTATTGTTAAGGCAACTTGGAACAATATAAACTAGCTATGACCTCTATCCTGTCTCAACAGCCTTCCTTCTGGGATTCAAATTCAGTAAGTCCCAGGGTTTTCAGAATTAATAAATCCAAAGATTGTAAGACCTAAAGCTAGAAAGGACACCGCATATTCTCTTAATCTAATCTTTTCATTTTACAGATGAGAAACCTGGGGCCCACGGGGAGGGAGGGAAAGGTCACATAAGCATACAAAGCCAGGATTCAAACCCAGATCATCTGCTACTTAAATACTTTCTCTTAGAAAATAAAAGTGGTATTTCACCAAGTGGAAAGAAACATCAGTGAAAATTCTCTGAGCTCCATTTTTTTCCATTTAAACATTCATTTAACAAGCAATTAAGCCAACTACCATTATCTGCATGTGTTTCTAAAATAATAGAGGTGGTCATACAAAGAACAAAATTAAAATTGTTCCCATGACTGGATTGACATCATCACAAATTCTGGGTAGGCAGACACAAATGTTGATGAAACACAGAAATGCAGGCACTGAGTTCACAAACAAAGAAAGAAAAAGAACAGAAAGAGGAAGAAATTATTAAACTATTGAGAAGAAAATATTTCTAGCCCTCTAATCTGATTTTGACTCTTATTCCTCATGGCTTTACTTTGAACTCCCAAATAATAATGGAACACATCTAATCTGTTTAACTGTTTTATAACATTGATATATTGTTCATTCACATGCATGCTACTTATCTTGTCCCATCAATTTCTTTATGGTTTACCATAAGATCTATAGCTGCACTACTTTCTACTTTTTAAAGTTAAGTATTTAAAGTTTTTTCTGTTGGAAATATTGACATCTCCTCTCCCACATCCTACCAAATGTATAAACTAGAGCCATACAATAAATTTCATCTTCACTTAAGTATAAAGAGTTGAAAATGCACATGGATTAGTTAGGTAAATAAAATATATGGCCACATATTTGAGACATTAGATCACTGGATATGGAATAGGACAGGAGTTTAAATTCTGACTGCTGCTTCTTATTGGCATGAATATAAATTTGGAATGTCGATTCACTTCTGTGCCTCAGTTTCCCTCTCTATATATAATATAGCATGTACGATTTCTAACATAGCTTCACAGGATTTACTATGATCCTACAAAAGTTTATCTAACCATCCTTTATAATGACATTAGAGAAAGTGATGGGTTTCAATGCCACTGTAAGGCACTTTTATTACCAAACTATGATTTCATATACATTGAGTAGAGATTATGTCTATTTTATAGACCATAGAGGTTCACATCTCTCTAAAGGGGAAGGAAACCCAGAGAGGTAGAGTGACTTTCTCAATGGTACAAAAGTAGTTAATAGTACAGACATGACCCGAGTCTAACGCCATTGCCCTCCATTATAGCAAAAAGAAAATTTTGACAGAAACACAGCACTCCTTAAATCTATAGGTTTACTGATGTGGGGATTATGAAAGCTCATCTGGAGAAATATTTTATGTTGTGAGCAAAAAGGTGAGTTGCTGCTTATCATTTGCACAGCATAAATTATGTTTGGATTTCATCCTTTTATCCTTGCACAAGGTATACACTCCTGTACTGATTTAATGTTGTGAAATAAATGAGATGTGAAACTTGATCTTCTTGCATTTCCCTTGAAAATGTCCTAGGAATTACCAAAGTAGAAAAACATCTTCTCTGCACAAGGAGAAAGTTCTCTCTTCGGAGCTGATTCATGGCGTATTGGAAAAATCATGGGATTGAAAGTCAGGAGACCTCGATTGCAGCTCAATCCCTTGAACATATTGTTTCAGCTCTCTAAAGTCTGTTTTACCATATGAGGTGTGAAATTTACCTTAAGATTCTTACACAGAATAATTAGCTACCCCTGAGGTGACTAATTTTATTTCTTAAATAATTCAGTAGCTCTGCAGGCTATGTCCTGCTAAATATTGGGTAAGGAATTTTGCTACATGGTGGGAGTTATGACTTACATACATCACTATATTTTGGAGATGAAATGAGGTTTCATTTGTACTTTTGGGCATCTGGTTAAAGGAAATAACTTAATAAGGGTAGGTAACATAACAGAATGCCAGACCTTAAGTCAGGAAGAAGTGGATTCAAATCTGGCCTCAGATACTTCCAATCTACATTATTCTGGACAAGTAACTGAACCTGCCTGCCGCAATTTCCTTATTTATAAAATAAGGATAATACTACCACCTCCCTCCCAGAGTTGTTAATTTGTAAAGTGCTTTGTAAACCATAAAGCATTAGGTAAATATATACACATACAACATATACATGCATATAGAAATATATACACATAATATACCTATAAATATGATCATATTTATATAGAGAGCACTGTGGACACAATTATCATCTAAGAGTAGGAAACCAGGATGGTCAAAAGATCACAGCACAGACCATTGATTCTGAAGGGACAAGAGGTGTTCAGCATGGAGAAGACTTAAGGCATGATAGCTTTCTTCAAGTATTTGAAAGGCTGGGAAAGGCAATTAGAACTGCCATGCTTGCAGGGCTATAAACTATGAACAGAAGTTGTAGAGGGAAATTTTGGCTCCACCAAAGGAAAAAAAAACAAACCCTAAAAATCAGAAATGTCCAGAAGAGGAAAGGGTTACCACGAGAGGTAATGAGTTCCATCAATTGAGTACTTTAAACCAAGAAGATATGACAACTTATCAGAGGCACAGCAGCAATCAATGAATAAACATTTACTAACTGCCTACTACATGCCACGCACTATAAAAAGGACTGGCTGAAACTCAGGCATGGGTTAGCCTAGGTCAGGACTTCTTAAACTTTCTCCACTTGGGACCCTTTTTCATGGTTTGGAAACTTTCATTGGTACAGGGTGGGCCTGATAGCATGCACAGCACAAAGTGTGCATGCTTTGTGTTCGGAACCAAGGCTGCAGTGAAGTTGCATGGATGCAACATGGGCAAGTACTGCCAGAAACACCTTGGATTCATTACACATTTGATTTTTAATTAATTTTTGGTCCTTGCACATTCATTAACCTTTTTTTACTACTGCCAAGTTTTCAGCAACCCAATTTTAACAAACAACCCACAGTTTAAGAAGC
>NW_027185698.1:32275902-32327026 GCF_028583685.1 Petaurus breviceps papuanus
GAGTGTCATGGTATAGTATTTACAAGGGCCTTTAGGGATCATTTAGTCCACCTTTATATAAATATACCCAATATAGTAGGTACACATGGGTTTAACCAGAGGAACCTATTACTGCCATACTTGGTATAACTGAGGAAAGAACACTGGATACATAATCCAGAGTTTAGCCAATGTACTAGCTCCAATACTTAGTTGTGTGACCTTGGGAAATTGATTTCACTTGAATGAAAATGTTTCATTGTTTGAAAAAAAAAATTGTACCTACAAGGGGCCTTAGAGATCACCTAATCCAATAATCACATTATATAAAAGAGGAATTTAAGTCCCAGTGACAGAAAATGATTTGCCTCAAGTAACACAAAGAATAAGTAGCAGAACCAGCATATGAAGTCAGGTTCTCTGACTTTAAATCTAGTGGTTTTCCCACTAAACCATGTGGGAATAAAAATACTGACAGTACCTACCTCAAAAGGCTGTCGTGAAGATCAAATGAAATTGATACCTAGAACTATTCAGATGTCAGCTAACATAACTATTATTATACACTTTAGGGGTATGGGAGGAATCTCCCAACTCTTCCAAGTGAAAGTCAAATATACTTGATGCCAATTCTGACAAACATTTTCCACTCTCGTTCTTGCCAAGGTCAGAAGAATAAAATGCTTGGCACAAAGCAGGAATCCTATGTTTCTACTCTACATAAGTAGCAAAGGAAAAACTAAACAATATAAAAGCTCTTCAGTTTAGAGCAGCTAGGTAGTGCAGTGAACAGAGCACTGGCCCTGGAGTAAAGAGGACCTGAGTTCAAATCTGACCTCAGACACTTGACACACTTACAAGCTGTGTGACCTTGAGCAAGTCACTTAACCCCAATTGCCTTGCCCCCCCCCCCAAAAAAAAGGTAACAGTCTAAAATAGCGGTCATGAATTATACTGCAAATGCCAAAACAGCTTTTTTCCCAGATATCCCTTTCCTTGGGTAACAGTGTATGTTCTCTGATACTGCCCTAACCTTATTTAGAAATCATTATGAAACATAATTCCACAACAGTGATTTGCAATCACCCCAAGTAAGTTTGTCAGTACACCTGAAAAACTCCAGAATCACATCTAGCAAGTCAGAAAGGTAATCACTATCACAGTATGGTTCTATGTTTTCTATAGATAAAAAATTCAGATCTAGCACATCTGCATATATCATATTAACAAAAATTCTTAAAATCAAGTGGATACACTTAATACATTGACATTAATCAGTTTAACTAATAAATAACTCAATATTTCTGCTCCTCTTACAGTGAGAACAATGTAATGAAAAGACCATTTAATCCAGAATCAGAAGACCAGCTCTGCTTCTTATATCTGTGTTGACTTTGGGTGAAACACTTAGCATGTCTAGGTCCATTTCCTCATTTGGAAAATGAGGTGGTTAAATGAGGTGACTTCTAAGATCCCTTCCAGCTCTAATGCTACGAGTCTATGAAATAAGTACAGATACTCAGAGTAACTCAGAGGTTTCTATCTTCCAGTTTGGGCCAGGGTGGACCTCTTTTTTGGAGATGTCAATATCAACATGGGAAGAGGTGGGTCATGAATAGTTTCAGTATTTCAAGGATCTGTATCATTGGCATGGGTTTTTCCTGCATTGACACAGACTGCAACCTCTTTTCTCACCATCACATTTTAAAAGTTACCATGAGAAGAAATTATATCACTCTATGACCAGAGAGTTTTTGAAAACTTCAGTAGGCTAGTTCTTAGATGAGATATGTAATCTAGAATCAGAACTCAAAAGCTTTCCAGGCTGGTAGGCAGGTCCTACCAGACTTTGCACGCTGCTGCCACGGCCTTCAAGAAACCAGGATTAGTTTCCCATCATGATGAGGCACTGCAGGATTTCAGTAGGGGAATAACTATTAACACAAACTGACACAGAAAAAATTGGGACAGGAATAAGAACTGGATGTGATTCCATAAGCAGGTGGAACTCCCAGTAAAGGAAAATCCCTCTACCAATTCAGGACAGCACTTTTTCTGAAACAACAGTTTTAGAAAGTTCCCTAGAATTCTTAGAAGTGATTTGCCATGTTCGTAGTCAATGTCAAAGGCAGGACTTGAACCTAGACCCACCCTCAATAACTAATATTTATGCATAATAGTAAATTTACAAACTTTTACATAATTACACAAACATACAGCCAGCTTCTGGAGTTACTGTCCAGCCCTAGGTCTATGACCTTCTGATTTCATTTGATCCTCACATCCTTGTGATTTAAGAACTATGGGATTCTCTCTCCATTCTACATGAGGGAATAGAGGTGCAGAGAGGCCAATAGACTTGCTCATAGAGTTAATAATTGTTCAAGAATGAATACGAACCCAGGGCTCTCTCGATTTCAGATCTAGTACTCTTACTACTACGCCAAGCTGCTTCTTAACAAGGTCTTCACACTAATATACTTTTAAAATTGGCTCTCCTTGGTCATAGTTAAATAACCCTATCTCTCTTCCAAAGACAGTTGAGTCATATTGACAAGGTTTAAAATTCTAATGGTTTTCCATTTGTCCAGTCCATATTCCCTATCCCATGAGAAATTATCTGCTGGAACATTTTCTATCATAGAAATGAACTGAAATCACAAAAACAGGTAACACTCAACAGGCTGTCCACTCAATTTGAGGACATTTGTCATTAAGACATATGTGAGGATATTTCTTTTTACAGTATCAAACCTAGGTTAAGAAAGCAAGGAAGACATGAGTTCAAACAGGCCTGACATGCTATGTGACTCCAGGTAAGTCACTTAACCTGTTATCCTGTTTCCTTCTATGTAAAATGGAGAAAATAGCACCTACCTCCCAAGGTGGTTGTTAGGATCAAATGAAATAGTTGTAAAGCTCTTTGTAAACCTTAGAAGTGCTACATAAATGCTATTATCAATATCTTACCCCTGAAGCAATCCAGCAAGCTTACTGAGCAACAGGTCTATATGAAACACCAAATTCAACTCTACTGCGAACCTTTCTCAAATGATAAATTTAGTAGTTGCTTTCTTATCTGCCAGTGTCCAAAGAGCTCCACACTTCTACTTCCTTTCCAGCAGCACTCATGAGCAATATAGAATGGCAAGATCAGATTAGTACCTCTAGTTACTCTCTAACCCTTCCCCCAAATCTGAGCAACTACTGCTTAAGAACTCTCCTTTCCTATACTTTTTTTTTTAAAAGAGCAAGCCTAATCAAGCATTTCAGAAGCTATTGTTCAAATGCAAATCAAATATGACTACTGAAGTCACTGAACTGTTGCTCTTCTGGTAGGAACTTAAAAGCTCTGCCACTCACAATCTGTGACATTTAATCTAGCAACAGAAGTTTACCCTTTCATAAAATTAAGGTATCATTTGATGCAAAGGTTAGAGCTAGCTGAGGCAGACATCTTCAAGAACAGCCCAATGACCACTTGTCAAGTCTGTTGTAGAGATCAGGGCACCAGTTGGACCATACGACCTTCAAAGTTCCTTCCAACTATAAGATTCTGTTGTTGTCGTCGTCATCATCATCAGAATGACACCTGAATCACCTACCTCAAAAGACTGTGATGTAAGATATAAAATCTGAACCGCTATAAGTCTTATTCTAGTACAAGGAAGTCACGGCTTTATAATATCCTAGGAATTATAGCTGGAAGGGAAGTTAAGAGAGAATCCAGTCTCACTTCATTTTATTGAGGCCCAAAAAAGTGATGTGACTTGCTCATCACCCATAGGTAGTAAATAGCAAAGCCAGGACTTAAGATTCTGAGTCTTCCTCCAAATTCAATGCCTTCTAATGTCTCAAATTGCCTCATTAAAGTCAGGACTGTAACTCACAACCCAAATTTTCAAATGTTACTTTTAAACAAAAAATCAGGTGGGCAAAACCAATGCAAGTGTTTTATTTAACAAACTTTACAATGTAAACACTTCTATTACTATGTACAAATGTTTGTTTCAAAATTAGAACAGTAACCACAGAAAACATTAATACAGGACCTTAAACAATCCTTCAAATATTCTAAACATTGTACTTTATAAATGCATACAGGTAGAAAACAAATTCCAAAAGGATGACAAAGTTTGAACAACATAACCTCACTTTCTGTAAGATGTAATCCAAAAGTTATCCTGGAAAAGGGAGAGGTTAAGTTTTGTAGGGTTAATACTCTGCCATTTGTAAATTGTAGTGTCTCTGAGGAAGATGAATTTAAACATTTAACTACTTTACAGGGCACCACGGGACTGCTCTACACCTTAATCCCGAATATAGGAAGGTCATCCAATTTTCTGGTCCCATTTCAAGAAAAAAAGGGTTGTACTGAATTCATGTTGAATATTCCTTACAAACTGTGGTTAAGGAGGCCCTTCGAATACTAAAAGAAAGAAAAAACTTTGTTAAAATTTTGTTGTGATTTTCATTAATATAAGTTTTTGAAATGAACATTTATACTCAAATAACTCTTGGGAGATTGCTTCAAGGAAATAAGAAAGTTTTTGTACAGGAAACAATGAGCCTAACAGATTTAACAGTTCTTTTGGATTTTCCTGTGTTTGGAGAACTATGAGTTACAGAATCTAAAGAATTGGAAAGGACTTCAGAGGCTGTGCCTAATAGGGATCTCCTTATAATATCTTTGACAAGTGGTCATCCAAGCTTCTACATGAAGACCTCAAAGAACTCACTCCCTCCCAAGGCAGTCCATTACACTTTAGGGAAATCTAATAATAGTCAGGAATATTTTTGTTTTGACCCAATTGTTTCCCTTAACTATGGAAACACATAAGCACTTGTACCGTACAAAACTCATTTTCATATAAATTAGGTAAAGCTATCTTTTGATGTAATACAGGAAAAACATTAAGAAATATCTGTATTTTATAATGCAAATGAACACTCCAATGTGATCCCTGGAAGGTTCTCAATACTTTGATCTCATTTTTTATTATTTCTACTTCTTCCCAAATCTTACCCTTCCAAAAGTCTAGCTCTTCACAAGTTAACTTAAAAGTCTACCATTTTGTTTGCTTTCTCATAACATCTCAGACACTTCCTTGCAGATTAGAAGAATATAAATTCACATAGTACATGTTTTTTGTTTTTTTTTTACTTAGTTAAGTAATATATATGACCCAGTTCCTAAAAACACCATCTGAAACATCCATATTTTTAATACTGTATTGATGAAATAAAATTATATATTGACAGATTCCTGCATTTGTTCTTGTAAGTCAGGTCCAAATCACCACAAATTGTGCTTTTATTTTCTACAAGTTGAGATCAATACTTATAAAAAATTTACTCCCAAAATAAAGGCATCATTTCTTGAGTATAAAAAGTACTTAAAATTTTTCCAGACTATAGTAATTCTTTATAAAATGGGTCAATGAAAATAGGTACTGCTGACATTTCCAAACAGTACTCTAAAAATATTTGTTTAGCTGCAGATATGAACGCATATATGTACAGAATTTAAAAAAAAAACATTTTTGCCAGCAAAACTCAATTAACTAAAATTGCTGTCATAATTCTATATAAAATGGTATTTGCAATAGTGGGCAATTCTAAATGCAAAATATTTCCTTGTCACCATTTCTTGAAATAAAAAATATGTGACTTTCTTTGAAATTTTAAGGTGAGGAAGAACAGGTTTTGTTTGTATAACCCAGGAAAACATTTTAAGATTAACTCAAAATGGTTACTCCTTCCTGTCCTGCTTTCCCCCCCATCTATACTCCCATTCCCAACTGCCCTTTTTTGACAAGGGACATTTTGCACCTTGGGGTGATTTGTCCCATACCATTAACCACAATAATAGGCACCAGGTACTAAAAAAAGAGGAAAAATCAGGCACTTGGAAAAAAAAAAAGCTCCCTTCCTTCTAGTCCTATCTAATTAAATAATGAGTTCAGACGTTATCTAAGGTCCATTCCACTAGCACGACCTAGGCAATAATCTAGAATCCAATGATAGGGCTTAGAAATGGAAGTCCTCAGATATCTAGTCCAACCAACCTTGTTCTATTTCTGAATAAAGTGGGGCCCAGAAAGAGTGAGCTGGCCAAAGTCACACAAGTAGCAAAGTGAACTTTTGAAGTTAGGTACTATGATTCTAAATCTAGTGCATCTTTTCCACCTCACCACTAGGTGTCTAGTCCCCCTTTCTCATTTTGCAAAATCATATAAGAACCATCAACTTTAGTCTTTTTAAGACTGGGGAAATGTGCAAAGTTTCTAGCATTCCATCATGTTTAGGGCAGTGGTTTCCAACACAAGGGCTGAGAATGTCAGAGGCCCTGGCTGGAGCACAGGAAGAAGAAAAATAAGTAGAACATGAAACTATTATAAGGTCCCATGAAAGCAAATGAGAATTCTTATGTTCCCTCTCACTGCACAGTATTGTAAAACTAGTACCGTATATTTGAGTGGTGTGTGTGTGTGTGTGTGTTTAATGTTAAATGTCTTTACATACACTCAAACAGGTTAGAAACCAAAGTTCCATGAGAAGGAGGGGAAGAAGGTGGGGTAATGGTGGTTCATGGTTCACTATATGACATGCTCTTGCTGTTCACTAATTCTCCTTTGGTAAAAACCAAAGAACTAAAAGACTAAGTGTCAAGGACAACTTAGTCCACTACTTCTGTAGCAATTTATTGCCTATTGAGCAAACAGAGAACACTATTAGCATTTCTACAAAATGTCTCCATAATAGGATGCAGAGTACAGAAGACTTTGATCTGTTTAGAATACTCTGGATAGTTCATTTTCTGAAGTGCTACTAATCTCTTTTTAATCCCTACAAATAAACTGTATTTTTTCTCTCTCTCATTCTGATCACTTTCCTTTCCCATCCCCCCTGCCCTCAAAAAAAAAAAAAATCTACCTAAAATAATAAAAGCCAATTTTTTTAATCCCATCTATTCATTTGGGGACCCCCAAAGGAAGAGAAAGCTGCTCCCAATCTCTGGTTGCTTCTATCAAATGTCGCTGCCCATGACTCATCCACTCTTCCTGGTCTTCATATATCCTTCCACAAAACCAACATTTAAACATACCCTGTACTGATGCACCTGGTAAGGAATCCACTACCTGGTAGCTGTTCTTGTGGATCTTTTTAAGTTTCATTTTCAGCATAGTCTGCTTTTTCACTGGGAACACTGCCTCCATGTTCTGATAGATAAGTCGCCTGTGATGTCGCTTTATACCTAGTTGGTCACATGTTCGTTCTGATAAAACCACTTTGAGGACATTGCCTTTGTACTTGTTGACAACCTTCATCACATTAGACACTTCTATTGAGTCAACATCTGGGTGGTTTAACACAACAACAGGTTGGTTCCGGCGGGGGCACTTAATCAACTGTTCCCTTCTGACAGGCATAAGTCTGAGATGTCTTGATGTCATAAAAATACAAACATCTGGAAGCAAGGGACTGGATTCAGATTTTTTCTTGGACATAACTGCCTGTTTTGTCTTAATTTTGGACTCTGAGGGACCTCCAAAAATCAATTTTTCCTCTTTATCCTGGTCACTGCTTTCTTCTGGTTGTGAACATGGAGAATTTGATTTGCTACAGACAGTACTGGTGGCAAATTCTTGATTTGGCTTATTCTCTAATGATATACCAAGATTTCTGGAACTATCTGTTGACTGACTTTCATTTGTAAAGGAAAAGTCTTTGCCCACTTGTTCAAGAGAATTGAAGGGTACAGATTTTGGTAACAGCCTTTCATTGCCAAACACATCACAAGGCAATTTATTCCCTATTAAATGTTCATTCTCAGTAGAATTGGATGCTTTCAACACAGTCTCTTTTGGAATGAACACAGCAGTGTCAGGATCCTTTCTGGTTTCCCTGGCTTTTGTTTGTTCCTCCACACTGTCCTGCTGTTGCATTTGCTCAAAAGTAAATTGTTCAATATCAGCAGCATTGCTCCGTAATCCCTGGGGTAGGACTGGATCATGACTCGGTGTATTATGTCCTAGAACACAGTCTATGGGAGTTTTCAAAGGTGAAGACTGCTGTTCCACAGTGCTTAAAGGAGACAATGAAGATTTTGAAGATTCAGTAGCAGCAACCAACGGATCAATTTTACTATGCAATGAACTAACTGATTTTGTCCTACAACTTACATTGTCCCATTGAATCCCCTCAGGGATATTTTCAGCCCCAGAGCTAAGAGAAAACACTGATGAAATGATAGGGCCATCTGAAGAAGTGATGTTACTTCCTGAATTCTGAATAGTAACTCCAATAAGATCTTCCATTATGACCTCCTCAGGATCTTGAGTCTTAATATCATTTTCACTAATTAAGTTGATGTGTGATTGTTCACTATGTAAAGTGGAATCCCGCATTTGATTTGGATCATCTGCAGGTTCTTTTACTTGTGCCTGTTTCAGTTTCTCACTGAAAGTAACCATTTTAAAAGTACCAACTTCATTCCTATGCAGAGAGGCCCCTGGGCTCTTTGGCAACGTGCCTCTTTCTGCAAAGGCCCCAACAGCTTCAACAGGTTTGCAGTTTGAAGGTGGTTTCTCAAAATGATTCTGAGATTTGACTTGATTGGGGGAGAGGGCAGGTATATGTGGCAAAACACCTGACCTTTTCATAGGACTGCATGAAGCACCATTATTCACCACAGATAATGAAGAAAAATAATTATTTTGTTTAATATCACCATCTCTTGAGGAAACAGGAGAAAGAGATGTTCTATATGGAACTGAAAGTACTTCTTGCCTCCAATCCCCAGTTCTGTCACTATTTGGACAGGACTCACATTGGTTTTGATTAGTCTCTGATTTATCCTTTAACACTTGAGAAACAGAAGCCTTTCTACAATCTAGATCCTTCGTGTGGGCGTAATCTGTGGAGTGTAGATTACTAATGCCCAATGGCTTCTCAGGACTCTTTTCCATTGCTGGTGGGGTTTGTTCAACAGGCACTAGCTTTTGTTGCTCATTTGGCACTGTGGATTTGTTCACAAAATCATACTTACCTTCAGAGCTGCCAGGTTTAAGGCCATTTTTTTCTTTCAGAGGAATTAGTTTTAAAACAAGTTGCTGGGTCCCATTGACTACCTTAACATCTATCAACTGGGCTAAGCAGTTATCAGGGACTCTAAGTTCTGCTGGCGCAACCACAGTGAGTGGCATGCCTGGCTGCACAGGTTCTTTTGCTGGTGATAACAATTCAACTTCCACGTTTTCATTCTCAAAATGGTTAACTTTGCTTGGTTCAGGAAGGCAGGCTTTATCAGGAGCTGAAGCTGTTTCAACGTTGCTGCACTCCTTAGACTCAGGTAAAGAAATGGCATGGCCTGCTTTGTCCTGATCTCCATGGCCAGGGAAACATAAAGATAAATCTGATGGCTCGTTCAGAAAAGAATTTGACTTAGAAACTTCATTTACAAGAACATCAGGATTCTGTTTTGAAAAATTGGTTCTCTTTGGCTGCTGCTCCCCAGCTTGTTTAAGAAGTCGTTTTTCACCACCAGTCTCATGAACTCGTCTTGTGTGTTTAACTATGTAATCATTTCTGACAGCACCATAGTCACAATACTCACACTGGTAGGGAAATGTCCCTGTGTGCTTCACCAAATGCCTCTGGAATTCTCCTTTTGTGTATGAGACATAGCTGCAGTGAGAACAAAAAAATTTAATCTCTTCATGCTGGAGTGTGTGCTTTTTATACTGCAGAGGGTCCTTGGTAGAAAACCGGCATTTATCACAGTAATATTTGCCTGGCTGAAAGTTTTTCACTTTAAATTGGTTAGTGATAGTCTTTGAAATGGTGTTATCTTTATTTCCTGAATCAATAGCACTTGGTATATCATTCCTACAAGGGAAAGGAGGAGATACACCTAAGTTGCACTTGACACAAACAAAGAACATCTGGTCCTCATTTTGACTGTGTTGGTTATCCTTTTTCAGCTCCTGGAATGGGAATTTTTGTACACTTCTACACCTAACACAAGTAACCATAGATGTCTTGTCATCCTCTGCCTTGGTGTCTTGATAACCATGAGGCTGAGCTTCATTTCCATTGGGCTGATTGACATATTCACCGCTGAGTTGTTTTGGGGATGTAGTCAAAGAATTACTTCTGTCATTCACCTGATCTGTATATAACTGTGGAATTATTTCCTTCATTTTTTTAATCTGCATTTCTAAAAACAATTGTGTGTTGAGTTCCAGGCCTTCACTCAATGATAATACCGGCATGCAATCCTCG
The DNA here is from genome assembly GCF_028583685.1 of Petaurus breviceps papuanus. Taxonomy (NCBI): domain Eukaryota; kingdom Metazoa; phylum Chordata; class Mammalia; order Diprotodontia; family Petauridae; genus Petaurus; species Petaurus breviceps. Next base: position 32,286,169 of record NW_027185698.1, read on the forward strand.
GCATATTCTGTTCCTGGCATAGAAGCAGCTGCATAAACAGCCGTGCTTAACGTTCTTTGTTGGCCTTCGACCAATTACTAAAACAAAACAAAAATCAGAAAAGTATAATTAATATAATGAGTCTTACTTTTTTAAGCAATGCTGTCTTAACATTTTATTAAAAATTCATTCATTCATTAAAAATGGCATTCTTAACAATGGACAAGTTTATTTAACATCTCAATAAAGTAAGGCACCAGAAAGCACAGTTTAAAGTTTTTAAAATTGGATGGAGAAGGGAGAGGAGAATGCAAAAATCAAATACAAAGTAAGAAACATCAAATTTGCAAACCCTCAAAATTTCTACTTCAAAACCATCAATGAAGTAAGACCAATTTCAAATGATTTCTAGGGCATAACTGTACTTTCGTTGTTGCTGTTCAGTCATTTCAGTTTTGTCTAACTCTTCATGACCCCATTTAGGGTTTTCTTGGCAAAGATGCTGCAATAATTTGTCATTTCCTTCTCCAGCTCATTTTACAGATGAGGAAACTGAGGCAAACAGGGTTAGCTGACAAGTCCAGGATCACACAACTAAAAAATGTCTGAGGCCAAATTTGAATTCAGGAAGATGAGCTTTCCAGACTTCAGGACCAGTACTCTATCCACTATACCACTGAGCTGCCCAACAGTTCTTTACTTCCCTTCTGAAACAGGAATAGTACTTTATTTCCCTTCTGATAAAGGTAGCAACTGTACCATCTTCATTTCTAGCATGTCTTTCTTTATAGACAGGAAGTTGTTCTTAACCTAAAACTTTGGGCTGTACTATAGGTAATGTCAACTTACTCAATTCAACAACAAAGAACATGTGTCAGTTTCATATCAAACATAACTGGTATTTTAAAACAAATAAAAAGACAATAGTTGATCCTTCTGAAAAACAATGGCCTATAAAGCATATAGTCCCAAGTTTTCTTTATTAACTTACTGTGACCTTAATTACAGAAGTCACAACCTCTGCAACTCAATTTCTTTAATAGTTAACAGGAATGATACTAGAGTTAAGTAAAAATAAGACAATGAATATATAAGTGATTTTAAAAATATTAAACATTTCACAGAATATGATATGTTTTGACACGTCAAGAATATGTGATTTCATCAATGTGGGTACTCCCTTTACCAATGTAGATTTGTAAAGCTTAACAGACAAGCATAAGTTGTTATAGCTGAAAAGTCATTAACTTGTGGGTAAATTTTCTGGCCAGTGACCATCTATACAGTTAAACTGATCCTCTAATAATAAGCTATCAGTCCTCTATTTGAAGCCCTCCTAGCTTCATGTGACCTGCCAAAAGCTTATGCTCAGATGGCATCTTTCAGAAACCCAGGTACATTCCACAGCATGTTTGACAAAGTCAACCAGTCAAAGAAAAACTATATTAAGTGCTTATTATACTGGGAACTGTGTTGTATAAAGGCAAAACCAAGCTCTTCCCACAAGAAGCTCATATTCTAACAGGGGAAATACAATGGGTAAACTTGAGGTACCATCAGGAGGAAGGTGGGAGTGTGGTGGGGGATGGCATAGGACTGGGAAAAGTATCTTGCAGGGTCAGATTTGAGCTCAGTTTTGAAGGAAGCCAAGAAAGCAGAGACAGAGAAGAAAAAAAGCATTCCAGGAATGTGAGCTAGCTAATGAAAATGCAGAGATTAAGGAGATGGAGTGTCATGTATAGAGTTCTGCTTTAATGTAGGCAAACTGATCCATACATATCTCCCTCCCCTCTCGAGGCTCTGTGGGGAGCCTCCCTCCATATCTCTGCAGTTCAAGTGGCTTTAGTGCCTGGGGCTCCTACAGCAGAGGAAGTAGGAAGAGACAGAGGCTGCACTAGCACTGCTGCCCACTGTCAAGGAGTCGAATTTGCGCAATGTAAATTTACATAAATGGATAACTCTGTACAAGGAACACTAAGAAGGCCAGTGTCACTGGATTGTAAAATACGTAGAAGAGAATAAAGTATGAGAAGACTGGAAAGGTGGGAAGGGGCAATGTTGTGAAGAACTTTAAGAGTCAGAGAATCATATATAGTTTTATAGTATATTTTACATATTATATTATATTATGTAATTTTTTGTAAAATTTTAAAAAATATGTACATTAAAAAATATACATTTTTTAAAATGTAAATTTTACATATTATATTATATATATAATTTACATATTATATTATATTTTACATATCATTCCCTATGGTTCCTACAATAGGGAATCTGCGGTTTACTGAGCAGAGAAGTGACATCACACTTGTGCTTTAGGAAGATCACTCTGGTAGCTGAATGGAGATCAGAGAAGTGAGGAACTTGAATTAGGGAGACCAATCAAATGGCTATTGCAGCATGAGATGATGAAAGCCTTCACTAGGGCGGCAGCTATGTCACAGGAGAGAAAGGTAAGTATATGAGAAGATGAGGGGGCAGAAACAGGCTTTGGCAAATGAATACGAATAAGGAATTGAAAATGACACCATATTAGAAGCCTGGGTAACTGAGAAGATGGTGGTGTTCTCAATAATAAAAGGGAAGTTTAGAACAGGGAAAGATTAGGAGTAAAGATAATGAGTTTAGTTTGGGTTATTCTGAGTTTGAGATACCTATGGGACACCTATACAATGTCCCATATGCAGTAAGAAGTTCCAGAGTAGAGGTCAGGGGAGAGAGGTCAGGAGTAGATAAACAGATCTGAGAATCATCTTCACAGAGATAACTGAATCCAACTGAGCTGATGTTACAATGCAAAATAACTTGTACCTCTTGTCCCCTAGGCCCTTCTAGAGGGCAGAGAGTACCACAGAACCTGAGAATCTTTGGTAAGGGTAGAGGCACTGGGTAGGAATCTCCAAAGGGCACATGCTCTCAAATTCTGTCAGTGCTGATACAGGTATTTTCTTCCTGCCCACTGTTAACAAAGAAGTCCCAAAGTAGCACAGCCAGGTGAGAAATGAGTAGCTGTCTGAGCTGTGCTCTCTCCTTAAATGGAGGTTTGGAGTATATGGTTCCACTTTCCAATCAGAGGGGCAAAAAGGTAGTAATGAGGTAGAATACCAAGGCTGATGAGGCTTTACAGAATAATGAAGTTATGTCAATAATGAGATTCTTGGGGCACAGTGGAGAAATCAGTCAGGGAAGTTCTAAAGTAGTACAACAAGGTAAGAGAGAAACAAGGGGCTTATCATCGAAAACTGACTTCTTTTAAAAACCAATGAGTTCATCAGGTTAAAATCACCTCTGAAGGGTCATCTGCACTGCATAATGTCATCATTCTCTTTTACACTGTTGCTCTTGACCTGTGATTTCATGAAAGTGAGAATTACTTTGTGTTGAAAGTCCCTGGGCCAGTGCAAATCAGCTGTGCTTATAGAGCAGCCTGGGACACCAACTTGGTGATTATGCAACATTAAATGAAAACCATGTTCACATGTAGTCCTCTGTCAGGGCTCTCCTGCTTTCCACATAGTGATTTCCTCCAGATGTCAGTTTAGGTGTGGTCACCAGGCAAGACTGTTAATTGTTCCATAATGTGTCTCTGGTAACAATTTCAACTGGCTTCTTCAAGATTCTGACTTTAGCTTCTCAGTTCTGGGTTTGCTTGTGTCCTTTTTAATTTGACTTGTTCTCTCCATTTTCTGTTCAGCTTGGCTTGTAGTTTCTGTCTCTCCTTGCTCTCTGGAAGTGATGTTTATAGTTACATTCCTGATCCTGGGATATTCCATCTGATTTCTTGTTGAAGGCTTTATTCTGTGGCCATAAAGATTCTAGTCTTTCCTTCCCCGGATGTTATTGCTGTTGTATCCAAAGGTATGGCTATAGTTGGGAATTCCCTTTCTGGGCAGGGAAGTCATGTTCCTCTGCTCCTGATACTACCTAATTTTGATGAGTATCACCTCTAATAATCTGTGTTAGCAGTAAACATATACTCAGTTGGTCACCTGGACTTTTGACCCCCAAAAGCCTGAATAAAAAGATAATAAGGAAATTGTTCTTTCACCAACCCTTAAGATTTCTTTTTTTTTTTGTTTTCCTTAAAATTATTTCCATATGAATAAAGCATGTTAAGATAATAAAATCGAAGTGTCTCAGTCTACCTAAGAGATCTAATCTAATTCAAGTTTTACCAATGAAGAAATTGAGACTAAGAGGAAGAGATTTTCCCAAGGTCATAGAGCAAGTGAATCAAACAGCTGAATTTAGTTATTTTATCAGATTTACTCAATTCTAGTTTATAATGCCTTTTTTCTACTACAGTACACTGGACTTCAGTAAGGTATTCCAATACTGTTACCTAGCCTTTATTCTAAATAATATAATATAAACTATAATAGGAAGGGTCTTTATGTAAAGCTACTAATAGATCATATGAGACCTAAATAGTGGGGCTTATAATGTGTCTAACCAATATAACGATGAGGATAATGACTTTAAAATGTAAAATCAAAATACATAGTTGGCAAAAGTCTTAGTGAAGCTTTAACTTTTAATAGCTTTAAACTGAACTGGCCTTGTGGAGTACCCTATATAGTTCTTAATGACTGGAGAATTTTTATTTTCTCACTAAAAGGAGGAATTCAGGATTTTATTTCCTTAAGAGATTCCTCTTAACAAATTCTGATTTTTTTTAAGTAAGCAACTGTTTACTGTCCTGTCAACAATGCCTGAAAGGGCTAGAAATACAGCAGACATTGGCTACAGCATCCATTTAATATTACATAGATTAAATATATATGGAGATTTTGTAAAAGACTCAGAGTAGTAAAATTAAACAGTACAAATGTTTTAAGATTTATTTGGAAATTAGACCCTAGCCATGTGACTTTAAGACTCACAAAGGATGGGGCGGCCAGGTGGCACAGTAAGAGCACCGACCCCAGAGTCAGGAAACCTGGGATCGATTCCGGGCTCAGATACCACCACACCCAGAAATAACTGGCCATGTAACCTTGAGTAAGTTACTTAACCCCAATCGCTTTAAAAAAAAAAAAAAGACTCACAAAGGAGTGGAAAGTACACTTCCCTAACAAATTCTCAAATTCAAGAGGCTCCTTAATCCAACTTATACCTTAACAATCTCTGACATGTACTCAAGTCGCCTTCCACTTGAAAATGGAAAAACCTATTCTAGCCAGAGGTAGTCTTCAAAATACATTAGTAAATTATTATTTCCCCCCCTACTTTTTGTATCAAGCCACAATTTGCCTCTCTTCATCTTCTACCCATTGACCCTGATGTTTGTTGCCTGCTCTGGGGCCAAGCAGAATTCTAAGCGCTCTTTCACATGTTAGTCCTTCAAATCCTTGAAGACAGTTATGATGCCTCCTCACCCAAGTCTTTTCTTCCCCAAGTTAAATGTCCTCAGCTCCTTTAACATTCCCTCTATGGCAGAGCTGTAGCCCCCTTCTCATCCACTACAGTTACCCACCTCTAGGCACATTCCAGTTTGTCAATTTCTTTAATAAAACCTATAACCCAGCCTTGAGCATATTATATAAATGAAAGGAACTTCCACAGAAATACTGTTAATAAGCATATTTTAACACTAGTATGTAATGATGTATGTCAATCTCCAGTGAATTCCTACTCAATCTATTCTGAGCTTTTGTCCAACTTTAGTAGTAAAGTGAGTAACCTGCTAGACTGAAGAGCAGCTTAAGAAACATAAAGTCTCCTCAGAAACCAGTTTGCCTAGGAGAAAAAAGAAAAGCATATAGAAATGAGCAGAGATCACAGAATGGAAACAATGGCCAACTTCCAAGTCATAGAATTTCTACAAGGAAAGCATTTCATAAATCTTAGTAAGTATTGTAGAAATTAATTTGGTGGAATTTTTAAAATAAAATATTAATTTTCAAATCCTTTGCTAAAATGACCAAATAGCCCTTTAGTAGATGTCAACAAAACATTTTTAAGTCTTTCATGGGCATAAGTGAACAGGAGCATGAATCTTTCTTGAGTAATCTGGATCTTCTCAGTTATCATCCCCACTGATCAACAGCTAACAATCACAACGTACTGTCAATCAATAGTATCAAATAAAGAAATCTTGAAAGTAGCTGCACAGAAATCTCACAAGAGAACCTTCATTTATAAGCTGGATGATCTAAACATTAGGAAAATCTGAGCAGGTTTTGCAGAAGCAACCTACAAGTCTTTTGAAATGCCACTGTGTGTATTGATTAAGTGTGAATAAAGAAAAAAACATTTGTTGAACATTTGCTATTAACTATTATTAACATCAAGTATAGGAGGTACAAATAAAAAAGAGACAGTCCTCTACCTTCAAAATGCTCACATCTTAGTGAAATGACGGTCAAGGGGGGCTGTTTCAATTTGTGGAGACAGAGATGCATGAGACACAGGAGAATCAACTGACATGCCCTTTCCAAAAGCAGTGGTAACACTGATTTGACTATGGCTCTCAAAGCAAAAGAGTGAGGCATTGGAGAGTGAAGGGTACCTGTGCATCTAGGGCAAGTGACAAAATGGCCAGCATGAAATAAAAAGCCAATATGGAGAGAAAGACTTTAAATTACTAAAACCACAATGTTACATTTGGCAAGCAGACACTCTTTGGGCAAGTGTCTTTTAGGAGACAGATTGGGAATGGAGTAATGGAACTATAATAGAGGAAGATTAGAAGATTCGTAGGATTTAGAACTGGAAGGGGGAGGGGGTTCATTTAGTACAACCCTGGAAAGTGGAAAAGTATGCTTTGAACTTGATTCTTTAACAGGTGCCTTCTAATGTTTCAAAATAACATACCTCTTCAGGTGCTCAAGCAAGGAATATAGCCTAAAATTCTTCCAAGCATAACCCTCCAGCAACAGCAAGGCCTTTGAAGCTATGATTTATTCCTTAACATGGCATATTTCCAAACATGGGACTAGTTTATCTTCAGAAATAGATGAATCTGACATGTAGAACTGAAAATACTAGGATATTAACAGGTTTTTAGATGTCCATAAAGCTGAATAAATATGAAGAGTTGAGGGAAAAGATGATGAAACATACCTTCTTCCTCAGGAAAGGGAATCAAGACTATCAGCACAAAATGTTGCACACTCCATCAGATGTGGTGATTGTATTTGATTAACTTTATCTGATTTTATATTCATGATAACATTTTTTGACTGTGAAGTTATCAGGAAATGTCTATGGCATTAAAAAAAGCATCAATTTTTTTTTAAAATTCAGGTCTCTGGAAAGAAGCAACTACTGATACTGACAATTCAAAAAAAATCAACAGCTTCATGTGCAAAGAATTGCATTCAGTAAGATAAGGAAAGGTAGTCTTTTCTTTAGTTCCTTTTTTTGAATTTTCTGCTTGACACTAGATGATAGTCTATCAAAAAAAAAATCTTTATTTTACCTTAACATTGACAGTTTGTACTATTTTATGACCAAGCAAGTTTGAACAGAAAAAAAAAACAAAAGATGATGAAATCCTGCAAGTTTAGTTTCCTGTGGAACCACTTTTAACAGCAATAAAAACATTAAAAAATGAATTTATATTTTCTGAATAAACCTGAAATAAAAGCTGCCAAATGTGATGCATTTTTTTAAACACACCAAGTTTTACATTTTTGTATTACTAAAGCTAAAAAGCTTGGATCTGTAAAAGTGTATTTCCATTCAGCACCCATTCCCCTACGACTATGTTTCTTCCACACCCCAAATGTTCATGGCTTCAATATTTACTACTACTTCCATGTATTTAGCCTTTTCTTTCTCTTGTTCATGGTCAAAGCTTTTTTTGGGGGGGAGGGGGGAGATACAGAAGGATTTTAAGATTTACAAAGTGCTTTGCTCACAATAATATAAGGAAGAAAATATAAGGATTACTATAACGTTTTATGGGCAAGAAAATTATAAATCAGAGAAAGAAGTAACTTGCCTCCAGCCACACAGCTCATATGTAGTTAGCAGAATTCAAATATGACCACCTAGTCTTTTGACTACTAATGCATTCATTCCCTTCTCTATTATGCTGTGTTAAAAAAGAAAATCCCTCCAGGGATAAGACTAGGTCAGTTCCAATAATGAATACAGACAAGGCAAGGCACTTCTGCCACTGTAGGTTTCCTTAGGTTCCTAACCTGATCACGAGAGCTCAAGGAAGGAGCCAGAGCCAAGAAACTACAGGATTTTTTTTCTTCTTAAATCAGTCCATAAATTCATACAGTATAGGGGTTTATGCATACATTTCTCATAAGATAGGTAGAAGTAATATCTCTACTTGACAGATGGGAAGAATGAAGTTCAATCAAGTTGCTATGACTTGCCAAAGACCCCCTAACAGATCTGCAGGAGAGCCAAAAGCAGCAACACTGAAAGTAGTAGCTGCAGCTCCACTCTACACTTTTTCCATCACTTGGATACTACTGTTACTCAAAAGGGAAAGGACACTTGGGCAACAAACTTTTATCAAATAAAGTAAGGATACAATAAGTTTTTATTTAGTATGAAGCAGGAAAAAGGAATTTTAAAATCACTTCACATCTCCCAGGGTCAATTTTTTAAAAAATGCAGACAGCCAGAAAGTGAATTTGCCCAACTATTCAACTTTTTCTATCTCCAGAATAAAAGGCCATGTCCCACCCACTTTTACCTCCTGTGACACCAACAATTTGGATATTTTTCTGTAAGAGACAGCTATGTGATTGGAAAGGCACCAGCAGAAAATGAGGCTAGGCCAGCTCTGTGACATCAGACAAAACAACAAAGGACCATGCCACTAGCCTCTAGGTACTCACCTACCATTCTAAAGATTATATAATGTTGTTAATGGTTATGATCAACCATTATTGTTAAGTCCAAAGGCAATGGGATAGGGAAAAAAGTACTAAAATGAAAGAGAAAAACTGGACTCAAATCTCACCTCTACCATTTCCTAGGTTTGTGACCTTGGACAAGCTTATTCTTTGGGGCTCAGTTTCATGACCTGTGATATAGATGTGATGATCTTTGTCCCAGCTCTTAATGAACTGACTATTCCTTTTTTTCCCTTCATTTCTGTTCTCTCGCACACATAACTGACTTGGACCCTCTAAACCCAAAAAGGTCACAGCAATTAAGAGTTTACAATTCTATGGTGCTTTACAGGTTACAAAATAATTTCACTTACATTGTGTGGTCTTCACAAAAATTGAGTTAAGTAATATTATGACAGTTAACATTTATATAGCACTTACTACATATAAAGTACCATGATAAGCAATTTACAATTACTATCTTATCTCACTTCCCAACAACCCTGAGAAGTAGGTGCTATAATTATCCCCACTTTTACAACTGAGGAAACTGAGGCAGGGGTTAAGTCACTTGCCCAGAGTGATTCATCTAGGAAGCATTTGAGGTCAAATCTGAACTCAGGTCTTCCTAACTCCAGCTCCATTCCACTGTTCCACTTGTCTAAAGTTGTTTATAACTATCTTTAGTTCATAGATAAAGAAGCAGATTCAGAAATTCTATGTCCAAATTTCATATCTATCTAACTAGTACACGAGGACTCGAACCAAGGTCTTCTGACTCACTGTACTATGTACAATAAAAAGCAGGGAGAGCCACATTACAGTGAAGAGCATCCAGGAAGGATGTGCATAGTTGAGGAAGATGGCAAGTACCAGAAAATTACTTCAGTATTTGGGGAATAGCTTATTAACTAATAAAATAATGCTTTTCCCTCTTATGAAAAGACTTAAACGTAGAGCATGAACTCTTGTGGGCTATCAGGAATAGCATTATTAGATAGGAAGATATACGTATATGTATGCATGAACACAGTTCCAAAATGCAGAATTAGATTGTTTTTGGTAAGAAACAAAGCCCAATAAATCATTCAAGACTAGCAAATAGTGTACAATCTAGGGCTTCTGTCAAATTAATTTGGCATCCCCCCCCTTGCACTTTTTCCCTTGAAATACATATACTGAAATTCACTGGTTATGATGTAGATTGTATTTCTCCAGGGGAAAAGAAATATGACTTCTTGAACTATGCACCCCACATTGCTTAGAAAAGGACCCTTCTTGAAGTACTCAATTTCAAATGAATCGATTCTGATAATTGCCACTGCATGGAAAAATGGGATAAACATTTATTAAACAACTATGTGCCAGACACTGTGCCATAAATATTACTGCACTTAATAGTCACAACAACCTTGTGAGGTAGCTTCTATTATAATGCTCAGGTTCTAGCTGAGGAAACTGAGACAAATAGAAGCTAAGTGGACATGGAGTTGTGAAGCTGAATCTGAACTAAGATTTTCCTGACTCCAAATCCAGCACTCTATCCAAAGTGCCACCTAGCTGAGAAAAAAATAATTACAAAGAAGTAATGCACATTTCTCTTTGGTAATACTGATACCAGTTCAAATTAAAATGTGTTTGGAAGAAGAACATGTATACTTATAATGCAGATTAATTTGGGGAGGGGAAAAATGGCACTTAACCTGAAGATCATAGAATGCTAAGAGTTGGAAGGAACATTAGGGAGTATCAAAAAGTATTATACACTCTAATATTACTTTAATTTTTCATGAAGCTATAGAAACCTAACAATGATTTTCCATCTAATTAAAATAGAAAAAAAATCAATGTTTCTCTTTTTAAACAAGTTAAGGCACAGCATTTTTTCTTGCTAATTTGGGATTTTATTTCTCCCTCAAACTGCTTTTCTCATCAAATAAGGTTATATAATCTTGAATCTTCATGAAATGAAAAAAGTGGCATAACATGCTCTAAGATGATATAGATATGGTATAGAAATGAAATGTTTCTATAACATTCTATAAACAAAAGAACTGAAAATGTGTGTTTAGAGACCTAGATTCAAGCAGGATGACCCTGAGAAAATCACTTAATGAGGGAATTCAAATTTGAAAAGTGAGTTACAGCTAATGTGAATGCTTTCTACGTTGTGGAGTTACTGAGTCTAGTGTTTCATAAAAATGTATACAGATGTCAGCTATTATTATAAGTGATGGAATACATACTTTGGAGATCAATGAAGGAATCCACTTCTTTCATCTGTACTTTAATTTTCTTATCAAAAGATACCATCTATGAATACATCATCTTTTTCCTATGTATTTCCTTTGTAAGAAATACATTTCACCTCATTGCAAATGGCTACCTTTTAGATTAAATACAATTTTAATACTAAATAGCTTTTGCCTTTTTTTAAAGATGTAATCCACCACTTGATTCAGAACAAGCCTGACATCATAGTGTTTCATCACAATATGAATTCTTGTACTAGTGAGGTAAATGCTGAAATCTCACACACTCTAGACAAGTTCATAGAATGGTTATGTCAGTTTAAGTTATTTCAAAGTTCAGTACCTATATGCAAAAAAAGTATTTATTATTTAAACAGGCACAAAGGAATAAGAAGGATTTAACAGTCTATGTGGTCAACAGAGGGAGTTAATTAAGGTTTTCTCACCAGTTCTCTACACCATGAAATAGTCAATATATCCGAGTAAAGAATTAAATGAAAATTTTTTTTATTTTTTGTTTGATATTTTATCTGGAGCTAGAAAGCAATTTGTATTTTAAAGAGACAAAACCCAAAAATGTCAACACTTACCTCCCATGTATATGAGACTTTTAAATGGTTATCAATTCTACTTTGAATTGGGTGATTACTTTCCCCATCGAATTCAGAGATGGAAATTCAGCCTAGGAGCTTGCAATGCTTAAGAAATATAGCAGTAACACAGAGAGATATAATGGTGAGAGAGAAAAAGAGATTTTCACAATAGATGATGTATCAACGGAGAAAACATTCTGTCCTGTTTCTAAAACTTGGCCAAGAAGAACCAAGGAGGAGGAAAAAATCCAGATGGAGGAAATTCAAATTCGAGATGTTTGTGCTGAGTGGAAGGTGGACAAGCAGTGCTTCTGAAGCCTGGTTCACAAAGCTTGGAACCCCAAGAAGACTGGGTAGGAATGCCCGGCCTTGGAGGTAAAGATGCAAAGATCCTGTGGAAAGGTTTACAGCCAGGTGCCCAGAAAGCCAAGGGGCTGCCCTGGGTCCCCAACCCCGCCCTTCTTCTTGGAATGCAGCTGTATTGGGGATCCCGACCTCCCAGAAAGCTCGGGGCAGCTCTAACCTCCTCCCAGGCAATTGGCACAGCTGCAATTCGCTCCATTACGGTGGCACAGCAGGAAGCCTTTCAGGGAACAGGCTAACGAGCGAGGCTTATCCCTTACCCTCCTCCCGAACCCGAAGACTGCAAAACGTGGGGCGGGGTTTCGCCACCTTTGCAACTTCACTGGAGAAGGCTGGGACGTGGCAGCCAAAGCCCGGGCCTGGAGGTCGTAGCTCATTGCAGTCCGGGCAGAAAACTCCGTGGGCCCCGCGCACTGAGTGGCAGCGGGCGAGGTCTTTCTCCCGCCCCCTCTCCCTCCCCCTCCTTCTCCCGACCTGCACCGATGCCGGTTCCAGCCCAGGGAGGGCGCGCTCGCCCGGCCGCTGCTGCCCCTCCCGGCCATCGGCTCTCCTGCAGCCACGGCCTGACGCCGGCCTCGTTCGCCTCGGCCGGGGAAGGGGCCGGAGGGGAGCCCGCGCGCCTAGGCCTGCACTGCGGCCGAGGTGCGTGGGCTCCCGGGGAGGCTGGGTCGCGTGCGGCCAGGTCCAGCGGGGCTCCTCGCCGCGAACAGCCCGGGCTGGGGCCTCCGCCATTTAAAAGGCCGGCCTGGCCCCGAGCAAGGGCCCGGATGCGGGCCGCCGCGATGCAGAGGGACGCTACTCACCCGGCGGGCCGCTCAGCCCCGGCGTCCGGGGGTTCGGGGTCCGGAGCCGGAGCAGCGTGCTCGCTACAGGCGGGCAACTCCAGCACCAGCCGGATGCACCTTGTCCGGGACGCTGCTGCCTCCGCCGCCGCCGCCGCCGCGGGTCATGGAGGCGCGCGCACGCGCGCGCACGGCGCTCTGTAGTTTCCTACTCTGTGAGCAGAGTCGCCCCCACCCTGCGGAGCATGCTCAGTGGCCGCCTCGCGGCAGCTCGGGAAGTTTGGAAGGCTGTAGGCGCCGATCCTGCACCATCCCGCGCCGCTGGCTGCTCCGCCTCCGGATTTTAGCCCCAACCTCGGGAAGAATGGAGATCGCGGGAGGTCGGTTTTGGGAGGCAGGGAGAAGGGAGCCCTTCCAGCGAGGTGGGAGGGGAACAGGTGTGCCCTAGCCATCCATTGGTCCCTCAGCCATATCCCTGCAGTACTGTAACTACACAAGATGCCTATGCAAATACCTACATATTCACACAGACCTATTCACCACCTAAGCACCACTATTTGGAATTGGGTTTTTACTTTCCCCATCGAATTCAGGGATGGAAATCCACCCTTGTTCTCCTCTTTGCAAAAGAGAACAATAACAGGGTTAAACACACACACACTTAGGAATTCACAGTAGATTCTGATTTCTAAAATTTGGTCAAGAACCACCAAGGAAGGGAGAAAATCCAGATGGAGGAAACTCAAGGTATTTGTTTTGGGTGGAAGGTAGACGACTAGGGCTTCTGAAGTCTAGTTCACAAAGCTTGGCATCCCAAGGTGAAAGGCTAGGAATGCCTTTGTATGTAAAGATCCTACGGAAAGGGTTTACAGGCTGCCCTTGGTCCTCCAACCCCCTACCTTCTTCTTGGAATTAATAAGCTGTATCCCTACCTCCCTGAAAGCTCAAGGCAGTTCTAACCTCCTCCTAGGCAAGTAGGATCAGCTGCAGTCAGACTCACTGAAACTTGACTCTAGCATAGTGATGTCATTTTGGTCCTCTTCGAGAACCAAGGACAACAACCAACTGATCAGTCATGTCCAACTCTTGATGCCCCTGTGGACAACAGCATGCCAATACTATCCATGTGGTTTTCTTGGCAAAGATACTGGAAATGGCAAAATTGTTTGCCATTTTCTTCTCCAGTGGATCAAGGCAAACAGAGGTTATATGATTTCCCCAGGATCACACAGCTAGTAATTGCTCAAGGTCAAATTTGAACTTGAGGCTTCCTGACTCCATGCCTAGTGGTTTATCCACTGAGTCACCTAACTGCTTCCTAGTGTCATGATATCTAACATTTTTTAGGGGTTTTTTTAGCAAAGTGCTTTAATGTATTGCCTCATTTTAGCCTCATAATAACTCTGTGAGGTAAATGTCAGTATTATCCTCATTTTATAGATGAAGAAACTGAAAATCAGATATATAAAGTAATTTACCCACAACTAGAAAATGTCAGTTAGAAAATCTGACTTCAAATCCTGCCTCAACATTCAGTGTTCTATCCATTATACCATACAGTTTGGGAGAATGTGCGTTTGCAAACTGCTTCAGAATTTTGCCACATGGACTTTGTAGAGGTTCTATTGTACAAGGCACTTGAAAGGATAATGTTTATCTCCCCAAATGACTGTAGATTTAGTTATTCCAGAATCTGGGATATCAAACTTTGAAAAACACCCTAGTTTATTTTCTGGAGACGACACATGTTTTACAGGGGGGAGAATACAGAGAAGGGCAGTTGATTTGACTAAATTATTCCCCATCTCATTAGATTACGTAGTTGCCAAAAGTAAAGGTTAGATGACAATGAGGTGTTTAACTGTAAAGATACAGTAGAGCCTGGTTATCCCTATTAAGTCTGAACAAGTTTCTCCTCTGTGGGATTGGAAGAGACAAGATGTTTAGGTGAGTAATATTGTCCATGTCTCTGATGGCCCCTTAAAAGTTTAAAGCTCCCCAGTTTTGAGTCTGGCTCAAAGCAGATCTGTAGAGAGTGACCCCTAAACCTATGCTAGAAGAGAGAAAAGGAGGAACTTTTCTTTCCACCCCTTCATTGGCCATGTTGTGTTAGAAAAGAACTGCTTGGCCTGAAGGAAACAAACTATGGTCTGGAAGTTACTGCGTTTGACAGTTGGGGTACAGCAGCAACACCACTCCAGGTAGGTACAGACACCAAAAGTCAATGACTGGAGGGAGGAAGCAGTTTCAAGGAATGTGATGTCTGGTGGCAAATAAAGGAGAAGGTTATGGATTCGAGGGAGATCAATAGTCAAGGGTCAACCTGCAGGAAGTACTCTAAAAAGACAGAAAGGAAAGTGAGGGTCTGTAGTAACAGAGGCACACCTTACTTTGACTGAAGGCATTCCCTATATATGAACTTCTACCATCATATCATAAATTTATACTCACCCTTCCTTGGACACTCTGTGGAAGAATGCATTCCAGGATTATATGAATTATGTTTTTGTAAATTTTGTTCTTACTATGCTTTTTAACTGAATACTCTTGCTTTAAGCTAATTATTTCTACTGGATGCTGATAGGAAGTGTACTGGTGGAGGTCTCTTGAGTTATAGTATTAGGAGTCTGGATCCACAGGAAACCCCTTGAATCTGGCTTTAGACACACTCCTTGGTGATCAAACCTGCTATTGTGATATCATCTGTTATTTTCTGGGACTAATTTATCAACTAGTTCAGGGAAGAAGAGGGGAAGCAATTGGTTAGCCATCAACTGTTCCCCCAAATATGTATATTAGTTTTTGAGAAGGGAAGTATAGAGCCTCAGAATCAGGAGATCTGAGTTCAAGTCCATCCTCCTATACATAATACTTATGTGACCCTGGGGCCAGTCACTTATCTTCTCAATACCCCAGGCAACTCTCTATGACTCTAAATTGCAAAACAGCACCAATCTCCATTGCTAGAGGAGATTTTCTCACAGAGTTCCCTAGATCAATGAAATCACAGATCTTAACAAAAAAAAAAGTGCAACTAGGTACTAAGCATTAGTAATCAGACACTAACCTAATTATCTAGCATTCAAAGATTTATTATATATAGCGTAGTATGATAAGCTGACTCTACAAAATACTATAAGAATAAGCTAAGAGGTGAAATCTCATTCTGGAGACAGACCACACAAAAGTTATATTTTAAAAGTTGACAAGTATATATTAAGCATCTACTATGCACTGGGCAGTGGAGAGACAAATAAAATGAATAAAACACTCCCTACTAACAAGTTGCCTACATTTGAATGGAGAAGACAGATAGAAGTACAAGCATATGTAAAATAAATCTAAGAAAATAAATGCAAATAAATAGTAACTGTATACAAGGTAGTTTGAAAGGAAGGGAATTAACACCTGAGGACATCAAGATGGGCTTCATATAGGTGATATATCTTGGAAGTTACAGAACTGGGATCTGACCTCAGGTCCCAGGACTCCCAGGTGTATGGCTTTTTTTTTACTTAAATTGGCCAAAAGTGTACTGTAGGAAATGTTGATTTCTCTCTCACTAGAAGTCTTCATTTGCTAGATGCCTATTTCTCATGTGTGTTTGAGAGGATTCTACCTACCTGTGAACCATCACATGTTTATTTAAAACCTCAAAGCTAAACATCTAACATCAGTGAACATCTAGTTGGAGAGACAAGACTAAGGTCAAATCATTTATCCTTCTGATATTGACTTTCTTGCCATGGACAAGTCACTTATCCTTTCTCAGTATTGGTCTCATCTAAAAAATGAGAGGGTTGGGCTAGATGGTCTCTGAGATCACTTTCAGCTCTAGATTTATAATATTATGATACATCTTAAAATAAGGAAACTGGAGTTTAGTGATTAATAATACTTGCATTACCTATGTCCCAGTGATATTATGAGAAAAAGGCTTTGTAAACTTTAGAGCACTACAGTAATACAAGTTATTATTTAGGAGTAATGAGGAATAGGTTGGCAGGGTATACAAAGGTCTAACAATGGATCTGATTAGGAAGAAGTTGGAGATTGAAGGAGCATGGACCTAAAGCTTGAAGGGACCTCAGTGGTTATCTAATTCAACACTTTATTTTACAAATCAGGAACGGAGGTACAAGGAAGGTTAAGTCACTTACTCAAAGGTCACATTGATAGTAATCATCAAAGGTAGAATTTGAACCCAGGTTCTCTTCCTTCTGAATCAATGCTCTTCCCACTGTACCACTCAAAGAATCGCCTTAGACTATCAGCACCATGCCAAATTTACCTCTTTTGAGATGTGGAGCCATTTAGGAGTGTGTTGAACCAAGAAACTTCCCTGCTGGAAGAAGTGCAATCCAGTTTATCAGGAATGAAACAAAGTGAGGGAGGGGCAATAAGGAGGGGTCCATGTACCCAGTGGGGCTCAACTCAAAACATTTTAAAAACACTTCAAAAAAGTCTTGAGCTGAAATGTTTGTTTTTCTCTAAAAGTTCCATTATAATAGAGGCATGTCTCATTGGACAGTTTTCCCAGGAAATTTCCTACGCCAGATCCAAGAATTGGATTCACTCTATGTATAACTTGTCTGAAGTATCCCCTAAAAAGTCTACTTGGGAGAGGATTCTGGGAAGATGGTGGAATAAGACGGAAATTACCTGGCTCTCCCAAATCTCTCCCACTCTGTTATAATGTTCCAAAGTGAATTTTGAGTGGCAGAAATAGTTAAAAGTCTGGTAAAGCAGTTGTCCAGTCTAAGGCAATTTGGAGAATGTTAGGAGAGACCTGACCTCTCAAGGGGGTACCTGGCCTGTCTGAAGTACAGATACCATAGAATCAACAACAAGTGCTGGGGGGCAGCTGTATCAGGGTGAGCCTCAGCTTTAGGAGCTTTCACCCCACAGACAATGTGGGGATCAAAACTAATTAGGAAAATATTTCAGGGCGCTCTGCTGGTGCTAGACTCAAGGTCCAGAAGCACTGACCATACAGGTCATAGGCTAAGGCTGTGGGCAAGGAGGAGCAAGCACATACCAGTGAATACAGTCACAGAGGTTGAGGCCCTGCTCACTGTGGGAATTTGAAGAAGAGCAGGGTCCCTGGTTTTGGTTCCAAGGTAGAGGGGTGAGCTGGAGCTTGTAGCCTCAAGAGGGACCTCAGGGAGAAAGGACTTTTGTGGTGACAGCATTGCTGCAGGCCCTGGGCAAGGCTTATGTGGAGAGGAGTACCTGACATTCGGCCCCAGACAGAGCTCAGAAAACAACAGCATGAAAAATCTAAAGTTTGAGACACTATCCCCCATACCTCAGGTCTAGAGCTCTATTCTAACACAAAGTTAACAGTCAAGAAATAAGCCACTAAAAAATAAGTAAGCAAAAGAGAACCTGACCATAGATAGCTACTATGTGATAGAAAAGATCTGGGTTCAAACTCAGAAGAAGATAGTGAAGTTAAAACAGCTACTTCTACTTCAGATAAAAATGTCAAATGGTCACAAGCCCAAAAAGAATTCTTGGAAAAATTAAAAAGGACTTTAAAAATCAAATAAAAGAAGTTGAGGAAAAATTAGGGAAAAAATAAGAATAATTCAAGGAAATTATGAAAAGAAAGTCAACCAATTAGAAAAAGAAATGCAAAAACTTATGGAAGAAAATCACTTTAAAAATTAGAACTGGATAAGGGAAAGCTAATGACATAAGATCGCAAGAAATAATAAAAACAAAATCAAAAGAATGAAAAAATAGAAGAGAATATGAAACACCTCACTAGAGAAACTACTAACTTGGAGAACAGATTGAAAAGACAATATAAGAATTGGTGGACTACCTGAAAGTTATGATAAAAAAAGAGTCTAGACACTATACTTCAAGAAATTAAGGAAAATTGCCTTGAAGTTTTAGAAATAGATGGTAAAACAGAAACTGAAAAAAAAATCTACCAATCACCACCTGAAAGATATCTCAAGATGAAAATTCACAGGAACATTATAGGTAAGCTTCAGAGCTCTCAGGTCAAAGAGAAAAAACTACAAGTAACTAGAAAAAAAAACCAACTTAAATACTGTGGAGCTACAGCCAGGATAACACAAGATTTAGCAGCTTCTACATTAAAAGACTGAAGGGTATGGAACATTCTGTTCTGAAGAGGAAAGGAGCTGGGTTTGCAAAGCTAAATATAATCCTGTGTGAAAAAAATGGATATTTAATTAACTAAAGAACCTTCAGGTATTTGTGAGGAAAAGAGCACAACTGAATGGAAAAACTGACCTAGAAGGATCACAAGAAACAATAAGAAGACAAATATTAGGGACCAGTCATAAGGAATTTTTTTAAAAAAAGGTCAAACTGTTTACTTCTTATATAGGAAAATGTTATCTGTAATTCTTACAAATGTTATCAATATTTGGATAGTTTGAAAGAGCATACATAGACAGAAGACTTGGGGTTGAGTATGGTGGGATGATTCTAAAAAATAAAATTGGATAGGGAGGTATAATGGAGCAATTACCTATACAAATGAGGCATAAATGGTACAGTGGAATTGGAAAGGGGGTAGTGCTAGAATTTATTCTCATAAAACCTGGATTAAAGAGGGAGTAACATACAACTCTAGAAGGGAATAAAAATCTTAACTTGCAAAGAAATAGGAGGGTGAGGGGATATGAAAAGGAAGGGACTCAAAGGGTGTGCAGAACAAGAAATAGGAGGGGGAGAGTACAAGGGAAGACTTTTTAGAAAAGGTGAAGATTAGGGAGGCAGTGGTTAGAAGTTATCAGACATTTTAGGAGGGATAGGGTGAAAAGAGAGGAAGAAAGGGATAAACAATGAGGAAAAATAGGATTGAGGGAAATGTACAACTAATAATTATAAATGACTGTGAATGGGATGAATTCACTCATAAAATGGAAATGGATAGCAGAATGGAATAAAAATAAGAATCTGGCAATATGTTGTATACAAGAAACACTTTTAAAAATGAGAGATATACATAGAGTAAAAAATAAAGGGCCAGGGTAAAATTTATTATGCTTCAGCTGATGCTAAAAAAAAAAGTGGTGGCAATCATGATCTCAGATAAAGTTAAAGCTAAAATAGATTAAAAGAGATAAACAATGAAACTATGTTATGATGAAACATACCACAGATTATTAATATTAATCCTAAACCTATATGCACCAAATGCTATGGCATCCAATTCTTAAAAGAAAAACTAAATGACTTATAGGTAGGAAAAGATAGCAAAACTGGGGGACTTCAAGCATTCCCTCTCATAATTAAATAAATCGAACCAAAAAATAAGAAGGCAAGGAGACCAATGAAATCTTAGATAAGATAAATATGATAGATATCTGGAGAGGATTGCACGGGAATAGTAAGGAACATACTTTTTTCTTAGTGGCATGTGGTACATTAACAAAAATTGACCATAAATTAGGGTATAAAACTTTTTACTTAAATGCAGAAAAGCAGAGATACTAAATGTACCCTTTTCAGATCACAATCTAATAAAATTATATTTAATAAGGGACCACAGAAACACAGATTAAAAATTAATTGGACACCAAACAGCCTAATCTTAAAGAATGAATGAGTTAAAGATCAAGTCATAGAAACAATAAATAATTTTACTGAAGAGAATGACAATAATGAGACAATATGCCAAAACTTATTGGATGTGGCAAAAGCAGTAATCTGAGGAAAATTTACATCTTTAATGGGGTTTAATATAAATAAAATAAGTAGCAGACCAATGAATTGGGTATACACTTGGGGGGAAAAAACTAGAAAAAGAACTAAAAATCCCAATTGTAATGGCAAGCAAAGAAGTATTTAACACCTTGTTTCAGCTATTTAATTAACACGTTGTTTCAGTTCTTGCCCATGATTGTATCAAGTCTTTGTTGAGAAGCAGAACTTGTGAACCCTAGAATTTGTGAACTCCTTTTGCTGATACAACAGGAAGGGGAGGAGCTAATGACTATAGAGAAGGAGAGGTCCAGGCTAGAGATACAGAACTGAGAAAAGAGCACAACTCTTTTTTAAAATTTATTTTTAGTTTTCAATATTCATTTCCACAAGATATTGAGTTACAAATATTTTCTCCCCATCCTTCCCCTACCCCAACCCCAAACTAGTGAGTCTACTGAGTACCCCTTGCCCCAATCTGCTCCCTCTTATATCCTCCCCCATCCCCCTCTAATTTTCTAGTAGGATAAGATGGATTTCTATACCCAAGTGCCTGTATATCTTATTTCCCAGTTGCATGTAAACATAATAATATTTTTTAACACTTGATATTAAAACTTTGATTTCCAGATTCTTTCCCTTATTCCCTCCTCACCCACACCTAATGGGAAGATAAGCAATGCAATATGGGTTGTACATGTGTAGTTATGCAAAACAGTTCCATAGTAGATATATTGTGAAAGACTGACAACATTACTCTCCATCCTTTCCCACTCTATTTTCTACTTTACCCTGTCCCTTTACAAAAGTGTGTGCTTCTCCAGAAACACCTGGCTGTGTAACCTTGAGCAAGTTACTTAACCCCAATTGCTTTAAAAAAAAAAAAAGTATGTGCTTCTAACCACCCTCCCCCCAATCTGTCCTCCCTTCTATCATCCTCCCTCTTATCCCCTTCCCCCCTACTTTTTTGTAGGGTAAGATACCCAATTTAGTGTGTATGTTATTCCCTCCTTAAGCCAAATTCAATGAGAGTAAAGTTGACCCATTCCCTTTCACCTTCCTGTTCTTCCCCTCCATTGTAACACTTTTCTCTTGCCTCTTTTATATGAGATAATTTATCCTATTCTATCTCTCCCTATCTCCTCCTCTCATTATATTCCTCTCACCTCTTAATTTTATTTTTTAGATATTAACCTTTCTGATTCAACTAATCCTGTGCCCTCTGTCTATGTATACATGTACATATATATACATACTCATATATGTATTTATACACACATACACCCTCCTATATAAACATATATATGTATGTATATGTGTGTATATATGTATACATACACACACACACACACATATATATTCCCTTCAACTATTGTCATACTGACAAAAGTCTCATCAGTTACAATCATCATTTTCCCATGTAGGAATGTGAATAATTCAACTGTAATAGGTTCCTTATGATTTCTTTTTCCTGTTTACCTTCTCATGCTCCTCTTGCTTCTTGTATTTGAAAGTCAAATTTTCTGTTCAGCTCTGGTTTTTTCATCAAGAATGCTTGAATATCTGGGGCGGCCAGGTAGCACAGCGAGTAAGAGCACCGGCTCCAGTGTTGAGATAGACCTGGAGATCGAATCCCAGGCTCAGACACTTAGCAACCACCCAGAAACACCTGGCCGTGTAACCTTGAGCAAGTTACTTAACCCCAATTGCTTAGGGGCGGCCAGGTGGCTCAGCGAGTAAGAGCACCGGCTCCAGTGTTGGGACGACCTGGAGATCGAATCCCGGGCTCAGACACTCAGCACCACACCCAGAAATAACTGGCCGTGTAACCTTGAGCAAGTTACTTAACCCTGATTGCTCAAAAAAAAAAAAAAAAAAGAATGCTTGAATGTCCTCTGTTTCATTGAAGGAACACATTTTCCCCTGAAGCATTATATACTCCGTTTTTCTGGGTAGGTGATTCTTGGTTTTAATCCTAGCTCCTTGGACCTCTGGAATATCATATTCCAAGCCCTTTGGTGCCTTAATGTAGAAGCTGCTAGAACTTGGGTTATCTTGATTGTGTTTCCACAATACTCAAATTGTTTCTTCCTGGCTGCTTGTAATATTTTCTCCTTCACCTGAGAACTCTGAAATTTGGCCATAATATGCCTAGGAGTTTTCTTTTTGAGATCTTTTTCAAGAGGCAATTGGTGAATTCTTTCAATTTCTATTTTGCCCTCTGGTTCTAGAGTATTAGGGAATTTTCCTTGAGAATTTCTTAAAGGATGATTTCTAGGCTCTTTTTTTCATCATGGCTTTCAGGTAGTCCAATAATTTTTAAATTCTCTCTCTTGGATCTCTTTTCCAGGTCAGTGTTTTTTCCAGTGAGGTATTTCACATTGCCTTCTATATTTTCATTTGTTTGGATCTGGTTTATAGTATCTTGATTTCTCATAAAGTCATTAACTTCCATTTGCTCCAATCTAATTTTGAAGAAATTATTCTCTTGAGTGAGTTTTTGAGATTTCTTTTCCATCTGGGAATTTGGCTTTTTAAGGCATTCTTCTCCTCATTGGCCTTTTCAACCTCTTTTGCCATTTGAATTAGTCTATTTTTAAGGTGTTATTTTCTTCGGTATTTTTCTGAGTTTCGTTTAGCAAGCTGTTGACTTGTTTTTCATGATTTTTTTTGCATCATTCTCATTTCTCTTCCCAATTTTTCCTCCACTTCTCTTACTTGATTTTCAGAATCCTTCTTGAACTCCTCCATGGCTTGTAATCAGTTCATATTTTCCTTGGAAGCTTTTGATGCAGGAGTTTTGACTTCATTGACTTCTTCTGGTTACATGTTTTGATTCTTTATATCCCCCAAAAAGGATTCTATGGTCTGATTGTGCTTCCTCTGCATTGCTCATCTTGCCAGCCAATTACTTGACTTTTGAGCTCTTTGCCACAGTAGAACTTGGCTTCCAGAGGGGAGAGCTTTGTCCCAAATCACTGAGGTTTTTGCAAATTTTGTCAGAAGTCTGAGGAGGATGCCCTCTCTACAGCTACCAGAAGCTCTTGCACACTGCCACACACCCCACGACCACCACCCAAGACCATGATCCAGATCTAAGCAGGTCAAAGCAAGAGTGATTACCGTCTGAATGGTTGCTTGATCCCCCTATGATCTGCAGACCAGGAGCTCCAGAGGCAGCCATGTAGCAGAAGCTGCAGCTGCTGCACCTCTGCCACCTCTTGCCCTGAGGGCAGGGGCCAGACCATGCTGTTCTGTCACGCAGTTCCAAGAGAGTTCCCCACTGACCTTTTAGTTTCTCTTTGGTGTTTATGGGTTGAGAAGTCTGGAAACCACTACAGCTGCTGGTGATTCATTCTCCTGAAGTTGGCTCTGGCTAGTCTGGGCCACTGGTCAGGGCTGCCCTGGGCTTGGTGTGGCTCTCACAGGACTACCCTTGGATCCCAGCTTAGTGTGATAAACCCTTCCTGGTGGCCTGCCAGGCTGGCTTCAGTGGGGGATTTGTTTCTCTCTGTCACTTTGTGGGTTCTGTAACTTTAAAATTTGTTTAGAGTCATATTTTCCAGGTATTAGGGGTGGTTGTGGCAGAAGTTCATGGAATTTCCTGCTTCTTCTCCACCATCTTTGAGAGAAGAACTCTTGTGGTGGCAGAGTTAGGAAAGAGAAAACTGGTGGTATATCCTGGCACTCTATGTTTGTCCCTTCTGTCTGTATTGATGTTTGTTTGTGATACTTTGTACAGAAGCCCTGGGACCTTACTGGAAGCTCTGAAAGAGGATTTTCTTGTTGTCTGTTTACAGAAGTCCTGGAGGAAGGATTCAGATGTCTTGGAACTGTACTAATGATTTCTGTTGAGTTTTCAGACCTTGTTTGTGGGTCTCTGTTGATTTCTATGTTGATGATTTGTCTTAACCTCTTGGACTTTGTTTGTGGGTCTCTGTTAATTTAACAGACAGATAGTGAAATGATGGTGCCGGCAATGTGTAGGAATGTTGTTTTGGCTCAGTTAACCTATGTCTTCCC
The DNA here is from genome assembly GCF_028583685.1 of Petaurus breviceps papuanus. NCBI lineage: Eukaryota > Metazoa > Chordata > Mammalia > Diprotodontia > Petauridae > Petaurus > Petaurus breviceps. The sequence goes on from NW_027185698.1 coordinate 32,310,657, forward strand.
AGAAACATAAACTGTGAAGGACTTGAGATGGACTGGACATTGTGATCTTCAATATGAAATGGGATCTAGACAAGGAACTGGACAAGGAGGTGAGAGCTGCCTGCCTTTGAATCCAGGTGACAGTTGGGCAGATTCAGGCAGGAGCTGGGACCATGAAAGAGGAACCATGGAATCTGAGAGCCAGCCTCAAGTCAAGATGAAAAGACCTTTTCTTGGGTACCTGATGCAGAGAAGATTATGATTTACTGTTACCTAAGGGTGGAGAACTTTGACCTTTGTACTTTGTGTCCCTTAAGGAGGCTTGCTTCTTAAGGATGTTGAGTTAAGGACTTACTGAATGATTTGTTTAAAACTATGTGGTCACTTTAGTGATAACTTCTTATGCTATAACATTGTGAATGCTTTACTTTGGTTTTTGTCAATGTTTTGTCTTAGTTTATTACTAAATAGAGAGTTCACTGTACTATGTAATCAGAATCTTGAAACTGTTCACAGCAGCAGTCCTTTGGAAAGCTGGTGGTGGTTGGATTTACACCAATGAAACACCAAATTGGAAATCCTAAAAATTAAAGGAGAGATTAACAAAATTGAATGTAAGGAAACCACTGAATTAATAGGATCTGGTTTTATTTAAAAAAAACAACAACAACAATAAAATAGAAAAAAAAAACACTGGTTAATATTTTTTTAAAAGAGAGGGGCAGCTAGGTGGCACAGTGAATGGACCACCAGCCCTGGAGTCAGGAGCACCTGACTTGAAATCCAGTCTCAGACACTTGACACTAGCTGTGTGACCTTGGGCAAACTACTTAACCCCAATTGCCTTGCCTTCCCTTCTCAAAATAAGAAAGCCAAATCATTAGTATCAAAAATGAAAGGGGTGAATATACCACTAATGGAGATGAAACAAAGCAATTATTAGGAATTATTTTGCTCAATTATATGCCAATAAATTAAGCAATATAAGTGAAATAGAGGAATACTTACAAAAATATAAACTCCCTCAATTAACAGAAGAGGAAACAATACTGAAATAAACCAAAGCTATTTTAGAAAATTAAATTGAACAGGTTATAAATGAGCTTCTTAAAGGAAAAAAAAGTATCTGGACCAAATGGATTTACAAGTGAATTCTATCAAATATTTAAAGAACAACTACAGCCAATATTAAGTAAATTATATAAAATAACAGGCAAAGAGTCTGCTCTATAAAACTCCTTATTATGAAACAAATATGGTGCTGATACCTAAACCCAGAAGAGCAAAATCAGAGAAAGAATATTAAAGACTAATTTAGTTAATTAGTATGGATGCAAAAATCCTAAATAAACTACTAGCTATGGACTAAAACAATATATTGCAAAGGTTATACATTGTGACCATGTGAGATTTATAATTGGAATGCAGGGATGGTTTAACATAAGGAAAACTATTAACAAAATTGATTTTATCAACAGCAAATGTCATATGATTATATCAATAGTTGCAGAAAAAGCTTCTCACAAAATACAACACTTATTCCTATTAAAAATCACTTCAGAGCAAAGGTCTAAATGGATTTTTAAAAATGTTAAGAAGCATCTACCTAAAACCATCAGCAAGCATTATCTGTAATGGAGATAAGTTAGAAACCTTCCCAGTAAGATCAGGAGTGAAACGAGGATGCCCGTTATGACCGAGATTATTCAATATTGTATTAGAAATACTAACAATAGCAATGAGAGAAGAAAAAGAAATTGAAGGAATCAGAATGGGTAATGAGGTAAAAACTATCTCTTTTGCAGATGATGTTATAATATACTTGGAAAATTTGAGAGATTCAATTAAAAAGTTAGTTCAAATAATAATTTTAGCAGAGTAGCAGGATGTAATATAAGCCTGTATAAATGATCAGTATTTCTATATATCACCAACAAAACTTATTAGAAGACATGGTAAGACATACCACCCCACTTAAAATAACTGTAGACTGTATGAAATAACTGGTACCATAAAACTAGGAAATGGCTTCATGAAAAAATAGAATGGATAAACCATTCTTTAGTAGGGGGCAGAAAGGGAGGGAGGAAAAAAAATAAAAATGCACAACAGAGAACAAAATAAAACTTAAAAGTACAGAAAAGCAGGGCAGTTTTGAAAGCAATGTATACTACTGATTACATAGGTTTTCAAAAAAAGTAAAATGTGATTCATAGTTTCAGATTGAATCCTCTTTTTGTGTTGTGCTATGTTCATAGAAATGCTTTTTTTGTCTTTGAACTAAAAATTAAAAAAATTAATTGGAGACTAAACAACCTCATCTTAAAGGATGAATGGATTAAAGAACAAGTCACAGAAACAATAAATAACTTTATTAAAAAGAATGATAGCAAGGAGACGACATACCAAAACTTATGGGATGCATCAAAAGCAATAATCAGAGGAAAATTTGTATCTCTAAATGGTCATAGCAATAAATTAGAGAAAGAGGGGGTGGCCAGGTGGCGAAGTGAGTAAGAGCGCTGGCCCCGTCATCAGGAGACTTGGGATCGGTTCCAGCCTCAAATACTTGGCACCCACACAAAATAACTGGCTGTGTAACCTTGAGCTAGTTACTTACTTAACCCCAATTGCTTTAAAAAAAAAGTAGAGAAAGGTAGACCAATGAACAGCAACTGAAGAAACAAACAAAAAGAAGCAAACTAAAAGTCTCCAATGAAACACCAAATTGAAATTCAAAAAATTAAAGGTGAGATCAATAAAATTAAAAGTAAGAAAACTACTGAATTAATAAATAAAACTAGGATGTGGTTTTATGGAAAAAAAACAATCAAAGCATTGGTTATTATATTGTTCTCTCTTTTTAAAAAATCTTATTATACATTGTGACCACATTATTATGGCACATTATACCAGGAATGCAGGGATGGTTTAAAAACTACTAACAATTTCATCTGGGGTCAGAAAATGTGGCCTTAAAGAAGAGGGAATCAGAATCCTGGAATTCTATTTCTTGACTTTGTGCAAGCCAGTCCCCCTCTCTGAGCTATAATTTCCTCCTCTATAAAATGAGGGGTTTGGGCTCGATGATTTCTAGGATTTATATCAGCCTTGGAATTCTTCCTTCTGAGGTCCTTTTCAGCTCTAACATTCTGTGTGCTTAACCCTTGTGCTTCATTGGATTTTTTTTGTTATACAGCATATTGGCTTCCTGTGTGGAATGTGAAACTGATTCTGGCACCCCCAAAGCCTTCTGTTGGTTTGCTCAGGCATGACCTGTGCTGGCCTGTGCTCCATTCTCACCCTGGTGTAAGAGATCTTTCCCGCCCACCTTCTAAACTGTCTTAGGCTGAAAAATTGTTTCACTCTGTCCTTTTGTGGGTTCTGCCTCTCCAGAATTTGTTTTGAGACATTATTTAAAGTTTTTGAAGGGTTTTGGAGGAGAGCTCAGACAAGTCCCTGCCTTTTCTTCATCTTAGCTCTGCCCTACTCCAGATGGTTTTGAACCTGTGGTCTGTGAATTTCAGGACATCAGTAAATTTGAATGGAAAAGAAATGATTTATTGTAACCTCTAATTGAAATTAATAATTTCCTTAAATTATGAATGTAGGTAACAAACATTATTCTGAGAAGGGATTCACAGGTTTCATCAGGAAAGAGTCCATGATACCAAGAAACTTAAGAAACCCCAAACTAGAAGAAGGTAGGTGGATCAGTGGATAGAGCACCAGTCCTGGAGTCAGGAGGACAGGGGTTCAAATTCAGCCTCAGACACTTGATACATACTAGCTATGTGACCTTGGGCAAGTCACTTAACTCCAATTGCCTTGCCAAAAAAAAAAAAATCCCTGATCTAGTCTAGTCCCCTCACACTACAGATAGGAAAGGGAAGCACAGTGATATTAAATAGACTGTCTGTGTAGTAACTGATGAGTCAGGACTTGAACCACAGTCTTTTGGCTCTTTCCACTTCATCACACAGCACGGGAACAGTTTTCTATCACAGAAAATGGAAATTTTCACTATAATCATTAAAGAAACCTATAGCTTAATCGCTTATTAATGTATGTTTGGATACTCAGAGCTAGAAAGGATATCAGAGATCTCTCTAATTCATCCCCTCCCCATATGACAGATGAGGAAATGGAAATTCCCAAAAGTTACATGACATGTCCACTATCACACAAGTAGTAAGTAACAAAGTCAGAATTTCCATCTAATTTATTACAAATTCAAGGCTCTTTTATTTTACACCATACTATCTCCTCTTAAATAGAATTGAAACATTCATCAAAGATTTATCATGTCTACTATATTGAAAACCCTATACTACACACTGAGATGAAGGTGAAAAAAAAACACAGTCCTTGCCCTCAAGGTTTCACAATCTAGTTAGGGGGAGAGAGGAGTGAGGAGTATTAGTCAAGTCTAAAACCAAATATGATACAGGATCTAGTAAGGAGGGGAGAATGAGTCATGTCTAAACACAAATGCAAATCAATTTGTTGAAAGTGTTGAGGTCAAATTTGAAGATGGTGAAAATACTCTCACTCTGGAGGGGTTGAAGAAATATCAGAAAAAACTTCATGAACATGTTCATTTTATTAGAATTAAGCACTCCTAAAAGTGTAATGGAAAGAATATTGGGCTAGCATAAAGAAACATGTTCTAGACATAGCTTTGTTATTAAACTGGCTGCATTACCTTCTGTAAATTAGTTTGCCCTCCTGACTTCAGTTTCTTCATCTGTAGAATGACAAGATTAGGAGAGATAATCTTTGAGATCACTGAGAGCTCTAATACTCTGTGGGTTAGGTTTTTTGTTTGTTTGTTTAAAAATACATTTTGGAGAAAGTACATTTAAGTCCTGATAAGTACAAGCAATGAATCACCATGAAGTAGTCACATGGATTCAGATTGCACAGTCTGAATTAATAGTTGTGTAGACTGTGGTAGTTGGTCCCATCACAAATATTCAGTGTGAATTGAAACAGGGCACCTACTTCAGAGGATTCATTTTTTTTTTGCATTTTCTTTTTTAAAATTAATTTATTTTTCCCCAGTTACACATAAAAACAATTTTAAAAATTTGTTTGTAAAACTTTAGAGTTCTAAATTCTCTCCCTTTCTCCCCTCTTCCTCTCCTCCCCCATTGAGAACACAAGCAGTTCAATATAGGCTCTACATGTTTGGTCATACAAAACTGATCCATAATAGTCATATTATGAAAGAAAACATAGACCAAAAAAATCTAACCTCAAGAAAAATAAAGTTTAAAAAAGTATGCTTCAATCTGTATTCAGACACCAACAGTTCTTTCTCTGGGGTTGGATAGCATTTTTTTTTAAACATGTCCTTCAGAGTTGTCTTGGATTGTTGTATTGCTGAGAATAGCTAAGTCATTCACTACTGATCATCTTACAATATTGCTGTTACTTTGCAGGTAATATATTTCACTTTGCATCAGCTCATGTAAGTCTTTCCAGGTTTTTCTGAGAGCATCTTGCTCATCATTTCTTATAGCACAATAGTATCCCATCATAATCAAATACCACAACTTGTTCAGTCACTCCCCAATTGATGGACTTCCCTTCAATTTCTAATTCTTTGCCCCTAGAAGTAAGCTGCTATAAATATTTTTATACATGCAGTTGCTTTTTTTTATTTTAAAATCTCTTCTGGTATACAGACCTAGTAGTGATATTGCTAAGTCATGGTGCATGGTTTTATAGCCCTTTAGGCATAGTTCCAAATTACTCTACAGAATGGCAGAATCAGTTCACAGCTCCACCAACAGTGCATTAATGTCTCATTTTTCTCACATCCCCTCCAACATTCATCATTAACTTTTTCTGTATTATTAACCAATATAATAGCTATTAAGTAGTACCTCAGAATTTTTTAGTTTTCATTTCTCCAATCAATAGTGAGAGTATATTTTCATATAGCTATAGATATATTACCTGAAAACTGATATCTTTTGATCATTTATCAATTGGGGAATGGCTCTTATTTTTATAAATTTGACTTAGTTCTCTATATGTTTGAAAAATAAGGCTATTATCAGAGAAACTTGCTTAAAATATTTTTCACAGTTACTACTGCTAACTGTATTTCCCTCCATCCTATCCCCCTTCCCTGTTTATTCTATTATCTCTCTCCTTTCACCCTGGCCCTCCTCAAGTATTTTGTTTCTAATTACTCCCTTTCCCAATCTGCTTTCCTTATCACCACCACCATCCCTCTCTTATCCCCTTTCCCTCCTACTTTCCTGTAGCATAAGATAGATTTCTATACCCTACTGAGTGTGTATGTTATTCTCTCTTTGAGCCAGTTTTGATTTGAGTAAAGTTCACTCACTGCCCCCCCTACTCCTCTCTCTTCCCTTCCACTGTAAAAGTTTTTTCTTGCCCCTTTTATATGATATAATTTACTCCATTCTACTTTTCCCTTTCTTCCAGTACATTCTGGAGGATTAATTCTTTTTTTTTTTTTGGAGGGCAGTTGGGGTTAAGCGACTTGCCCAACCAAGATCACATGGCTAGTAAGTGTTAAGTGTCTGAGGCCGGATTTGAACTCAGGTCCTCCTGACTTCAGGACTCTGCTCTATTCACTGAATCACCTAGCTGCCCCATAAGCACTTTGGGATGCTCAGCAATTTTTGTTTTGCTTTTTTTGGAGGAGGGAAGGCTGGGCAATTGGGGTTAAGTGACTTGCTCAAGGTCACACGACTAGTAAGGTTAAGTGTTCAAGGCCAGATTTGAACTCAGGTCCTCCTGACCCCAGGGTGGTGCTCTATTCACTGTGCCACCTAGCCACCCCAGGATTCATTCTTAATCCAATGTGGTCCTAGATGTTTGCAAAATGAAAGTGATTTCTTCCTTATCATTCAATGGGTATCTCGTGAATTTATTAAGTTCTACCATGTTCAAATTATCATGTTAAGTCAATGAACTTGAAATGTCTACTATGTGCCAGGCATTGGGTTAAGCCCTGGGATACAAAGAAAAGGCAAAATAAAACAAAATAAAAACATTTCCACTCTCAAGGAGATCACAGTCTAATGTATAAACAATATGTACAAACAAAATATATACAAGGAGATCCCAAAAGGTGTCTTGCAGAAGGCTAGACTTTAGCTTAGACTTTAAAGAAGCCAAGAAAGTAAGGAAAACAGAGGTGAGAAGGAAAAGAATTCTAGGCATGGGGGAAAGCCAGGGAAAATGCTTGGATTCTGAAAATGGAATGACTTGTGTGAAGAACAGCATGGGGACCAATGTCATTGGATCATAGAGTGCATGTAAAGGAAGCAATAAGTTGTAAGAAGATTGGAAAGATACAAAGCGGACAGGTTATAAAGAGCTTTAAAAGTCAAACAGAGGATTTTATATTTGATTCTGGAGGATCAAAGTATGGAATGTTATAGTCAGAGCTACACTTTAGGAAGATTAATTTGATAGATGAATGGAAGAGGATTGGAGTGGAGAGACAAGAGAAATAGGGAGACCAATGATAAGCCTATTGCAACAGTACAAGTATGAGGTAATGAGGGTTTGCACCAGGGTGGTGGCAGTAATAGATGAGGGAAGGGGGTGCATATGAGAAATGTTATCAAGTTAGAAATGACAGGATGTGGCAACTGATTGAATATGGGAGGTAGTGAGGAGTCATGGATACCTAGGTTGTGAGTCTAGCTGACTGGGAAGAATTGTACCCTTGACAGCAACAGGGAAGTTAGGAATAGGGCTGGTATTGGGGAAAAGATAATGAGTTTAGTTTAGGACATAATGAATTTAAATGTCTATAGTGCAGCCCATTCAAAATATATATGAGGCAGCTGGATACTGGAGGGTAGGAGAAAGGTAAGGACTAGACAAATAGATCTGAGAATCATCTGTGCAGTGATAATTGAATTCATGGGAGCTAATGAGATCACCAAGTAAAATAGTATAGAGGGAGAAAATAAGGTCTAGGACAGAGTCCTGGGATCCAGAAAAGGAGACAAACAGGTAGGAGAACCAGGAGAGAGTGGTGTCATCAAACTCCAGAGAGAAGAGAGTTTCAGGAAAAGGATGACTGCTATAGTCAAAAGCTGTAGCAATGACAAGGAGAATGAGAATTGAGAAAAAGTCATTAGACTTGGTGATTAAGAGATTATTGGTACTTTTAGAGAGATAAATTTTCATAGAATGATGAGACTACAAAGAGCTAAGAAGAGAGTGAGAGGAAAGGGAGTGAAGGCATTGCTTGTAGATGACCTTCTCAAGGAATGTAGCCATAAAAGAGAGTAGAGATATAGGGTGTAGCTAGTGGGAGTTAATGTATCAAGTGGGATGGCAGGGGTAGGGGTGGGGGAGATATGGGAGACTTGGCTATGCTTATAGACATTAGGAAAACAGTCAATATACAAGGAGAGATGAAAGATAAATGAGACAATGGGGACAACAGAGGAAGCAATCTGATGGAGAATATGGGATGAAATGGGATCATTTCTGCACATGGCACTTGGCAAAGAGAAGGGACACCTCTTCATCTGAGAGGAAAGTGGAAGAAATAGTAATGAAAGACATCTAAGTGACACGAGATGAAAAAAAAAGAAGGAACTCTTGAGGAATGGCCTCAATTTTTTTTCAGTGAAATAATAAGGCAATGTTCTCAAATGAGAGGGTGAAGGGGAGATATGAAATTGTAATTATAATTGGACTTCATCTTGTGAACCAAATAAATTATTATCCTCCATTTTGTGCTGTTTCTTGTCAATCATGTACATTCTGGTAAACTATGGGACACAAGCAACAGTGTTCCCTATACCATGAATGTGCCCACCACACAGGGGCTTATGGGTAGAACATTCTCAGCAAAATTGAATGTTCCAGTCACAAAATTCCTTGTCCTGGTAACAAGTTCCTTGTTCCTAAATGTTCCAACCTCAACTTCTCTATTTAATTCTTTGTTCTAACCACAGGACTGCATCAGTCACTAGCCAATCAGCATGAAGGAATACCTGTTTTACTCAAGACTGTATCATTTGATTTGTTCCTCTTTATTAACTATATGAATACTGAATGAACTGCCAATGGAGCCCTTGGCTAGTGAGGGGCCTTGGATGCCATTTATTGGCACCTGCTAGCTTTGTTTTTTTTTTATTAAGCAATTGGAGTTAAGTAACTTGCTCAAGGTTACACAGCCAGGTGTTTCTGGGTGGGTGCTAAGTGTCTGGTCCCAGATTCGATCCCCCAGGTCATCCGACACTGGGGCCAGTGCTCTTACTCGCCATGCTACCTGGCCACCCCGACCTGCTAGCTTTGTTAACAAATTGATCACTATCAGAACTTTATTGCCTCAGTATATCTTTATTGAATATTTCTATCATGACAGAAAGAAAGCCATGGAATATTTGAGAAGGAATGAAAAAGACTGGAAAAGCTTCTAGAGAGAGTAAGGTAATGGCTCAAATAGAGAAGTACAAAAAGATTGCCTTTTTAGTGATGACCCAGTTCAGATGTTGTAACATAAACTTGTAGTAGATCCAGTTCACTGTGATTTTCTTTAGTTTCATTCAGCAGTATATGAGTAGAAGTGAAGGCAATAGGTGGTGAGAGTAATCCTAAATCTAGAGTTTGGCAGGGCAAGACATTCAATAGAATAAGAGGCCAAGGGACTTTAGAGAAGAATAAACAGCACTGAACTGTAGAATTAATCTGGTTGACCAAAGGGTAATATGAGAAAGGGAAAATTTGTAGCCAGTGCAGGGGCAATAACCCAGGAAAAAACTGAGGGATAGTAATGATCAGGATGAAAAACAGGATTTGGAATTGTGTGGCAGCGGTGGAATGACATCAGTTTACTCATAATTTTAGAACTCATGAACATGGAAGTGGATATATTTATTGATTTTATGCCCTAGGACAATATCAATTTTTATAAAGGTGACATATGATGCCAAATACTGAAAATAAATATATTCCTTAAGAATCCAATTTAATAATTACCAAAGAGCTATCAAGATTTCTGCAACATTTTATCTGGAGTCTTAAATGTGAAACAGAGGATTGAACCCCTATTTTATCCCAATCGCTATTAATCAGCTAGTGATTTTATTGGGGTGGTGATTAGTAGTAATTATCATTATATTATAACTATAATCACATTCATTTAGTCAATCAAATTAGCTAAGCAATCAATATACATTTAGTCATAATAAATTCATATATTATACCTGTTATAAATATACATGTATTTATAATCAATTAACATATTTTACTTATCAATACATATTTAATCAACAAATCAGGAGTAATCAAATAGGATAAATTCTCTCTTATAAAAGAGCCCCAGACTCTTACAAAAAGCCTCAAACGTTTTATGAAGGTCACTTACTAAGAAGTTCACTTACAGAATCATAGGAAGTCAACTAGAGGACTACCATTTCCTCTTGCTGAGCAGAGGACCAAATCCAGCATAAGAAATGTGACTCAATTACATTGAAAGTCCCCTAGCCATTGCATTTCCCTTCCACCTTTCATTATTTCCTTATTGTCCAACACAAGGAGATGGGTATGAGCATTTAGCCAATGAATTACCCTGGTTGCAAGACTATGACCTACCTTTCTACCAGCCCATTGGTTTATGCAGATGTTTTGACATTCTCTCCTCAGTCCATAAGCCTGCTTCTCAATTTTGGTAGGACCTCCTGGAAGGTCAATAAAGGTCTGTTAATATCTGCTTGCAAAGCCATATGTCAACCAATGGCAATGTTTATTTTGTGTAGATCCTCCTGGAGAATCAAGGGCAAGGTTTATCCACCCATCAGACTCTGTATTTTTGGCCTGTTCTACCTGTATTGTCCAGGTAGCAAGTATTATAAAAGTAATGCCTTGGAGGAAGGGGGTATCTCAGATCATGAGGAAGGTCTGAGGTCCCATTTATTAAAGGGGTCCATAACCCCTTCATAAATGATTACTGGTTCAGAGTTCTGCTTTAGTGATTTTTCTTTAGTGTTACCTTATATAAAATCATGGTTGCTAATCCCACTTTTTAAAATTCAGTTGAATCACAGTAAATTCTACTATAGTCCTCCCTATTAACTCCATATGAATTTGTATATTTAATTGTGTTTCTTGTGTGCAGCAAGCTGTTGGATTTTCTTATTTAATTTGTAACCATCTCCTATAATATGGGTGAGTTCAGCCCATTAACATTAAAAGTTAAAATTCTTTTGTTTTCCCTCTATCATATCATGCTATACTTTTTTTCAAATTGGTAAAGGTGACAACTGGATGGTATCATTAATATTTTAGGAACTCTGGGTGAACAAGTACACAATTAGTATACTGTTGATGAAACTATGAATTGATCTGACTATTCTGGAAAACAATTTTGAATTATGCAATAAAAGGAAAAGCCAGAGATCCCTCTTTTAGACATATACTACAAAGAAATAAAGGACAGGAAGATGGCCTATATATGCCAATTTATGGCTACTTCTTTTTCTGGTAGCAAAAATATGAAGAAAAATGGGGAACAGTCAAAAAGAGATGTGATATATGAATATAATGGAATATTACTGTACCCTAAGAAATTTTAAAATATCAGTTTTAGAGATGCACAGGGAAAACTATGTACACTGTTGCAGAGTGAGGCAAGCAGGATCTGGAAAACAATAAATACAATACCTACAATAAAATAAATGAGAAAACTAAAAGGAAACTAAATGCTATGTCATTGCAATTACTCATCTTAGCTCTATTAAGGAGATGAGGAAATATACCTTCCTTTGTTTCTTGGGGTGGTAGGAGCCCAGGTGCAGAATGTTATAATATACTGTTAGATGTCTTCATTATGTGGGTTGATTTTGCTTACCTATTTTTCATTATTATAATAGAAAGCTGAAGGAAAGAGAGGAGAGGTTTATGCTCAGAAATGAATGGAATGTAAAAAAAAAGACATCAATACACCTTCTTTTCCCCAAGAAGTCTCTTTCCTTTTTAATAAAAAAAGTAATCAGCACTAGTTAATAGCACCATATTTTATTTGAAACAATCCGATTGATATCTTTCTTCCCCCATAGATACTTCCCTTTCCTCAACCACCCCATCTCCCAAACACTAAATATTGCTTCACTTTCCTTTTTAAATAATTTTCTTTAAGCATCTTCAGCTTATTTCTTTGAAGCAATCAACTCCTTGACTCCATCCTAGAACTTAGGCACAATTCTTCTCTCTCTCTCTCTCTCTCTCTCTTGGTTTTTGGGGGGCAATTGGGGGTAAGTGACTTGCACAAGGTCATATGGCTAGTTTTTGTGTGTTAAGTGTCTGAGGCTGGATTTGAACTCAGGTCCTCATAACTCCAGGGCCAGTGCTCTATTCACTGTGCCACCTAGCCACCCCTCTTCTCTCTCTTGTCCATGTGACTTCCTTCTCACTTTTTTTGTTCTTCTACTGTTGCAGCTAGGTGGTGTAGTGGATAGAGCTCCAAGCCTGTAATCAGGAAGACCTGAATTTCTAAGTTCAAATCTGACTTCAGACACTTACTAGATATGACCCAGTTCCCCTAACCCTGTTTGCCTCAGTTTCCTCATCTGTAAAATAAGCTGGAGAGGGAAATGGCAAACCACTCAAGTGTCTTTGCCAAGAAAACCCTAAATGTGGTCACAAAGAGTCAGACATGATTAATCAACTGAAAAATAATAATGCTATATTTTTTTAATACTTTCCTCACCTAGTCTCTATATAAATGTTTTATGATCTTGACTCTCCCCTGCTCAGATGGTGTTTAAATTAACCTTCATCCATATCCCTCATCATGTTTTCTAAATTGTCCTTCACTTCTGTGTATTTTCATTTTGAAAGAGTGTTGCTCTTTCATTTCTGGATCCAAATATTTATATTCTGCCAATTATTTCTGATGTGCAGGCAACACATTCCATTTTCATGATTTTTATTTCTCTTTTATCATGGGGATTATTCTGCTATGGCTACACGATCTGTTAGGAATCCATAAAGTCATTTGCCTTATCAGACATTGATTTATGTTCCTTTGTCTTGCAGTATTTATCTAGAGATGTTTGGACTCATAGATGTCCTGAAGACCATCTTACCTTCTGATATTTATCTTCTTATGCTCAAGGTTTTGAACTAACTTTTCTGCCTCCTGAGATATTTGGTGATCTCAATATTTTTTTTCTTTTATCCCCTATAACTCACTTCCATTCCTTCCTACTTCTCAAGTATATTTGTTTCTGATCAGTGTAGTTATACAGTGTTCAGTTGTTTTCTTACTTCCATTTGTGTTGCTTCATTTATATACTACTTTCCTCATCTAGATTGCTTCATTTTGCATTATTTTGCTTAAGTCTTCCTGTGCTTCTCTCAATATTCATCATTTTCTGTGGCACATTTTTTATAGTATTCACATACCAGAATTTGTTTAGTTTTTTCACAATCAAGAGAGATTAATTTTATATTTCATATGAATTGTATAGTAATATAACCCTTGTTATCATTCTCTAAGTTCTTGCTAAGGGGTAGAGAAGTAAAATAGAAACAGCTAAGATGAGGCTGCTTGATTTCGATGAGATGAATAATGGTGAAGCTTTCTCCTTTCTTACTACCTCATATTTTTTCCCTTTCTCTTCCTCCCAAGAAAAGTGAGTTCCTATTCTAAAGTTTTCCTGTTCTTTAGAATTATATTTATGCCTTTTTTGGATAGAACTGATTTATTTTTAAATGCCCAAAAGTTTTTATTTCACTTTTTAAAAGTTTTAAAATTTATTTTTAACTTAAATGCAAAATAAGAAAAGAAAAAAATTGCCATGTACACAGCAGAATATAAGAGGGTTCAATATAAAGCAGTAAGTTTCCATTTCAAGAAAACCTACATAATAAATATCACACAATTTTCAAAGCTGTCCATCTTTGCTTCCTTCTAGGTATTCTTTTGTCCTCTGCTAAGCACTTTTTACTTTACTTTTCCCCTACACCCCAGAAGACTACAATTAAGTATGAATATATCTATATCTATATCACACATATATACATATGCATAGATACACATATACACTCAAATGTATATATGTAAGATTGCATTATGCTTAAATCCACTTGTCATGTTTCTCTGAAGGTGACTAGCATCTTCCTTTGTAAGTCCAAGTCTTTCCATATTTTTCTAAATCCACCAGCTTATAATTTCTTACACCACTATAATATTCTGATCCAATCACCTTCTATCTGAGAGATAGTCTATGAGAGGTTTTTACCTCCCATATTCTGCATTCCCTCTATTCTTGACTACATCGATTTTATTTATACAGGAAAAATTTAATTTAAAATAAACAAAATTATCCATTTTACACTTTAACACTGCTCTCACCTATAATATAGTTTAAGGTCTGATACTACTGAATGTAATTCCCTCACATCTTTTCTCCCTGGTTTCCTTGAAGTTCTTGGCCCTCTGCTCTTCTAAATGAACTATTTTTTTTTCTGACTCAGCAAGATAATATTTTTAGCAATTTAATTGGGTTAGCATTACATAAATAGATTAGTTGCATAAAATTGTCATTTTTTAAAATTACATTAACTTTATCTACCCATGCACAATAAATATTGCTTCAGTTATTTAGATCTAATTTTGTTTGTATAAAAATATTTTATGTTTATATTTGTAAAGTTCCTGTGTCTGTTTTAGCAGGTATCATTTTTTTTTATACTGTCTAGTTATTTTATATAGTCTAAAACTATTGGTTAATGTGGCTAACACGTAGTATAATTTTCCTATTTTTCTTTTGATTAAATATATTTTAGCTTTAACTTTGAGATCATGGTTACTATTACTGCTTTTGTACATAAATTCTATTCCTCACTTTTATTTTGTGTGTTATCTGACATTTTTATAGCATTTCTTGAAAATGACATATTGTTGAAAGCAAATTTTTAATCTGCTATCAGTTTCCATTTTATGGGTAAATTCATCCCATTCACATTCTAAACTATCATTATTTGTATATTTTCCTCTTTCCTGTTTCCCTCCCTATCCTTCTAACCCTTTTCTATCCCTTTACTTTACTTCTACCTGCTACTTGGCCCTATTCCTTAACCTCCCACCCTCCAACAATCCTTCCCTTATCATCTCTTCCCACCCTATCCCCTTACACTTTTATTTCTTTCTGAATTTAGAAGATTTTTATACTCTTCTAAATACATTTATCTCATTCCTGATAATCTACAAAACCTCCTTAATCCCCCTTATCCTATTCCCTATCTCCCCTTTATCCTCCCCCTTCCCTATTCGCTTACCCTCTCATTTCTTTCTAAATTTAGAAGATTGTTAATACATATCTAGATAAATATGTATTGTTCCCTCTTTAACCCATTCCCAATGAGAGTAGTTTTCCAGAACTACCAGCCCTCCTCTCCCATCTAACTCCTCTGTATCAATTACCCCTCTTGTATTTCATTTATATTTTAACTTTTCCTATATCATTTTGCTTTTTAGAATCACATACTCAGCTCTAAACCACTCTTTCTTTCAAACTACCCAATTACTAATGGCAATCATAGCATACAGTTTACATTTTCACATATAAAAAGTAAGCAATTTGTCCTTATTTTGAGTTCATTATAATCATTCTTTGATGTTTGCCTTATATTTCTCTTGGATTTTGTATGTCAGATTTTCAATTAAGTGCTGGTCTTTTTTTTAACAAAATCCTGTAAGTCTGTGTAAGGGTTATGGGATTTAAAGATCTTCCATGCCCCATTGGACGTGCTGACATAGCAGGAAGGGGCGGAGCAAGCAAAAGCGAAAGCCAGAGAAAGCGAAAGCCAAGCTAGCGTTCCTGCGGTGGCTGGTGGTGGTGGCGACGGCGGCGGCAGCAGCAGAGGCAGCGGCAGCGCGAAGCCCTTTTTGAGTTAGGACTGCTAAGGACTTTCTGCTAAGGACTCCTGCTGAGGACTGCCAGGGGCTGGAGCTGCTGGGAGCGCACTTCCAGGACGCTGGGTGGTTGGTGTGCGTGGGGAGAGGAGGACCTTTGCCTGAGGTAGCCGGTTCTGTTTTAAAGGCTTGAAAATGTGGGTGCTTTCTACTTTATCTACCTGTGCCAATGTCATAACTACTCTGATGGCTTTCACTTTCTGGTTTTGGGACTCAGTCTTTTGGTATCTTAATAAATTTTCCAGCTTATTCCCTTATATGACAAGCATGACATATTTTGTGATGGATAATTATATCAGCATATTTGTAATCTCTATAGGCATTGTGAATATGGCATTGCTGATACATTTGGCGACGAGGATGGGATCACAAAATGTCAGGCCTCTATTTGGAAGCAGTGGGGCTTTAAAGGGAGAAATGGCTATTCCAGGATGGGAGGATTTGCCTTACTCCTCTC
>NW_027185698.1:32327036-32331261 GCF_028583685.1 Petaurus breviceps papuanus
ATATTTGTAATCTCTATAGGCATTGTGAATATGGCATTGCTGATACAGTCTGTCAATTCACTAAATATCTATTTTTTTTGTTTGTTCAGGATTATACATAACTTTGTTGGGTATGATATTCTGAACTGCAACCCCAGTGCTTTTGCTCTTCAATATATAGTATTCTAAGACCTGTAGTCTTTGAGTGTACCTGTTACTAGGTCTTGTGTAACTTTACTTGTGACTCTGCCATATTTGAACTGTTTTTTTTTTTCTTGGTGCTCATAATATTTTCTCCTTGAGCTGTGGGTTTTGGAATTTGGTCATGATATTCCTGTAGGTTTTCCTCCTAGGATCTCTTGGAGATCAGTGGATTTTTTCTATTTCCATTTCTACTTTCCCCTCTTATTCTAACATTTCAGGACAATTTTCTTTTAATTATTTCTTATTATTATTGTATCAAGATTTTATTTTTGATAGTATCTTTCAGGTAATTCAATTACTGTTATTTTTTTAAGCTTTGTTCTGGGTCCAACTCTGCATTCCTTTCTACCTCCAAGCCACCAAATAGGGCACCCTGGGACACCATGCTGAAAATTTTCTTGCTCCCTGAGAACCCTCCACTGGCTATGACCTTCAGTTCTCCCCTCTGGCCTGGAACCAAAACCAAGACTTTGCTGTCCTATAAGTACCTACAGCTAGCAGTGTCCTTCACCCACGGCTGCACTCACCAGGTGCATGCTGGTTCCTTCTTGCCCAGGACCATGTCTTGGCAGCATAGCTGGGCCTGGCATCCCTTGTCAGCAGAGAGTCCCTTCAGTCTTCCTCCATTTAGATGCTCAACTCCCCATGCTATCTAGGAGGTAAAAAGTGCTGTGGCCAAGGTTAAGACTACTTTCCCAACCCAGCTTCCCCAAGGCTCACTGCTTGGTGTTTCAGGGGAGCTAGCCTTGAGGTACACTTCACTTGGGCCAAAACTCTGTCCTGGGATCTTCAGATTTTCTCCAGTTGTCCCAGGAAGACCACTCTTCAGTCACAGGTCTTGTTTATTTTTGTCACTCTATGTTTACTCTGAGGAGTTATTTTGTCTTGTTTGTGGAAGAAATCTGGAGAGTTCGGAATTTTCTGAACTACTCTGCCATCTTCCCAGAATCTTCCTTCTAGCTGATTTTTAAAAAATTGATACTAACCCTAGTTAGATAAAGTATTGACCCTAACAGTTTCTGGGTGTGTACTTTATTATTTATGAAAAGGAAAGCAGAAAGGAGGGCAGTGACCAGAAAAGTGTGAGGTAAATATAAAGAGATAGACACAATGGACCCTATCTGTCTAAATTTTGGGGTTGGAGTTTTTCCTTCTGATTGGGAGTCAAGAATAGAATGAGAGAGATTCTAATTGATATTGATTTACTATTTTTATAAACCTCACAAAGTGGTATAAATCTGAATACTGGTCTTCTCCCTGAGGTACCAAAAATAGTTGTTGGTAGACTGATAAGGGGAGATGAGTACTATTGAATCATAATGTCTCTATTGATTTTCCACATACAAATGCATAAAGAAATCTCTCTGAAGGGGTGGAACTCACATCAGTGCCTAAAGACGTCCTGCCTAATCATAGGATAAGGGAAATGGTTAGATAGTGTTGGCTAATGTACACATGCCAAAGTTGAAAGTCAACTGAAATGGAGTGGCTAGCTTCCTCTTCAACTTCAACTAAACAAACCTACAAACCTTCACAGATGCATTGTTACATAGAAATAAACCAACAAAATTCTGGCTAATTACAATCAACACACTTTGCTGTTACTTTGTTAAAGTTATTTTATGGAATGGCAAATCATAATGCATATACTCTACCATAAATATGATTGTATTTTGCTTTAAAAAAGAATTCAATAGGTAAAGATGAGAAGAGAGGACATTCCTATCATAAGGGACAGTGTGTAAACAAAGACATGGAGGTGGGTATGTACAGAGTATTTGGCAGGAGAGAGAACACCATAATTTAGTTAAAGTATAGACTAGATCATGAAGTATTCACTAAACTACTGTTTCTACTACAATAGTTCATAAGTCCCCACAAGTGTAGTTTTTATTAGTAGTCAATCAGTAGAAACAATTAGTTCTTAGAAAAGGCATTTACTAATATGGTGTAGTATAAAACAGGAGTTACAAAAACATTTCTCCCATAAGCCTAGAATTAATTCTCTCACAAATATACAAAGAGTTCATGGCAAGAGTAGGATCTAACTTAGAGTACAAGTTGTGAGGCCCATGTTTAAGATACTAGTGTGGCAAAAGCAGCTCTTAGTTCCAGTAACTTAAGGACCCGAAAGTTCTCTCTTTCTGCAGAATTCACAATGAATTCCCTAGGACTGCTCCTTTCCACAGCCTGACTGTTCCTCTTCATTTGGTGACTATCTTTATCTGTGTCTGGAATGTGTGTCTCTGACTCCTCACTAACTATAGTGTCTCCTACCATTCCAGTAGCTCCCATTCAAAGCTATCTGACTGATGGGGAATGAGGAAGAAAAAGAAATTCCCTTTTTATCTGTCTTTGTAGATGTCTCTTTAGCAGGCAGCTGTTGGCTTGACATCTCTTCCACTCTCTTTCCACCTCCTAGACTGGACTCCTCCCTCTAGGCAATTTGCTGCTAGATGCTAAGAACTACAGGAGAGGGGAGAAAGAAAAAGAAATCATCTTTTCCCCCTGGAAGGGTCTTATTCCACAACTGTTATAAACTTAAACTACTTCAAGTTTCTCAGATCTCAAGTTATTCCTAAGAAATGCCTAATTTGTATCCTCACTCAAACTCTTCTCTTCTTGACTCAGAGAGGTATCTTTTTTTTTTAAGCAATTGGAGTTAAGTAACTTGCTCAAGGTTACACGGCCAGTTATTTCTAGGTGTGGTGCTGAGTGTCTGAGCCCAGGATTCGATCACCAGGTCGTCCCAACACTGGAACCGGTGCTCTTACTCGCTGAGCCACCTGGCTGCCCCAGAGAGGTATCTTTACCTGATAAAGGGACTACAGCATACATCTTTATACAGATACCATCTTTATACATTATAAAGCCTCATCATGTGTGACTACATCCAGTAACCATATCAACTAAGCTGGGAGTAGAGGAGTATTTTTGGAATCCTGTTAACTCTTCCCATGAGGAAATATGAGAAAGATAATGTACTTTCACTCTGTGAAAGACCTTAAATATCAAAAAGAAATTTGAATTTTGCTTAAAAAATCTTTAACAGCATTCTACTATATATTGAGTAGAAAAGTGAAATCCATAAGCAAGATTATTCTGGGAATAATACAAAGGATGAATTAGATTAGATGAGAAGAACCTGGATAGGGGGAAGAAATATTAGGAATCTATTTCAGGAATATTGTTAAATGCTAATGGAGGCCTATATAAGGATGTTGGTGATTGGTAGGGTCAGAGGAGTGTATGAATGCAATTGTTGAGGTTTAAGGGTGCTCGGGACCCCAAGACAATGACATGCCAGGTCCTGGCCCGAATGAATTCTACCCAAGCCTTTTTTCAGCCATAGGAAAACAATATTTACTAAAGATCTGCCATATTAGGTAGATTCTTAAGGAATCTGAACATTCATAACACTTGTATTGACAAGCAGGTCAGATTGAATCTGAGTCCCTTCATGGAGGCAAGATGGATCTTATATACAGAAAGACTATGGAAAGGATCTAGGGGTGGCCAAGTAGTCTAGGGTGACTAGAGGTCAGCCTCCAGGAACCAAGAGAATGGGATTGAGGGTGGGAAGTAGTTGAAGGCTACCAGGAGATAACAGAAAATGCAGGACTGGGCTAGGTTAAGGGTAACAGAGATTTGGACACAGGGATAATGGGAGGCTTATGGCCTCAGGGGAATGTCAGATCCAGAGGGAAGATTCAAGAACAGTTCAAGGGGCTTTACCCCATCACAATTACCTCTATTTTTCAGTTTAATTTGTGATAATCAAAGCAATATGACATTCTAGCAGTTAAAGAAGAAAGATACTTTTTGATCAGAAAGATACTTTCTGAATGTCTGCCTGTGGGATCAAATCCTAAATTGCTTCTACTAATCAGTCCCTTCCCTCCTTTTCTCCTTTCCCTTCCATCCTCCTTTTTCCCCTTCCTTTCTACCTTCCCTCACTGATGGGATTAACTGGAATGTATATTTTGATGTATATTGGGGTTTTATTCTCTCTCTCTCTCTCTCTCTCTCTCTCTCTCTCTCT
>NW_027185698.1:32331361-32376918 GCF_028583685.1 Petaurus breviceps papuanus
TATATATATATATATATATATATATATATATATATATATATATATACTTCATACAGTCACTCCTTGTCTTAAAAACAAAAACAAAACTGAGACTAAAAGTTGCCAACAGACTTGCCCAAGGTTATACAGAATGAAACATAACTTTAATCTGTAAAACAGACATGTGCACTCCCTACTTCACAGTTTGTTGTGAAGATCAAATGAGACCATGTGTTTAACATATTTTGTAATCCTTAAATTGCTATTCCAGTGGGAACTGTTATTATTTTTATATAAATGAGGACTTCATAATACTTTTTTGTGTTCCAGTTTCTCTCATTAGACATAATAATTGGTCACAACATCCTATAAAATGTGACCATTTTCTCCAGTGTCTACCGACTATAACCTGTTCCTCTGAGGTTCGGATTAAATGTCATTAGAGAACAGAGTTCTCAGTTTACATGGGACTGTGGTAGTGGATAATGAAAGTGCAGGTGGTTGACAAAATCCTAGGCTTTTTCTCAATCACATGGTCTCTAAGCTATTGTAAGCAGTTGTGCTCCATCTGCTTTGGGTGAACGAATTCTAGTTTCTATCTTTAGAGATAATCTCTTCAATGATCATCCATTACTAAGAATTTCAAATCCAGTCCTAGAAGTAAGCAAAGTGGGAGGGGAAAGGCAGTTAGTATGGACCAGGGTGAGTAAAATTGTCAAAGTTTATATTAATTCTCCTATATTCCTAAAGGTAATGTAAAGTTGCTAGGGTGTTACAGAAGATTTAAATTAATCTGTGAATCATAAAATTTTCCTGTGGGAAAGAACCCCAGAGAGACTTTAGTGTATGATTTTATACATAAGAAAACTGAGGTTCAGAGAGAAGTGACTTGTTCAAAGTCATCTAGCTAGGTAGTAGCAAATCTGGGACTAGAATTCCAGCCTCCTAAAAGTGTTGTTTTTTTCTTTTCTTTATTCCTTTTTTTTTAAGTTTAAGACTTTAAAAGTTGAATGGGAGGATTACATTACTAAAAGTAACTAGATGCTTTTTTTTTTTTTAGTTTAGTAAATTTAATTTAATTTAAAATGTTTTTGTGCCTTTTTTTTTGGAGGGGGTAAGGTAGGGCAATTGGGATTAAGTGACTTGCCCAAGGTGACATGGCTAGTTTTTTTTGTATGTGTGTTAAGTGTTTGAGACTAGATTTGAACTCAGGTCCTCCTGACTCCAGGGTGGGTGCTCTATTCACTTCACCACCTAGCTGCCTCTTAATTTAAAATGTTGAGGGAATAAAAAAATGATACTGCCATTTTCCTTTTTTGTATTTTTAAAAATTTTAAACAAATACAAAATGAGAAAAGAAAAAAAAATATTGCCATGTACACAGTGGACCATAAGAAAGGATTCAATGTAAGACAATACATTTCCATTTCAAGAAAACCCATATAATAAATACTACATATTGTTTTCAAAGCTGCCCAACTTTGCCTCCTTGTTGGTTTTCTTTTGTTCTCTATGTGCTTTTTACTTTATTTTTCCCCTTTCTCCCCTCCATCCCCACCATGAAGGCTACAATTAAGTGTGAATATAAATATATATACATAGATAATCTATAAACATACACATATATACACTCATACACATATATGTATATATATACCATACTTATTACATATATAAATATATATATATATATATATATATATATATATATATATATACACACACACACACCATACCATACTTATTTCCATCTGTCATCTGTTTCTCTGAAGGTGGATAGCATCTTCCTGCATAGGTCCAAGTTTCTCCATGTTTTTTCTAAATCAACCAACTCATTTCCCACACAATCATATCCTGAGAGATTGTCTATGAAGGTTTTTCCCCATTTTTCTGCATTTCTTCTGTTGACTATATAGGCCTTATTTATACAAGAAATGTTTAATTTAAAATAGTTAAAATTATCCTTTTTGCACTTCAACAACGCTTTCCCTTCTAATACAGTTTTAAGGTCTGGTACTGCTAAATCTACTTCCTTTACATCTTTTTTCCTAGTTTCTTTGAAGCTCCTGACTTTGCTCTTTCAAATGAATTTTGTCATTATTTTTTCTAATTCAGTAAAATAATTTTTAGTAGTTTAATTGGGATGACACTGAATAAATAGATTAGTTAGGTAAAATAAATTTTACCTTTTTAAAAAAAGATAAAATTTTTTTTACCTTTTTAAAAAAGGTAAAAAATAAATGAATAAATTAGTTAAAATTTAAAAAAATAAAAAATTATATTGGCTTTATCTACCCATGAACAATAAATATTACTTTAATCATTTAGATCTGAGTGTAAAAAGTTTTATATTTATATTCATCTAGTTCCTGTGTCTGTTTTGGCAGATATATACTCAGGTATTTTATACTGTCTAATATTTTAAATAGTCTAAAACAATATTGAATAATATTGCGGACACAGTGTAGTTTCTCAATTTTTCACTTTTGATTAAATCTATTTTAACTTTAACTTTGTCTGAGATCATACTTACTATCCCTGCTTATTTTTTACATAATAAATTCTACTCTTGACCTTTATTTTTGTGTGTATCTCTAATTTTTATAATTTTTCCTGAAAGCAACACATTGTTGAATTCAAATTTATAATCTGATATCCATTTCTGTTCTATGGGTAAATTCATCCCATTCACATTCTAAGCTACCATTACTTGCTGTGCATTTTCCTCCTTCCTATTTTTCCTCACTATCCATCCTCACCCTATTTACCCCACCTCTCCTCACTCCTGTTTTACTTCTACCAGCTATGTAGACCTCCTATTACTTAACCTACCCATCCCTCTAGAAGTCCTTCCCTTATCTTCTCCCCCACCCAATCCCCTTGCCCTCATTTCTTTCTGAATGTAGAAGGCTTTTAACACACACACATAGATAGATATAGATATATTTACCTCTTTAACCCATTCCTGAGAGTAAGGGTCCAACACTACCCTCCCTCCCCCCCACTAACTTCTTCTGCATAGATTTTTCCTTTTATGCCTCATTTGTATGAAATAATTCCTCTTTTTCATCTCTCCCTACAGTTTCACAATTTTATGTGTTTAGAATCACCTTACCATACTCAGTTCAGCCCAAGCCTTACTTCAAACTACCCAAATAAAATCATGACAATCATAAGAATACCATTAATATTTTCATTTATATGAAATGAATAATTTGACCTTACCGAGTCCCTTACAATTGGTCTTTAATGTATACCTTATATTTCTCCTGGATGTCATATGTAGAATTTTTCCTTAAGTCCTGGGGGTTTCCTAAGTGTCAGATAAAGTCCTACCCCATGAAAGAAGCCTTTCCCAGCCTCCCGTAATCTCAGTGCCTTTTCTCTGTGATTATCTCCAGTTTGTGTATGTCTTTCATTTACACCGCTGTTTGCACATTGGCTCCTCCATTAGAATAAGTTCCTTAAGAAGTAGGATTAGTTTTTACCTTTCTTTATATCTTTAGTGCTTAGGACAATGCCTGGCACATGTTATGTGTTTGAAAAATGCTTGTTGACTTGATAAGCAATAAAATGGCAAATGATATGGAAAATATAAATAAATAAAAGAACAAAATAGGCAGATACTTACTGTTCATGCATGGTCAATGCCAATATAGAAAAAAAAATAATGTACTACCCAACAAATCTAGTGCTATACTGATAGAAATAAAAAAGATACTTCACAGAATTATGCAAAAATAATAAGAAGAATCCATGTGGAGGAATAAAAGGTTAAGAATATCAAAGGACAGAGGCAGCTAGGTGGTGCAGTGAATAGGGCACCAGCCCCAGAGTCAGGAGGACAAGTTCAAATACAGCTTCAGATACTGAATACTTACTAGCTGTGTGACCTTGGGCAAGTCACTTAACCCCAATTGCCCTGCCCTCCCCCCTCCAAAAAAAAGAGAAAAAAAAGAATATTAGTTATTATTAGACAATTTTAAGAATATAGACTATTGAGGAAGGAACATCTCATTTGATAAGAACTGCTAAGAAAACTATAAAGCAGTCTGATGAAAAATTAGGTTAGATCATCTTACAACACAAATCACAATAAATTCCAACTGGATGAAAGACCTAAATATGGCATAAAAGTTATACCTTTCATAATTATGTTAAGGGAAAAATTCATAACCAGATAACAGAGAAGGTAATAGACAAAAGGTGTGAGAGTGCCAGAGAATGATCTAGCACAGACTCACTCTGTGTCAAATGACTCTGGCCCACTTGTCCAGTACAAGCCTCACAGATACTGAGGCTCCTTAAGAATCTACCCAATATGGTGAATCTTTAATAAACTTTGCTTTTATTTTGCTGAGAGAAGACTTGAGTCAAATTCATTCGGCAGGACCCAGAGTGTTGGTGTTCTGGGGTCTCAAGCACCCCTAACCCTGTACCTCATCATTTTACACTAACCTCATCATAAGTGCAGATTGTTCTAGAGATAGAAAATTTTGTTTAATTTTTGTTTTGTTGAAATACATCATATAACAAGATGTGTTTTCTACCTAGTCAGGATGTAAATGGTTCCAATATGGGGGTTTGGGTGAGAGATTTTGGGTCATGTTTGGGTCAATTGTTCATCTCTGAGCCTTTGTCCAGGCTGTTACCCATGCCTGGAATCCACTACCTCCAATTTGTGTAATCCCTGATTCCCTTCAAGACCCACGACAATCCTACCTTTCATTTTGTCTCTTGATACTCCATTCTACAGGCTTCTCCCCACCTTCTGTATGAAGCCCTTCTTGATTCTTCACATTCCTTCTCATACTGCTAATGCTTCCTTCTTCTCCCCAAATTACCTTGCAACACACACACAGAGGTATGGATATGTGTGGATATAGATATAAATGTCCCTTTAAATGTATGCAATCTTACTCAATAGAATGCAGGTTCCTTGGGGGCAGGAACTGCTTGACTTTTATCTTTGTATCTCCAGGGCTTAACATAGTGTCTGTTAATAAACGCTTGCTGATTTCCTGGTTGGGCTTCTATTGGTAGTAATACTAACACTGATGTTCACAGTTACCCTTATGCATAAATCCACAAGTACACAAAGAAGGCATCTGCTAAGCCTCTTTCCAAGGCCCTTTCTCAAAACATTAACTGAGTCCCCACACTCACTTCTCCAATGGTTTTTAAATTCCTACCATAATTATTCCTTAGTGTTTTAAGAACTTTCTGTTTCTCTACATCTTTAAAATTCCAAAGTCTCCAACACTATTCCTTTTGCCCCTAGATCAGATGATGGAGAGGTCTGATCTTCTTGGGTAGAGAGTCTTAGGGTAAACTCACATGATGGTTTGGGCTATAAGGCTACCTGTGTTTATGGGGGTGGAGGAAGAAAGGTGCAGGAAAGAGATGTGGTAGAAATTAGTACATAATATCTAGGTAAGAACTGTTGTCCCGGGTCCTGTTGATGAGGGTTGGCTCCCAACAGGTTCAGCGGAAACTCTGATCTTATCCAAGACCAGAAAACCTGCAATAGTGTCTGGAAAGAATTGAAGGTCTCAGGCTTAATTGGAGTGAGAGTTGTAGAAGTTTATTGTTACGCTTAAGCGGGCAAGAGTCCTTTAGGGGACCTGCAAGTGAGAGGGGTACAGGCTTTTACTTTTAAAGGGTAGGGCTGCCATTGTCAGGGCTGACCAGATAGAAGGGACCTCAGTGCATAGATAAAGGTTAGAGCTGACTGAGAGGAACTTGTGACTTTAGTGCATAGATAGTTTAGATGAGATTTGGGCCAGACTGGAGGAGACATGAGGCAAGAACAAAGGAGTATTTGGGCCAGACCGGAGGAGACATGAAGAGATTAAGTAAGAACAAAGGAGTCACAACTTGTTGCCTAGGCCTAGTGTGGATAGGGGGAAGGGGCAGAGTTTGAGGCTGGGAAAGGGATTTTACAGATTACAATTTTACAATACAAATTGCAGTTACAATTGTACAAACTGGTTTTACAAATTGATTTAGACCCCAGGTACCCCATCACTGTTATATCATCACTGTCTTCCCAACCTCCATTCCCACAAGGGCCTGTGTCTTTTACTTTGTCTCCCTTTGCTCCATAACACAAGCTTCTCACCATTATAATTCTGTCAGAGGGTCCTTAACTTTTTCTGTCAAGGAACTCAATGGCACTGAATGAAACCTGTGGATCCCTTTTTAAAAATAATGTTCTTAAGTACAAAAAATATTGCAAAGGAAATCAATTACAATCCATTAAAGATGTCTTTTTTTCCCCATCTCAGTTCAAAGGTCACTTGAAATGTATCCACAAATTTCTGGGGGAGGGGAGTCCATGGATCCTGTATCAAGAACCCCTGTTTTATATGTGTGTGTATACCTCATTTTCTTTTTTTTTTTTTAAGCAATTGGGGTTAAGTAACTTGCTCAAGGTTACACGGCCAGTTATTTCTGGGTGTGATGCTAAGTATCTGAGCCCAGATTCAATCTCCAGGTCATCCCGACACTGGGGCCGGTGCTCTTACTTGCTGTATATACCTCATTTTTTTGAGTACTTTTATATTACTTTTTAAAAGTTACTATGAATTTATATATTTCATATGGAGAAAATGGCAGCTAGGCCCTGGGGGGCTGAAGTCCTGAACTACTCTCTTGTTCTATTGTAATAATAACAATAACACTCCACCCTCCTGGCTCAAATTCCTTCTTTTGTCATATATATCTTTAAGCAGCAAATTCTCCCAGGCTTTGGAGATGCATTTTTTTTTAAGATTTTGTTTTTTGCTTTTTTGGAGGGAAGAAGGTAGGGCAATTGGGGTTAGTGACTTGCCCGAGGTCACATGGCTAGTTTTGTGTTAAGTGTCTGAGGCCACATTTAAACTCAGGTCCTCCTGACTCCAGGGTTCTCTATTCACTTCGCCATCTAGCCACCCCTGGAGATGCATTTTGACCAGCAAAAAATACCTCCCTATCTCCCTACATCAACAAGTAGTAATCATGGCCTTTGAGCAGAGTTTGATGAGAGATGCAAATAAGTATGATAGCATTTTTTTTAGTGTTTTAAAGTTGGCATAATAGGGGTCTATACCTTTGGTGGCTTCTCACCATGTAGAGAGACTAGAGACTTTTTCTTCCACTCACAGACAGACTGGTGAGCTGGATCCCCAGTATCACTACCATTCAAAGGTCTAGTAAAATCTAGGTTTCTAGTTATATTATTTGTGTACCATTGTTAAGGTTCTTGTTAATTGTGAACAAGAATTAACTAACATTTATAAATGGTATTTAATAACCAGCTAAAGAAAAGTCAGCGGTTGCAAAAACATTACCCCTGAACTAGGAGTGTTTCTTCCTTTGTATACCCAAAGTCTCTGGAGAGAATGTTCTTATGTCTCACTACCATTGGCTTTGAGTTCAAAGTATATGTGAGGCAAAGAGGGTAATTCACTGCTTCTGGTCACTAGGAATCCTTTTCTCTTTTGTAGAGTCATTAAGAAATTCCCTTTACCCAGTGTTTTACTAGAGCCATCGCTTACTGGGTTGGAAAGCCAGTTGTTAAATTTCCCATGTGAGCATTTATACGTCAAAAATTGGTACACTACAAATTAGAGCTTGATTCATTACTATTGATTGTCTAGACTTAAGAAACCTGGTTAACATTTATGCACACATTGCTTCCCTTGGGTATGGCTAGGGTATCTCTGGAGTTATAAGGGTCTGTGTCTCTGCAGTCTGTAGCCTGTAGAAACTTACATGAACTGATGCAAAGTGAAGTGAGTGGAATCAGAACACTATACACAGAAACAGCAATATTGTACAATGAACAACTGTGAATGACAGTTATTCTCAGCAATACAATGATCTAAGACAATCCCAAAATACTCCTGATGAAAAAATACTATCCACAGTCAGAGAAAGAATTGATGTCATCTTAATACAGAACAAAGCATACTATTTTTCTCTCTTTTCTTCCTTCTTTCTCTTTTATTCAAGTTTTCTTGCAGAAAATGCATAATGTAGAAATGTTTTATATGATTGGGCAAGTATACCCTGTATCAGATTGCTTACTATCTCTGGGAGGGAGAAAGGCATAGAATTTAGAACTCAAAACTTTAAAAAGAAATGTTAAAATTTCTTTTTACATGTAATTGGGGAAAAAATAAAATATTATTTAAAAATAAAAATATATATATATATATTTTTGCTGTTTGGAGGGGCAAAGGTAGGGCAATTGGGGTCAAATGACTTGCCCACGGTCACATGGCTAGGTGTGCGTGTGTGTGTGTGTGTGTGTGTGTGTGTGTGTGTATGTGTGAAATGTCTGAGGCCAGATTTGAACCCAGATCTTCCTGACTCCAGGGCTGGTGCTCTATTCACTGAGCCACCCAGCTGCCCCCAAAATAAGAAACAATTTTAAAAAGAATTCACACCTAGTTTACTTTTCATTGACAGATTTAATCAAAATATCTGGGATTTATTTCACTGAATGGGGGCAGGGAAGAACCCTAAACCTTATAATGCTGTTGCTCAGTTCTTTTAGTCACATCTGACTCTTTGTGATTCCATTTGGGGTTTTCTTGGCAAAGATACTAGAGTGGTTTGCCATTTCCATCTCCAGCTCATTTTACAGATGAGGAAACAGGGGCAAATGGGGTCAAGTAACTTGCCTAGGGTCACACAGCTAGTGTCTAAGCCCAGATTTGAATTCAGGAGAATGAGTCTTACTGACTGGCACTCTATCCACTCTACCACCATCCTTGTAACAGGAAAGGTCAAGGATTCTTGGCATGTTCAGAAATTTTCCCCTCTGGCTCACCTTCAGCCTCTATCCTCCTTTACACTTTCATCTGAAGACACAGTTAACCTGGTGAAAAAAATTCATTCAAACACAAAGTAATCACTGAAATCAGCAAGTTGAGCTATTCAGGGAAGCTGCTTGCCTGGCCTCTGCAGCTGCACTCCAAAAATGGTACATCCAACACGTGGCTGGCTCTGTCTGGGTAGACATAGAGAGAAAGAATTCACAACGACAAGTGAGACTACAGGATGGCAGGAAGGCCAGCTCACACAGAGACGATGGGGAGGATGAACACAAAAAGCTTGATTATGGCTAATGTTTATAGTCCCAGCACTGGGAGCTTATCCAGAGAAAAGAAATTACCCAAGCATCTCTTACTTTGTGAGGACCTTAATGAAAGCTTGTGGGGGGAAGGGAGAGGCCTGTGCTGTGTTTTGGAGCCTTTTTTGATAAACAAGTGTTAGTTGAAGTCTTTTGAAAATGTAGAATACACTATGGATCAGAGCTTGAAAGCTGGAAGGTACTTTAGAGATGGTCAAGTCCAAACCCTTCGTTTTACAGTTGAGAAAACAAGCCCAGGAATGTTTAGTGTCTTGCCCTAGGTTACATACATGGCACCTGGCAAGAGACAGGCATTGAAGTCCTCTAACCCTACATCCTCTTCCCTTTCTACCATACTAGTTTGTCTGAAACGAGACTTTGAACTTGTGATAAACAATGCCAATGATTCATTGAATGGTTTTCAGTCCTAGGGTTGGGGTCACCAGGTAATTCTTCCATTCTTGGAGAATCTCTCAAGATGGGATTCTCTGGATCCTTTCCCAAAGGAGATGACTGAGATGGCTGGTTGGCTGTTCTTCTTTCTTGAAGAGGACCACAATGACATTACTATGTTGGAGTCATAGTACAGTGCATTAGACTGTGACTGATCAGACCAATATGAGCTCAGAAGGCTGTACCACAGTTCACACACAAAATAGTCCACATTAACATTTGGAGTGCAGATTTCTCTAAATTTGCTCATCTCACATGCTGCCATTCTGCTTTGTTCTTACAGCACAGCACCTTCTTTGAGGTGGGTCCAATATGCTGGACACTCCTGTGCCAGTGTCTTCCATTTCTCATAATCGATTCCAAAGTTCTTCAGAAAGATCTTGAGAGAGTATCCTTGTATTGCTTCTTCTAACCTCCATGTCAGCACTTGCCTCTTGTGAGTTTTCTAGAAAACAGTCTTTCAGACAAATGTGTGTTTGGCATGTGAACAACATGACGAGCCCATCAGAGCTGAGCTCTCTGCAGTATAGTTCTAATGCCTGATAATTCAGTTCATCCTCTGGGGGTGAGCGAGTTGCCACAACCTTCAGTACTCAGATATCACTGGTAATCTTCTATACAGGAGCCACTGATTGTCAGGGTATACAGAGACAGTCTCAGTTTTGTGGCTCCAGTACTATGGTGGTCCCAAACTATGCCAAAAAGCCAAAAAGAATGAACAGATGAACTAGGTCCATAGCATTTGCCCTCTTGCTGACATGCTCACTTTCCTTCAGAAAATTAAAAAAAAAAATGCTATAACAACCCTGATATGAAGAGTTCATTAAAAGACCCGACTCCCCCTGGTTATGGTTCAGATCTTCTTCACATATGTTTGGAATGTAACAGTTGCCTGGGTTCTAGTGTTTAACTGGACAGAACACTTGACTTCTTCAGTTCTCATGGTCATTGCTAAGTGAGCATGAGAGCCTTCAAGGTAAGGTTGTAGGGTTAGGGGTCACTTCTTCTAGAGGTTGAACTTCTATCCCTGGACTCTCATTTCTGGTGCCTAATTTTTTAGAGCCAATAGCACAAAGATTCTCTTCTTTTGTGTACCCAGATCAGCTCTCCATTTTGGCCACATTTGTAGAAGAATGACGCATCCCTACCTCTGAACTTGAGTTTTCTTAGTCATTGAATCAGCAATGCAATATTCACAATGCCTATGGAAATTACAGATATGCTGATGTAATTATCCATCACAAAATATATCAGGCTTGCTATATGGGGGAATAAGCTGGAACATTTATTAAAATACCAAAAGACTGAGTCCCAAAACCAGAAAGTCAAAGCCATCAGAGTAGTTATGAAGTTGGCACAGGTAGATTAAGTAGAAAGCACCCACATTCTCAAGCCTTTAAAACAGAACAGGCTACCTCAGGCAAAGGTCCTCCTCTCCCCACTCACAGCAACCACCCAGTGTCCAGGAAGCGCGCTCCCAGCAGCTCCGGCCCCTGGCAGTCCTCAGCAGGAGTCCTTAGCAGAAATTCTGGCTGACTCAAAAAGGGGTTCGCACCTCCGCTGCCGCTGCCTCTGCTGCCTCTGTCACTGCCACTGCTAGCCACCACAGGAACTCTAGCTTGGCTTCCGCTTCCTCTTGCTCCGCCCCTTCCTGCTACGTCAGCAAGTCCAATGGGGCATGGAAGATCTTTAAATCCCATAACCCTTACAGTCATCTGGAAAAAGTGAAAGTCTGAGAGATGCCAGGCCTAGCTTGAACTTCTTTGGTGAGTCACGCTGGGCTCTGGTCTCAGTAACTCACCTGGGAGTGGATCATCCATGAAGCACTGAGGCAATCCTTTTGTAGCCTCCCTCTATCTTATCCAGACAATTTTCTTCTAACTCTCTGACTGAGTTTCTGAGTAATTGGGTAGCTGGCTTTGATGTTCAAGCAGCTAAAGCAGCAACAGTTTGCCATCTATAACCTCCCAAAATACGTTGGTTCAGATTAGTGAGGTTCATGCAGCGGGAGGGGCTGTGGATAGAGCTCGGGACCTGGGGTCAGGAAAATCTGAATTCAAATCCAGCCAAGTCATTTAATTTGTCCTTGCTTCAGCTTCCTCTGCTACAAAATGGGGATGATAACAGTGTCTATCTTTCAGTATCGTTTTGGGCATAAAATTAGGTAATGTTTGTCCAGTGTTTTGCAAAACTTAAAACATTTTATATACAGGTATATGTGTGTGCATGTGTGCACTCACATAGATGTATACACATGCATGTATATGTGCACATATGTTGTATATATGCACATGTGTAAATATGCAATACACATTAGCTATTATGATGTATGGCACAGTCATTGTACCTTTGATCACTGATCTCTGACAATCTAACTTCTTTACAAAGGTGGAAGAGATTTTATCTTCTTCCACTCAGAGACATCATTTAGTCCAACCCTCTCATCTTAAAAATGGGGAAATGGAGCTCCAAATGGGGCAAGTGATTCCCCCAAGGTCACACAATGCATTAAAGGGCAAGCTGGGGGACGGCTAGGTGGCGCAGTGAGAAAAGCGCCGGGGCCCGGGAGTCAGGAGGACCCGAGTTCGGTTCCGGCCTCAGCCACTTAACACCCACACAAAAATACTAGCCATATAAACTTGGGCAAGTTACTTAACTCCAATTGCCCTCCAAAAAGAAAAAAAAAGAAGTATATAAAGGGTGAGCTGGGCCTTGAACATAGGTTTTCTGATTCCTAGTCCAGTCATCTTTTCAATACACCACACAGCTACCAGCCAAGTGCAATATTAAGGTGGCATACTCATATATCACATTTCTTTCTCTTTACACTTTCCTAACAAAAACTTGTCTCATGTACATTCTGTAGATGAGAAAATTGAGGACTGGAGATAGTAAGTGATGTGCACAGGGCCACACAACCCTGAGAGCTGTACTACAGGTCTTTTGGCTGCAGAATCAGTGCTCCATCCACTGTACTATGTGTCAAATATAATAAGCTGCTCCTCTAAGGGAACAAACAAAATTTCTCAATCAACTTTTTTCTATTTGTTTGTACTTAAACATCTTATTTTCCCCAATACTCCACCTCAAAGTTTCACTGCAGGATACACTAGATATATCTAATTGCCTGAAATGGAAACACTATTTTTTAAAAGCTGATGATTTAATAGGTTGAAATGACAATTTTCCCTGTTCTGTTCCTTCCCACGCCCTGCAGTTAATTGAAGGCGACACACCCAGAGAAGCAAGGGGAAAAAGATGGTCATTTGGCCAGACTCCTCATTTACATTCCTCCCAGTTGGGAGCCAAGTTCATCTTTAAACAAGGCATTCTGTTCTTGACATTTAACATGTATTTTTATTCTCCTTTGAAAACAAATAGAAAGCAGTCCTTGTCATTATAGCTTTGAACACTGGTACCAAACTAAACCATCTGCAAACTCTTCTTTGCTAAACTGAAACATACTTGGAAAGATAGAATCATCAGAATTTCAGAGATAGAACATAGAACCTGGAATCTGAAGGTGGGAAGAAATCTTAGGAGACAATGATAGTGTTAAAAGGGAACTTAGGAGATAGAATATTAGAGTTAGTAGGGCTCTTAAAACCTAGGACATAGAATGCCAGGGAGGAACTTTAGAGCACATTATCTTAGAGCTGGAAGAATATTTAGAATGCGTAACATTAGAGCTGAAAAGAGACTTAGAACACATTGCACAGAATGTGGGAACTAGTTAACACATGCATTTTAGATATGAAGAAATGAAGACTTAAAAAGAGGGGAAATGACTTGCCCAGGGTCACACAGTGAGTTGTAACCTGACAATCATGAGACTCGAGCTTTAGTTTTTGCTGTGGCACTTTTTATATTACTCCCTACGGCTTCTTGTAACACATTGTTTCAACAATCAAAATTTATTAGTATTGGAGTCAGAAATTCCTCTTAAAAAATAAAAAGGATATACCCATTGGGTATAGTGGCCAAGCTCAGCATAGGAGGGAGAGGGGATGTAAAAACAATAAATATGACAGTCCCAGTCATCCTCAGCTTACAACTTAGGAAAAATGAGCAATAAACATGACACAAAAGATAACATCAGGCAGTAAAGGTATTAAATGTGTGCTGCTGACTGTGAGTACAATAAGTTTAGGGAAGATAATTTAAATAGATTTGTTAATAACAATAATAGCTAACATTTATATATATTATTTATACGCAGATGTATCTTTCTGAATATATATTATTATTATACATTTTAATATGCTCTGAAATCCCCTTATCTGACCATAATCTTGGCTTTTTACCTCTCCCTCTGCTTTCCCTTACATTAACCTTTCACCTACACCATGCCCTCCAATTCCTTGACCCCTCAATTCTCCCCCAGGTCAGCTCCCCTGAACTATTCTCTCCTCTTCTCCCTATCTTGACTTCTTGGTGAACCAATTCAACTCTACACTGTCCTCTCTTGAATCCCTAACACCCTTATCAAATTGCCAATTATGCCTAGCTGAGGTTCAACCTTGGGTCTCTCCCACCATTTGTCACCTTTGCTCCTATATAAGTGCTATAGAATGAAGGTGGAGAAAATCACACAACCATTTTGATTGTGTCTGCTATAAATTTAGGTTACATAACCACAACTAAGCCCTCAATGCTGTTAGACAAACCTACTATACCTCCCTTATCAACTCACTAGCTCATTCTCCAGAGAGGCTATTCCAAACCTTTTCAATCCATTCCATCATTCATACCTCCCATGGTCTCCTCTCCCCTAACCCTCTCAGCGGTGAAACTTGCCTCATATTTTACAGAAAAAAATTGAGACTATGAACTCCCTCTTCTTCCTTTTTCCTTATCTATCATTCAGGTGATATCTTCTCTTTTCCTCCTCTCTCATGATGAAGTGCTTATTCCTTACCAAAGCTAAACCCTCTACTTGTTCAAGTGATTTCATTCCATCCCTTCTCCTCTAAAAGATTACCTCTTCTGTCATCCCCACTCATTAACTTATTTTCAATTTTTCCCTCTCTACTGACTCATTTACTACTGCCTACAAAAATGCTCATGGCTCTCCTCTCCTGAAAAACACTCACTTTTACCCTTCTATCCTCTCCATCATTATGTCTTTTCTATTCTTTGAAGCCTCCAAAAGATGGTCTTCAACAGCTATCTCTATTGTCTCTTCTTAACCCCTTACAATCTAGTTTTTGACCTTATCATTCCACTCAAACTGCCTTTTTCAAAGTGACTAATGATCTCTTGATTGCCAAATCCAGTGGCCTTTTCTCAATCCTTTCGCCTTGACTTCTCTGCAGACTTTGACATTAGTCGATGTCATCTCTTTGACACTCTCTTCTCTCTAGGTTTTTGGGACACCACTCTATACTAGTTTTACTCCCACCTGATTGCTCCTCTGTCTCCTTTTCTGGATCCTTCTCCAGATCATACCCTTGAACCATAGGTTCTCTCTCAAGATTCAGTCCTGGGCTCTCTTTTATTCTCCTTCACTTGGTCGTCCCAATCTTAGACCTTTTTCCTCTCCTCCTCCCCCCTTCTCTATTAGTGTAGAGAGCAACATCATGATCCCAGGCCTTCAGACTCACAACTTGGGAATTATCCAAGATTCCTCACTGTCTCTCACCCTCCATACCCAATGTCTTGCCAAGGCTTGATTTCACCTTTGCAATATCTCAGAAATATTACCCTTCACTCCTCTGACACTACCACCACTCTAATTCAGACTTTCATCATCTCATACCTAACAATTGAAATCACCTGCTAGTGGGTCTGCCTGCCTCAAGTCTCTCCCCACTCCAATCCATCCCCCATTCAGCCATTAATGTTATTTTCCTGTCATGTCACTCCAATGCCTGCCCACACCCCACCCAATAAACTCTAACGGCTCCCTATTGCCTCTAGGAGCAAATACAAAATGCTGTATTTGATATTCAAAGCCCTTCATAATCTTGCCCCTTGATACTTTTCCAGTCTCCTTACACCTTATTCACCAACAGGTACTCTTAGATTCAGTGACACTTGCCACCTGCCTATTCCATAAATAAGACATCCCATTTCATGGTTCTGGACATCCTCTCTGGTTGTCCCCCATCCCTGGAAGACTCTCCCTCTTCAGCTCTGACTACTGACCTCCTAGGCTTCCAAATAAAATCCCACCTTCTACAGGAAGACTTTTCCAATGCCTTAATTCTAATGCCTTCCCACTGTTAATTATTTCCTATGTATCTGGCATATAGGTTACTGTGTGCGTGTGTGTGTGTGTGTGTGTGTGTGTGTGTATGTATTTGCACATTGCCTCCTCCATTAGATTATAAGCTCCTTGAGGACAGGAACTGTCTCTTACCTCCTTTTGTATCCTTAACACCTAGCACAATGCTTGGCATAGTTGTTGCTTAGAAATGTTTATTGATTGATTGCTATGGTGTTAACACAAATCTTATCTCATCTGTGGCTAACAGCAACCCTGGGAGGTAGGTGCTATTATCCCTCTTTTACAAATGAGGAAACTGAAACAAACAGAGATTAAGTGACTTGCCCATTTAGTATCTGAAGCTAGATTTGAACTCAGAGATCCCATGATCAAATAAATAAGCCCAATAACCCCTGGCAAGGGGTTAACTGAACACAAAACTTCCTAGGATTTGGAATTCTTCCCCCTTTGGAAAAAAGAGAAACTAAGGGAGAGGAGGTCTCCAACAAAGAAGGGGTGGAGTTTGCCTGATTTGTTTGTTTTTCCAAACAAGTTGATAGATTTGGAAGACTCTTGATGAGAGAATGGTGAGATGAAGGTCACATGGCTACAGTTGACTGGGGCAGCAGCAGCAGTCTGCCACACCTGCTGTGCCCTCCTTAAGACCATGAGAGAGAATTTTTTTCATTTTCTTTATTATTTTTTCATTTTTCAAATGCTTTA
This sequence comes from Petaurus breviceps papuanus, assembly GCF_028583685.1. NCBI lineage: Eukaryota > Metazoa > Chordata > Mammalia > Diprotodontia > Petauridae > Petaurus > Petaurus breviceps. Next base: position 32,347,846 of record NW_027185698.1, read on the forward strand.
TTAACTTCTGATTTACATCATTAATTTCTGCCAGATTTTGAGTTACAAATTTTCTCCCTGTCCTTCCCCCACCCACCGCCCCAAAATAGCAGTCCCACAGGATATCCCCTCCTCCAATCTGCTCTCTCCCATATCTTCTCCCATACCCCTTTCAACTTTTCCAGTAGGGCATGGTAGATCTCTATGCCCCAGTGCCTGTATATCTTATTTCCCAATTACATGTGAAATAGCATGAGTAATAGTATATACATATATATACATACATATATATAAACATACATATACACATGTATACACACACACATATATAAACATTTGATTTTAAAACTTTGAATTCCAGATTCATTCCCTTCCTCCCTTGTCACCCACCCTTATTGGGAAGATAAGCAGTTCAGTATAGGTTGTACATGTGTAGCTAAAGCAAAACAATAACATAGTAGATATATTGTAAAAGACTGACTATATTTCTTTCTCTCCTATCCCACCTCCCACTTGTTCTATTCTCTGCTTTGATCCCATCCCTTTTCAAAAGCGGATGCTTCCAACTTCCCTTCCCCCAGCCTGCCCTCCCTTCCATCATCCCCCCTCTGATCCCCTTCCCCCCTACTCTCCTGTAGGGTGAGATACACTATTTAGTGTGTATTTTATTCCCTCCCCAAGCCAAATTCAATGAGAATAAGGTTGATCCATTCCCTTTTGCCTTCCTATTCTTCCCCTCCATTGTAACAACTGTCCCTTGCCTCTTCTATATGAGATAGTTTTTACCCCATTCTGTCTCTCCCCATCTCCTCTCATAATATTCCTCTCTCACCTCTTAATTTCACCTTTTAAATATCATACCTTCCTGTTAAATTAGTCCTGTGCCTTCTATCTATGTATACCTGTAAATATGTATACACATGTTCACATATGTATTCCTTTGCCCATATACCCTCATATATAGACACATATATATATTTCTATTCCCTTCAACTATTTTCATACTGACAAAAGTTTCATCAGTTACAATTATTGTTTTTCCATGTAGGAATGTTAATACTTCAACTTTGATAAGTTCTTTATGATTTCTTTTCCCTGTTTACCTTCTTATGCTTCTCTTGCTTCTTGTATTTGAATGTCACATTTTCTATTCAACTCTAGTTTTTTCATCAAGAATGCTTGAAAGTCCTCTATTCCACTGAATGACCATATTTTCCCCTGAAACATGATACTCAGTTTTGCTGGGTAGGTGATTCTTGGTTTTATCATATTCCAAGCCCTTCAATCCCTCAGTGTAGAAACTGCCATATCCTGGGTTATCCTGATTGTGTTTCCACAATATTCAAATTGTTTCTTCCTGGCTGCTGGTAATATTCTCTCCTTAATCTGGGAATTCCAGAACCTGGCTATAATATTCCTAGGAGTTTTCTTTTTGGGATCTTTTTCAGCAGGTGATTAGTAGATTCTTTCAACCTCTATTTTGCCCTCTGGTTCTAAAACATCATGGCAGTTTTCTTTGAGAACTTCCTGGAGGATGATTTCTAGGTTCTTATTTTGATCATAGCTTTCAGGTAGTCCAATAATTTTTAAATTATCTCTCCTGGATCTATTTTCCAGGTCAGTGGTTTTTCCCATGAAATATTTCACATTGCCTTCTATTCTTTCATTTGTTTGGATATGCTTAACAGCATCTTGATTTCTCATAAAGTCATTAGCTTCCATTTGCTCCAATCTAATTCTGAAGCAATGATTCTCCTCATCGAGCTTTTGAGATTCTTTTTCCATCTGGCAAATTCGACTTTTTAAGGCATTCTTCTCCTCATTGCCTTTTTGAGCCTCTTTTGCCATTTGAGTTAGTCTATTTTTTTAAGGTATGATTTTCCTCAGTTAGGCTGTTGACTCTCATTTTGTAATTTTTTTGTATTGTTCTCATTTCTATTCCCAATTTTTCCTCCACTTCTCTTATCTGCTTCTTAAGGTCCACTATGGCCTGTAACCAGCTCGTATTTTCCTTTGAAGCTTTTGGTGCAGGAGTTCTGACTTCACTGTTTTCCTCCTGTTCCATGCTTTGCTCCTTTTTGTCCCCCAAATCGGAGTCTAATGTTGGAATCTTCTGTCTGCTTTGCTTCCTTTGCCTGGTCATGTTGCCCCTCAGTCACTTGACCCCTGGGTTTTTTTTTTGCCACAGTAGGACTCTGCTACCAGACAGGGGAGCTTTCTTCCCAAACACTGGGGTTTTCTCAGCTGCCAGAAGTATTAGATGGGTGCCCTCTCTGAGGCCTCAACACGCTCTGGCAAGCTGGACACACACCCCAGGACCTCCACCCTAGACTGCAATCCAGATCCAAGCAGGTTAAAGCAAGGGAGATTACCCCTCAGACTGGTTGCTTGGTCCCCCTACACTCTACAGGCCAGGAGCTGAAGCTGCCACGTGGCACTGGCTGGCTGTGCCGGTGTCTCATTGGCTTCTCACCCAGGGGGCAAAAGCCACGCACTCCCACTTACTGGATCCCAAATTCCAGACTGCACTGACCTCTCACTTTGTCCTTTGCATCTATGTGTTGATGATTCTGGAAACAGTGACAGATGCTGCTGATCTGGAGTTGCTCCAGCTGGCGGCTGGTCAGGGCTTTTTTTGGAAGTAGCATTGTGGAGGCAGAGAGAGATGGAGAGGATTGCTGAGGGCCAGTTCGAATTGCCCAGGACTTTTGAGTGCTGCCACCCAGAGCTGCCAAGGACTGAGGAGACATGGCTGTTATGCTGATACTTTGTCTGTTTTGATGTTGTTTTGCCAGATTTGTCCACTGGTGAAAGACAGTCCTGTTGTTGCAAAGGGGTTGGAACCTTGCTGTTGGTTCAGAGCTCCTGAGACTGTTCTGCAGACAGAGAGTGAATTCTGTCAATTGGTGAAGGACATTGCTGTTATTGCAGATTTTCTGGAACCTTGATGTTGTTTCAGAGCTCCTGAGACTGTTCTACAGACAGAGAGTGAATTGTGCCCACTGGTAAAGGCCAATGCTATTGTTGCAGAGGTCCTGGAACCTTGCTGTTGATTCAGAAGCCCTAAAGAAGGATTTTCTTGTATGTTTACAGAAATCCTGGAAGAGGGTTTTGCTAATGTTTTCAGGGGTCCTGGGACTGTTCTGCAGACAGAGAATGAATTAATGAAGACACTGGCAATGTATCTTGTGGCCTTGCTAAGCTTTGTCTCCCCAGGAACAAAGATTGGGGAGAACTTGCCTCAGGTCAAGATGAAGAAAAGACCTCTCTTTGTGTATTACATGTTGTACTTAAGCTTGTTGTAACTCTGGGGTAGATGGCCTATTCAGTTGTAATCCAAGGGTGGGAAACATTTGACTTTTTTGTGCTCTGTGATTGAACAAATGAATGTACTTTACTTATGATTGGAAACTAATCTCCATTTGAGAAGAGGGACTTTGTGATTGATTAAATGAATGTACTGCCTAGGGGTGGAGTAGTATTTAGAAGAGGGACTCTGTGATTGATTAAATCAATGTAATGTCCAGGGGTAAAGTAGTACTTGATTGAATTATACTTGGTGAATGCCGTATTTTAAATTATGCTATATTTTTATTTTCTCTGTTCTTAATTTGTCACTGAATAAAATGGAGAGCAGTTATGCTGGTATTTTGGACCTTGGGAAGTTGCCTTTGCTTGGCATTACATTATAGCCCTGGGACGAAAACCTCAGTGGGGAGCTGGCCTTGGCTCTCAGAGCACTGCACTGGCCAATTCCTGCCATCCTGCCGGGCTGTCCTCAGTGGGAGGTTAGCTTCTCTGTGTCATTTTGTGGGTTCTGCAGCTTCAAAGTTTGTTCAGAGTCCCCTTTTTACATGGATTGGGGAAGATGGGAGCCGGAGCCACTCAGAGGTCGTGCTTCTACCCTGCCATCTTGATTCTGTCCCGGGAAGAAGCAAGAGAGAATTTCTATCTAAATGCAAGATGGCCATCTACCCGAGAGCCACTGTGGCTTCAGAAAGGTCAGAGGAATGGTCAATATGGTGTCTGCTGCCTGACAACTCCAAGAGAAATGCCAAGACCAGAATAAAGTTCTGCACATGTTTGTAGATGTGACCAAGACCTCTGATACTGTCAGATGTGAGGGCTTACAGAAAATTATGTCAAAATGTGGTTGCCCAGAGAGGTTCATCAGTATTGTACATCAATTTCATGATGGCATGCTTGCCCAGGTTCTGGATAATGGATGATGCTTTCATGCTTTCCCAGTCACCAGTGGAGTGAAACAAGTCTCTGTGCTTGCTCCCATGATTTTTAAAAAGCATGATGTTTTCAGCCATGTTGTCTAGCACCTTCAGTGAGGACAAACATAGCGTCGGCAAGGTCAACTCCCCGGCACTGATGGTAAATTCTTTAACTTGAAAAGGCTACAAGTCAGGACTAAAGTAGAGGGAGTGTTGGTACATGATTCTTTGTTTGCAGATAATTGTGTGTTCAATGCCACTTCTGAAGCTGTGATGCAATAAAATATGGATCAATTGTCTGTTGCTTGAGCTAATTTTGGCCTAACAATTAACACCAAGAAACACAGGTGCTCCATCAGCCAGCACCACACCATCCATTTGGGAAACCATGGAGAAGTTTTGAATGCTATGGATAACTTCAGTTTCCTTGGCAGTGTACTTTCCAGGAATGTACATATTGATCATGAGATTGACACACACACTGACAGAGCTAGCTCAGTGTATTGGAGGTTACAAAGGCAAGTGTGGGAGAGAAGAGATTTGTGATGACCTCATTGTTGTATGCCTATGACACTTGGACAGTATACCAGAGTGTCATGCCAGGGAATTGAATCACTTCCACTTGAATTGTCTTGGGAAGATCACCGGACAGGATAAGGTACCAGACACTAAGGTCCTTTGTCAAACTAAACTGCTAAGCATTCAAACCCTACTGTAGAGTGTAACTCCAAAGGGCTGGCCATGTTGTTCAAACACCAAATATATTACTGTTTTATAGAGGACTCCTATGGGGCAAGTGCTCATGTGGTGGTCAGAAAAAATCAATACAAGGACACTCTTAAGGTCTCTCTTAAGGACTCTGAAATTGATCATGTGACATGGGAGACACTGGCACAGGACTATTCAGCATGGCACGTCCTCATCAGAGAAGGTGTAACTGAAGTAGCTCAAAAGAAATGTGAAATGAGCAGATTTACAGAATCCCCCCCAAATGTTCACATGGACTATTTGTGCCTAACCTGTGGTAGAGCATTTCAAGATCTTATCAGGCACCATCGGACAAACTATAACTTTACTCTAACATAGTGATATCATTTTGGTCCTCTACAATAATGAAGGACAATAACCAACCATTTAAATGGACAAGGTGTGTTACCCTGGGCAAGTCACTTAACCTTTGTTTATTTCAGTTTCTTCATATGTAAAATAAGTATAATAATAATAGTTACCTTGCAGAATTTTTCAGATCAAATGAAATATTTGTAAAAACACTTACAATAGTGTCTGGCACATAGTAGTTACTATATAAATATTTAATTCTTTTCCTTTCCCTTCCAGACTCCAGGTCCAACACTCTATCCATTGTACCATCTAGCTACTTATCATTTTTTTAAAGAAATCACTTTTCATATGTTATCTCATTTGGTCTTCACAACCACTCTGTGATATCCAGAGGAGTTAAACCAGTTCACAACTCCATCAAGAATGTATACATTCCTCTCCTCCCTAAGCCCTCCAATACTGATTGTTCCTACTTTGTCATCTTTGAAATTTTACTTCATATCTTGAAAATCGACAGTTTTAATTTAATGGTAGCATTGGTATAACTTTAGGCTTTGGAAAGTAACTGCAACCATGAAGATCTCAGATATCTGACCTTGCCTGCAAGCTAAAAACTATGGATACTCACTCTTGCAACATGGTTAAGTGGCAATTGTTGGTTTCTTTCAAGCAGTTGCTGCAATATCTGAAATAAACTATAGAGGTAGGATGTTTGCCTAGTGAATTTGACAGTATACCCAATGTTTCATACCTTTACTCCTCACCTGTGCAAAGAAGGGAGTAACATACATTTTCTTATCTCTTGAGTTCTAAGCTTGATCGTTATTTTACAATATTGTTTCTTGTTGTTACTCTTTCCATTTACCTTGTTGGTAATAGGCAGATGGTGTGGTTATTTTTTAAATCTAAAATTGTAAATATACATGTCAGCCAGTTGGCTTGGTAACTTTTAGATTCTAGAGCTGTGGTTATGGGTAGTTGGACTGGTAGTTGCTGGAGATGAAAGCTGTAGTATTAGGCACTCTGTACAGGAACTGTGAAGTGCTGTAGCTATGGGAAACAGGTGGTTGGGTGAGGCAATTCTGAAGACTGGAACTAAGGATAAGAGAGAGGAAGAAGAGTTCCTAGGAATGCTTAGAGTCAAGAAGAAACAACAAATACCTTTTACAACTATGATTAATGGGTGAATTCTTTTTTTTTTTTTAAAGCAATCGGGGTTAAGTAACTTGCTCAAGGTTACACGGCCAGGTGTTTCTGGGTGGGTGCTAAGTGTCTGAATCCGGATTCGATCCCAGGTCATCCCGACTCTGGGGCCAGTGATGTTACTCGCTGTGTTACCTGGCCGCCCCAATGGGTGAATTCTTAACCAAACATGATATAGAAGTAATAATAATAATAATTGAAGATCATTTGAAATTAGAAATCTCTTACATAAGAATTCAAGCAGTTGGGACAATTAGGGGAAAATCTTCATATCAAAAACAAAGGGTTTGATATCCAAGACATACATACAACTGGCTGAACCATAAAAGACACACACACAGGGCAACTATGTGAATAGAACACTGGCCCTGGAGTCAGGAGGACCTGAGTTCAAATTTGGCCTCAGACATTTAACACTTAATAGCCGTGTGACCTTAGGCAAGTTGCTTAACCCCAATTGCCCTCCAAAAAGAAAAAAAAAGACACACACACACACACACACACCATTTCTCAATGGATAAGTGATCAAAGAATATGAACAAAGAGCTCCCCAAAGTGGAACTGCAAGTGCTTAATTACCATATGAAAGATATAACAGATCATGCCAAATCACTAATACTAAGAGAAATGCAAATCAAAACAACCCTAAGATTTTACCTCACAGCCAGGAAATTGACAAGGATGAAAAAAAATTGAAATACTGATGTAGGTATGATGAAAAGATAATAATACTAATACTTTGTTGGTAGAACTATAATTGGTCCAAAAATTTTGTAACACAATTTGGAATTACATGAAATGAGTGATTAAAACATCTGTATCTTTTAACCCAGATATCCTACTGCTAAGCATATACACCCAAAGAGATCAATGGCAAAATCCCCACATACACCAAAATATAGCACTACTTTTTGTAGTAGCAAAGAACTGGAAATAATAGATTCTCATTAGTTGTGGAATGTCTAAATAAAGTGTTGCATGTGAATGTGATTGGAGTATTATTGTGCTCTAAGAAATAACACATTGGTAATACTTATATACACTCATGCAAAGTGAAGCAAACAGAATCAGGAAATCAATATACACAATGACTACAACAATGTGAATGGAAAGAATAACAAAACAATCAAATCTAAATGCTATGAAATTAGAATGACTACAGTTGGCACCAAAGAATAACTATGAGAAGATACTGCCACCTATTTCTTTGTAGAGTTGGGGGGGTGGGGAGGTAGAGGTATGGAACATTACAGATGCTATTAGCCTTTGTCCATATTAGAGTTTTGCTGAATTTCCCCCCTCCCTCCAACTTCTTTATTCTTCATTTTAAGGCAGAATTCTCTAGGCAAGGTAGACAGAATACACTGGAAAATACAGGCAATGCAAAAACAAAGAAAGTTAAAATATTTTTTAAAAATTCAAAGAATAGAAGATGATAAAGAAGTGGGTTTTCTTGCCAAGCCTAAATCTACCATTTGTGCCTTCTCATTTCCTCTGGGTTAGATTAGATCAGAAGCATCAGAATCAATTAAAAAGTAGCTGTTTGACCAAGCAATACCACTTCTAGGGTTGTATCCCAAAGAGATCATAGAAGTGGGAAAAAGACCCATATGTACAAAAATATTTATAGCAGCTCTTTATGTGGTGGCAAAGAATTGGAAATTAAGGGGGTGCCCATCAATTGGGAAATGGCTGAACAAGTTGTGGTATATGCATGTTATGGAATACTATTGTGCTATAAGAAACAAGGAGCAGATGGACTTCATATTTACCTGGAGAGGGTTAAACAAACTGATGCTGAGTGAGAAGAGTAGAGCAAGGAGGAATTTCTACACAATTACAGACACAACGTATGTGTGATGACCAACTTCGATAAACTGGACTCTTCTCAGCAATCCAGCATCATAAGTCAACCCCAAAATACTCATGATGGAGAGAGATGTCTACATCCAGAGAAAGAACTGAGTTTGAACCCACATTGAAGCAAACTACCTGCTCTTTTTTTTTTCTTGTTTGGTTTTGTTTCCTCTTTCACATTGTTCATTCCATCTGATACAATCCTTCTTCATAACCTGATTAATGCCTAAGGTGAAAGTATTTGCAGATATTATACTTGATTGTATGCCACCATGGGGGGAGGGGAGGGGGAAGGGAGAGACAATTTGAAACTTAAGGAATTGTGGTAATGAATCTTGTAAACTAAAAGTAAACAAATTAATAAAGACCAAAAAAAATTATAAAAAAAGCAGTTGAGAAACGTTTGATGAAATACATAAAAATACTATAGAAGAGAGATAATATTGATTTGTGGTTTTCACGTCAATATAGTATTCACAAGGATACCCTTCCATTTGCTTTTAACACCACTGGACTGATTGATTAAGGTTCAAATAACTAATAACAGCATGATGCCCTGACTTCTTCCAAAGGTCCTAACATTTTAGCCAGATTTAAGAAAAAGGAATGAAGTCTTGCTTATAGAACTGAAGGTTTGGGGAAGATCCTACTTGAGAACAAGGTGGTCTTCCCTGCACCCCGGAGAGCTGTTTCTCCTAGGCATAAGACCAGCTCTGCTTAGATTTCATATTTGGAATACAAAAATAATCAACTGTCCCAGATTACATTCCTTCCTTTATCTTTTTTTTTTGGGGGGGGAGGGAAATTGGGGTTAAGTGACTTGCCCAAGATCATCCGGCTAGTGTGTCAAGTGTCTGAGGATGGATTTGAACTCAGGTCTTCCTGACTCAAGGGCTGGTGCTCTATTCACTGCGCCACCTAGCTGCCCCCGCCCCTACTTCAGTCTTCTAATGATATTATTAAACTTCTCCCACTGAACTTAATCCCTACTGGTCTCAGGTGGCAGGCATGTAATTTCTGCCAGGTTTCTACTCTCTGTTGGAAATAGCATGGCTTTTAGTCTCTGCCAAGCATCGGACTACCAATTTCATTTGTCCACTGATGATTGCAAATTGAATGGGCATGAGGTTGGAATTTCTGATACTAGCCAAATTCAGAAGCTGGTACTACATCTTCTTCAATGAAGGAAGAATAGACCTTCTCGTCTGCCCTTTTAGTTTAGAGCCCAAAAGTTTCAGTTACAGCTGTTTTAAGAAGGCAGGCTCCTTATAACCTACCCGTGTTTCCCCTATAATAAGACCTATCCCAAAAATAAGCCCTCCCCTTACTGTGTAAGATTCCTCTAAAATAAGCCCTCCCCCAAAAATAAGCCCTATTGAGATTGCTACTGTAGTGACGGTGATCCCCTGTGCTACACGCTACATTACGGTACCCTCTGTATGCACTGCCCCCCCCCCCCAGTGAAACGCACGCCCACTCCAAGCTGCATCCAATCAGAGCTGCAGCAGTGAGCGTGACATCCTGTTCTTTATTGAATTCATTATTGAATAAAGGTACATTTTTTTGTTCATATTTACCAGTTTATTAAAATTGCTGTCAATGTTCATTAAAATAAGCCCTCCCCTGAAAATAAGCCCTTTGGTGTTTTTCTGTCCAAAAAAAATAATAAGACAGTGTCTTATTATCGGGGAAACACGGTAGTCACAGGAATCAGGAAAAGCCCTTCACTGCTTCCCCTTCTCCCTTCCCAGTTACTTGAGTCTTTGAATTCTGAGAGCTTTGACTACAATAGGTTTTTATCCTTTAAAAGGCTAATCGTTGCCTTAGGAGTCAAACTTTATAGCCAGGTAAATGGTACCCACAGGGTTCAAGTCTTACTTTCTAACTACCACTTCTTTTTAAGATTAGTGTCTGTCCAAAAATTTCCCTGAAAGTTTAAAAAGTCCTTGCAATTGCCTCATTAATGACCTATTGACAAACTGTACCAATTCAGCAAAACATTTCAGGGGGTACCCTTCTAACAATCTTTCAAGGACTCAGGGCTCCCCAATTTTCTCTACCTTAAAATTCTTTTTCAATTCCCCACGTAAATAAATGAAAGGGGGAAGAAAAATAGTCCTGAAACAAACTGTAGGCTCCATTCTCCTCCTCAATCCTTATTTCAAATGACTGTTTTTATTATATATATATATATATATAGCTTCAAACTTTTCTAATTGTGTCCTCTGTGTAAAAATGGGGATCCCACTGGTACTAGCCCATTCACTGAGTTCATGAGTGGAAAACACTTCAGAAAACTTGAAATGCTAGAGCTATCATGAGCCAGTGCTGCTAAAAGAGGAGACCTGAGATAAGGGAAGCTGAAGACAAATCAGAAACTGAGAATCTCAGATGAAATCTCACTTTGGAAGACTGCACAGTGCCTTTAATAATCCCAATCCTAACTGAATCAAAGGCCAGTCATGGTAATCATCATATTCTCCTGATGTTGCTGTGTAACTGTAAATCATGGAATACTAGGATCCAATAAATCAAAGCTGAGGGTTAGCAAAGAGCAAGGTGAGGCACATGGTAAATGTGAGAGCCAAGACACATTACCAACAAAGAGCTGTGTAAAACAAGAGTTGTAAAGGATGGGATCAATAACATAAACAGGAAAAAAAAGGGCCAACTATATAGCAAGAGCAAAGAACAACCAATCAATGGACAATTCATGTACTCCACTGGCATCTCTTCACTGTCGAAAGATTTAGAAGTTCTGGTGAGCTCCAAGTGAAGGATTTATGGAAGGACATGAACTAGAATTGCATAAGGGGGAAAGAAATTGATAGGTTGTGTTGTACATCATTGGAAGGAGTAACCACATCAGTTAGATTTCAGGTCAATGTATTGAATAAAAACTGCATATGGACACACTGATATGAATACTATGCTTGTGGAAGTTTCTTCATTAATCAATTCTTACTAATATGTATCCATGTGGTTAAGCTTTCATAAGAAGTGGGAATGGATGAAAAAGCATTTATTAAATGTTTACAATGTGCTTTTACAACACTGTGTTAAATATTGGTGATACAAATAGAAAAGTAAGACACTCTGCTCACAAAGAGCTCACGTTCTAATTAGGGAGACAACACATAGCTTTCAGCTGCCAGTCAGGCAGAAAGGCCCTCCGGGTACAGTAGCAAAAAAGATGAAAATATATCATCTTTAATGTAATTTCAAGCCTAGTGATGTCATAGTAGTGTGCTCAGAAACTTCAAGTGTGGTGAAATTCACCCCCAAACACTTCTTCCTGCCTCCTTTGAACAAATCCTGTTGGAACTTTTTATATTTACATAGCACTTAATTTTTTTTAATATTTTATTGGGGTGGCTAGGTGGCACAGTGAATAGAGCACTGGCCCTGGAATCAGGAGGACTGGAGTTCAAATCCAGCCTCAGAAATTTAACACAAAAACTAGCCATGTGACCTTGGGCAAGTCACTTAGCCCCAATTGCCCTCCAAAAAAGCAAAAAAAAAAATTATTCTCAACTTAAATAAAACAAATATTTCTATAACATAGTAAAATAGGAAAAAAATTATTGTACATGAAACTGCGAATCTATTATGTACAATTTGCTACTCCTTTTAAACATATGTTAAAGCCATCATATATTTTTTTTCCTTCCCCCTACCCTAGAAATGTCTAACATTAGGCAAACACACACATCTCTGATTTGGGTGTGTTTATGTATGTAAAATTATTCTATATATACTTTTATTTATCAGTTCTTTCTCTGGATACAGATAGCATCTTTCTTCATATGTCCTTTGTGGTTAATTTGGGGTTTAATAGTCAAAAAGACTTAGTCATTCAACATTGTTGTGTTTTTTTCTGCTTAAGAAATGGTATATTTTTAATGATCTGAAGCTATTTCCAAACACACAAAACTAGTTTTTCAACTTTTTTCAACTGACACTTTTTTTTCCTCCCTCTCATCTCCCCCAACTGAAAAAGAAAAATTTGTAATAAATATGCACGATCAAGCAAAACAAATTTACACATTGGCCATATAAAAAATTTGTATGTCATTCTGTATCTTGAGTCCATCTTTTTTTTAACATTTATTTAATTTTTTATTTTCCCCCAGTTACATGCAAAAACAATTTTTAACATTAGTTTTTTAAAACTTTGAATTCCAAATTCTCTCCCTTCTTCCCTCCTCACCACACACCACCACTGAGAAGCCAAACAATTCGATACAGGTTATACATGTATAGTCATGCAAAATATTTCCATAATAGTCATGTTGTGAAAGAAAACATAAACCAAAAAAAAAACCCCAAAACAAAACTCAAGAAAAATAAAGTACAAAAAAATATACTTTGATCTGTATTCATACACCATCAGTTCTTTCTCTGGAGATGAATAGCATTTTTAATTATTATTTATTAATATTTTTGTTTTTAATAAACACTAATAAATTATTAATTAATTTTTAGTTTTCAACGTTCACTTCCACACAATTTTGAGTTCTAACTTTTCTCCCCTTTTCTCCAGCACCCAGATACCAAGAGTAGAAAACTGAGAAGGGGTGGGTTGGAATAGAATGACTTTGATGCTGGTAACTGCTCCTAGGGGTTGGAGGACAATAAATTTAACTCCTCCAGTGACTGTTCTGGGCAGATATTTTATATGTATATGATTTGTGTCTACTATAAGCAATAACCAAATGTTATCTATGACTTATGTATGTTAACTGATCACATTAGGGGAGGAGGAGAGCATAATATGGAGGATGCTAGTGACTAGCTTGATATACACAAATCTGAACAGGTTAGAGGTTTAAACATGTCCAAAAACACTAGGGCTTTCCATTGGATTTTGAGCTAACAGGAAATGAGAATCTTACAAAAAGTTATTGATATAATCATAACCTTTATTTCCTAAGTCACAGAAATAGACAAATCAAATACCTCAAGAGCATGTATTCTTAGTCTAAAGGACTAACTGGTAAGCCAGATTCAGGTATCTTGAAACGTAGGCTTTTCAGTTAAATTACAGAACTATGGATTGCCTGGTGGGAGGATGGTATGGTCTATAAAGAGTAGCCATACTTGGGGGCGGCTAGGTGGTGCAGTGAATGGAGCACCGGCCTTGGAATCAGGAGGACCTGAATTCAAATCCGACCTCAGACACTTCACACACACACACACACACACACACACACACACACACACAAAATCTAACCATTTTTTTGGGCAAATCACTTAACCCCAATTGCCCTGTATTCTTCCATCCAAAAAAAGCAAAAAAAAAAAAAAGAGTAGCCATTCTGATGGAATCCTAATAAAGCTGTCCCCAGCCCCAATATTCTAAATTCCCTATGGGCCCTACCAAATGGGAGACATGTCCTGATTTAGCCACACAATCTGGTTTGAACCACACCACAGGTCCCCAAATCCAATATAGCCACTTCCCCTACCTACCCACTGCACCACCCCACCCTGGCCCCAACTCAATGCCCTAACTTCCTCATATATACCTCACTGCTTAGTAGAACTCATATTTCTAACAGAAATAGCAGGTGTGTCCATACACTCAACCACAACCACATCCATCTAATCTCAGATAGAACCACATTAGTAAGCCAATTAGAAAGCAGAAGCACCAAGACACCTGAGCAGAATGTGGACCCCTAACCAATAGAAGGAATTTTCCCTAAGTAGGCACCTGTGCAGTAATAACAAAATCTATCCTTTAGGCTTATCATAATATTATACATACAGGCCCCCCAAAATGGTTTTTCTATATGTGTTGAATAATCACATGCAAAGTTCCACTGAGCCTGGGACCCCTGCCCCATTACCTAATCCCTTAACAAATCCTTCTTAAGATTCATAACTTCTGTTACATAATTGCATCTTCACCCTATAAAAATCCATCTTTCTTTTACTGAAGTTGCTGGCTCCTCTTGGAACCTAGCCTACTTCTGAGGGGTGTCAATCTTCAATAAATGCCTATACTTGGATTAGAGGTGGTCTGACTGAATTCTTTGAGACAGTATCACCACAACATACCATAAAACCGCAACAGTTTTTGGTGTCCCTGGGTGAGCATATTCTCTGACTGACCCCTTCTAATCTAAAGGTAAGTCTATCTTTTTCCCCTTCTCTTAACTGGGAGGTCCTTCAAGAATCTAGGAAGGCTTGATTGTATTGCTTGAGCCCTAGAGCCCAAAGCCCTTGCCACTTGGCAAATTCCCTTTAGACAGAGGACACTCTGGGGATTTCTCAGGGAGTTCTTTCTGAAGTCAACTCTTTTTCTTCATCCCTTTTGGTAGGATGCCACTGACGAGATGAATGTGTCTATAGGGGGGATTTCCTTAGGCTTACTGGCATTTAGTCCCAGCCCCCATCCCACAGGACTACTAAACTGTAATACAGCCTGGTATCAATATAATATAGATGACCCAGAAAAGTTACCAATATCTGTGTTTTCTATTTGTATCTGTCTGCTCTGTGTCTATATGAAAATCTCTGAGTCTGCCACCTTGTAAGAGTTAAAATGCAATCAGCCAGAAAATAACAATCTCTAGCTAGAAGGATTGATGAACTTTCTTACTAAGTAAAAGGCTATTGGCAAAAAATTCTCTCTCTCGCTACTTCCTTGGACTCTGGCTAAGTTCTGAAAATGGAGGGATAGAAGGGTTAAAAACAATGAAGGAGTAAACTTGCCCCCTCCGATTTAAGAGAAAAAGGAGGTAGCTAAGTAGTGCAGTGAACAATTTTACAATCTTCATAAGTGAGAGCCAAGTTATTTTAGTTGTTAAGACAGGGTTAGCAGGGCTTAATAAAATAACATAACTGGTTTTAAATAATTTTTTCCACTGTCTTTTAGTTTAAAAAAAAGATTAAAAATTGCTTAGACTCTAAGACCATTTCTGGCTTATAATGGTCACTCAAGTTTTACAATATAAGAGAATTTTACAACAACTTAGAAATACAATAATAACAAACAGTAAATTTCAGATGAAATTTATTGCATTTCCAAATTATCACATAAAAATTATTGATGGAAGGTTGGGTTTACCAAGTACAGAGGCTGGCTGGTTTCTTACCTTCTACTGCCCTGGCCCATCCCACTTTTGCCTTTACCCAAAGCTGCAGGCACTACTGAGACTGGAACTATTTGTAGATGTTGGGGAAGATGAGCAGGAGAGTGGCTGACTGCATGGTGACTGGGGCCCAGGGCCATTTCTAGTGGGGACCCTGCTGTAGCTGCTTCCCCTCCATCCTTTTGCCATATGGGAGAGGGTTATTCCAATTGCCTATTATTCTCCAGCACTCACTTTTCTTAATCTGATCTGGGATGATAGGAGTTAATAGAATCTGCTAAGATGTTTTTAACTCTTCTAATTTTCCACTGTAGCCTTAACCAGTCAGAGCTGGGGCCACAGGGAGAAGGATCTTAAGAAGTTGGTTTTTGTTGTTGTTGTTGTTTTAACTTTTACTCAAGTAAACTTCACTTCTGTATCTACCCCTTAAAAACTTCTTTGACAGTGGGAGCTTTGAACCTGCCAGTCAAGGTGAGTGGAACTCTGGAAAAGACTCAGTGACATCTGTTCCCCTCTCCCCCCTACTATTATTGTTAACTAAGTTACTCTGGGTTATTGTTATAATGTTAAAGCCTAAGATTAGTCCCAGAGCAGCTCTTCTTTAGGAAGATGGACAAATTCACCTCTGATATAGAGCTATAAGGGGTGACTGGAGGCCACATGTGCCAGTTACCATATACTGGAATCCTAAAAATAAAATATGGTAACCCTGAAAGACATCCTGGTCAAAAAAAGACACAGTCAGGGCAAAATAAATTAAAGATTGAAAATAGGGGACTTGCCACATAGAGAGCGTGTGGTTTTCATCAGTCCAGAGGAACTATCATTGGGTAAACAAGCAGCCCCTTTTCTGGGGTCCCTGCCAATTCCCCTTGTTTTGTAAACTTGTCAGATCCCCAAAAACTATCTGGTAGGCAAGGTCATCAGCCTGGGGTGGGGGTGGAGTGGGGGAAGCTTGTTTTTGTTATGGAGTTCCTAAACAATAAACTTGGCTTACTGAGAAATTTGCAAGTATATGTATAATAGAGAAATGATTTTTGATGATTTGTCTTTATACCAGGATAAATTTAAACTTGAAGAAAAAAAGTGAAAGATGTTAAATTAAATCTCTTATATATGTAAGTCATGCTAAATTTTTATTGCTTATTGCAACTCTATAAGAGTAAAAACAACTGTAGCTAATCCTAAACTGTGATTGGTGAGACATACCATTTGAGATAAATGCCCTTGAGACTGCATTGATTTTATTTTGAATTTGAATCTTGGTATAGTTGTCTGCATTAAATCAGTATTTGAGAGAAATGCCACAAGCTATTCAGAGAGAATGTGATCCTGTTTATTTCTGGGAAAAGCTGAGGGGACAGTTTTGGCATCAGCCCAAGGGTGGGATCTTTCTGGCTCAGTTTCCCCATTGTGTTTCTTTGAAAAGGAATGCTTTTCACCTTGCTATTCCTGAGTCTGGCTATGAGATGGAAATGGTACTGAATGGTTAGTGGTGACTCCTACCTAAATTCAAACAGAGTTAAGGATGTTTTATTCTGTCCTATTTGGTATAATCATTTCCATGCATTTTCCTTTTATAGAAAATTTCTATGATCAGAGCAAGTGGTCAGCAGAAGATATGACCACAATGTACGTATGTGAGATCTTGCTGTTTTCAATCTGAATGTATAGTCATGCCACATTGCAAACAGCTGGATTAATTAGTACTCAGACTTGTCGTCTGCCTGTCTGCATAGTCATTTTAAAGATTAAATCCCTAGAAAAATACTTTTTTTCTACTATAATAAAATGTATGTTTAAGATTTAAGCTATTCAGCCTGAAATTATATTCCTTTCTATATCCTAAACAACTTAGTAAATGGCTATTAGGCCAGTCATCTGCCTGTTAACACACACACACACGTATATATTATAAAATAAAGTCCTTAACTGTTTCAAAATAATGCTAGAATAATTGGATAATGGTACAACTGATTAAGGGACCTAGCTGTTATTCTACTAATTGCTGAAACTAAATCAGAAACATCTTCAGTTTGGTTTGGAAAAAATAATTTCTGTGCAACCAATTTTCTTAAAGGAAGTAACTTATGGAATAAAAGTCTATTTTATTACTAATATGTTTTATTATAAACAACGTATTGATATTTACAATTTTGGAATTAAAGTATCCTTCCAAGTCTTTTATTATAATTGGAGTAAAGTTAACCTCTTATAAGCAAATTCATTTGTATAACTATTGAACCCAAGGGTGGAAAGCTTCTACCTACAAAAGTATTGTGACTTATATTTACATGTATAGAGTTGGGAATAACATCTGATCCTCATAAAGGTATTGGAATCAGAGTGGAAATTTTTGAAAAAATTAGACAATCCTGTATGTCAAAAGTAAGTAATAGCATCATGGGCTCTTGGCTTCTTTTTCCTTATATTTGGGCTCTGCATATTGAACTTGCCCATTAGATTTTTGTCTCCCAGACTACAGGCCAATTCACCTACAGCTGGCAGTGAACAATGGATATCAGCTTAATACTCATCCATCATCCCCTGGATGTGACCTATTCTTGGTTCCAGTCAATCTCCTCTCTGGGACCCATGGAGGGTGGGAAAATTCTATACCCCCTTTTAGCCAAAAAAAGCTACAGAAGCCCAGGCCTTTGTCATTTTTCCCAAATGAATTTCAGTCTTAGTTCTTTGAGGGGGCAATGATGAAATCCTAATAAAGCTGCCCTCAACCCCAATATTCTAACTTCCTTATAGGCCCCACTGAACAGCAGGCATATCCTGACTTAACCACACAATCTGGTTTTAACCATACCACAGGCCCCCAGTCTCAATATAGACACTTCCCTTACCTAGCCACTTCCCTGCCCCTGACTCAATACCCTAACTTCCTCATATATGTCTCACTGTTCACTAGAACAATAGCATGAGCTCATATTTCTCACAGAAACAGCAGGTGTGTCCATGTGATGGGATTCCAGCTACTGCCTCTAGCTAACCACTGTCCCCGGATCCATTCCTCATATTTCCCACAGAAAAAGCAGATTTGTCCATATACTCAACCACAACTGCATCTATCTAATCTCAGACAGGACCACAATAGTCAGCCAATCAGAAAAGCAGCAGCACCACCAGGATGTGGACCCCAAAACAATAGAAAAGGACTTTCCCTAAGCAGGCAAACTGTGCAGTATTACCAAAAGATGTCCTTGAGGTGAACTCATGACATAGAGAAGCTTGTTATAATATCATTATCATACATATAGCCCCTCCCCCACAACTGGTTTTTCTGTATGTATTGTGAGTAATCACATGGGCAGACCCCTCCCCCATTACCTAATTCCTTAACAAATCCTTCCTGCGTTTTTGAGATTATATAATTGTTATCTAATTGCATCTTTATAAAAATCCATCTTGCTTTCACTGAAGTTGCTGGTGCCTCTTGGAACCCAGCCCACTTCAGAGGGGCATCAGTCCTCAATGAATTCTGTGATTGGATTAGAGGTGATCTGACTCTGAATTCTTTGAGATGGTTCTGCCACAACACACCATGAAACCGCAACAACTGCAGCTTGAGGTCTGGTTGAGACTCCAATCATAGAAGAGGAAATGAGAGATAGTTATATCTTCTCTTTCATTTCCACTTAAACTGCCAAACCTTGCACAACAGCAACAACTGCTGGTTATATATGTAAACACTTTCCAGAATTTTAAAGTCCTAATATAAGTGTTAGAGGAAGCAGTGGGTTTGCGATTTCACTGTGGCAATGAATTGCTAGTAAGGAAACTCCTTATACTAAAATAGGCCAGCTATTGTTTTGTAGCTTGAAGTCTTCAATACTCACTATTATGAAAGTTACTGAACTATGACCTGCCAGAATTAGAGGATGTGCTTTTGGTTTGCTTCTGCTAAATAAAAGCACAATGTTCCTTTTGGAATATTCAAAATGAATAAACAAGGTCTAAGCATCTACTGCAATTCAGAGAGGATTAGGTTGTAACATATGTGAGGGATGGGTACAATGCAATGGCAGCCAGACAGGGAGAGGACCCTGCCACAGTTTCCAAATTATGTGGTAAACATCTTTTTTTGTTTGCTTTTTGGAGGGCAATTGGGATTAAGTGACTTGCCCAAGGTCACATGGCTAGCAAGTATTCAGTGTCTCAGGCCGGATTTTAACTCAGGTCCTCCTGACTCCAGGGCCAGTGCTCTATTCACTGCGCTACCTAGCTTCCCCAAGTAAACATCTTTTAAACAACTCAGACCATGATGGGGAAAATACCTAATAGTTCAAACCACCTGAAAAAAAAATTTGGTTCCAGAAATAATTATCAATTACTTAGCCCAAGAAAAGAAACAGGCACTTACTGAATACAAATGTGCTCTCAAATGAGCACAAATTACCAAAATGCATAGCTAGGTTTCAGACTTTGTTCCAGAACCAGTTTCAATTGACTAAGTCAGAACTTTTTTACTTTTGAGTATTTCACATTTCTACTCCAACAACTTCATGACAAATGCTGTCAGAATAAAGTAGGGATTTCTAGCTCCTTGACAGGTTTTTCACGGTAAGAAGTATATCAAAAGGTGCTTCTTTTCCCTGGTTTTACCTTTTTTTACAATGATTTTTTTAAAAAGATGATCTAGCCTCAAATTCTCTGTCTGGGAAGTAAGTTTTATTTTAATTTCCATCAGTGAGGACAAGTAGTCAAATACATAATGTCAACAAAAATACATGAAGACAATTTTTTGATGTGTTAAATTGAACAATACAAAGAAAGGCCCAGAAACACTGTGTTGACTTCAGAGTCACATGAACAACAAATGGTAAACTAGACACTTTCTCCAGTCCTTATGACTTTTAAAACCTGTCCAACACAGAAATTTTGCATCAAAAATAAAGCATCTTCAGGGCGGCTAGGTGGCACAATAAGTAAAGTGCCAGGCCCAGAGTCAGGAGGACCCAAGTTCGGTTCTGGACTCAGACATTTAACACCCACACAAAAACACTAGCTGTGTAACCTTGGGAAAGTTACTTAAGCCCAATTGCCCTCCAAAAGGAAATAAATAAATAAATAAATGATTGGTTAAATAAATGTCCCGTCCTGTGGGATCAAGTTATTCGTGGGGCCGAGGAGGACCCAGCCTGCAAAGGAATGGGTGGGAAAGAAGGAGCGAGACCAAGTGAGTTTGTTTTAAGGTCTGAAGGTCTGATGATGAGATCAGATCAGATCTTTATTGCTGGTAAACAGGACTTATATACTCTTTGAAGAAGTGGGTGGGGAGAGGAATTCTTGTAAACAACTGTTGAAACATTTTGTGGTTAGGACACCTGGTGCCGAAACACTCTGTGGTCAGCAGATTCATGTGGCATGGTACTGGGGGGGGGGGTGTGGCTGGCCCGAAGGTCTTCGCTCCCAACATGTCCCCCTTTTTTCTCTAATAACCGGTGAAAGGCCTGTCTTAGGCTATGAGGCCTGCATCCACGTCCAGCGGACCTGGCAGTGCCCCTGTCTTAGGCTATGCGGGTGGCCCCTGTCTCTAGCATCTATATTGGCAGACCCCCTGTTTTAGGCTATGTGGGTTGCCCCCGCCCCTGGCATCTTAAAGGAACATTCCAGAGACGGACCCACAATAATCCCATCTTTGGGTACATCTGCAGCAAGGTCTGTTGTTTCTGGCTCATGGTAGCCCCACTATTCCCATCATTGGCTCTTTCACAGCGTTGGTCAAAACCTTATGATCTACGAAAACATTTCCACACCCTCGAGTACCATGGATCGGCATCTGCACCAGCAAGAGTAGAAAATTGAAGGCCTTCGAGGATGGTCGTAGAAGGAAGGTCGTCACAAGACCCACCGGAGTTAAGCTGATGATAGTGAACAGCAATGGGTTTCCTAAGAGCCAAGTCAATCTGTGATTTAACAAAAGTGGTTAATTTGTTGAAGGCCCATGGCCCAAAGGAAAGGAGCAACAGAATCCCCATGAGGGGTCCCAAAAGAGTGGGGAGCAAGGTAGTCAGCCAGGGGGATGTAGAGAACCAGTTTTGATACCAGGATTCCTTCTGATCCCTTTCCCTCTTTCTGTTTTCTAAACTTTCTTTAACCCTTTTTAAACTATCTTCTACAAGGCCAAGCTTGTTAGTATAGAAACAGCATTCTTCTTTTAGAGCAGCGCAAAGGCCACCTTGCTGTAAAAAAAGGAGATCTAGGCCTCGCCTATTTTGCAAGACCACCTTGGCCAAGGAGGCCACAGAGTCTTTAAGATTTTCAAGGCCCGCTTGGAGTTCCTGGAGGTCCCTATCAATAGTTGCACTAAGCTGAGCATATTGCATATTTGAATTGACCAAAGAGGCAATCCCAGTTCCAGTGCCAATGGACCCAAGACCCATGAGGACAGCCAAAGTAAGTGCGGTCAGGGGTTCTCTTTTAGTCCTACTATGTGAATTGGAGCCTTGCTCCCAGAACCGGAGGAATTCGTCTGGGTAGTGGACAGTGAGGTGAGGAAGAAGGGAAACCTCCACACAGTAATCTTTATTTTTCAAAAAGGAGGTCGTAATCACAAAGGTGGTAAGTCCAGAGGAACAGGCAAGATAGGAATTATTTGGTGCTGCAATATATTGAAATGAGGCATTAACTATAATGGAACGATTGCAAACCTGTTCAAGTTGCCTGGGAGGGAGCATAAGCTGTCCCAAGAGACACAGGCTGAGGCCAGAAATGCGACTGAGGGTAAGGCCATGTTTATCCTTTGTTCCCCAGCGCAGGGAAGAGGTGTCATTAGTAAAGGTAAGGTTCCCAAAATGGGCAACTCCTTCATAAAAGAGGAGAGCTGAGGAATAACAAACCCAACAGTCTTCTAGGGAATGGTTAGTCATTTTGCTAATTGCATATACAGAGGCGTTAACCAAGGAAAGAATAAGTTCAGCGGAGGAAGGGGGTCCATTGGGAAGTGTGGGCCGAAAGGGTTCACTTACTGGTGCTCTAGGTGTAGGGGAAATGGGCAGGGGATTAGGCTTGATTCTGTGCCCCTGAGAAGATCCCGAGTGAAGCTCAATATTGGGACCAACAGCCACAGGCTTATTTTGGTTAGGGATGCTCTTACGGAGCTTGATGGTAAAAGTCAAACCATTGTCATAGTTCTCTTGGTAGAGCCGCAGACCCCAAGACACACCCCGGTCCCAGTGAGTATATTTTTTACCGGGTTCTGTAAATTGGATGCGCAGGGGATGGCACCACCCTGAGCACTCCTGGCTATTTCTCCACCTTGCACTACCGGGGGGAGGGTGTGTATAGTTAGCTTTAACCGTAATAAAATCCCAGGAGGAGGAGGGATGCCAGTAGGTGTCCCCAGTGGTTTCGCAGCTCCAGCTGTAGCAGTAGTAGTCTGCTAAGCCTCCGCACTTGGAGTTTAGGGCGCGATTTCTATGATAACCAGGGCAGACATAGAAGGAATAGCCTCTTAACCTACTCCTTCACCCCTGACCCCCGCATCCTCCCCATGCAGGAAGACCGACTCTATTTGGAAAAGGATGTGGGGGGGGCCTGGTGCAGATCGGTGTATCCTTCTACATCCCAGTCGGCTGGTGCCCCTAAAGCTAATTTGCAAAGATCAGGGTATAGGGTAGGCCACCAGTCTCCAGATGTTATTTTTGACTCACTCCACACTGTATCACCTGCTCCATTTATTACCAGCCAGGTATGGTTGAGAAGCTGGTACGAAGTGCCGGGGATGGCCCCAAAGATGACAAACAGGCAAAGGATCATTGTGATGTCTGGCAGGCTTGTCTGGTTCATGGCGTCTCCTGAAACAAAGCACAGTTAGAAGACTTCTCAGGCAGATCCCTGGGCGAGTTGTGAAGTTTTATCAGGCGCTCTGGAAGCCATCTGGCGTTTTGTGCTTGTGTATCATAGACACAGGCATGTCCTTTGCCCCAGATAAGGACCGGGTCGGGGCCTTGCCATTTATTGGACAGTGGATCTTTCCACATGGCCTGTGCATAAGTGCTTGCCGTGGATGAATGCCAGAGGCGGTCAGCAGCGGTTTTGCCATTAGCGTCATAAGTGAGGAAATTCAAAACAAACATTGCATGGTTTAGGAGGGTCTTAAAAATTCCCTGCTCTGGGGTATAACATATCCCCCCCTGATTGTAATTTTAAGATCATATTTTTTAATGTTTGATGAGCTCTTTCAACTATGCCTTGGCCTTGAGGGTTATATGGGATGCCTGTGATGTGCTTAATCCCCAGTTGGGTGCAGAACTGTCGGAAAGCAATGCTAGTGTAACCAGGCCCATTATCAGTTTTGATAGTTTGGGGCTGTGGGAGGACCACTAGGGAGGCAAGAATGTGATAAATCACATGTTTAGAAGCTTCGCCCATTTGGAAGGACGCAAAGAGGAAGCCGCTAAAGGTGTCAATGGAGACATGAACATATTTCAATTTACCAAAAGGTGGATAATGGGTAACATCCATTTGCCATATTCCCCTGGGCATTAACCCCCGGGGATTTACTCCCAAATGAGGTTCAGGTAGGAGGGTCAGGCAGCCCTTGCACTGACGCACTATTTGTCGTGCTTGTTCGCGAGTGATGGAGTATCGCAACCTAAGGGTTTGTGCATTAAGGTGGTGCAAGGCATGGGCTTTTTGTGCAGCAGAAAGAGGGGAGTCAGTGAGAGCAATGGCCACCAGTTGAGTGGCTTGATCGACTTCATCATTTCCTTCTGCCAACGGACCGGGCAGGCCTGAATGGGCCCGGACGTGACCAATGAAAAAAGGGGCAATTCGGGCAAGAATAAGGCATTGAAGTTCTGCAAATAAGGGAGAGGCATTAGTCGAAGGGCGAATGAAAGGAACTGTTTCCAGGAGGGGGACAGAGTGTGCTATATAAGCACTATCAGTATACAAATTAAAAGGCTCTTGCAAGAGCTCAAAGACCTTAATAATGGCTACAAGCTCAACTAATTGTGCAGATAAAAAATGGGTATTAAAGCGGGATACCTGACCATCAATGCTAAATGCAGCAACACCCGTGGAGGAGCCGTCGGTAAAAACCAAACGGGCTCCTTGAATTGGTGTTGTTTTTGTTCCTTTGGGGAAAACCACAGGCGTCCTTTGCAGAAAATGAATCAATCTATTTGAAGGAAAATGATTATCAATAGTGCCATGAAAGGAAATAGAACTAATTGCCCAATCATCATCATTCTGAACGAGCCACTGTACTTGTGCAGCAGTATAGGGGGATACAATATGATCGGGGTCTTTACCAAAAAGTTTTAAGGCAGCCCCCCTGCCGAGGCGCAAGAGGGTAGCAACCAAATGGGGATAGGTGGGTAAAATCTTAGAGGGGGATGCGGGCAAATGGATCCAAAAAAGCGGCTCTCGTTGCCAAAGCAATCCCGTGGGCGCAAAGGGGGTGGAAAATATGAGGAGCCAAAGGGGTTGAAGGGGTGCATAATACCCTATGTGCTGATCACAAATGGCATGCTCAACCGTAATAAGAGCTTTGCGCTCCTCAGGAGTAAGGTGGCGGGGGGAGGATGGGTCAGAGTCCCCTTTCAAAATGTCAAACAGGGGCCTTAACTCCCCTGTAGTGAGTTTCAAATAAGGTCTCAGCCAGTTGATATCTCCAAGAAGCCTCTGGAAGTCATTAAGTGTGTGAAGGCAGTCTACCCTTAATTGGAGTTTTTGTGAGAAGACATGATTAGTGAGGAGCTCAAAACCCCAAAACAACTGGGGAGGCTGAGTTTGGATCTTTTCAGGGAAAATAAAGAGCCCGCGGGACTGTAGAGCCGCAACGAGCAATTGACAGATTTTGGACAGGTACGGCTCATCACGTCCTGCTAGGAGGATGTCGTCCATATAGTGGATGATATAAATCTCCGGGTGGCGCAACCGGAATGGATCTATAGTCTGGGCCACAAATTTCTGGCAAAGAGTAGGGCTGTTGGCCATGCCTTGGGGGAGGACCCTCCATTGGAAACGGGGAGAAGGGCCCACACAATTAACTATAGGGAGGCTAAAGGCAAAACGTTTGCAATCATCAGGATGTAAGGGGATGGAAAAGAAACAATCCTTTAAATCAATAATGATCTTAGAAAATCCTTTCGGAATGGCTACAGGGGAGGGGAGCCCCGGTTGAAGTGCTCCCATAGGGATCATGGTTTTATTAACTGCCCTAAGATCATGCAGTAAGCACCACTTTCCTGAACGCTTTTGTAAAACAAAAATGGGGGTATTCCAAGGTGATGTGGAGGGCTCAATGTGCCCCGCAGCCAGTTGTTCCTGCACTAATTCCACAGCTGCTGCTAGCTTTGTTATGGATAAGGGCCACTGGTCGATCCAGATGGGAAGGTCATCCTTCCAGGTGATTTTGTCTGCCTGGTGTGCAGGGGGACCAGTGGCCCTTACGAAAAATGGTTGTGGAAGCCCAAGCCTGCACGACCCACCTTAGGGGCAGTCAATACGGGGGTCAAACGTCCCTGTTTGTTTTTTCCAAGACCTTGTCCTGGAAGGAATCCCTGGGAGAGCATCTGCTGGGCCACAATCGCATTGGGGCTGCACATAATGACTCCCATCTGAGAAAGGATGTCCCTACCCCAGAGATTAACAGGCAGTCCAGGGACCAGAAAAGGCTGGACAGTACCAGCATTTCCTTCATTATCCTTCCAGGGTAACCATTGGGAGCTTTGGAGGGTGTTCCTGGACTGACCAATGCCTTGTAAGTGGGTTATGGAGGCCTGCAAGGGCCAAGCAGTGGGCCAGGCTTCTTGTGACCAAACGGTAGAGTCAGCCCCAGAATCTAAAATACCTTCAAAAATCCTACCCTGCATTGTGAGCTTAAGAGTAGGGCGTTCTTGAGAGATGTCCTGGACCCAGTACAGGTCAGATGATCCGGGCCGGGATACTCCGCACCTTTTGACAAGGGCAGGGTAAGCAGTATCCAGGGGGAGCGGCAAGGCCTGGGCCAAGCGTTGTCCCTTATCAATCGAGACAGGGCCATAGGGGGCAGTAGCAAGCAGCTGAATCTCCCAGGTATAGTCATTATCAACCAGGGAGGGGTGAATCATCAGGCCAGCAAGGGTGGAGGACGCGTGGCCCATAATAAAGAAATAAGAATTCGGTGGGGGAGGGCCAAAGACACCCGTAGGAATGGTCTGCACCCCATCCTCCAGATTCAATATTGTGGGGGAGGCGGCACATAGGTCCACCCCTGCGCTCCCTGTTGTTGCTCGGCAAAGGGGGGGTGCTGGGCGGATGGGCTGTTCCCCGAGGCTCGTACAAAGGGAATGGGCTGAGGGGCCTGGGGCTGGCCCCTCCGGCTGTTTCCCAGATGGGAGGGTAAGGGTTGGCCATCCACGTCAGTTACAGACCGACAGGTATTGGCCCAATGTTTCCCCTTACGACAACGAGGGCAAACAGTGGAGGGTTGATTTAGCTGTTTTGGAGGGCCTGCAGAGGATGGAGTGTCCCCAGGGCATTGGCGGGCAAAATGACTGGGCTGGCCACACCGGAAACAATTTCTAGGAGGCCCGCCTGCTTGGAATGCTGCTCCTATAGCTAAATGCACGGCATGTGACATTTTGGAAGCAAGGGGGTCTACATCGCAGCACAAACGAACCATTTCATCAAGGGATTTATCTCTACATTTGCCCCGTAATACAGCTCAGCAGGCATTATTAGCATTCTCATAAGCTAAGCGCTTAACAAGTTGGTCATTAGCAGCCTCCTGCCCCAGGGTCCTCTCAGTAGCTTCTAATAGGCGGCTGACATATTCAGAAAAATCTTCCTGCCCTCCCTGAACGATCTTATTAAGGGGGGCAAAGGGGGAGCCAGTGTTGGGCAGGGATCGCCACACGGCAAGGGCTGCATTGGCGGTCTGGGCCAAAAGCCCCACAGGGAAACGCCGCTGTAGGTCTTCTGCCGCATATTTCCCTTGTCCACTAAGTTTCTCATAAGTCCAGTTCGCAGAAGGCGAACGTGGAGATTTCAAGTTAGCAGCAGCAGCGGACTGGCAGCAATTGAAAAAATCTGCCTTCCAGGTTACGAATTGCCCGTGCGAAAGGACTGCTTGAACTACACGGACCCATTCTCCGGGGAGCATATGGCCTCCGTGGGACATGGCCTCAAGGGCTGAGAGTGTGAAAGGCGCATTAGGTCCGTAAGATTTGACTGCAGCGTTCAGATCCTTTAAGGTCTTAAAATTTAATTTACGGAACCCTGCAGGGAGAGCGCCTTGTGCCGCATGAGTCTCATCGTCACTTTCGTTTTCATTCTCATTCTCCCCCTCACTATCCGATTCCCCCTGCGAGTCATCAGTAGCAGAGGGCTTTACGGCAGAAGTGGAGGGGCCATCGGAAGGGGGGGCGGACTTATCGGAGTGGGTTACTACAGGAAAGGTTAACCTTACATCTTTGGTTTTACGAGAGGGTCCCTTCTGGCGGGGAGGCGGGGGAGGAGCAACTGAGGGGCCTGAAGCCGGGAGAACAGAATTATGCAGCGTTTTCTGTAAGGAGGAGAGCTCAGTAGAGAGCTGAACAAACTGCTTCTGGAGGTCAAGGACCTCCCGAAGTTCATTAACCTGGGTGGAAAGCTGATTTCTAGCTTCTATGAGGGTGGCAGGGGATAAGCCAGGCGAAAGAAGGGCAGGTGCACAAGTCTGAACCACATAAGGAGGAGAAATTTGATGGGGGCTTGTGTTGAGGAGAGGTCCAAGGGGCCCAACAGGGTCATTATAACGAGCTGCCTCATCCTCCAAAGTTGCCGCATCTCCATGGTCTAAAATATCACTGCTGGATTTTTTTGCAAACATTGGAAAGTTAAGGGAGTCGGCCGTAGGTGGCTCCTCCTTGGGAAGGGGGGGATAGAGGGGTTGTCTCGGGGCTACGGGCATGTCCATTACCACCGACAGGGGCCGAGAGGGCTCTTTACCGGCGGGGGGCAAGGAGGCCGAGGAGGCTGCTTGGGACAGGGGGCGGAGGCAGAACTCCGCGGCTGATAGTAGTTGTTGGTTATTTGGGTCCTTGTGGGCTGCTTCTACAATATCTCTAATGAGGCCCCAATAAGAGAAGACAGTCACAGGGACCGCCTCTGGACCTTCTGTTTGCAATTTTCTATTTAGATCCCTGCCAACTTTCTGCCACTTGCCAGGGTGAATCTCTGGCCCATTTACAATGAACCAAGGGCAAACATCATTCACAAATAAAAAAAACTTAACTAAATCTTTTTTCTTAACTTTAACTCCCCTTTCCCTGAGTAATGATTTAAGGTCCTTTATAAAGACCTGTTCCTTAGATAATTTCTGACCCATGAATATGAGACGGACGATTTCAACTTACCGAGAACGGGGGCTCTTACAGCCGGGGGGTTCCTCACCGAAAAAGAAGGGGTCGCAGCGACTTCTCTGCTAGGCACTGGTCTGTCTGGCAAGGGTCCGTGCCTCGGGCCCCACGTTGTGTGCCACTTGTCCCGTCCTGCGGGACCAAGTTATTCGTGGGGCCGAGGAGGACCCAGCCTGCAAAGGAATGGGTGGGAAAAAAGGAGCGAGACCAAGTGAGTTTGTTTTAAGGTCTGAAGGTCTGATGATGAGATCAGATCAGATCTTTATTGCTGGTAAACAGGACTTATATACTCTTTGAAGAAGTGGG